>NC_134101.1:76891689-77570439 GCF_000715075.1 Nicotiana tabacum
TGAAGAAGAAGGATGGTACTATGTGGATGTACATTGATTACCGACAGTGGAACAAAGTTACCATTAAGAGCAAGTATCCTTTACCATGCATTGATGACTTATTTGACCATCTTCAAGGTGCGAGGGTGTTTTTGAAGATTGATTTGAGGTCAAGGTATCATTAGTTAAAAATTCAGGATTTTGATATAAGATGACATTCAGGACCCGCTATGGGCACTACGAGTTTCTTGTGATGTCTTTTGGGTTGACCAATGCCCCAGCAACCTTTATGCACTAGATGAATAGTGTATTCCATCCATATCTTGATTCATTCATGATTGTGTTCATTGATGACATATTGGTGTACTCGCGCAGCCATGAGGATCATGAGCAACATCTGAGGATTGTACTCTAGAACTTGAGGGAGAAGAAGTTATATGCTAAATTCTCCAAGTGTGAGTTTTGGCTTGACTCAGTGGTGTTCTTGGGCCATGTGGTGTCTAGTGATGGGATCAAGGTAGATCCGAAGAAGATTAAGGCAGTTCAGAGTTGGCCCATACCGTCTTCAGCTATAGAGATTCAGAGCTTCTTGGGTTTGGCAGTTTATTATCGTCATTTTGTGGAGGGTTTTTCATCTATTGCTTCACCTTTGACTAGGTTAAACCAGTAGGGTGCCCCATTCAGGTGTACTGATGAGTGTGAGGAGAGATTTCAGAAGCTAAGTACTGCTTTGACCACAGCTCCAGTTCTACTTTTGCCATTAACATCGAGTTCTTATATAGTTTATTGTATGACCACACTATTGGGCTAAATGATTATGATTAGCGCTTGGGCAAGATCCGCCTCTCCGAAGTCTAACATGCCAGCAGTGGGCACATGCACAATGCTTTATATACGTGCTTTGATGATGGATAGTTATGCCAAGCACCCGTACAGTGCTCTGTATGAATATTGATGGATCCACTGTGACATTTGTTGATTGACACGTATACTTGACAGGAAGGCAGAGAGGTGTACCTTCCACATGCTATCTGTTAAATGAAATGCTTTATCCGTGTTGGACTTTAAATGTTATACCCGAAAATATGTCTAAATTTCTAAAATGTGAACAAACTGAACATGATATCATTGAGCTACTTGTTTCTACGATTTTTCCTTTATATTCTAAACTGTTACCGGTTATTGATATTGACATCTGACTATTGGTCTGAGCTCTTAACTGCTTTTAACCCAAGGTTAATGTTATTACTTATTGAGTACATGGGGTCGGTTGTACTCTTACTATACTCTGCACTTCATGTGCAGATCCAGTGCATCCGGTAGAGGTGATTTCTAGAGTTGAGGTGTTATTAGCTATTGGGAGACTACGAGGTAGCTGTTATGTCATCCGATGTCTTTGAAGTTCTCTTTCTGTTATTTCTATCTTTACTGTTCTATTGTTCAGACAGTTGTATTAAATGAGTTTGCTTGTATCTTGTTATTCAGTAGTACTCGTGTACTCGATGACACCAGATTTTCGGGAATAGTTGTACCAATTTTATGGTTATATTCTGAGATATGTTTTTTGCTGATGATTTATTGGACAATGTTTATTCGATTTCATTATTATTATGTGACTCTTTGCTTACCTAGCGGGTTAGGTGCCATCACGGCTAGTGAATTTTTAGTCGTGATAATTCTATTGATTATGAGTTAGCTTACCTAGCAAGTACATCTAGGCGCCATCACATCATGAGGTGAAATTTTGGGTCATGACATGAAGGATGGCTTTAGTAGATTTAGTCAGGGTTGAATGATTTTGATAAAGAATGAAATGAACTTGTATGATCTAGAAAATACAGACGGCGCGGAAGAGAACCCCAATATTGTCAGACAGGTAGCTATAGCACAAGGCATGCAGGAGTCTATTGCTATGCAATACAACAACGCAAATGGTACATGTGTTTTGTAGGAAAGTGCTTTAAGGACAAGAAAGAGATAATGACACAATTGCAACTAGATTCTTTGAATATGCCTTTTATGTTTTGTTCGAACAAAATTAGCAAAAAATTAACTTCGGTGGCATGCAAAGATATGAGTTGCCAGTATAGTTCTGATAGGTTTAGTATCACTAAGTACCATGGAGATTACACATGCAAGGTTTAGTATATTTCACGCCGTCATCCTAATGTATCGTCAAACGCCCTTGGTACATATTACTGGAATATGTATATTAATAGAAAATGCCCATATCTATCAGATCTGAATGATGTGTTTTTCTCAGGCTTTCATTGCCAAGTTAGTTATTGGAAGAGATGGAAGACAGATGAAGTAGCTAAGACTACAATCAAAGGTACTAGGGAGGAGGGGTATGCTCTTTTGGAAGTGTATCGCCATGTTCTTCTAGATGAGAATGAAGGAAGTAAGGTTTATTTGAAGGTTGGTGAGAAAGGCAGGTTCAGATAATTTTTTGTAGCTGTCAGAGCTTTCATTAAAGGATTTTCTTATATGCGAAAAATTATTGCTATTGACGACACATTCCTAAATGGTAGATATGGAGATTGTTTGTTGTGTTCAGTGGCACAAGATACAGAGAATCATATTTTTTCTATTGCATTCTGCGGAGTTGACAAAGAGTGTGACGATTCTTGTACCTACGTTTTTGAACAGTTGCGCCACATAGTTCCCGATAGTAATAAGGTGTACATTATTTTGATCGACATTTGTCTATCAGAAATGGCTTTTAAAAAGTTTATATTGTAGCTCATCATGGTTTTTTGCACACTTCAACTCATTAAAATCTTCAAAAGACGTTTCACAGTGGAGAATTTATCAAGCATTAGTATTCTGGTGCACAAGCGTATAGTAATGTCGAGTTCTTTGATCATTTTCAGCAAATGCATTGTAAAAATTGAGAAATTGTCAATTGCCTCTCGTGTAAAGTTGGGTTTCAAAAGTAGAGAAGGGCATTATTGCCAGGAAACCGTTATGACATTATATTGTAGAATCGCTTAATGCAATGCTTAGAATTATGACATTATATTGTAGAATCGCTTAATGCAATGCTTAGAACCACAAAGATTTCTCGATTATTGGACTAATCTCAATACTATTATGCGGAAGCTTACTGAAAAAGTTCGATGAGAGATGTACAGAAATAAAGAAGGTTGTCACCCACTTTGTCCCGCTGAAAAACAAAAAATAAAGGAAAAAAATGGTTCTTGGTGATGCTCTATAGGTGTATCGACTGGAGACCAACCAATTTAGCATCATCCAACACGATTCGGATATAGTAGTTGATTTATAGTTGAATACATGTTCTTGTTACCAGTTTGATTTAGAAAAATATCATGTCTACACACAATGGCTGAGATTGAGCTTTGGACTGAATATGGTTCGTCCATTTGCGAGCATTCTTCTCCGTTCTATAAGGTTAAAATATACTTGGATGCATACGAAGGAACTATTTACCTAATCCCTACGGATGACCACCCAAAATTCGAACCCAATAATGGGAGAAGGAAGCGTCCATGCATTTTAGAACTACAATCTAATGGAACTCGAAAAATAGAAAAATAAATATTCCATCTACAAGGAAGTTGGCCACAAGAAAAGTACTTGCAAAAGTGTTGTTACAATATACATGATGATTTTGCTATTGGTGATGTAAGAAAATATTTTAGTCTTTTATCCTAGACATATTATTTTTAATCAACGTCCTTCTATGTCTATTTTAATACGTGATGTTATAGAACTGCCTCTAAGTAAAAGTCAAAATCAACCATTAGTTTATAATCATCCACTACATTATATATTCTAGACCTTTGATTTATAATCATTCCCCAATATAGGTATAATTGAACCAACAGTTCATTATACCACCACATACGAGTCTATTAAAAATCACGAGATTAGGAGGTTAACATCGACCATTGTGAACATGCATTAGCGGCCAAGTAGACAATTGAGTATGCACACGACTTGGCAGTTATCTAGTTAATTGAAAATTCATTAAATCTGGCGATACAACATATGCTTTTGAATTAGTAAAATCCAAATAATCATGTCATTTACGAGAAAATATACCATTAGGTGCCAAAAATGACCTATAAATACAAAGGATCGGTCGAAAATAATTATCATTATTTATTTAATATATTACATCCCTCCATACTGTCAGCATACAATAATGCCTCCAACGCCAAGGCCAACCCTAGATGCATTCTTCATTAGAGGGTCTATTGACACGCCCATCCGTTAAATTCAAGAAGATAGGGTTCGATAGGAGAGAACACCTGTCGGATCGCCGTATGTTGTGAGTATGTAGGGCATGCAAAAATATTGACAACTATATCAGCCCTCTAAATTCTCCTCCCTGCAATCATTTTTCCCCAGTCGTTTAAGATTTTTTCTTCTGATGTATGGAAAAAATATTGGCTGCTATTAAGGGAGAACAATAAATTTTAATTTATTTTACTTATTATTTATTTTTTGCCTATTTTCTATGTTGTCTTGTTTTTTTTGTAAGAATAATACTCTGGAAAAAAAGAACGAAAGTAGAAGATGAGATAACTAATAAATCCAATCTTTAAACTCATAATTTTTATTAAAGTTCGCACAAAGAAAAAATTCTAATCACAAAAAAAAAAAAAAAAGTAATTGCGATAATCAACATCATCACTGTCGCAACAGTGAGAATCTTCGTTCAATCCGCCCAACATTGCAGATCTATCAATGTTTTTCTATTTTTATATTGCCTTGCATTTTCTATAACCTATACAAAAAAAAAGTAAAGAGGAAATCAATAACAATAGATGGTGGCATGAAGGATCCAAAACTATATGCACCATCGAATATCTTATTCACGGTTAGCAACGGAACTTGGCGCACTAGAAGGTTCCAAATCTACACACGCCGTAGGACCGGGTGTCACATTGGTTGCCTTCTAGTATGGCAAGTCTAGTTGCGACCAGCAAGGGTAGTAAAAGATTTTGTGTATATGTTGTGAAGAAAGATACTAGTTGAATAAACATAATTCAGGGGTTATAATGAGTTCAAATTCTGAATGTCTCCTGCCAATGATTTTAAATTTTTTGATTGAAATTTTAAATTTCAAAATAAAGAAACCTATAGTCTATATTGTACCCCACGTGTTCTTTGTAACTCCATTGTAAGTGTAAATTACCAACAGAAGGTTTAATACACTCAACTCCGGTATAAGGATGTGCTCCACTAGTGGTCGCAATGTTAAAATAATTTGATTCTGCCCCTTAATTTAATAAAATTATTGAATTAACAGAATTAAATTCATCATATGGTATTGGAATAAGGATATGTAATTTATTATTAGCTGTTCATAAGTCCAACTTTACAACTGAGCTACATTAATTAATATAAATATGACAATTATTTGTAAAAATATTATTTAATGATTAGAAATTATTACATAATTATATGTGTAAATTGGATTAACTCTAGTGGTATTTCAAAACACTCCATCGCTAATTATTACAACATTCGTTGATTAACATCACTTTCATTGTATAACCAATGTTTACTATAATAACCTAATGTTATTTAACGGCTCAATTCCTATTAGACTCATTCAACAATCTACTTATCATCAATACCTGATGATATTATAGTCCAATCCATTCCAAGACCGTCGTAGCGTCAAATTCTTAGCTACTGCCTTCTTTAAACAATCATCCTCTACCTAAAGGTATTACTTGTTATAGAATGACTAACTTTTAATGGTATGAATTAAACTGTCAACTCCTAAAACTTTAGATGTTTCCTTATGATTAATAGTATATTTCAATGCCATAAGTTCATAAATTTCAAGGTCTAAAGTAGTTTAATCGTTAATTTGATCAAAACTTGCTCATCAGTTTATGCTCGACTTGCATATAAGTTGAGTACGCCACCGAAAGTTGATAATCGACTGCTAATGATGTTTATTGATCAGGGTTGATTTTTTAGGGTACATTGTTTTTTAAATTTTTTTTTTTTATCAAATCCAATCATCTATGTTTTTCACTTCTTGTGATGATGGGGGTTTGGCACGACCCCTATTCTATATATAATAAAGTAACAAAAGAAGTACAACAAAGGAGAGGGACATGGACCTTACCTCCAAAGCTAAGGTGGAGTCCCAATTGATTATCCAAACATGATAATCAATTGAATCATGTGAACTATGTCAATTCAGACCTATAGTAAAGTGTCAATTGCCTATCCACATTTGATAGGCAATTGGATCCCAAAAAACAAAGTGAAGAGAACCTAGGTCAACTATGCAAGAATGTAAACCTAAGTTAACTATGCAAATCGGACGTAAGGACTCCTTTCATATACAAAAAGTTCTACATATAGAAAGTAAGTATACTTTTCCTATGAAAGATGATAAAATACAAGTATACAAACATCCAAGGGGAGCAGTCCTATAGAACAAAGTGTCTATCTTCAACATAGCTTTAATAGTAAAGAAAGCTAGGTTGAAGATAGATGTGTGTTAAACCAAAAGGGGTGTATGAGTAGGTTGTCTCTGTGTGATATGACTGGCAGAAGAGATGGAGCAGAAGGGTAGTTGTGTGTAATGCATCAGAGATATTTAGAGATGAGTCTCATATTCTTTGTTTCTACCCGTGTGACCATAGCAACTATATATTGTGCACTGACTATGGAGGAACAATTGCTTTGGTCAAAAAGTTGAAGGTGGCATACTAAACTGGTGGCAGTTGGAAGAAGTCGTAGAAGCTTCTGCATGTTGCAGATGCAGGGTTCTTCACCTGGGAATTGCTGGTGGAGGAAACATACTGGACAGTTAGGTTTGAGCCCCTAATTTTGTCCGAATTGATCCTTGTATGGAGTCATATGTTTGTGTGTTTAGTGTGATCTCACAGGCTCTGTATGATGAGTTCCCATACAAGTAACCAGGACATCTAGTTTTTTTCCCCTAGATGTTTCCAGTTGGTTACTTGTTTGGAGAAAACATGTATGTATTACTGTCAATGAGTGATATGCCTGAAACCTTTGATGTGCTCTCAGTAGAATGAGCATTAAAAATGCTAATAACACACACTGAGAATACATCAATGGAATAAGCATATCAAGGGTAGTGGTACCTGCAAAAATAAACAAACAGGTTAGCATAAAGGGGAACACCATGTCCTTTTCAATGAAAAAGCGGAGATAATGTTCTTCCTCACTTTCAAAATCTCTGTTGGGTAGTGGTATCACTGGGAGGTGTGTGATGAGCTGATGATTGGTGGTGATATGTGTGTGAGCATCTACAGGGTTGAGGTGCATGTCTCTTCATATAGGGATTCCTGAAGAATGAAAAGAGTTGGGCATTTTGGTTTATGTTTGGTGTGTAGGTTTTGTGTTAAGACATGTGTGGTTTGTTTGGTTTCAAGGATCCTGTATGAAGGGGGTTGGGGAGTGTGGACTGGACAGCTAGGTCTAAGCCCCTAGATTTGTCCAGTTTGAAACTTGTGTGTTGCAAATATCTTACTGAGATGATCCAATTATGAACTCCTTTAGGCCATTGGTATACTCTCAATTGAATGAGCATTAAAAATGCTAATACCACTAACTTAGAACATTACTATAAGCCAAGTATGGCACATAAGATGTACATGTAAAACAAAGAAACGGTGTTAGTAATAAAAGGGACATTCATGCCCTCCTTCCTGAGAACTTGGGCATGTAAGTTATTTTTTCAGAAACTTGTGTCTTTTGGGAAAGTGGCTATTTTTTATGAGGTTTTGGAAGTGAGGTTGTGAGAGTGGTGTTTGTAAACAGTGAGGGTGGTTTAGGAAACTAATTGGTATCAATTTTATGAAGTTGGTGGGTTGGTGAATTGATATTGGAGGTTATGATTGATATAGAGGCATGGAAAGGGGTTTGGTGTTGGTAGGATTGCCTGAGATGATGTGGAATGTATTTTTACATTCAGAGAAACAGTAAGCTGCCCCAGTCCACTAGTAAAATTTTAGCAGATTGAGCCTTGATGCTGATATCACATATTCAAAGAAGACCATAGAACTAGGCTTGCTATCATAAAATGCACCTTCAAAAAAGAGAAACAAGTTCGTGTAAAGAGGAACACATATGTTCTCCTCCAATTGGACTTGAACATAGTGTTTGGTTCCCATTATTCTTTCCCCTGACAAATACATATGGATTGTTAGGTCTACTTTCCTAAATGTGGTTATTTCATCCATAGGCATGAGAAGAGGTAGAAGTGGTGGCATCTTGCGGTGGTATAATGATCCTGCTTATTATCTTATGCCTGCAGGCAGAGGTGCATAAGGAGTCTTGCAAAATCTTTCATCTAATGTAATTAGGAAGTGCTGATAGTGTGTACAAGTTGGTCAAAGTTGTGATGTCATAGCTCAGCTTAACAGAGAATCAGATGGACAGTTTGCTTCTCTATACACATGTGAGGATTTAAAACTCTCACACTGGGCACACGGATCCTTTAATTTCTGCAGTTTCATCTTCAAGGACCATGGGTAGTCACTGTTGTTTCTCAACCGATGAATTAGAAGAGTTGAATCTACTTCCAACTGGACTCTAGTAAAACCATTATCCAAACACCATTGCACTCATATAATTGTTACGTCAGTTTCTACTAAATTGTTTGTGCCTTCCCCTAGAGGAGTAGCAATAGTATGAATGAATTCACTAGAATGATCCCTGATAATAACCCCAACTCCTATCTTTCTTGGGTTAGTCAGTGCACTCCCATTACTGCTAACCTTGATAAAAACTATGTCAGGTTTGCTCTAACTGACCTTAGAAGTAGTGGTTCGATGCTTAAGGTCTTCAATGAGAGTATACAATTCATCCCAATTGAGGGACCAAGTGATATCAGAGAATTTAGCTCTCAATAGTATATTGATGTTAGAACTAATAGAATAGTGAACCCTAGTCAAGGAAGATGTTTTGGCTCCATACTTGGCATTGTACATGTTCTTCCATGAATTCCAGTATATAATAATGGGGAGAGTATCAAGGATCAGCTTCTGAACTTCATAGTGTCTCCTCTGCATCCACCATTTCATCAGAAGTAATCTAAGAGGCAAATTTTCTGTTTGAATTTCCATAGGTCCTCCATATTTCCTCCAAACAATTCTTGCAAAGTTACCCAAGCTGAAGATATGATCAACTGCTTCCTTTGCATGCATGGAACATCATACACACCTAGAAATAGTAGGGTTGCTAAATAAAAGCACCCTATCATCTGTTGGAAATTTGATCCTAAGTTCTCTCCATAAGAAAAATGACCATTTGAAAGTGATCTTTTTATGCCAAGTCATATTATTGGAGAAGTTAGGTTGTTTCTTCTTCCTTATAAACTCCCAGGTAGATGCACATGTAAATTTGACATTTACTATGCGGACACAAATGGCTTCATCTTGGACATTAGAGTTGTAGTAGATAGGAATATGTAGGATATCAGGAATTTTGTGGACAAGGGCAAGTTCATTGAGATTCTGAAGATTCCAGTGATCACCTTCCCAAAAGTAAGAAACAGTGAAATTGCAATGCATGTCCCCTCCACTTTTATTATTTCCCAAAGTACCAGTGCCCAACCAGTTGTCCCACCAAAAGCTATTGTTTCCAGAGTGAAGTCTCTATTGGATGGCCTTTTTAGCTTTCTTTCTGTTAAACATCGTCTTCTTCCACGCCTGAGATTGATCTGAGTCCCATTTTTTGGAGATGGGATTAGATCTCCGGCAATACTTAGCACTAAGAAAGGTACTCCACAAGGACTGAGTAGTCCTAAATTGCCACCACTGCTTGTATTCCATAGATTCGCACACCTCTTCAATGGTTCTGAAGCCAAGACCTCCTGCATTCAGCGGAAAGGATAACTTATACCAAGATACCAGTGGTATTTGAATCTATCCTTTTTCATGCCTCAAAAGAAGTTAGCAATGAGTTTTTCAATCTTTTTCATTACTATCTTTAGAGGAGATACTACTGACAACAAGTGAATTGGTATAGACTATAGCACATATTAGATCAGTGTTGCTCTTCCTCCATAGTAAAGCATTTTACCATGCCAACCTTTGATTCTTCCTACCACTTTAGAAATAAGGCCATTAAAATGCATGAATTCTCATTCTAACTATATACAAAAGGCATCCCAAGTATGTGAGTGGGGATTCTTTCCTGGTAAATCATGTTTCTACTTGGATTCTTCTAACAAATGCCGGAAGAGCACATAGTGCAGTCATAAAATAACTCTTATGCATGTTGATTTGCTCACCTGAAGTGCCCTCATAATTATTTAAGATCCACATTGTCTTATTTAATGTAACTCTGCTGCCATAAATGAAGATGATAATATCATCAGCAAAGCTCAAATGGTTGATCTGAGGTCCTTTGTTTACAAAGTAGAAGCCATTGAAAAACTGGTCATAAGTGAAGTTGTTAAGCATTCTAGAAAGAAATTCATCTCCTATAATGAATAGAGAAGGAGCCAGAGGGTCTGTCTGCTTTAAGCGTCTAGTAGATTGAAAAAAGCCACACCTGGTATCATTCACTATGACAGAGTACCAATTATTGGACATAGTTATCCATATCATGTCTATGACCATCTCACAGAACCCCATTCTCCTTAGCATAGTGTAAGTGAATCCCCATGAAACCATATCATAAGCTTTAGTCATGTCAAGCTTGATAACAATATTGGATCCTACATTTGGCTTTTTAATACCATGGACAATTTCCAGTGCAAGAATGATGTTTTCAGAAATACTTCTTCCTTTAACAAATCCTGACCGGTTGGCTTAGATGATTCTGGGAAGAATAGGAGCAACCCTAGAACAGATGACTTTGGATATGATTTTGTTGATGAAGTCGCTTAAACTGATGGGTCTGAATTCTGTTAAGGAGTTAGGGAACTCCACATTCGGTAATAGGACTAGACACGCTCTAGTCATGTACTATGGCATAGTGCAACCAACAAAAAAGGCCAAGACTACATTCAGAAGATCGGTATTAATGATATCCCACCAAGATTGATAGAAATTTCCATTCATACCATCAGGTCCAGCAGCACTTGTGGGATTCATAGAGAAAACAACCTCTTTGAGTTTTGACATTGTAGGATCTTCAGAAAGGATAACATTTTCATCAGGTGTGGTCATTGAAAGGATACATGAGAGCAGGATTTTGCTGATAGCTACTCGTGGATCATAAAAGAGGCCATGGAAATAATCACAAGTTGCTACACCAATGGCCTCATCTCCTTAAATCCACTACCCTTATTTATTTTTGTTATTGTGAATGTAAAGCTTTCTTCTTCTATGTCACGACCTCAATTTTCCTACGTAAGATTTCGTGATGGCACCTAGTCTCTAAGACTAGATAAGCCTAACATACATGCGGAATTTTACTGAAATAACGAATAAACTCTCAAATACTCAACAACTAATATAAAATAAATTTCGCAACTCAGCATATACAACTTTCCAAAACCCAGTCATGATAACAAGTCACAAGCTCTACGAATAAGTACTGATCATCCCTATACAACAATGTGTCTATAAAAGGAAAGAAAATGAAGTAGACTAGATAGAGGGAGACTCTGAGGCCTGCGGATACTGGCAGGTATACCTTAAAGTCTACGAAGCTGAGCTCATCTCACTAGTGCCTGGACTAGTAGGAGATACCTAGATCTGCATAAAAAGATGTGCAGAAGCATAGCATGAGTACACCACAACGGTACCCAGTGGTGACGAGGTCAGGTCAAGGTCCTACTGGAGTAAATAAGAAACTGAACATGTATATAACAGTGTAATAATGATAACAATAGAAATGAGACAATAAAGAAATACACCAAAAATAGCTGCATAGAACTAAGGCAAATAATGCATCACGGAAGCAAACAAGAAATGCTATGCCAAGGAAACAAGCAACCAAAACACAAGTTAAGTAATGGAGAATTATCAATAAGAGTCACTACCGAGGTACCACCTCGTAGTCTGAAATTACAAAATAATTCACAATCTTTCCTTGTTACACCCTATTTTGCACTAGTCAAAACAAGATTCAACTTTGTGGTTTCTCTGTTGTTGATAAAAGAGAGTCGCGACCTAATATTTAAAGGTATACTAGGGTACCTATTTAATTACTAAGTCATATTCTTTATTAGTCTGTTAACCGGTGAGATTTTGGGTAAGAGTTCTTGTTCTTCTAAGGGGAAGGTGTTAGGCACCCTTTAAAATCTACCTGAGGTACCTCCATAGGATATAGACTAGATTTGGGATTAATTATTTATATTATGCCTTAATTAGCGTTTCAAAGCTAATTCTTACAAAGGGAGGGTGTAATTTAAAAAGGGTATGAATTATAGAGGAAAATAACGTTAGTGTATATATACTTGGAAAGCTTTTAAAAATAGATATAAGGCGTTTGTATTTAAGAAAGTATATGAAAAGGGAAAATTAAATTATACACTTGCTCCTAAAGCATGAGTAGGCCTACATGTACCTTGATCATTTAAACTTGAAGAAATGCCATCTTTTTGAAAATCCTTTGGGGCGGCATTACTTCCTATTTTGAGACAATTTGATCTCTTTTTGAAGATAAGCTTATGATTCAAATCTGATTTTTCCTTTTCAAAGTGAGGCTGCCATTTTTCTAAGCTTTGGGCTTCAAAATCTCTTAAGAAAAAAGAAGGTGATCGAGAACATGGCAACGTTATAAGCAATTATAATTGGCGAATGAGAATTAGTCATTAACTAATTCTTTTCTTTTAAATCCTATGTTATTTAGGGCTTGCCTATATTTTATATTACATTAAGGTATAAAATAGAGCATGCAATCCAATATATAAGCGTTGTATACATGTGAGATAGGACAATAACAAAAGATGTAACAAAATGCAACAAGGCAATGGACTAAACTAGTGAAGCAGTAAAAAATAATAAAGGAGTTTGAAGGGAAAGGATTGGACTCTGGAATTTAGGCCCAAAGAGGCAGGCCCAATAGTAAAGGGACGACAATAGCTGACTTTAGACTTCCAAACTGTAACAATACTGGGCTTGGGCCTTAGTTCCTTAGGAACTCAGCAGGACCAAATAAATATACATGTCCAAAAGAAAGAGAAAGTCATTAGATACATATTCTATATGTTCAGTCATGCATCAGACATATAATCAAATGATCGAAGCAAAAATGTAACAAACTATAAATACTATAATACTATGAGAAAACATATACTAATGTGGTGGTTATACATGGCAAATAATATACATTGAAAATCTTTTGTTGTCATTAAATACTAAAGGCTAAGGGCTAAGGGCTAAGGAGAGAGTTCTACTCAAGGTCGATACCCCCTTCGAATCCCCCACCACTTCAAAGTTCCCAAGGGTCTCAAGGACCAGGGCAATACTTGTTAGTTGTGACGGGTAGAGCAGTCCAACAATGAGTTAAATTCCACTCCCAAATACCCCTAACCACTAACGAATCATTTTTCCTTAAGGATTTAGGTGCCAACGAGGCCTTTTCAATATAAACAAAATACTATAATATTTCCTACCACATAAGTATACCTTGTCTCCTAACAGAATAATATAAGATACAAGAACAACTTCATTCTGTAACTACATTTCTAATATCACATGAATAATACACATATCAAGTAAGTACAAAGGTCATACTTCAAATTCATAAGGGAGAGAAGCATGAAACATTATAATATTACTATTAAAGGTCTAAACACTGAGAACTCATTCAAAGGAAAGGTAAAGAACACATAGTTCAGATATGCAGCAACACAAATGCCTCTAAAAATAAATTAGCTAACTCAGGCTTTACAATTAGCATATGCACAAATTGACAATACTACTTAAAAAATCTATAAGGATTCAGACAGATGGTCATGATTAGCAAGCACTATAGATATTATCAAAGATATCAGGACTCTTGTCATGACTATAGGTTATAGATTCAAACATGGGATTCTTAAAGATGCTTAACATGATCACATTCTCATAATAACATTAATCCTTAAGCAAATCATTATGTCCCGGCAGTATCAATAAAGAATTTCTCATAAGATTTAAAGATCAGATTCAGTTCAGATTGGCAGGAAGGAGAGGACTTAGTACAATTTAACAAAAAATATGGAATCATGAAGCCAAATATGGGAACATACAACATTTAAAATCAGCTATGCATAGATACTTTAGTGATCTTACAAAGACAGGGTAAGCTTCACAAAGTCAACAATGTGATGAGGGGGTTAAAGACAAAGAAAGTATTATGCCAAACAAGTTCAACTCAGGTATACACACTGAGATTTTATATCTAAACATGAGGCAGTTATGTTCAAACGTGAAAGTAGTCATGACTATGTCTTGTTTTATGAAAGACACCTTGATGGTGACAGAAGATGCATGCAGAAGGGTTATTGAGGTTCACAAAATTTTACATTAATAGGACTGTTTCATATAGATGCGAGCATAAGTGAGATATGAGCATAAAACTATCATAATAACTTAGAAAGTTGTTCTTAGAGTTAAAAAATATAGATATAGAGGAAAAAAGCACTTAAAACACTTATATTTCTCATGATTCAGTCTAATGGTGAGGGATATAAACTTATGAACTTTCAGGTTATTCTTAGTTAGGATTATCAACAATAATCTCGAATACAAAACAATAGAATGCAGGAAAGTAGTGAGTAGGGATAAAGAGCACAACAAAGTCATTGATAGAAAATCTGGAACCTAGGTAAGTATGAGAGGTCATTTAAAGTATATTAAGGAAATTTAATCATATTGGCTATCTTAAAGTCATTAAGGTCACATACAGTTCAATCAACACCATTTTAAGGATACTAAGGAGCATAACAAATGATCACAATTGAACAACACCTTATCACATACTGAAAATAATATTTTTATACTAATGACAAACATTATAAGCTAATACAGTTAATAGAAAACAACAACATCTTTATAGTATTTAAGTAAAGCATATAGAAGAGAAGAGGGTGAAGGTATACTGATCTTCTCTAGGGCAGCATGCCAAATAAAACTCGTTTAGCTGTTAGGATCCAAGAACTCAAAGACTTTAACCAATGAGTACCTCAGAGCAAAATCAGAAATCGAGTAAGAACTTAGCCTTAGTCGATAAAATTCTAAAACTACTATATTGATTTTCTGCCTTTTTCAAGTGTTCTTGGTGTGTTTTTCTTCAGTGGTTGGTGATGGTAGACGAGAACATTAAAGGCCATATTTATAATGCCATTTAAGCATGTAGGGTTTCATGGATTCAAAATCGTGAGTAGAAAGTGACGAATGGTAGATGATGCAAGCAAAATTGGGCGGAAAATCTAAGGAGACAGAGGGAACAAAAATGAACAAGTTTACCTGAGTAAAGAATGGTCGTTGAAGGCAAAGAACCATCGGATAAGACCTCAATGTCCAAAGGTCACTACTTATGACCTCTGGACAAAGAATAACATTATTGATGATGAAGAAACACCATGTATACCATGTATTTAACAGCACACGAGAGAAAATCCGAGATTTGATATTACAATCGTTGAGTATAGGTTTCAGATTTGGGTATTTGAATTTTGAGTGATGAGATAGGAAATAGCCGGCTGAATTCGCGGATTTCAGAACGCAAAAGGATGGTTTCAGGCTCGATTTGTGACTCATGAGAGAAATCATAGATTTGAAGGTTTTTCTTTTCGAGCTTAGGGTTTCAGATTAGTGATTTTGAATTGTAACGATGTAATGGGAATGTTCAGGCGGGATTTGTGGTGTAGCAGGGACAGAAAGGATGATTCAGAGTGATTTCAAGTGACTATGCACAAATTTGTACAAAGTTTTTGGAGATTGACGGTTGATGGAGATGAGAGAAAAGAGAGAGGAAAGAGAAAGAGAGGCGGCAGGGGAGGTTGGAAATGATTAGTGTTTGGGTAGGTTTAGGGGTTATCTCTGAGTTTAAGTTGTGAGATGGAACGAGAGCCGTTGGATCTGTTGATCAACGACTCCGATTG
This sequence comes from Nicotiana tabacum, assembly GCF_000715075.1. Classification (NCBI taxonomy): domain Eukaryota; kingdom Viridiplantae; phylum Streptophyta; class Magnoliopsida; order Solanales; family Solanaceae; genus Nicotiana; species Nicotiana tabacum. Next base: position 76,907,684 of record NC_134101.1, read on the forward strand.
TTTTGGTATTTAGGGATTGTTTTGGTATTTGGGAAAATCGACGACCGTCAGATCTCTTTGATCTGATGGTGGAGATTAAGTCTTCTAAGACTAAAGAAAAAATAGGAAAATGAGGATTAAATGCAGACTATTGATAAAAATTATAATTATCAAATGTACTACTAATTATAATAATTAATTATTTGTAAAAATACTTTGTTTTAGCATTAATTCCCGATTATTATCATGGTAATCTAATTAACTAGAATTTATGGAGTAATTTATCAAATTAATTCTAAGACCTATGTAATGTATTTATAAAAGTTATTTTAATAATCTTAAAATATTAAGTATATTTTTAATTACATAATACTAATACTAAATGATTAATTTCAAAACTAATACTTAATTAATTTGTAGAAATAGTTATTTATTACTAGAAAACACTTCCAAAATACTTACTCTAAATTATTAAGTGTAAATAAATTAATTTTAAAAGGGATGATCAAAATTGGCCGTCAACAGTTGCCCCTCTCTGACCGGAGATGATGAAAGAGTTTTCAGGCAAAGAAATTGAACCAAAGCCAATTTTGTTCCGACTTTAGGCATGCATTGCAGGAGTGATATTAAGATTATCAGTTGCAGGATTGAGTTAAGGAAAATTCTGGGAAGCTTTTGGGAAGAATTTTGGAGAGATTGGGGCCGAATTCTTGCTTTGAATTGCTTACATACCTCGGGCTTAACGAGGATTAGGACTTATGTACTTCTGGAGTAATGACTTTTGATGAAGCGATACTTGCATGAATTTCCCTAGTATTGTATTATGATGATACGGTGAGATGGAGGATTGGGCACTCATGACAACTTGAAATTTTTGGCTTGATTTGAAGGATTGGAAAATTTTGAGTTTCACTAGTGGTTTCGTGCTTGAACTTTGATCCTTGGCCCACTAATGGGTTTGTTGTCTCTCATAGTGTTGTAGTTTGGCCTACTACTTAGAAAAGTTCTACGTTGCGGTGTTTGTTCCTGCAAAATAAATGAAATACATGCATACCAATATATTGCACTGCAGAATATACTAAGATTCGATGTAAATGATGCAGGAATGATGAGGACTGGCTACCGGCGATCCGTTATTTGGGATTGGGATGATGGGATACTTGATCTTTACTCGATTTGTTAGCTGGGATGTTTATCATTCCGTAGCTGTCGGAGCATTAGAAAATTATCTCTGCTTGTTGGGAGAGCTTGATTTGTAGAGTGCGTCTCCGCTTGTTGGGAGAACTTTGCACTGAGAAATGCCTCCACTTGTTGGGAGAGCTTGATTTGTAAGGTGCGTCTCCATTTGTTGGGAGAGCGTTTTACTGAAAAATGTAAAGTAACCTCCGCTTGTGAGTGATTGATTAAGACTATAATCATGTCTGAAGCTGCATGAGCAAAACGTTAAAACATTCCAAGTAATAGCAAATGAAATAAATGCATGCCCAAGAGATACTCTTAACTGCGAAGCTAAGTTACGGCCATCAATTGACAGAATGTCGGTGACGATGTTTGCGACTGTCTATTCTAGCATCCATTGTGATGGAGCAGCGATGCGAATTGCTTTGTTAGTGAAGTTTTCAACTTGCTATATACAAGGCTCCGATTGGCAAAGCCGACGTTCAATTTGTACAAGGCGCTCCGATTGATTGAGCTGGCTATTTGCTATATATAGGGCTTCAGTTGGTGAAGCCGATAACTCGTTTGTACATGGTGCTCCAATTAGTTGATCAGGCGGTTTGCTATATACAGGACTTTAATTGGTGAAGGCGACGACTGGTTTGTACAGGGTGCTTTGATTATTTGAGCAAGCGGTTTGCTATGTACAGATTTTTCGTATTAGCGATCTGACTCTGAGATACCTGCAAAGAATTCAAAGATTATCTTTAGTTGTACCATAAAAATTTAAGTAAAAGAGAAGGAGAGATAATCTTAGGTAATTGGTGGATCCATCATTTGCCCCAGTGTGATCTTAATGCTTCCTTGCTCCTTGTCGACCCTGCACTCAAATAAATATTCTTAGTAGGGGTGGGGAAGTTGGTTTGTGTCGACCACACTGTTGGTTTGCCCCGGCCTTTGACATGATTGCACCGCAAAGTTCAGCAGATAGAACAAAGAAAACATTTTGAAAATACTTTGTTTTTAAGGAAAATGTTGTTGTTCCGGATTATGACATGTTACGAAAGGTTCTCCGCACGTGAGAGTTTCTTCTTGAAAACTTTGTCCTGTTGATGTCGATCTTCCGTGAAGCTTCTGACAACGGGGTTGTTTGCTATTGTGACTGTGACCTAATTCAAACTAATGCATTACAAATGTTTTCCTAAGGTTATGACCAAACCTTTCCAGGTTGCCTACGTATCCAAAACTGAATCAGGTCTGGACGTAGTTCGTGGATTATGATAAAATATGATGAAGATGATCGAGCCTGATTCAGGCAACCTACGTATCCAAATGGAATTAGGTCAAAGCGTAGTTTGATTACAATAGATGCAAAATGATGAGTTCAAGAATGAAAATGGCCGAGTCTGACTCAGGCTGCCTATGTATCCAAATGTAATCAGGCCAGAACATAGTTCAATTACAAAAGATGGCTGAATCTGATGAGGATTTCCTACGTATTCGTTTATGAGGAAATCAAGTTGGCGTAGTTCCTAAGCAACATACAAAAGTGATATTTGGGTTTTCTATTACAAGAGAAAGGGGGAGAGAAATCGAATCCTACGTGGGTTGCCTACGTATCCCTCCGTGGGAAGTCAGGTTGAACGTAGTTCTATTATAGCAAAACCTAACTCTATTTGTCTCCAAACATAGTATCTCTTGATTACGTCTGAGTTGATAGGCTTCGTGTTGATTCTTCCATCCATTTCTGCCAAGATTAGAGCTCCACCCAATAGTGCTTGGTGAACCACGTAAGGACCTTGCCAGCTTGGTGCAAACTTTCTTTTGGCTTCTTCTTAGTGGGGAAAGATTTTCTTTAAGACCAATAGCCCCGATGCGAACTGGCATGCCTCACTCTCTTGTTAAATGCAATGTCCATCCTGTTCTGATATAGATGACCATGACACTTCATCCATTCTTTTCTCGTCAATGAGCATGAGTTGCTTCTGTATGACCTATATCCATTTTACGTTGTCCAATTTTGCCTCTTAAATGACCCTTAAAGACGGTATTTCGACCTCTTCGGGTATCACAACTTCCATCCCGTATACCAATATGTACGATGTTTCCCCTGTGGATGTTCTCATGGTGTTACGATAACCCATTAAGGTGAAAGATAGTTTCCCGTGCCATTGTCTGTGATTGTCCACTATATTTTGTAGAATCTTCTTGATATTCTTATTGGCTGTCTCGACTGCCCCATTCATTTGTGGTCTATCGGCTGTGGAATTGCGGTGGACGATTCTGAACTTATCGCAGATTTCTCTCATTAGGTCACTGTTGAGGTTAGCGGCATTATCAGTGATGATAGACTCCGATATTCCAAATATGCACACAATGTTGTTCAGGACGAAATCTGCCACTACTTTCTTTGTGACGGCCTTGTAAGTAGATGCCTAGACCTATTTGGTGAAATAGTCGTTAGCTACCAAGATGAAACGATGTCCATTTGATGCGGTGGGCTTTATAGGTCCTACTACGTCCATGCCCTAAGCGGCAAACAGCCAGGGTAAACCCATTATGTTTAACTCATTTGGCAGAACCCAGATGAAATCCCCATGAATTTGGCACCGGTGACACTTCTGTATGTAGCGGATACTGTCGCTTTCCATAGTCATCCAAAAATATCGAGCGCTCAAGATGTTCTTGGCTAGTGTGAACCCGTTCATGTGTCTGCATGTATTTATTCAAATAGCCTGGTTGCTTCGGCAGCGTCTACGCATCTCGACAAACCTAAATCTAGGGTCCTGCCGTGCAGGACTTCCTCGTTGAGAAAAAAGTGGTTTGCCAGCCTCCTGAGGGCTCGCTTTTGACCATTAGTAGCTTTCTCCGCGTATTCTCTGGTTGTAAGGAATTTCCTGATGTCGTGATACCATGGTTTACCATATGGTTCTTCATCTATATGGAAGCAATAGGCATGTTGATCCATGATCCCTACCTCGATAGAATCAATATAGTTCTTGTCTGGATGTTGAATTATAAATGATAGGGTTGCAAAGGCGTCGGCGAACTCATTCTGAATCCTGGGGACGTGCTTGAACTCAATCTTCGTGAACTTGTTGCATAGATCTTTCACGTAGTGTAGGTATGGGAGTATTTTGACATTCTTGGTGGACCATTCCCCTAGGACTTGATGTATCAATAGATCGGAATCCCCTATGACCAAAAGTTCTTTGATCATGTCGATTGCTATTCTAATTCCAAGGATGCACGTTTCGTATTCAGCCATATTATTGGTACAAGGGAATCTTATCTTTGCCGATGCTAGATAGTGTTGTCCAAATTCCGAAATCAGGACGGCCCCAATTCTGACTCCTTTGAAATTTGCTGCTCCTTTGAAAAATATTCTCCATCCAATGTACGATTCTGCAATATCTTCTCCAGCAAATAATACTTCTTCATCGGGAAAATATGTAGTAAGCGGCTCGTAATCCCTATCCACCAGATTCTCTGCGAGGTGGTCGGCTAAAGCTTCTCCTTTGATAGCCTTTTTAGTTATGTACATAATTTCAAATTCGCTGAGGATTATTTGCCATTTAGCTAGCTTTCCGGTAGGCATCGACTTCTGGAAGATGTACTTGAGCGGGCAGAGCTGAGATACCAAATGCGTAGTGTATGCTGACATATAATGCCTTAGCTTTTGGGCAATCCAAGTTAGGGCACAACAAGTGCGTGCTGTCAGAGTATACTTGGCCCGCATGGTGTGAACCCTAAGTAATAGATGGCCTGCTCCTTTCTCCCATTTTCGTGATGCTGTCACAACACACAGTCGAAGGCGTTATCCAAGATTGACAAATATAGTAACAGTGGCTTCCCGAGTTCGGGGGAACCAGCACTGGTGGATTTGACAGATACTCATTGATATACTCATTGATTCTGTCAAAGGCTTTCTGGCACTCTTCTGTCCATTTTGTGGCAGTATCCTTCTTTAGAAACTTGAAAATGGGTTCACAGATTACCGTGGACTGGGCTATGAAGCGATTAATGTAATTCAATCTACCCATGAAACTCATTGCATCATTTTTACTCTTTGGTGGTGGCAGTTCCCGAATGGCCTTGATTTTTGATGGATCCAGTTCTATTCCGTTCCTGCTTATGATGAAGCCCAACAATTTTCCAGCAGGGACTCTGAACGTGCATTTTGCCAGGTTCAACTTCAAATTGTATCTCCGTAGGCGTTCGAAAAATTTCCTCAAATCGTCCAAGTGCTCTGAACTCTTTCAAGACTTTATGATGACGTCATCCATATACACTTCAATCTCCTTATGAATCATGTCGTGAAAAAGGGATCGCTATGACCCTCATGTAGGTGGCACCGACATTCTTGAGACCCAATGACATGACTCTATAGTAGTAAACTCCCCAAGGTGTGGTGAAGGGCATCTTCTTCGTGCATCAAGATTTGGTGGTACCTAACGAAAAATCCACAAACGACTACTGTTCATTCTTCACGCATTTGTCGATGAGGATGTGGATATTTGGAAGAGGAAAACCATCCTTTGGACTAGCTTTGTTGAGTTCTCGATAATCCACACATATTCTGATCTTTTTGTCTTTCTTGGGTACTGGGACGATATTTGCCAACCAACTGGGATAATTGGTGACCCTTACCACATTCGCCTCTATCTGCTTGGTCACTTCTTCCTTTATCCTCAAACTTCAATAAGGTTTGAATTTCCTAGGCTTCTGCTTGACCGACGATCTGATAGGATCGGTAGGCATTCGATGTGAGACAATATCAGTGCTTAATCCCGGCAGCGAACAAACCGATGTACCGTCGAAGGAGCTCAACCATTTTTTCCTTCTGCTCGGCTTCTAGATGAATGATGATTCTAGTTTGCTTTACATCTTCTTCGCTTCTAAGATTGACCACTTCCGTTTCTTCGATGATGGGATTTTTCTAACTCTCCAATTATTCGATCTCATGTGGGAGATTGTCTGGCATCATACTCTCATCATATTCCTCGTAATTTAGGTCGTTGCGCTCAACGGTTTGGTTACATGTCATAATCCTAGAATGCGAGTTTTTAGCATTTTGATTACTGAAAAGAAAAGTTAAGTATAAATGAAGCGGTAAATAAAGTTGCAATATTTGAGAAAATGATTCTTTTTATTTCATCAAAAGAGGAACATCTTAAGTGTTCAAATGAGGTAAATGACAAAAAGGCACATACACGGTGCATGCCTCAATTGACTGTGCACTTTTCAAAAATAAACTTTTAAAGTTTCATACTACCAAGACTCCCAGCGAACCAAATATGGACCAACGGTCCAATTCCGTAGCTCTTCCCCTAGTTTGGCATCCCTGATAGTTGGTGTATTGATGTCAGTCCCTTCATAACATTCTTCAAATATATTCACGAACAACTTTTCCATCTCGTCGATGATATCATCTTCTGGTACTGAATTCTGACCCAGACTTGAAACATGCTCTGGCACAAAAACCTTTTACCCGGATCTAACGGTATGAGCTTTACCCTCCAGAGGCTGATATCCTATGCTGACCATTCCATTCTGCCCGTTAGGTTCAATTGGCTCTATGAATACGTCCGACCTGGTTCCCAACCTTATTCCTGGCATGTATCCGTATTTCATCATCTCCCTCATAGCCATCCTGGATCTATATGGCGACTGCATTCCCAAGTTTTCTACTGTTTCATCCATTTTGGCACTCTGCATGATTTCCACTACATGGAACGCAACTCCGTCTAGCCCTTCAATGAATGGAACAACATGCTCCAAATAAGCGGAGTGACCCCACTCGCCGAGGACCACGATATCCTAACATCCCCACTCAAATTTTATGCATTAGTGTAAAGTGGATGGGACGGCCCCTGCCATATGTATCCAGGGCCTTCCCAGCAGCAAGTTGTAGGAAGAGGAGATGTCCATTACTTGAAACAATATGGGAAATTCAAGCGGCCCAATCTGTAAGGCCAAATAAATTTCTCCAATAACATCCTTCTACGAACCATCAAAGTCCCTTACTCTCACGTGGCTTTACTTGACTTCCCTCAAATGGATTCCTATCTCACATAGGGTGGAGATCGAACAAATTTTGATCCTGACCCTCCATCGACCAGAACTCGGGACGCACTTTGTCCCCACATTTGATAGTGATATGAAGAGCTTTTTTGTGACTTGCGCTCTCGACAGGAATTTTGTCTCTTCCCAATTATCGCAGCCAATGCCTCACTAGTGGTGTTACTTGGTACACTTACCCCACTTAGTACTTTCAACAGGGCGCCCTTATTGCTATCGGAACTCATTAACAAGTCCATGATTGATATCTGTGCTGGGGTTTTCTTCAGTTGCTCCTCCACAGAATACTCTTTGGTTGACATTCTCTTCCAAAACTCGGCGGCTTCTGGGTCTGGTATGTTCCTTATTTGAATTTGCTCTCTTCCCGAGTTCCCTCAATTGACATCTTCAGGAGCATTGCATCACCCAGACCTAGCCATACCAGGGGCTGCGGTAGAGTCTGGCATTTTGGCCTTCCCCTTTTGCTAGTACATCCATGGGATGGTTTTGTATTCCCTAATTTCTTCATCTTCTGTAGCAACGGCAGGTTGTCGCTGATAAGTCTGAACAATCACTGTAGGTCTCACTTGTACTCTAATAATTGGAGCCCTTTGAGGAGGGATCCTAGCGGCTTCTGCATTTCCTATAGTGACAATCGTTCTCTTTAGGTCATACTCTTCGCCCAATGTGATCATGTTAACACCCTGGTTTCGGTGATTTGGTGGCAGATTGCGATTCACATTGGGCGGCTCCGGAGTGGACTGAATGGATCTTCTCTTGATTAATGTTTCAATCTCATTTTTCATCTTAAAGCAATATTCAGTATCGTACCCAGGTACATTGGAATGATACACACACCTTTTTGTTGCATTAAAATACTTAGAGGGGTATTGAGGAACCCTTCCTTCAAGTGGATGTATTAATCCCGCTCTTCTCATCTCTCGAACAATTGGGCTAGAGGCTCAGCAATCGGGGTATAATTTCTAGGACCCCTCTCTTCAAAGTTGGGACGAGGGCACGGAGCATAAGCGGGTAGGTTTTGGTGAGTAGTGGTTTGGACATGAGCATGTGGTCATTGTGGGTTCCGGTTGTTGTTGACTCGAGGAGGGTTGTATTGTGGTTAAGGTTGATAATATGGTTAGGTGTTGTAGACTGCAGTGGAAGTGGGTAGTGTTGAATGATTGTTTGGGCAATAGGAAGTGTTTCTGTGATGTGGGCTAGGTTGATAAGGGACGACTGCTGAGACCTCCTCTTTCTTCTTCTTTTTGCTACCAATTGACCCTGATTGGATGGACTTGCTGGCCGCTTGCAGTGCTTCCATCGATTGTACTCTATCGGATTTTATGCCCTATTATAATAAATCTCTCATCTTGACCAGTTCAGGTAATTTAAATCCCATCATTCCCATCATCTTTTCAACGTATATCCCTTCTTGGGATCTGATGAAATACTTGGTTAATTCACTGTCGTCCAGCTAAGGTTGTGCCCTGGAAGCCTCTGACCTCCACCATCGTGCATATTTGTGGAATGACTCAGATGGTTTTTTTGCAGCTTCACCAGTGCGAACTGATCGAGAGGGATCTCTGTGTTGAATCGAAAGTGATCCATGAAGTCCTCCGCCATATTTGCCAAGTTCTCCAATTTTATGGATTTGTCGAGTATACCAGGTGAGTTCTTCTCCCGTCAAACCTTTTATAAATAAATTCATCTTTATCTTCTCATTCCTGCCCACTCTGACTAACTTTTCACAATACGCCCTCAAATATGCGTCGGGATCACCCATCCCATCGAAGATATCAAACTTTGGGGGTTTATACCCTGCTGGTATATCCACATCCAGATGAATACACAGATCCTCGTAGTCCAAACATTCACTTCCTCGGGCAAATTGGAGGTTCTTCAGTTGCTTTCTCAAAATTTGAAGCTGCTCAGATAATGTCTCTTCTTCCTTATGCCTAACTTCCCTTTCCATATCGGCTTATTGATCAATCACATAAGGCACCCTGACCGTGATAGGTACTGTAACGGTAGGTTCAAAAATGGTATATACAGGGGGAACATACCGCTCATGGGCGGCAGCATGTGCCACGGGTATGTGCTGGTTAGTGGTAAAAATGACTCCATCACGAGGAGGGGTGTGAGTTGCATTGGTGGTGATAGGCGGGTTTTATGGTGTCTGAATGTACTGTGGTACGTAGGGAGTGTAGATAGGTGGATTTTATGGATTTGTGGGGGTTACTGGGGGTTTGACTTGAGTGGTAGGAGCGAAAGTTCAGGTGTTGTTGTTTTGGCATGATGTGGAAGGAAAGTGGTAGGGGATTGAATCCAAAGAAGGGAATCGAAGTGGTTGAGGAAGCGTTGTCACGACCCGGTGCGATAGTTCCCTGATATGCTGTACTTCCTCCCTTAGAGACTCCATTTCCTGGGCCATACTTGCCACGTGTTCATCATTCCTGATTTCGTCCTTTTCCCCTGATCGCCCCAGGCTGTCGGCTATGACCAGAGCATGTTCAGTCGGTTTTCTGTAGCTGACATCTTTCCCTTTGATCTTAGATTGAATGGTGGTTCTGCCAGTTTTGGTCGAGACAAACCTGCTTTTTTTGTTTCCAGTGGTAATAATAAAGCAAAAGAGAAATAAGAAGAAAGTAAAAGAAAAAAGGAACAAGAGTAAGTTTCTTCATTTATACAAGCAGGAAATCACACAGAGCAATTAATTCATGCATTAAGGCTAGCGCATTTTCTAGGATTCGTGGGGAGATCTCATTGCCAGAGGTAGGCCTAAATCACAGATATTTGATAGACATTTAGACTTGACACATTTAGATCCAAAGAAATTTTTGTTTTCATTGATAATTTGGACTGATATAAGTGGGAACAAATCACTGTTTCATAGAACTGCATGTACTTGGACAACTTGCCCCTTTGGAAAGTAAAAGAGAAAGCTGGGGATAAGGGTACAAAATGAGAAAGAAAGGGAAATCAACCAACTCTAATAACCATCCCCTGAGTCATTTCCCATCTCCTCTTATTCTTCTGGATCCTCTTCCGGATCCTCCTCCGGGTCTTCTTCAAACTCCTCCTTGTTATCGTTGAACTCTGACTCCTCCTCTAGATCTTATTCTGGCTCTGTGCTGGACTCTATTTGGATTCACTCCACTATCCGGTCATTGTCTTCAGTAGGTGGAAACATATGATCGATGGATCCTGGGACCACTTGACGGTGCATTGAAGTGGTCATAAGGTAATGTGGCAGGATATCGTGGTAAATCTATAAAGCAACCGCTGCATCCTCAAACCAGGCTATACCCTCTCTGGTTGGCCAGGCTAGCTCTTCTTCCTCTTTGATTCATACATAATACTCAGGAGTGCACCACGAGTTTTGACCCATCGGCATTGTGAACAGGTCATTCCACTCTTCCTAGAGCCTTCTTATCTTAGGAATTGGAATCTGTCCATTGTACTTATCCTCGTATAATGTTGTCCTTGTCCACAGAGGCATATCTTGGATCATCGACTACTGTTTGAGGACCCGCATGGGTGAATAAGGTTGAATACCTTCAAGTCCGATTAGCTCAATGAAGTATTTCTAAGGAGTCCTCAAGATTGCTCTTCCACCTAACCATGATAGTTTCCAGTTGATCCATTCCCCACTCAGGTTGGTCAGCCTTTCCCTCCACTCTTATTGCCCATGTGGGGAGACCCAATGTCTTATTCTTTAATTTTGGTTGCAGATCATGTTGCTGACGCCCACAAAGTAATTGATGGTGGCCTCTCGCTAGAAGAAATGTTCAGTAGACCAGATCTAAAGCAGCAAGTTATAACCTTTAAGTAAATCATAACCTCGTGCACATGAGCACAAAGCCCTCAGCATATCAGCTAACACCATCAACACCAAAGTAACTTAAAGATTTCCACAGAAGGTCGCCAGAACCACAGGTAATAGGTTGATGTTGATCCGACCCCTACTCTACGGGAAGACCAATAGTCCCAATAGTGCCATTGAGAAAGTGATTAGCCTGAGACTCTCCCACGTCGGTTGGTCACCTTGAAACTCTCCTGAATACCACTCGTAGCTTTCACGGTGCCCAAATATATCGAACAACTAGTCGAGGCTCACCCTTCCATCCTCGAAACTTCTGAGACACTTACTATTAGTCAGACCTAAATCATCCAAGAATCGGTAGCCGGGCAAAGTAACTGGCAATATCGGCTTCCTTCCGTTGAACAACAACTCCGTGAAACTCGGGACTTACTCCAATGTCGGTACTAACTCACAGTTGGAAAATTTGAACACCACCTTAGCCGGATCCCAAAATTCTATCAACGGGTGAGTGAGCAGCCAGTCTGCTCGGATGTTAAGCAAAGCGGTTAATGCCCCCAGGTGCATCTGAACCTCATCTTCGTGTTCCCGGTGAATATTTTACCACCACTGCTTCAATTTATGTGGCGCTCCCATTACCATGTTAATCTCAGGGATGTTTCGATTGATTTTCATTTTTTGAGATGGGTAAAATAAAGATGTTTGGTAAGTGATTGATTTGGATCTTCAAGTGTCTTGTCAGGTTTGTTTGTCTTTCCACAAAAGTCATGTCGTTGGGTGCATGGCCCGTTGACACCAAGGTGGATTTCCTAATTGTGCATCGATGCCAAGGACTGACTCACCTAAGGTTTATGCAATATGACCTATTTTTGCTAGAGTAGAGTGTTTCCTACTTTTGAGTTGGACTGAAGGCTGCGAGACGTTTTGTTAGTTGACCTAACAAAGCCATTCTCTGAAACTAGGGAGTTTTGAAAAGAAGGTTTGGAAGGGTGTAAAAGACAACCCTCGCGTGCCATTATGTGTAATAGTGTATGGCCAATACTCGATAAGAAGAAATGTGATGACAGTGTATATAAAGCAGTAACAGACAAGAGTGTAGCAGCAATAAGCATGATAATAAGTATAAAGAGCAAATAAGACAAGTAAGCACGCAATTGCAATATTATCTACAATTAAAGCAATGTACAAATAAATCTAGATGACAAATTAGTCTAAGTCTGCTAATGTCAGAACCTAAGTGTAAATCCCCAGCAGAGTCGCCATGTTGTCGCACCCTATTTTGTACTAGTCAAAACAAGATTCAACTTGTGGTTTCTCTGTTGTTGATAAAAGAGAGTCGACATCTAATATTTAAAGGTATACTAGGGTACCTATTTAATTACTAAGTCATATTATTTATTAGTCTGATCGGCTAAGCCGTCTTGCCACAATGCCGTGTGGGTCGACATCACATCACATCTCGCTAGCAATAATCTCATCCTATGTAAGGGGAAACAGCTCAACACATCAATCTCATCCCATATAAAGGGAAAAAATATCATCACATTAACATAGAGATTAAACCCTCAATCACTCCTACACTGGCACATGTAGTTTCGGGGTTAGGTTATTTCTACCTACCCTTCCTCGGTGGCTAATCGATACTCCCAAAGCATTTACTATTAAAAGTATTTACCACTTATTTCATAATCTTTTGCATATCATTCATTTCATTGGCACCAACGGCCATGCCGCAATATCATTCTTGGCACATTGGGTGCACATCATATTTCATGTTCTCTTCTTTCCCTTTCAAATATCATCATGGATAATCAACAACAAGGCCTTTCAAATTAAGACTTTAAACACATATTTGAGCAATTTAGGGTCGTAGGCACATGTGATTTCTTACACAATTTGACATGATAACTTTCATTAGAATCACGTTTTTAAATCATAACATAATAACACACAACCTATACTTAAATCACATTCTCAAACAGTAACTCAACATAACAATAATCTTTGGAATACATATTGAACGCATAATTATTCTAACACAAGTCTTATTTGGAATAATCAATTTATAATGAGCATCACGGGAGTTAGAAGGCTATTGTGGGGTTCAATTCTAAAAGAGGAGTTTAGCCAATATACCTCGCTTTGATCTATTTAGAGACACAGTTCCGGAATCCTAGCAACTTTGATGTATTTAGAGACACAACAACATTGAACACGAATTAGAAAAGAGTTCATGATTCTAGCTCATTTGAGCATTTTATCAAACACTAGGTGACCATTATGATCTCAAGGTCCTCCTATGGTGGGTTCTTCTATTTTACTACCCAAAATCTACCCAATTGAGCTAAACAATCTCCCCACAATCTTAGATAGCACATGCATGCATAATGAACATCTCCCATACTCAAGAATTGCTTGGCTTATTACCTATTTTCAGTCAAAACTCGAAACCGAAGGCTAGGGCTAGAACCTTACCTTTTGGTTGAAGACCTTGTGAGTTACCCTAGAGAATTCTTCAAGGCTTGAGCAAAGATTGATAAACAAGTGACTTAGAAATTCCTTTTCTCACTATAGACCACCTTCCTCTCTCTAAAATATAAGTTTGAACCTTCTAAAATGATCCCTATGATTGTTTTATAAGAATGGGGTCGGGTTTAAAAATTAGAAAAAATGAAGCTCTGATCGGTCTGCTCTCCGCGAAATGATTATGCGGCCGCACAATGGACCGCATAATGGTCCAAAACTTTTTCCCAAATTTCTTCTTCAGTCCGCGGAAGATCTGCGGTCCGCAGATCAATTCTGCGACCGTAGAAACACCCTGCGCATCCAAAACTTTTCTTCAACTCCCCAACTCACTGTTCAACCCAAAAAGTCCGAACCGCGACGCATCAATACATAAGTCTACTTTGGCACCACGAAACCCGGGGTTTTAGGTAAAATTTAACAGGGCCTTACAGGTATGACCTCTAAGACCTGGTCAACTTAGAACCGCTACTCTAGGGTACGGGCTATGGGAATCTGTGCTCCTCAACTGGCCTGAGATGTGGAAGGAGCAAGTGGGATCAGCCCCGCCTAAGCTAGAGTGCTAAACATGCTCAAAAGCTAGGCGAGAGTCTTCTGAAATACAGGGGTAGTAATAGGCGTCTCAGGTTCCTGCCCTCCAACTAAAGCTACTGGTGGCTCCTCTGTAGTAGCGCGGGCAGGTGCTCTAGCTGCACCACGTGCCCGTCCTCGGCCTATTCCCCGTCCCCAGCCTCTTATTGCTCTAGCAGGGTGTGCGGGTATCTGATCATCAGATCCAGCTTTGCGTGTTCTCACCATCTGTGAGAGAATAGAAAAGGAGAGATTTAGAATTTCAAAGTCAACAAATTTGCATGATAAGGAATCAAAGAAGTGAAACTTTCCTAACAGTTCCAAAGTCTCCTGAAGATAAGTACAGACATCTTCGTACCGATCCGCGAGGCTCTACTAAACCTGCTTATGACTCATAACACCTATGAACCTAGAGCTCTGATACCAACTTGTCACGACCCCAATTTTCCTCTGTAGGATATCGTGATGGCACCTAGTCTCTAAGACTAGGTAAGCCTAACATACATGCAAAATATAACTAAATTAATGAATAAACTCTCAAACACTCAACAACTATTATAAAGTAAACTCCAAAACACATCATATACAACTTCCCAAAACCTGGTGATACCTAGTCACAAGCTCTATGAATAAGTACTGATCATCCCTATACAACAATGTGTCTTTAAAAGAAAAGAAAATGAACTAGACTAAATAGAGGGGGACTTTGAGGCCTACGGACGCCGGCAAGTATACCTTGAAGTCTCCGAAACTGGGCTCATCTCACTGCTTCCTGGACTGGTAGGAGGTACTTGGATCTGCACAAAAAAATATGCAGAAGAGTAGCATGAGTACACCACAACGGTACCCAGTAAGTTCTAAGCCTAACATCGGTAGAGTAGTGACAAGGTCAGGTCAAGGCCCTACTGGAGTAAATAAGAAGCCGAACAGGTATATAACAGTGTAGTAATGATAACAATAGAAATGACACAATGAAGAAATACACCGAAAATAGCTGCATAGAACTAAGGCAAATAATGCATCACGGAAGTAAACAAGGAATGCTATGCCAAGGAAACAAGCAACCAAAACACAGTGAACTAATAGAAAAACATCACCAAGAGTCAATATCGAGGTACCGCCTCGTAGTCTCATATCACAAAACAATTCACAATCTTTCCTTATACCGCCGTGGGAGCCTTGCATTTAGTTTTGAAAATCATTTTTCCCGAAATAGCTTCTCGCGTTTTAGCTCACCTTATCACACCGCGAGGCTTCAAGTAGTTCCCCTACTAGTAACATGCGTATCAAGTCCATCTTATCTCACAACATGCGTTTCAACCCCAAAACCTTATACCACCGCATGCGTATCAATATCACAACGTATCACAAATTGCGCCTCAAGTTACCAATACCACAATTGGCTATTATAATCTCAAGGTCCTCCTATGGTGGGTTCCTCTATTTCACTACCCAAAATCTACCCAATTGAGCTCAACAATCTTCCCACAACCTTAAATAGCACATGCATGCATAATGAACAACTCCCACACGCAAGAATTGCTTGGCTTATTACCTATTTTCAGTCAAAACTCAAGATTGAAGGCTAGGGCTACAACCTTACCTTTTGGTTGAAGACCTTATGAATTACCCTAGAGAATTCTTCAAGACTTGAGCAAAGATTGATGAACAAGTGACTTAGAAATTTCTTTTCTCACTCAAGACCGCCTTCCTCTCTCTAAAATATAAGTTTGAACCTTCTAAAATGATCCCTAGGACTGTTTTATAAGAATGGGGTTGGGTTCAAAAATTAGAAGATTGAAGCCCCAATGCTGATCTGCGGTCGCATATGCGATCGCATAATGCTTCTGTAGTATGCGGAATGGACAACATAATGGCCCTCCGGAACTGGGCACTCCTGCCTCACTCTGTAACCGGTCTGCAGTCCGCAGACCCTTTCTGCGATCGCATAATGCATCGCAGAACTTTCCTCCGAAAGTTTTTGTGCTGGGTCTGCGATGGGTTGTGCGGCCCAAGAAATGATTATGCGGCCGCATAATGGACCAGATAATGGTCTAAAAATTTTGCCCGAATTTCTGCTTCAGTCTTTGCCAGATCTGCAGTCCGCAAATAAATTCTGTAACCGCAGAAATGCCCTGCGCTTCCAAAATGTTTCTACAACTCCCCAACGCATTGTTCAACACAAAAAGTCTGAACCGCAGTGCATCAACACATAAGTCTACTTCGGTACCACAAAATCCCAAGTTTTAGAAAACACTTTACGTGGCCTAACAGGTATGACCTCTGGGACCTGGTCAACTTAGACCCACTACTCTGGGATACGGGCTGCGGGAGTCTGTGCTCCTCCCTTGGCCTGAGGTGTGGCAGGAGCAAATGGGATCAACCCTGCCTGGGCTACAGTGCTAAACATGCTCAAAATTTTACTTCGGCACCACAAAACCCCAGGTTTTAGGTAAACTTTTACGGGGCCTTACATCCTCCCCCGCTTAAGATCATTCATCCTCGAATGAGGGCCAAAATTCCCTATTAGAAACCTATATGACTCAGCTTCTATAACACATACCAACAGTTCCAAACTTTTGATTAACTCCCCAAATTTCCAAAAATTTTGCCAGAGTTTCCCCTGTAACTAGGCTTATCCACCTGTCAGAGAATCCAAGAGACCAACCCTAACAACATATACATGAACCAACAATGCAACATAACATAAGAACAATGGCAACCGTTGCCTCACGAGCAGTATATCACCAAAAAGGAACACCCTTAACATCAACTGTACAAATGATATATAATTCATAGAAGGTAAACTCTTAGTATTTTCATAGAACGCGACTTTATAAATACATGGTTATTCAAACAAATGAGGATGTTTCCTTTTCATTTCTTCCTCGGCCTCCCAGGTGGCCTCTTCGACTTGTTGGTTTTGCCATAACACTTTCACGAAGGCAATCTCTTTATTCCTCAACTTTCGAACTTGCCTATCAAGAATTGAAACTGGAATTTCTTCATAAGCCAGTTCTTCATTAACCTCAATTGTATCGACCGGAATAATGAGCAATGGATCTCCAACCACCTTCTTCAACATGGATACGTGGAACACCGGGTGCACTAAAGACATCTCTGGAGGTAGTTCAAGCCTGTACGCCACCCGACCAATCCACTGAATGATTCTGTATGGTCCTACATACCACGGACTCAACTTCCCTTTCTTACCAAACCACATTATGACCTCTATGGGGGAAACCTTCAAGAATACCCAATTATCCTCTTTGAACTCCAAATCCTTGCGACGCACATCTGAATAGGACTTTTGATGACTTTGAGCAGTTTCTAACCGACCCTTAATGATCTTACCCTACTCCATAGCCTGATACACGAGGTCTGTTCCTATCAATTCCGCTTCCCCAATCTCAAACCACCCAATAGGAGACCTACATCTCCTACCATATAAAGCCTCGGATGGTGCCATCTCAATACTAGCATGATAATTTTTGTTGTAGGCAAACTCTATGATTGGAAAATGATCATCCCAACTACCCTTGAAGTCAAGAACACAAGCGCGCAACATATCCTCAAGTGTGTGAATAGTCCGCTTTGCCTGCCCATCAGTCTGCGGGTGAAATGTTGTACTAAGATCCACCTGAGTACCCAAAGCTTGCTGAAATATATTCCAAAAATTAGCCATGAAATGTGCCCCTCGATCTGGCATGGATGATTATTTCCTTGCAACCTGACTATTTCCTTGATATTAAACTGAGCATACTGTTATACTATGTTGGTATCCTTAATAGGTAAGAAGTGTGCTGATTTCGTGAGTCGGTCCACAATTACCCAAATCGAGTCGAACTTGCGAGGTGTGCGAGGTTGTCCCACCACAAATCCATATTGACCATATTGATCATCTCCCACTTCCATATTGGAATTTCTATGTTTTGTGCCAACCCACCGGGCCTTTGGTGCTCGGCCTTCACTTGCTGACAATTTGGACATCTTGCCACAAAGTCCGCTACAGTCCTCTTCATATCATTCCACCAGTATACTTCCCGAAGATCATGATACATCTTCATAGATCCTGGGTGCAAAGAATACCTGGAAGTGTGAGCCTCGGCCATGATTCTTTCCCGATGACCATCCACATTTGGAACAGATAGTCGCCCTTGGTACCTTAGTGTACCATCATCCATGCCAAGAGAAAAATCCCATGGTCTTATGTTTATCAATCCCCTCCTTCAATTGTACCAATAATGGGTCGTTGTACTGCTTTTCTTTGACTTCAACATCAAGCGATGAATCAGCCCTATTTTGCACAATCACTCCTCCTTCACTAGAATCCGCAAGGCGAACTCCCAAACTATCCAACCGAAGAACATCCTTGGCCATCGTCCTTTGATATGCCTCTAAATGAGCCAAACTACCCATAGATTTCCAGCTAAGAGCATCCGCTACAACATTAGCTTTCCCCGAATGATATAGAATATCGATGTCGTAATCCTTGAGTAACTCAAGACATCTTCTCTGCCTCAGATGCAATTCCTTTTGTTTGAAAATATATAGAAGACTCTTATGGTCCGTGAATATATCCACATGGACCTCATATAGATAATGACGCCAAATTTTCAATGCAAACACCACCGCCGCAAGCTCTAAGTCATGTGTTGGATAGTTCTTTTCATTATTCTTGAGTTGCCTAAAGGCATAAGCTATCACCTTGCCATGTTACATTAATACACACCCAAGACCGATCCTTGAAGCACCGCAATATACCACAAACCCATTTGTACCCTATGGTAGATTTAACACTGGTGTCGTAGTCAATCTCGATTTTAACTCCTGAAAGCTCCTTTCACAAACATCTGGATATTCGAACATAACAGCCTTCTGCATCAATTTAGTCAACGGAGAGGCAAGGGTAGAGAACCCCTTCACAAACTTCTTGTAATATCCAACTAAGCCCAAGAAACTGCGAATCTCAGTTGGATTTGTAGGTCTAGGCTAGTTCTTCATCGCTGAAATCTTCTGAGGGTCAACCTTAATTCCTTCTATTGTGATGACATGACCCAATAATGTGACATATTGAAGCCAAAATTCACATTTCAAAAACTTCGCATACAATTGGTGCTGATATAGAGTCTGTAGAACTGCCCTGAGATGGCCGACATGGTCCTCTCAACTTCGCGAATATACAAGGATATCATCAATCAACACTATCACAAAGGAGTCAAGAAAAGTCTTGAAAACTTGGTTCATAAGATCCATGAAAGTTGTCGGGGAATTTGCTAGCCCAAAAGACATTACCATAAATTCATAGTGCCCATACCGGGTCCTGAAAGCTATTTTCGGAATATCCTGCTCCTTAATATTCAATCAAACAAGTCATCTATCCTTGGAAGTGGGTACTTATTCTTGATCGTTACCTTGTTGAGCTACTAATAGTCAATACACATTCTCAGTGACCCATCTTTCTTTCTTACAAACAGGACCGGTGCACCCCAAGGCGACACACCCGGCCGGATGAAACCCTTCTCTAATAAATCCTTCAATTGTTCCTTTAGCTCCTTTAATTCTGCCGGTGCCATTATGTAGGGTGAAGTAGATATAGGTTGCGTGCCTGGCATCACATCAATACCGAAATCAATCTCCCTGTCTGGTGGGATCGCATGGAGCTCATCCGGAAAGACCTCCAGAAATTCCTTCAAAATAGATACGGACTCAGGTGTAGGTGTCTCAGCATCAGTGTCTATAACCCAAACCAAATGGTAGATACACCCCTTGTTAATCATCTTTGTGGATTTAACGTAAAAAATAAACCTACCCTTTGGCACCACATCATCCCCCTTCTATTCAATCACTGATTCATTTGGAAATTCAAACCTAACGGTTCTGGTTCGACAGTCAAGCTTGGAAAAACATGAATAAAGCCAATTCATCCCCATTATTACATCAAAATCAATCATCCCCAATTCAATGATATCGGCCATGGTGTCCCGACCATACACCGTGATACTACAATCCCTATAAACCCACACAACCACAATAGAGTTGCCAACCAGAGTAGATACAGAGAACGGATCATGAAGCTGTTTCGGTAATATCCCAAATACCAAAGCAACATAGGGAGTGACATAGGACAAGGTGGAACAGGGATCAATTAGAGGATACACATCATGAGATTAGATAGTCAATATACCTGTGACAACATCTGGAGAAGCCTCTGAACTCTTGCAACCTTTCATAGCATAGAAATGGTTGGGTCCTCCCGAAATTTGTGTACCATCCCTAGTTGCACCACGCCCTGCATGTGCTAAGGTTCCTTGATCTGGAGGAGGTGATACGAATGTAGTGGCTACAGAACTAGCTGGCTCTACTACATCCCTGCCTATGCTCTAGTGAGATGATCGGCAATCCCTCTGAATGTGACCCCTCATACCACACCCATAGCATATGGGCTGGTCCATGAAGCAGGCCCTAAAGTGCATCTTCCCATATCTAGGGCATGGGGGCCTCAGCTGCTACTGAAATCTCCCACCAAGCCGACCCTACTAGTAGGATCTCCTGTTGCCTTGGTTGGGCCTAAAACGGCTCCCCTGCTGCTGATTGGGCCCCGATGGCTGTGCACTAACTTAAGACTGGGCGAAAGACTGGGATTGTTCTGATGACCCTCCCCTAAATGCTGACCTTCCACCACCACCGCCAGAAGTACCACTGAAGTTGCCCACAGAGCGGGCTTTGTTGCTACTCTCCCGCTCCATTTTACTCTTCAGTTTGCGGGTCTCCGTGGCTTGAGAAAATGCCACCATATTACCATAGTTCATATCAGAATTCAAGGAAGCTATAGCGGTCTCATTAATAACTAAGGGGCTAAGACCCTGCACAAACCGGCACACTCTATCCTCCATAGTGGGCAACATGTAGGTGGCATATTTGGATAGGCGCACAAATCTCATATGATACTCCCACACACTCATGCTCCCTTGTTTCAGGCTCTCAAACTCGGTGACACGGGCTGCCTTAGTCTCGGCAGGTAACAAATGATCAATGAAAGCATCGGCAAACTCACTCCACCTCGTCGGAGGGCTCCCCTCCTCACGGGAGACCTCCCACATCTCAAACCAAGAATACACCCCCTTCAGGTGGTAGGAGGACAATTCCACTCCCTCCATCTCAGTAGCACGTATAACTGGGAGGGTCTTGTGCATCTCGTCAATAAAATCTCGGGGGTCCTTCTCAGGATCAGTTTCTGTGACCACTGGAGGATCCAATTGGTGAAACCTGTTCATCCTAGAACTAGTGGAATCCCCTGGCTGACTAGAAGAAGTGGGTGCAACATTTGATCTCTGGGCTTGGTAAGCCACTATCTGAGCCAACAGCTGTATGACTCCCCTAAGATCCCCATCAAATACACCGGGATCGGAAGCTGGGGCTGGAGGTGGAACAAGAATATCAGTTGGAGGGACCGTTTCAATTGCACGTTCTGTTCTAGATTAAGCAGGTCTAATTTAGGGAATTATCGATAGGCTAACAAAAAAAGACAATTATGGATTCATTGGAATTCTCACATTTATTTGGAAGATACGTATTTCGGATGGGTCACACCAATAGGATGAACCAAATGAGTTCTGCATCATGAACTTTGTACTGTGCACATTACTTAGATGGGTTCTAGAAAGGCATATATGAAGGAATAGAGAAATCCGCAATGAAGAAATCGAATATGAAATAAAAGACAAAGAAATGAGAGAATATGGGATTCTAATTCTTTGGATCTGAGCTGAATCTTGTTTATTTCAACCCCCCTTTGGATTCCTATCTAATAATCCCGGACGTAATCCTGGACGTGAAGAATAAAATAAAAAGGGTTTTTCCTTGCTTGATTTTCAAATTTTCTTAAGATTTGTTCTATTCCACGCATTTAACTAGGAATAAGAACAAAGGATTTCGAAATTTGAAAAAAAAAATAAAGTCATCAACGGAAAGAGAGGGATTCGAACCCTCAGTAATCCATGTTGTATATTTGAAAGAGGTTGACCTCCATGCTTCTCTCATGGTACACTCCTCTTCCTGCCAAGCCCCTTTTCTCCTCAGTCCACAGAGACAAAATATAGGACTGGTGCCAACAATTCATCAGACTCACTAAGTAGGGATCACTTTGATTGGCAGGTTCAATGGCAACGAGAAGGGGATTCATTAGCTCATTATTTAGTACAAATCAGTGAAATGACAAAATCCATAAAGATTATTCAACAGGCTCTGGAAGGAATTCCAGGAGGGCCTTACAAAAATTTAGATATCTGACGTTTTGACAGAATAAAAGATCTTGAATGGAATGATTTTCAATATCGGTTTATTAGTAAAAAACCTTCTCCAACTTTTGAATTGTCGAAACAAGAACTTTATGTGAGATTTAAAGCCCCAAAAGGAGAATTGGGAATTTTTCTCATAGGAGATCACGTTTTTCCTTGGAGATGGAAAATTTGCCTCTACCATAATGGGCATTCAAGAATCGGTACATGAAATTTTAATGAATATGAAAGAAATTGTATTAAGAAGTAATCTATATGGAACTTCTGATACGTCTATTTGTGTCAAGTGTCCTGGATATGTAATTGCTCAAGATATCATCTTGCCGCCTTATGTAGAAATCGTTGATAATACACAACATATAGCAAGTTTAACGGAACCGATTGATTTTTTTATTGGATTACATATAGAGAGAAATCGTGGATATCTTATAAAAACATGGACATCTTGTTTGGGCTACTAGATTTATGTTCTTAATTTCTTGGCGTGGATATTGGCAGGAATTGATTGAAACTTTAGCATGGGCTCATGAACGCACACCTTTAGCCAATTTGATTCGCTGGAGAGATAAACCAGTGGCCCTTTCCATTGTACAAGAAAGATTGGTTGGATTAGCTTACTTTTCTATATGATCTTTTAGCATATAATCGGTTAATTATGAAAATAAAAATAACTCTTTCATTTCCAGATTACCCTTTCTATCATGCCCCAAAATCGAGGAGCGCGACCGGCGCTCAACAGAGTAAACCCGACTGAGCAAGCCTGTTCGATTTCATTTTACCCAAATTTATTCGTGAATAAAGAGGAGATGCACTCCGTTAATCAAATACTGAAGAGATTTCATTAACCGCTTCCATATCATTCCCATTAACAGCATCATTCAATATTTCCAAAGTAGTATGAGTTTATAGATTTAATGAAAAACATGTTGCCAAATACCAACAGTTCTAATTCAATTCCCAGCATCAAATACCACCCACAACCTGCCTACGGAGCCTCTAAGTACAACTGAAGAGTAATATGAAAATGCCGGCAATAAGGCCCCGGCTATACCTCAACCACAAAGTACATGAGAAACAAAAGATACATGACCCCGAAATGAAGTGGGGCTCACCAAATCAGCTGAATGGAGTGTACTGCTATCACTGATCAATGCCACCTACTGTAGAACCTCCTGCATCCATTAAAGATGCAGCGCCCCCGGCAAAAGGGACGTTAGTACTGTCGAATAGCACTAGTATGTATAGCTAGAAATCCTCTTTCAAAATAGAATGCCCATATGATCTATACGTGGAACACATAATATAATGTAATTGAAACAACCTGTACAAACAAGGACAACAAAAGGGGCACCTATTGTCTGCATTAATAATGTGTCTCATTAGACCGTCCTTAGTGTTCACATATCATATTATACACTTATGCGTTTCATAGACCGTCCATAGTGTTTATTCATACCATACACCTATACCTCTCACACACCATGCACCTATGCGTTTCATAGACCGTCCACAGGATTTCATAACACAATATACATATGCATTTCATAGACCGTCCACATGATTTCATAACACAATATACCTATGCTTCATAGACCGTCCACAGGATTTCATAACACAATATACCTATGCGTTTCATAGATCGTCCACAAGATTTCATAACACAATATACCTATGTATTTCATAGACCGTACACATGATTTCATAACACAATATACCTATGAGTTTCATAGACCATCCATAGGATTTCATAACACAATATCCCTATGCGTTTCATAGACCGTTCACAGGATTTCATAACACAATATACCTATGTGTTTTATAGACCGTCCACGGGATTTCATAACACAATATACCTATGCGTTTCATAGACCGTCCACGGGATTTCACAACACAATATACCTATGCGTTTCATAGACCGTCCACGGGATTTCATAACATAATATACCTATTTGTTTCATAGACCGTTCACAGGATTTCATAACACAATATACCTATGCGTTTCATAGACCGTCCACAGGATTTCATAACACATTTGAAACAAAAGTACAAATACGTACATCTCATAACCTTTCACACCACATATCACCTAATCCGTACTTTCAACCACTTACAACATTATTATTTTATTGGCTCTCCTGGCCATACATGTGATTCTTTATTCATGGCGCAATGGCCGTATTTCATATTCTACGCTTTCATTTCTTCCCTTTCATAGATCATCATCATAATTATCAACAAGTAGAATATTTCGGAAATCACAACATTAAGTTCATTAGTAATGAAGGTTTTAAACACAATTGATTTCTTCCCAATAAATGGAGTAAAATGATTGGCAATCGAAGCACAAATTCAAATCATACACAATCTCCACTCACGAATATGTAAGAACGCAAAACACATTGAAAATTACTTACAAAGCATAGCATTAGCTAAAACAGCCACATATGGGCATCACTTAAGTTCATAAACATTTAGCCGATTATATTGTCGAAGTCAATTTTGGAATAGTGGACTCAAGCTCATTTCATAATCTTTCTCACATTATTTCATTTCATTGGCACCATTGGTCACAAGTATAACTTTTACTGTTGGCATGTTGGCCACACTTTATATCCCCAATTCACTGTCAACCATCTATATAGGTTATCAACAATAAGACATTCCAAATCAAGACTTTAGGTACACATATGAGCAATTAAGAGTCTTAAGAATATTGGGATTTTCTCACACAATTTGGCATAGTAGCTTTCATTTGAAATACGATTCAAAGCCACAACATTTTAATACGCAACCCAAACTTTGAAACTCACGGGAATATTATGGAATTCAATTCCAAGAGAGAAAGTTTAGCCAACATACCTCAATTGAGCTTTTCTTAATTTACTACAACGTTCCGGAAATTCTAGCAATCCCAATCTATTTTGAGACATAACAAAATTTAACAACAATTAGGAAGATATTCACGGTCTCAGCTCTTTTGAGCATTTTATCAAATACTAGGTGTGCAAATTTAACCACAAGGTTCTTCTACAAGATTTCCTTCACTACACAACCCAATCCTTACTTATTTAAGCTCAACAATCTTCCCACAAATCTTTTTGGTACATGCATGTATAGATAATACTCTCATACCCAAGAATCATACTCCTAATCAACCATCTTCTACCCAAATTCGAAATTAAAAACTAGGGTATGGAACCTTACCTCTTAGATGAAGAACTTGTGGGTTTTTCTTGTTAATCTTCCAAGATTTGAGCAAGACTTGATGAATAATTAGCCTAGGGTTTTCTATCTCTCTAAAACACTCTCCCTTCTCTCTAAAACATCAGAATATTTGCTCAAAAATGACCCTTTGCGTGTATTTAACGAATTAGGGTCGGGTTTTAAAATAAAAAAAAATGGAGCTCCGGAATGGTTCTGCAGTCGCATATGCGACCACATAAGGGATATGCGGACCGCATATCGGTCGCATAATTGCTGACAAAAATGATCAAAAATATATCTGTGTATGCGGTCACTATGCGGTCCGTATAACTGTTATGCGGTCGCATAGCTGCTTCCAGAATGGTCCTCTCCTGCTTCATTTTTGCGGCCATTATGCGGCTCGTAGAGTGATTATGAGGTCGCATAAATGCACTTTTTCACCAAAAATTTTCTTTTACTTTCCCGTGCATTGTTCAACCCAAAAAGTTCGAGCCGCGGCGAGCAAGCTTGCCGCGAAGAATTTCTACAATCCTCAAACACGTAAGCCTAGTCCAGCAACATGAAACATTATTTTCTTTTCAAACTTTACCAGGCTTTACACTTAAGTACTTCAAAATTTTTTGGGGTGTTACACTTTCAAGTAAATTAGAACCTCGAAATTTCTTCTAATTCCAACACGTCCAAACACAACCTTTTTGATATGCTCGACAATATTCATATCAATAATTACTCTACCCTATCTATACAAATAGAATACCCATTTATACAGAATAGTAAAGGGGCTTCTATGATCATCGACCATAGAGATAGAAATGAAGCGTTAATCCTTACCAATTTGATCTTGTTGCTCCTGGCAACAAACATGCATGAACCATTTCACGAAGTATGTGTCCGGATCGTCCAAAGTCTCAATAGTTAGCTCTCGGCCTTCCGGTCAAAAAACAACGTCGATGAAGGCTAGAGAGACTGAAGATGATATTTCTTTTACTAGGTTATGGAGATAGTTAGGCGAACCGAGAGGATTCGTGGTTAGGGTATAGAGGAAGCATTTGAGAAAAGGCCTCGTCGTGGTTTTAGTGGTTCCTCATCGGGAGGCAAGAGTTTATTTGGTAGAGGTCATTCTACCAAGCCAGTTCAGTTAGCACTGCATGTGTCTCACGGTCCTTCAGGTAGTCACGGGTCTCATTCTGAGCAGCCAGTATTCAGTGCACGTTCAGCTCCTATTAGTGCACCACCGCTACTGAGTTACTATGGTGGTCATTCGAGTCATTAAAGATCATCTCAGACTCAACAGTTACGCCAGCCACGGGGTTGCTTTAAGGTGGGAGGATACATGTCATATCATGAGGTATTGTCCTACAATGAGGAGCAATAGACCACAACAAGGTACGCGTGCTATGATTCTAGCACCGGTTGCTCCACCACCCGCTCAGTCAGCTAGAGGCAGGGGCAGGCAGCCTGAGGTAGTGGTCAGGCCGTTACAGGTGGAGGCCAGCCCATTAGAGGCTGTCTGAGAGGCAGAGGTTAAGTTGGTAGGGCTCAACCCTGTTGTTATGCATTCCAAGCGAGATCTAAGGCAGAGTCATCAGAGATCCATTAGTTTTATTTTATCCGGGTTCTACTTATTCGTATGTGTCATCCTATTTTGCTTCATATTTGGATATGTCTTGTGATTCTTTGAGTATTACTGTTTATGTGTCTACGCCCATTGAGGATTCTATTACGGTGGATTGGATTTATCTCTCTTGCTTGGTCAAAATAGGGAGCTATGAGACTAGAGTTGACCTCCTATTACTTTATATGGTGGATTTTGATGTGATTCTGGGCATGGATTGGTTGTCACCATATCATGCTATTTTGGATTGTCACGCCAATACTATGACATTATCCATGTCGGGGTTGCCGCGATTGGAATGAAGAAGGACTCCTGGTCACTCCACTAGCAGGGTCATTTCATATGTGAAGGCTCGGCATATGGTCGAGAAGGGGTGTCTAGCGTATTTGGCCTATATCTGTGATTCCAATGCAAAGGTTCCTTCCATGGATTCGGTTCCAGTTGTGCATGAGTTCCCAGAGATATTTCCTACAGACTTGTCAGGCATGCAACCAATAGAGATATCGACTTCTGCATTGACTTGGTTTCGGGCACTCGGCCTATTTTTATTCCACCATATCGTATGGCCCTAGTTGAGTTGAAGGAATTGAAGGAACAGTTGCAGAATTTGCTTGATAAGGGATTCATTGGACCGAGTGTCTCGGGGTGTACCAGTGTTGTTTGTGAAGAAGAAGAAGGATGCATCGATGAGGAAGTGCATAGATTATTGGCAGTTGAACAAGATCACTATAAAGAACAAGTATATGTTGTCAAGGACTGATGACTTATTTGACCAGCTTCAGGGTGCCAAAGTGTTTTCCAAGATTGAATTGAGATTTGGCTACCATTAGGTGAAGATTAGGGCATCGGATATCCCTAAGACAACTTTCTAGACTCGGTATGGTCACTACGAGTTCTTGGTGATGTCATTTGGCTTGACTAATGCTCATGTAGCCTTTATGGATTTGATGAACCAGGTGTTCTAGCTTATTTGAATTCCTTTCTGATCATCAACATTGATGATATTTTGGTTTACTTTCACTACAGAGAGGATCATGAGTAGCATCTTCAGATCATACTTCAGATATTGAGAGATAGTTAGTTATTAGCCAAGTTTTCAAAGTGTGAGTTCTGGTTGGACTCGATTGCCTTTTTGGCCATATTGTATCTTCCAAGGGCATCAAGGTGGATCCTAAGATGACTGAGGTAGTTCAGAAATGGCCTAGACCTACTTCAGCTACAGAGATTTGGAGCTTTTTGGGTTTGGTGGGTTATTATCGCCGGCTCGTGGAGGGATGTTTTATCTATCTCAGCCCTATTGACCAAGTTGACCCAGAAGGGTGCTCTTTTCAGATGGTCCAACGAGTGTGAGGTGAGGTTTTAGAATCTCAAGACTATATTAACCATAGCCCTAGTGTTGGTATTTCTACAGGCTCGGTATCGTACACCATGTATTACGATACGTCGTATATTAGACTTGGTGCTGTATTAATGTAGGACGGTAGGGTGATTGCTGGCGTGTCTCGACAGTTGAAGGTTCGTGAGAAGAATTACCCTGTGCATGATTTAGAGTTGGCAGCCATTGTTCACACGCTGAAGGTTAGGAGGCACTATCTATACGGTGTTCCAATTGAGGTCTATACCGACCATCAAAGTCTCTAGCACCTGCTCAAGCAGAAGGACCTTAATTTGCGGCTACGGAGATGGTTAGAGTTGTTGAAAGACTATGATATCACCATACTATATCATCCGGGGAAGGCCAATATAGTGGCTGATGTATTGAGTAGGAAGGTTCAGGGCATGGGTAGCTTTGAATATTTACCGGCAATGGAAAGGCCACTAGACATGAATGTTCAGGCTTTAGCCAATTAGTTCGTGAGGTTAGATGTTTTGGAGCCTAGCCGGGTTCTTGCTTGTGTTGTGGCACAGTCATCATTGTTGGAGCGTCAAGGTTCGCCAGTTTGATGATCCTCACTTATTGGTGTTGAAGGAAACGGTGCAGCGGGGTAGTGCTAAGGAGGTTGTGATTGGAGATGACGAGAGTTATGCAACTTCAAGGCCGGATTTGTGTTCTAAAGGTTGATGGGTTAAGAGAGTTGGTGTCACGCCCCATCCTCGAGAGGCGCGACCGATGCTCAACCGAGTGAACCCAGTCGAGCAAGCCTGTTAGATACTTTCTACCCAACTCACCCATGATCAAGAAAAGATATGATTTCATTAATTAGACATAAGGAAGTTCATACATACAACATTAAACCGTTTACTTAGCTATTTCGCCTTTAAGTCTCAAAATACACAGATTCTTATAGTCTGAGTGGAACAAGTGATCAAACACAACATATACTTGTTTAACATTCCCAACACCCATATACAATCCACATAGTATCTACGGAGCCTCTAAAGATACAAAAGAGAGTAAAGATGGTGCCGACAACAAGGCCCCGGCTATACCTCAAAAAGTGACCACAATATAAACAAAAGGTACAATACATAACCCTGGAATGAAATGGGGCTCACCGAGTCCGCTGAGAAGAGGATGCAGTACTATCTGTGATCAACATTGTCCTATGTAACCACCTGCATCCAATTAAAGATGCAGAGCCCCCGGCAAAAGGGATGTTAGTACCGTCGAATAGCACTAGTATGTAAAGCTAAATACCAACTCAATAGAATGAATAATAATACAAGAGGAACAGTCAAGAATTCAACAAGGGCTTCAAATAATATTAGAACAACAAGTTAAGGATCATATACATTTTCAAGTCAATTTCCATATTATTAGGTTGACTGATCTTTAGTACCGATATTCCACAATTTACAATACTTCCGTATTCTTACACGGAGTCCGATCTCGACTCGATCGGCTAGGTCATCTCATTTGAGACATTACCACAATTGTGTTATAATTTCCAGCACAGTACCACCATGTGTGCAGCATGGCGTCCGATCACGGCTCGATCGGCTAGGCCATCTCATTGAGACATTATCCATTTTCACAATTTCATCCACAATACCACCGTGTTCTTACACAGAATCCGATCTCGGCCCGATCGGCTAGGCCATCTCATTTGAGACATTACCTTTTTCAGTCAATCATTTTACATCGTACTTCTTTCATATACTTTCAATTCATTGGCACTAGTGATTACGATTACAAAGTCATTCTCGGCACTTGGCCGTATTTCATAGTTGCAGTCCCTTTTTTCCACATTTAAACATCATTATCATTATCCACAACAATAAGGCTTCCCATTGAAGACATTAGATTCACATATGAGCAATTTGGGAATCTTAGACACATAGATACTTTTCCTACAATTTGGCATAACAACTTTTATTTCGATCTTGACATGAAGTCTTAACATTCCTAACACATATTTCACATTTTGAACATATTTTTAAATGGAAAGATGACATGATGAAGCATTTAGAATAAACATTGAACAAACATCCTTCAACATAACCACATTAGGAACAACCAATTCAATAATGATCAAGGACTTACTCCAATTACATGAACACCATGGGATTCGATTCTAAGAAGAAGGGGTTTTAGCCAACATATCTCAATTGAGCTTCTCAAACTCTAAAATGACCCGGAATTCTTAGAAACTTCAATCTATTTTAGAAATATAACAAGTTGGACCAAAATTAGGAAGATGAACATGGTTTTAGCTCATTTGATCATATTATCAAATACTAGATGTGCATCAATGTTTTAAGGCCCTTTTTGTGGAAGATTCCATCATTCCCCAACCCATTCTCTATCTTTTTTAGTTCACAATCTTCCCACATACTACAAGGATACATGCATGCAAGGTAAGCACTCCCATCCCCATGAATTACCTTACTAATGGCCCATTCTAGTTACATTTTGAAATTAAGAGTTTGGGTGATAGAATCTTACCTCTTAGGAAGAAGACCTAGGTGCCTTTCTTGATAATCTTCAAGGTTTTAAGTGAGAATTGAATAGCAAATTGATGAAGTTCACTTCCTTCCTCTAGGACCCTCCCTCTCACTCTAAAAATATCAGAAAATATGATCAAAATGGTCCAAGATAAGCGTTTTATTGGAATAGGGTCGGGTTTAAACATCTCAAAAATGAAGCACCAGAACAGGTTCTGCGGTCGCATATGCGACCGCATAATGGTTATGCGGTCCGTGAAATGACCGCGGAATTGGGGTGCCAAAACTGGAAAAAATAACTGACCGGGTCTGCGGTCACTATGCGGCCCGCAAACCTGTTCTGCGATCGCATAATGCACTGCAGAACGGTTCTGCGATCGCATAGTGCACCGTAGAACCTCCCACCGAAATATCTCAAGGCGGGATCTGCAACAAGAGTGCGGCCCACGAAACGGTTATCCGGTCTCATAATGGCCGCGAAATTGACAACAAAAATGCCCCAGAAAACTGTCCCACTCTGCGACCAGTCTGCAGTCCGCAGAGTAGTTCTGCTGCCGTAGAATGGGCCGCAGAAATGCCTACTTCTGTCCAACATTTTTCATCAAATCCCTAGCGCAAGGTTCAATCCAAAAAGTCCGAAGAAGAATTTCTACTAATATTAACCTCTACGCCTACTATGGCATCACGAAATCCGGGTTTTTAGGAAAACAATTATGGGGCCTTACAGTTGGTCCTTGATGTGGCTCACAGTTTACGCTATTCCATTCATCCAGGTATCACGAAGATGTATCGTGACTTGAAATAACACTATTGTTGGCGGAGAATGAAGAAAGATATTGTTGATTATGTATCTTGGTGTTTGAATTGTCAACAAGTGAAGTACGAGCATCAGAAATTGGTTGGGTTGACTCAGAGATTGGAGATACCAGAGTGGAAGTGGGAGCGCATCACTATGGATTTTGTGGTATAATTACCATGGATCTTTAGGAAATATGACGCATTCTGGGTTATTGTGGACCGATTGACTAAGTCCGTACACTTCATTCCGGTGATGACTTCCTATTCATCAGAGCGGTTGGCTTAGATTTACATCCGGGAGATTATCGCTTGCACGGCGTACCCATTTCCATCATTTCTAACCGAGGCACGTAGTTCACATCGCATTTTTGGAGAGTCGTGCAGTGTGAGTAAGGCACATAGGTCGAGCTCAGTACCGCATTTCATCCTCAGATGGACGGACAGTCCGAGCGCACTACTCAGATGTTGGAGTATATGTTGCGGGCATGCTCTATGTATTTCCGGGGTGTCAGTGGGACCAGTTTTTACCTCTAGTGGAGTTTGCCTACAATAATAGCTAACAGTCGAGTATCCAGATGGCTCCATATGAGGCTTTATATAGGAGGCGATGTCGTTCGCCGATTGGTTGGTTTGAGCCCGGAGAGGCTAGATTGTTGGGCAATGATTTGGTCCGTGATGATTTGGAGACGGTTGAGGTGATTCAGTAGTGACTTTGTACAGCTCAGTCCAGGCAGAAGAGTTATGCGAATAGGAAAGTTCGAGATGTGGCTTACATGGTGGGTGAGAAGGTTCTTCTCTGAGTGTCGCCTATGAAGGGCGTGGTGGAGTTTAGGAAAAAGGGCAAGTTGATCCTGAGGTTTATTGGCCCGTTCGAGATCTTGTATATAGTTGAGGAGGTTGCTTATAGGCTTGCATTTCCTCCTAGCCTAGCAGGGGTACATACAGTGTTTCACGTTTCCATGCTTCGGAAGTACCATGAGGATAGATCACATGTTTTGGACTTCATCATGGTGCAGCTTGATGAAAATATTTGACCTATGAGGAAGAGTCGATGGCTATTCTAGACCGTCAAGTCCATAAGTTGAGATCTAAGAGTTTTACTTCCATGAAAGTGTAATGGAGAGGTCACCTGATTGAGGAGGCCACGTGAAAGTCTGAGTCTAATATGCAGAGTAGATACCCCCACCTTTTTACCCGTCCAACTACTTTTCTATGTCTGTTCGAGGGAGAACGTTTCTTTTAAAAATAGAGAATGTGATGACCCAGTAGGTTGTTTTGAGTACTAGACTTAATTTTTGTGTTGTGAGACCTCATATAGCTTCATTAAATATTATTGATTTGCGTGCATGGTCTGTGTCACTTTTCAGAAAGTATTTTTGTAATATTTTGAAGAAAAAGTGATTTTTTGAATTAAAATAAGGCTACAGTTGACCACGGTCAACGTTTGTGGTAAACAACCTTCGATCGGTGTTTTGACGATTCTGGTAGTTTCGTATGATATTTTTAGAATTATATGCATGTTTGGTTGGGGTCCCGGGTGACCCGAGCATGTATTGGCGCATTATGTGAAAGATTGTGGAAAATGAGTTCTTAAGTTAAAAGCTTGAGTTTTAATGATCGATTCTTGTTATTTGATGTTATTAGGATGATTTAAGGTAGTGAGCAAGTTTGTATGATGTTATTATACTTGTGTGCATATTTGGTTTAGAGCCCGAGGGGCTCAGGTGAGTTTTGGATGTGTTACAGATGGGTTTTGTAACTGTTGGTGCTCAACAGGTTCTAGTGCAAGCCTACATCAGATCTCGCATTTGTGAGGTCTGGCTCATATATCTGAGGTCTGGCGCGCATTTGTGAGCATCGCTTTTGCGGCCAAATGATTGCATTTGCGAAAGGCACTAGGATTGAGGAGCTTTTCATTCGCGAAGGAGGAGATACTTTTGCGAAGGCTGAGAAATTGCAAATGCGACTGGGGTCTTGCATTTGCTACTCTCACGGCTTTGGGGGAAGCTTCGGAAAAGTGAAGCTTCGTTCGTATTTGCAGAGGGAGGGACCTTCGCAAATGCGAAGGTTTTGTTGTATTTGCGACTTTTGTATATATGATGCACTGATTGTACTTGCGATCGGTGTGTCGAATTTGCGGTCATCGCAATTTCGAACAAGAGTTCGCAATTGCAACATCTGCAGCTGGGTAAATGTTTGGAAAATCAATATTTAGCTCATTTTACACCATTTTTCAACCCTAAGCTCTCTAGAGGCAATATTTGAAGAACTGTTTCTCGCCAAATTCATTGGTAAGCATCTTCAACTACTTTTCAATCAATTTCAACTACTTTTCATGAATTTTTATCAAATCTATGAATTTCATGGTAGAAATTAGGGGCTTTGGGTTTAATTTAGGTATTTTACAAAATTGACATTTAGACCTCAAATTGAGGTTGGATTTCAAAACAAATTACATATCCGGGCTCGAAGGTGAATGGGTAATTGGAATTTGGTCCGGATCTCCGATTTTGACCAAGCGGGCTCGGGGTTGACGTTTGTTGACTTTTGCAATTTTATTAAAGATTGAACCTTTTTCACTCGTAAGTAGTTTCTGAAGCTTATTTTGGACTGTTTGAATGATATTGCTAGATTCGGTTGGTTTGGAGGCTTGTTCTAAAGGAAAGGTTGTGGTTGATTATTAATTTGATTGCGGAAAGACTTAAATATCGTGTTTAACTTTGACTTGTGGGAAATAGGACTTGTTGATCTATTTTCTACGTGAATTATGTGTGGGGATGGCATATATGCGAGATGACTAATGTATATGTGTTGTAATGTGTTAAAGCATGTGGGTTGGGCTATTTACCTTTATGTCATCACTTAGACTATTTTAGGTCTCGTTACATGCTTTGATTTTCACATGTCCTTACTTGATATTCATGCCTTACTTGTTATCTGTCATTAATTACATGTTTCGGTTTTTTCACTCTTCAATCAATATCTGCTTACCTGCTATATGTTCCTACCTGTATTAATTACATATCTTCATTATTTCATGCATGTACTTGCCTTTATTATCTTTACCTTACTTGTTACACTTTATTATGTTGTGTTCGATTGTGGAAGTCCTTTAGATATTCTTTTATTAATGAAAAATCGAGGTTTGTGAATATGAGGTATTGATTATTCTCTGTTTGTACTGGTAGTGTCGAGGTGTTCTACACGCTTTATTTCCTTTTATTCTGAGATTACAGAATTTAGTTGTGTTGAGTTGCTCATGTTGATGAGTTGATATTGGCAACGGGTTGCGCGCTGCAATAATATTGAAATGAATTGATAATGGGAATGAGTTACATGTTGCAACATATATTGATGTGATATTGGGATCGGGTTACACGCCACAATAGATTTTGTGATAACGTTGGGGTCGGGTTGTGCTCCACAACGGAGTATGATATGTTGTAACTATTTGTAGCTGTAGTGCTCTATTTATGTACTAATATATGAAGTCATGAGATGATGTTATTCTGGGGGCCTCTATTATTTGACCTTTGGGTCCCGTTCTTATGAGTTTACTGCTTTATCTATATTTCTATTGTCTTTTATTTTTATTCGTAGAGGTTTATAGGGAGTGTCATGTCAGCCTAGTCACTACTTCTTCGAGGTTAGGCTCGACACTTACAGAGTACATGGGATCGGTTGTACTCATACTATACTTCTGCACTTCTTGTGTAGATCCCGGCATTGGTCATAGCGGCGCATAAAGGAGATTGTTAGGATCCGACTTCCTGTCAGGAGACTTGAGGTAGAGTTGCACGGTGTTCGTACCCCTTATGTCCCCGTCTATCTTGTTTTACTGTTTATCTAGCTTCAGTCAA
Source organism: Nicotiana tabacum (assembly GCF_000715075.1). NCBI lineage: Eukaryota > Viridiplantae > Streptophyta > Magnoliopsida > Solanales > Solanaceae > Nicotiana > Nicotiana tabacum. Next base: position 76,943,456 of record NC_134101.1, read on the forward strand.
TTGTATTTCATTTCAGACCATGTTTGTAGTATTCTAGACGCTCATGTACTTGTGACTCCAACTTTCTGGGATTAGTATAGAATGCATTACTTATGTAATTATTTCATGTATTTCTGAGATTATCAATCGTTAATTATCATTATTCTATTTTTAAATTGCTAAAATTAGTTAATTCTTTAGCTAATGTTGGCTTGCCTAGCAATTGAACGTTAGGTGCCATCACGGCCCCGAGGTCGGAATTTCGGATCGTGGCATATCTTCTCCTTAACAGATGCTATAACATTGAAATCCCCTGTAACACACCAAGGAAAAGTGTAAATAGAGGATTTGTATCTTAGTACATCCCACTAATGTCTTCTTAGAACATGTTTGAATTTGGCATAAATAACTGTAATGTTTAAAATGTTCTCATCTTCTACATGTCACATCTCCAAGGATAAATGTTTTTCATCATGAACAATAACCTTAGCTGTGAATTCTTTATCCCTAAAAACCATTATTTTGTCAATAACATTTGAAGCCGCTTGATGCATGGAAAGCTGTATTTTGAAGAGGTTGATATATGAGTTATCAAGAAAGGGTTCAAGAATAGCAATGAAGGAAAGTTTGTGGATTTGTTTTAGGAATCTGAGCCTCTCAATGGCTCTAGAGGTCTTAATACCTCTTGCATTCCAAATGATTGTACTAATCATTAGAGATGGGATAGGGTTTTGGATTTTGATGGGATGTTCCATTGACTGCTTTAACAAGGAGGTTGCAATGATCATCATCATCAAAATCCTCATTACATTCATTTTTATCTTATGTGATTCCCAAAGTCTCATCTTCATATTAGATAGGTTTATACTCAGCCTCTTCTGGGCATGTTGGAGAAAATATATTCAAAGGACACATTTCAATGATTGGCTCAAATGAGTTTTTGTGACTACGGCCAGGAATTCCTGTTGCTTGGGTAGTTGTTGCGGGAATTATTTTTGTACCATCATATTATGCAGGTTGAGGATCATCTGGGGGTTTATCAATATCATTACAACAGTCATCTCCTTTATCCACTAACAGTGGTTGGAGGAGGGTATTAACAACCTGATTAGCATTCTATAATTTACTGGTCCTAACCGAGATATCAGAGCCATCAATACCATAATCAGGAATCCACTTCTGTTGAACTCCTGGGCTTTGGGAGGTAGTATGAGCCTTTGTATTGTGACCGCCAGTGTTGACATTGATTGTTGCTGCTATTTGTCCATTCCTCTTTTCAAAACTCTTCTCTTCTCTTCTTTTAACTAGGATTGTTTTGGATTTGGGAGCCTGGATATGAAAATCTGATGCCACATGATCTTTGCACAATCTTAATTGGTCTCATATTGTTCTTCCTTTGAACTACTAATCTTAATACTCTAATCTTCAATAGTATGTAGATTGGTAGGTTGAGCAGTAGTTGCAGGAGATATGTGGTCCACACTATGGTCTGTCAGTGGTGCTAAAGCACACGTATGCAAAATAGGAAGAATCCCCACCTTTTTTGGATCCCCTTTCTTAACATCTATAGGTACATCCTGACAGTCTCCCTTTCCTCCACAGACTTCATCAACATAATTCAATTTATGGGGAATGGGGATACAAGAATTATGATCCTAAGCAACAGGATCAGCACCCCTCTCCATATTATATGGAGGATCTCTATGAGGTTCAGAAGTTTTACCTGAGGGAAACCATCATTTGATTGTTGCACATTCATTGAGCCTGGTTTGGCATTTATAGTGGAATTTTTTGTTACAACATTCCTTTGTGTTCCTGATGTCTACTTTGGTAGAGGAGTTTGGTACCGCTTCTTGTTGTTCTGCCCCCTAAAGTGCCATTTTTTAGTTTGCCAATCATCTGTTGAAGGTTTGAGCCTTGTATTTGGGTTTTACTTCCCTTTCTGGTATTCTCCAACTTTGAGATCCCTGATGTGATTAATTTTCTAGTTTTCTTAATTCTGCTGGCTAGATGGATGTTTCTATGAACTTGAGGAGTTGGTCTTCATCTCTACTCTAGCTTTGCCCTATTGTTGTTGGTCTTCCGTGCTTACTTCATACATAGTGGTTTCCTTTCTCCTCTTGTTTTCTTCATCCTTGATTCTGGTAGGGCATGCATGCATGTTATAATCCAGGTGCTTGCAGTACAAACAATAATGAGAGATATTTTCATATTAGATTTCAAGCCATTTCCCTTCTCCATTATCATCATGATTGTCATCAAACCCCAGCCACACATGATGAGGCCTAGATCTGGTCAAGTCAAACTCTACTTTAACTTTGACCACACTTTTTCTAATCTTTTGAAAGGATGCTAAGTCAAAATGCAAAATTGTTCCTACGGGAGATAAGAGACCTATGAGAATCTCCATGTAGTAGAAATTCCAAGGTAGTTCTGGTTTAACAACCCATATAGGAACTATAGGTGAGCCTTTAGTGGGATTGAAAGTAGGAGTCCAGGCTTCCAATTTCATCTTTGCCCTTATATGTACATGAATTGTCTAGTCCAAACAGTGAAATGATCATACTCATTGCCTAAATCAATGTTGACGGTTCTAGCATTGAACTGAGCAATTTTAACTCCTCCTTGTAGTTTAGTTTGAGCCACAAAATTTCTTCTGATAACTTCCATCCTAGGCATAATATTAGAGAACATTGCAACCACAATGAATTTACATCTAGTTTCAAGTTTAACCATGTGATCTTCTCTAGTGAAGTGGACAAAAGGCTAGCTTTGCTTTGTGGTGATCCTTGGAGGTGTGAACTCTATAGGTTCTCTTTCTGCTTCATGTCTAGCTCTGAGTTTGTTAACATATGAATTGTAACAATGGGTGGTAGGGGTGGATTGGTGATTAGCTCTTTAGGTTTGGAGTTGTCTTCAGGATTTTGTGGTTTGGTATAGTTGTTACTGGAGTTGATTTCCGAGAGGGCTATTGTATGTGAGTTTTTGGATTGACTGTTGTTATGACCCGACCAATAATTTTGAGAATTTGTGTCACATTCAGTGGTTTAAGGTCTCGAGCAGCTTCGTATCATATATTATGACTTGTGTGTGTGGTCAAGTTCGGTTTTCGAATGATTCGGGATTGATTTGGAAAAATAATTTTTATTGTAGAAGCTTAAGTGAAAAGAGTTTACCGGAGTTTGAATTTTGTGTAGACGACTCCGGAATGGTATTTTAATGATTCCAATAGCTTCGTATGATGATTTTGGACTTAGGCGTATGCCCGGATTTGGATTTGGAGCTTAGTAGGTTGATTTGATGCATTTTGGCGAAAGTTGAAAAATTGAAATGTTTGACCGGGAGTTGACTTTGTTGATATCGGTTCGGATTGCGATTATGGGAGTTGAAATAGCTTCGTTATGTCATTTAGGATTTGCATGCAAAATTTGACGTCATTCCGGGTTGATTTGATATGATTCTGCATGAGTCATAGAAGTTGAAAGTTAATAAGTTCATTAAGTTTGATTTGAGGTGCGATTCGTAGTTTTGATGTTGTTTGATGTGATTTGAGACCTCGAGCAAGTCCGCATTATGCTATGGGACTTGTTGGTATGTTAGGACGGGGTCCCGAGGGGCTCGGGTGAGTATCGGGGTGGTTTAGACCATTTCTAGGTCATTTTTAGTTGCTGGTTTTTGACCACAGGGGTATGCATCGTGATCGCGGACATTGGGTCGCGTTTGCGAAGAGCAATTTTGCTATTTGGGCACTGTGAATCGCGATCACGGAAGCACTTTCACGATAACGTTGAGGAAAATTCTGCTACACTGACCTGACTTTGGCAGCTTATATCTTGCAATCTATAAGGAATTTGGAGATGATCTAAAAATAAAAGTTCTTGCCCTTTATGTCTAGTTTTCAGAAAATTAAACCGTTTGGCATTTCGAGTTGTGTAAAAAAGGTATAAACTACAGGCTATCTAGGAAGAGTTTTGAAATCGTTGTTGAAGAATTTATCCATCCTCACTTTGGAAGCTTATATCTTGCAATCTATAAGGAATTTAGAGATGACCTAAAAATGAAAGTTGTAGCCCTTCGTGTCTAGTTTTCGAAAAATCAAATTTTGGTCATTTGGATTTTTGCAAAAAATGTTATGGCTATTATACTACATGCTGTCTGAGAAGCATTTGGGAAGAGTTAATAGAATTTGTTCATCGCGATGCGGGGAAATGGCCGTGATCGCATAGAGTAAAATTGTTCTGGAAAATTTGTGCTTCGCGATCGTGAAGGGTAAATCCCTGGGCAGCAGAACTTAAGTTCTGAAAATGAGATTTCGTCTCATTTTTCTATTTTTGGAATTTTTAGCTCAGTGTGAGGCGATTTCTCGGGATATTTTCAAGGAATACATTGGGGTAACAATTCCTAACTCGATTTTGGTTAAATTACACTAATCAATTGTTATTTTTATTGACAAATTAGTGAATTGGGTTGAAAATGGTAGAATTTTTCTAGACTTTAAATTGAGGATTTGGAGGTCGAGTTAATGTCGAAATTTGGTAAATTTGGTATGGTTGGACTCGTGGTTGAATGGGCGTTCGTATTTTATAACTTTTGTCGGATTTCGAGGCATGGGCCTCATGTTGACTTTCGGGTTGACTTTTTAGTCTTAAATTAAAAGGCAAAGTTTTATTAATCGAAATTGTTTCCTATGAATTTTAATGATGTTATGAAATTATTTTTGGCTAGATTTGAGCCGTCCAGATGTCGTTCAACGCGAGAAACCCATTTTGGAGTATCGACTAACTTCGTAAAGGTAAGTATCTTGCCTAACCTTATGTGAGGGATGTACCCCTTAGGGATTGAGTCTTATGTGAAATTTGTGTAATGTGAAAGTCGTGTACGTGAAGTGACAAGTACGTACTCGGGCTTATATGTGCAAATTTTATCGGTTTAAGCTCTTAGGCTTCTTTTATGTATAAATTGGAGATCATGGGCACACATTATATCCTTTATTTGCCATGTTCATCATTACATGCTTTATCTATAAATCGTTGTTACCTGCCGCATTCTTTACTGGCCAAGTTTGTTTTTATATGCTTATTTGGACTTGATACTACTTTAGCATCTACATGAAACCTGTGATTGTTGAGTTGCCACTTTGTGGAAGATATTTTCATTATTGAGTTTTTCCTTAATTAAATAATTGGAATTTAAGTAATTAAGAGGCATTAGTTTAATTTATTTGAGGTTGTGTTTAAAAGAGATATTGTTGTTATTGAGATTTTATATATGTCGTGTTGAGTCGTGGGCTATCTATTGTGAAATTATTTGATATCGTTGAACCTTTGGAAAGGTTGTGGCCCACAGAAATTTGTAATACGAGTTGATTATGTGGTGTTGTTATGATAATAGCACGTGTGAATTGTTGTGTGATTTGTATTATTGCTTTGCTGAGTATAAGAGTGGCATTCCATTGTTGTAATTATGCGGGGCATAAGGGTGGCATTTCAATATTGTTTTATGTGTTTTAATGTTGTCCGGGCGGAGTGATAACGGTAGCTATTATACGAAGTGATAAGGGAGGCTATTATACAGAGAGATAAGAGTGGTTATAGGATAGATAAGGGTGACTATTGATATTGTTTGGGCGGAGTGATACAGGTGGCTATAAGAGAGATAAGGGTGGCAATGTTAGGGATGATATGTGATGATGTGGGGTTATTGTGTTAGTGATTTTTATGTGATGGTGTTGCATTATTGTGTTGGTGATTTTGTATGATGTTGTGATTGTCCTTGTGTTTGTTATACACCTTGTGTAACTTGACTTGTGTTTTCGGTTAGCTACACCTGAGTTGTCCGTGCGATTTTGAAAGAGATATGGGCACGAGGTGCCGTGAAAATAAGAAAGTAGGTTGAGACTCGTGTTTTATGATTATGAGATGAGGTATCACGGAGTGACTTTGTTGTGGAAAAACTTGTATTTGAAACACTTGTTTAATTGACTGTACTTGTATTCCTTATTTGGTTGGACAATATTTATGGTGTTCTTATTGCTTTGTTGTTTATATCACTGGTTGATTCTTGTTTGCCGTTACTGCTTCATGTTTTCCATTATTATCGTTTACTTGCTATATTGCACAGTTTATTTGACTAGTGAGTGACTTGACTCTACCTCGTCACTACTCTACCGAGGTTAGTCTTGATACTTACTGCGTACCGACTGTGGTGTACTCATACTACACTTCTGCATATATTTGTGCAGAGTCAGGTATTGGAGATATCGGACTCAGGAAGAGTTATTGTGTTGATCGCAAGGATTCAAGGTAGAGCTGCTTGGTCGTTGCAGTCCCTTGGAGTCTTTCCATTTTATTGTACTGTCAAATATTATTCAAACAATAATGTATATCCAATCCTTGAGATCATTTCATGTATTCAGTTAGAGTTCATGACTCAGTATTACCAGTCTTGGGAGGTTGTTATAATTGTTTCCGTTTTTGGTTTCGAAACTTCTATTAAATTCTATTTTAAAAAATGACTTGAATTGTTATTGTAATCAGCTTATCTAGTCTTAGAGACTATGTGCCATCATGATGCTTGTGGTGGGATTTTGGGTCGTGACAAGTTGGTATCAGAGTCTTAGGTTCATAGGTTCTACGAGTCACCAACTAGTTTAGTAGAGTCTTGCAGATCATTACGGAGATGTCTGTACTTATCTGTGAGAGGCTACAAAACTATTAGGAAATTTCCACTTCTTTCACTCCTTTCGTGCGAATTTGTTGATTTTTGAGTTTGAGCCCTTATATCTCTATTCTCACACAGATGGTGAGGACACGCGCTACCAGGTCAGCTGGACAGACACCCGCGCAACCTACTAGAGCCGAGAGAGGCCGTGGACGAGGTAGAGTTCAGAGAAGGGCACATGTCGCAGCTAGAGCACCTGTCAAAGCAGCAGTTGAGGAACTGCCAGTAGCTCCGGTTGGGGGACAGGTACCTGAAGCACCTGTTGTTACCCTCGGACTTTAGGAGACTTTAGCACAGTTCCTGAGCATGTTTGGTATATTGACTCAGGCGGGATTGATCTCTGTTGCACCAAATATTTCACAGATTGGGAAAGTATCTCAGACTCCTAGCGCGTGTACTCCAGATCAGCGGGTTCACATTGTTCCGGTTCCGGTTGTGGTGCTGGTACAACCTGTTATTCCGGTTCAGCCTGAGATTAGGCCAGGGGCATCAGAAGAGGATCAAAAGAGGCTTGAGAGCTTCAAAAGGTAAAGTCCACCTACTTTTCGTGGAACGGCTACCGAGGATGCTCAGGGATTTCTAGAAAAATGTCACTGTATTCTTTGCACCATGGGTATTGTGGATGTGAGCGGAGTTGCCTTTACTACATTTCAGCTGTCAGGAGCAGCATATCAATGGTGGCAAGTTTATAAAGAGGGCAGACCAGCCGATGCAACACCACCCACTTGGGCTCCATTTTCAGAGATATTTTTGAGGGAGTTTGTTCCTCAGACCCTCCGGGATGCATGGGGCACAAAGTTTGAACGGTTGTGCCAGGGCACCATGACGGTGTCGGAATATGCCATCAATTTCAGTGAGTTAACCCGTCATGCACCTACTTTAGTTCTTACACTCAGAGAGCGAGTCTGCAGATTCATTGAGGGGATCAGTTATGATCTTAAAATCTGCATGGCTCGAGAGTTGCAGACTAATACTCCATTCCAGCAAGTTGTGGAGATTTCAAGGATGTTAGAGCATGTTCGGGGTGAGGAAAGGGAGTCTAAGGAGGCCAAGAGGTCTCGAAGTTCTGGAGGATTCAGTGGATTCTACTCTGCAGGTATGACTCATTATGGCAGAGGCTCGGACAATCAGCCAGCCTAATTCGCGCTTCAGACTACTCGTGGTACTCAAGTTAGTCAGGGTACTCATGTGGGGTAGTCATCTTTTAGTTCACCACCGGCACGGGATTCTTACAGTAGTTATTCCAGTTATACGGCACAAACTCAGTATGAGCAGCCGCGCCCGCAGAGGGGTTGTTATGAGTGTGGTGATACTAGGCACATCATGAGAGATTTTCCCAGACTTGAGAGAGGTGGATTTCATCAAAGCACTCAAGCTACAGGCTCTGTTCCAGTTAATACTCCACCTGCACAACCAGTTAGGGGTGGAGGACAGGCTGGTAGAGGGCGCCCTAGAGGGATAGGCTTGGCCCATTGATATAATTTCTATGGGATGGCTGAGGCCACTACACCATATGGTGTTGTTATCAGTATGATTTTGATGTGCTATAGAGGAGCACTATTCTTATTTTGATTCAGTTCTGATTATCGAGGTGAGACCTCCTATCATGCTCCACATTTGGTGAGTTTCGTGAGTTTGTACTCCGCTCATGTGTTTATCCATGTTGGGAGATTCTGTAGTGTTAGCCCATGTCTATCCTTTTGTTTATGTTCACTACTGAGAGCTATGAGGCTAGAAGTGACTTTTTGTTACTCAATACAGTTATTTTGATGTGATTTTCGGATGATTCGATTGTAAATTATGATTTAAATGCCTACCGGTATGGGGGCTCATTATGTATTATGATTTTTGTTTAACAAAAATAATGGAAGGTTTTGATTACTTTATTACTTGTGATTCAGAGTTAAGGATGGGACCCTCGCGTTCCATATGGTTTGATATGTTTGATCCGGGCTACGTACCGCGGGAAGTTATATCAGGATGACATCCTTGTGGTTAATTCATGTGTTTTAATTCTCCCTTGTGAAATTGATTTGTATTATAGTACAGATATAGAGTTATGCCTTTTGGGCTTATTTGATAGTTCTCTTATGTGTTTCTCTTTGCATAATTAGTCATATTTGCGTTGTGTTTATTGGGATTTAGCTTATGAAGTGTGTTCCTAGATGGCATTAAAAGTGACTCATTGATTCGGATGAATAATTACAAGGTCTTCAGGTTTCTTACATCGTTGTCAGTATTGTGATGGTTTGAAACAAGGTTTAACGTAAGATGTGGTTAATTGTCGGTGTTGTATTTTGATTATGGGCAGTTATTGTGGACAGAGTTATTATTATGGGCCTATGTATGATGTGTTACGTTATGTGATTGTGTCATGCGAGAGTAGGCATGAATTGTTATAACTGGTTTAGGCTGATATCGTGTGTTGATGTGGAAATCGGGTCTTTTAGAAATGATCAGATAGTGAGAAATATGGTTTTAAGGTTTATGAGTGTGGATAGTAGAAATAATCTTCAATTGAGATGGTGTTATCAGACTTATTTCGATTGGGGTGACATGGGATCACCCGCGAGTATATGTGTAAGAGTACGTTCAGTTATTTGATAACTTCGAAATGGTTCCTAACACGTTCGAGTACAAACGATTGTTTAAGAGGGGGAGAATGTAACGATCCGACCGGTCATATTTAGAATTTACGTCTTATTCAGCGGTTTGAGGGATCGAGTAGCTTCATATCATGTATTATGACTTATATGTGTGGTCGAGTTCGGTTTTCGGATGATTCAGGGTTAATTTGGAAGAACAATTATCGTTTTAGAAGCTTAAGTTAAAAGAGTTGATCGGAGTTTGACTTTTGTATAGACAACTCCGGAATGGTATTTTGATGATTCCAATAGTTTCGTATGGTGATTTTGGACTTAGGCATATGTCCGGATTTGGATTTGGAGGTTAGTAGGTGGATTTGATGCATTTTGGCGTAAGTTGAAAAGTTGAGAGGTTTGACCGGGAGTTAACTTTGTTGATATCGAGTTCGGATTGCGATTCCGGGAGTTGAAATAGCTCCATTATGTCATTTGGGACTTGAATGCAAAATTTGACGTTATTCTGGGTTGATTTGATATGATTCTACACGAGTCGTAGAAGTTCAGTGTTCATAAGTTCATTATGTTTGATTTGAGGTGCGATTCATAGTTTTGATGTTGTTTGATGTGATTTGAGGCCTCCAGCAGGTCCGCGTTATGTTATGGGACTTGTTGGTATGTTAGGACGGGGTCCCGAGGGGCTCAGATGTGTTTCGGGGTAGTTTCGGACCATTTCTAGGCCATTTTTAGTTGCTGGTTTTTTTTCCACAGGGGTATGCATCGGGATCGCGGACATTGGGTCTTCGCGAAGAGCAATTTGGCTGTTTGGGCACCTTGAATCGCGATCGCGGAAGCACTTTCGCGATCGCGTAGAGGAAAATTCTGCTGCACTGACCCGAGTTTGGAAGCTTATATCTTGCAATCTATAAGGAATTTGGAGATGATCTTAAAATGAAACTTGCAGCCCTTTGTGTCTAGTTTTTAGAAAATCAAATGGTTTGGCATTTGGAGTTGTGTAAAAAACGTTATGGTGGATATACTAAAGGTTGTCTGAAAAGAGCTTGGAAATTACTGTTGAAGAATTTGTTCATCCTGACTTTGGAAGCTAATATCTTGCAATCCATGAGAAATTTGGAGATAACCCAAAAATGAAAGTTGTAGCCCTTCGTTTCTCGGGAGATTTTCAAGGAAAACAATGGAGTAAGAATTCCTAACTCGATTTTGGTTAAATAACGCGAATCTATTGTTATTTTTATCAACAAATTAGTGAATTGGGTTGAAAATGGTTGAAATTTTCAAGACTTTAAATTGAGGATTTGGAGGTCGAGTTGATGTCAGAATTTGGTAAATTTGGTATGCTTGGACTCGTGGTTGAATGTGCATTCGTATTTTGTAACTTTTGTCATTGTTAATCATTGTTACCTGCCTCATTCTTTACTTGCCGAGTTTGTTTTTATATGCTTATTTGGACTCGTTACTACTTTAACATCTATGTGAAACCTGTGATTGTTGAGTTGCCACTTCATGAAAGATATTTTCATTATTGAGTTTTTCCTTAATTAAATAATTGGAATTTAAGTAATCAAGAGGCATTAGTTTATTTTACTTGAGGTTGTGTTTAAAAGAGATATTGTTGTTATTGAGATTTTATATACGTCGTGTTGAGCCGTGGGCTATCTCTTGTGAAATTGTTTGATATCGTTGAACCTTTGAAAAGGTTTTGGCCTACGAGAATTTGCAATACGAGTTGATTATGTTGTGTTGTTGTGATAATAGCATGTGTGAATTGTTGTGTGATTTGGATTATTTATTTGCGGAGTATAAGGGTGACATTCCACTGTTATGATCATGTGGGGTATAAGGGTGGTATTTCACTGTTGCTATATGTGTTTTAATATTGTCTGGGCGGAGCGATAAGCGTGGCTATTATACGGAGCGATAAAAAGGCTATTATACGGAGCTATAAGGAAGGCTATTGATATTATCTGGGCAGAGTGATATGAGTGGCTATAGGAGAGATAAGTGTGGCAATGTCAGGGATGATATGTGATGATGTGTGGTTATTGTGTAAGTGATTTTTATGCGATGATGTGATGTTATTGTGTTGGTGATTTTGTATGATGTTGTGATTCTCCTTGTGTTTGTTATACACTTTGCGTAACTTAACTTGTGTTTTCGGTTAGCTAATTGATATCCTTGATATTCTCTTATTGATTTGGGTTTTAGTAATATACTTGCACATGCATACACTGTAGCATGCCACCTATACTAGCCCACAAGTACGTAACCTGATAATTATCTGATTCGTGTTGAAATTGTGGGCACGAGGTGCCTTGAGTATATAATGATTATGTTATTGGCACGTGAACTGTCCGTGCAGATGTGATATGAAATGTTGGCACGAGGTGTCGTGAGTATATAATGATTATGATATTGGCACGTGAACTGTCCGTAGAATTGTGATATGAGATGTGGGCATGAGATGCCGTGAGTAAATGATGATTTTATTATTGGCATGTGAGTTGTCCATGCAGTTTTTATATGTTGATATTTTAGAACGTGAGTTGTCCGTACGGTTGTGATAGAGATATGGGCACGAGGTGCCGTGAAAATATGAAAATGGGCCGAGACCCGTATTTTATGATTATGAGATGAGGTAACACGGAGTGCCTTTGTTGTGGAAAAACTTGTATTTGAAAGACTTGTTTAATTGACTGTACTTGTGTTCCTTATTTGGTTGAACAATATTTATGGTGTTCTTATTGCCTTGTTTTTTATATTACTGGTTGTTTCTTGTTGCCATCACTCCTATTTGTTTTCCATTATTATCGTATAATGCTATATTGCATAGTTTATTTGACTAGTGAGTATCTTGACCTAAGTTGCTCCGACATAGTGGTTTAGCTGTCGTACCCATGTCGACACGATATTAGTATGGGTGTGGGTCTGGGATCCGTACAGAATCTGGTAAAATAATTTGGGTACTTTGACCACGACGGACGAAAAAAGTCGAGACGAGGTACAATTTGAATCCCGAAATCAAAACCAAAACTGGGGAAGAAAATAACTTACTGTATCTAGGAAATCAATCATTTACTTATCTACAACTTGAGAATAAAAAAGAAATCCACATTTTACAAGTTATATGTAAGTATTCCTCAAATATTTCTTATAATTTAGAGATAGTTTTATATTTTTATTTTCTTGAATTATTTTTAGCCGGGTCCCTGCACCCGTATCCGTACTAGGATTTCTATACCCGAATCTTAGAATTTACATATCCGACCTCTAGATTCGCACCCGTGTCGGACACCCACACCCGTGTCCGAGCAACATAGGTCTTGGCTGTACCTTGTCACTACTCCACCGAGGTTAGTCTTGATACTTATTGGGTGCCGACTGTGGTGTACTCATACTATACATCTGCACATTTTTGTGTAGCACCAGGTATTGGAGATATCGGACTCACGAAGAGTTAGTGTATTGATCGCAAGGGTTCAAGGTAGAGCTGCTTGGTCATTGCAATCCCTTGGAATCTTTCCGTTTTATTGTACTGTCAAATATTATTCAAACAGTAATGTATATTCGATCCATGAGATTATTTCATGTATTCAGTTAGAGTTTGTGACTCAGTATTACCAGTCTTGGGAGGTTGTTATAATTGTTTCTGCTTTTGATTTTGACACTTGTATTAAATTCTATTTCAAAAAAATGGCTTTAATTATTATTGTAATCGGCTTACCTAGTCTTAGAGACTAAGTGTCATTACGACGCCTGCGGTTGGATTTTGGATCGTGACAATAGTTTTATCAAAGTTGGAATAAACTTTAGGAAGGGTGTGTTTGTTTGTACAGGGGTGATATTTCGAGGGAGCCTGAGGTTGGGTCAAAGGGGTAGGTTGAGGGATCTTTTCAACAGACTTTTTTGGGCTGGCAGATCTGCGGTGTGGTGGATTTCTGTGTTACTAAATCTTTGCACAGGGGTTCATTAGCATTGGGTTGAGTTTCTATGATAACTAGACTAACAAGGGAAGCCTTAGAATTCAAATTACTATTTTGCGTGTAAGAATACCTGATTCTTTGTATTGAGTTGTCGAGGCAGCCTGCTGATCTTTGGATTGAATGGGGTTGTTAGAAACAATGTCCATAGTAACATGAGGCGCCTCCAATTAGTTTGGAATCATGTGATCAGCTGTATCACCATCTCCGACCAACTGTGACTTAGCTGAGTTTTGTAGGCAATTAGAGCAATCAATTCCCACGTTGGATTGATGTGAAACTTTGATGTGTAGATCCTCATGCTCCAAAAAAGAATCTCCGTTGGAATTGCCTGAATTGAGCAAGAATTAACGTTGGCATTTTGTCGAACACCTGCAGCATCCTCACGGTCTGGGCATTCACTTTGAAAATCAAAGCGATTAGTTGGTACCCATGGTGAATTGAGTTGATATTCATGTTCTCCTCATCAATGTGAAGATATTGGCATTGAGTTTGTATCAACTAGACCATCGGAACTCCATCTCCGGCCAACTGGAGATCATTGGAGCTCTACAACTGACCGGGGACCTCTTTTACCACGGTAAAAGGCTCCAAATATTTTGATGTAGATAGAACGCAACCTGGGGAAGATGTTTCAATGTTTGAAACAACTCGATTTGGCTCAGAATTCACAAGGGAAATATTTGAAGATGCCAGGCAACTTTTCTATAGTGATTCCAGCGCCATTTTTGAGATTTGCAGTAGCTGGGGAGGAGTTTTGGGATGAAACCAATTGGGGTTTGTGCGCAATGATTGGGTGCATCTTTTGGGACTGATCCGATGGTTGTTTACTGCCGGACAACGGAGTAGTGACCATTTATCTGTCCATGTGCTACTATTAACTTCAGTCGCCTGTACAGAGAGCTTTTGCAATAATTTTGAGCGACTGGTGCAAATGAAGCACGGATGGGGTACAATGTTTAGGTTACAAGGCTTACGTTTTAGGGTCTAGAGTTCAGAGTTAAGGATTTATAAACCATGTGAGGAGCTTATTGCAACGAGATTTTGATGGATGACAACATACGTTGTTAGCACTATACATCTCTACGTGGCCTTCACTTAACTAACCTCTATTCTCGACTTAAAAATTACTCATTTGACCCGTTCATATAAGCCTCAGCACTCACCCCACATTATAATTCTAATTTAATTTTTAGGAAAGAGTTTTTTAAGCTGAAATATGAGTCAGGGCTCGATTGTGTCTTGTGGGTCAAGAAATAACTGTCATTGCGGTATTGCATCTAGCTAATTTGGGGCTACAACTCCGGTGAATGCTGGTAGGCGATTTTAAAAGTATTTGAATCCTAAAGTAAGATAAATGTAACAATTTCTTCTCCTTTCAATTTTGGGTTTAGTCAGGCTAGTATGATTAAAATCCGATCTTGTTGGACAGGGTAAAAGATACCATTTTTGAGAATGGGCCAATGATGAGCTTGATCCAAAGGTTGCTGACCTATTATGCCCTTTGAAGTACGATAAGGACGCTCTTAAGCATGAAAGGAGAGTTTTGCAAGTGAAGGTGGCTGAACTTGAAAACACTTTAGCGGGGGATGTTGATGTTAGGACTGTTTCGGAGGCAGCAGATATTTTTGTAGAAGATGATGTTGGCAGGATGATCAAGGCAAATAAAAAGAGGCAGAATAAGTGAATTATGCTTTGATGAGTCGTTGTTGGATTCGCGACAGCTTCGGTGATGAAATGAGAAAGGGATGTTGGTTAGTTGTTCATACGAATTGTTTATCCGGTTGCTTATCCTATTCCATGTTCCCCTTGTTGGAAGTGCATTTGACCCATGTAATGTTATGTTGTTAATTATTCTAGTGAATTTGGGATGTACTATTTTGTTTCCAGTTATATTATATACTACTCGTAATGTAATTGTGCACCGGACCGCACATACAGCATATAGTATGTGATAAAGTTATTAAACTCGACTATGAGTTTATACCGAACCAAGTAGCTAAATTATTGTTCGACCCATTATTTAAAATAAACCAAGCAGAATGTGAATGTCACATACGTCTATTAAAGAACATAAAAAGGTGTTTCCATATAGACGAAACAATATCCATTACAAAAAGGTAGATGTAGTACCAACAACTGCACATTTGACCCAGAAAGGTATTTCTAAATGCCAACAACAAAAGTTAACCAAAAGGTATTTGTCCTATGACCCAATATTTCCAATATTATTACAAAACCAAAATTTCAACTATTAAACCATTAAATATAACTAAGAATGATTCATCCTTCCCTGATGATATCCACTGTAAAATATTTCCTGAACATATCCATTTGTTTGTCGTTAAGCTTCACCATCGACATATCAGTTAGAAGGAAGTCAATAAATTTTACTGCACATGCGACATTGATTTCACTACAATAATCAAGGACATCATTCGTCACATAATGAACCTATATAAAGAATAAAACTAATGGTTAATGTCAATTTTACCTTTGTTAAATGGATGAGACGTCCAAAATATGCTCCCATGATCATTCTTTTAAAACTACATCCTAGTATAGGCATTTAAATTTGCCACTTTTCATCAAGATCCTGGGCATCATGTGTGCCCGAGGATGAACAAATGCATCAAATTTAGCATCATCATACAAACTAATGTTGCTATCGTAAATTTGAATTACCCCTTCTGTCAAGTGGAAAACAACAGCCGCAAAGTGAGTGTTCTCAAAGTGCCAAATACAGTACAATGCTTTAGGTTGTGGTAATGTTTTTCGAGGATAAATCATTAGCTTTGTAATGTTTTATACTTCAATGCCACACAAGAGGGGGTGATTTATGTGGTGTCTAATTTTCGCGCGCACTGATTATAGAAGGACCTGGTTCTTTTATGTGTTCCTTATACTACTGTTGCGGAAATAGTAAATGCGAAAAATAAAGAACACAAGTATTTTTACGTGAAAAACACCCGACTCAAAAGGTGATAAAACCACTACCTACTACTCAGTAGGATTTTCCCCAATACTTCACTAAATTACTGAGCCAAAACAGCATTTACAAAACTCTCTCTAAACCTAAGGATTACCTCTAATCTCGTTGTGGCAACCAGCCTCTAAAAGTTGCGACAACTTCAAGTTAACTCTAACTTAAATATTGAGAGTACCTAATACAATTGCCTCTAGATAAAGCTGAAAGGTACAATTTGAAAAGCCTTACTACAATTGAACTAGAATAAAAGACAGATACTTGGAGCTAGTTCTTCTATCTAGTTCATGTAGCTTCAGATTCAAACACTCGAATCACACAAGAATTGCTTGCAAAGTGCCTTGCTATTTTTCTCTCAACTCAAGTTTAACTTCAGCATTTGTGCGTACCAGTAAAATAAGAACACCCTGCAATTTATAGAGTTAGTAGAATAAAAAATAACTAGAGTTCTAATGATATACTCTTCCACGGTGGAACAATTCTAGTTATCTTCAACTTCTAACTCATACCTTATCTAGGATAGAGTTCTCTCGAGTAAGGAGTCCTTTTCCTTATCATTTATGCAACCTTTTCGTTAAGGAGATATCAGATATAACCACTTAACCTTATCTCCTTCACTTGCATGCCTTGTGCTTGAATCTGCCCGTGTCTGTATATAATGTGTATGGACCTGGTTCATGCTTGAGTTCCTTTATCTATCATCAAAACAAACTTCACTTGGGCCAATAAATTCCCCATTTTTGATGATGACAAACTCTGTGCTTTTCATAAGCATAGGCCCTGTGTCAACTCAGCTCAACATCAACACAATGTTAGAACACTTACCATTTTAAAGTCACAAATTATCAAGGACCAGGTTCATTAGGTTATAAACATCACAGTCCATAGTAAAAAAGCACAACCTATCTCCCCCCTTTTGGCATAATCAAAAAGTTGCATAATTACGTTAGATAACCAGATTTTAATAGAAATTACTCATGGCCACTGGACTACTTCAAATGTAATCATGGATTCAAGCATCCTTTATCAATCTAATGATATTAGTCAACTAAGAAGCATTAACAAACAGTTAGAGTACAAAAACAGTTAATTATCATTGATACTAGTCATCAGCAAAGCATAAAGAGAAATAAAAACACTGGATCATGAGCAAAAAGATCAAAAAGAAATCCCATCCGGGTCACTGGTTTGTCTAACTAGGCTTGGAAGGTTTTAAGGCTGGGAAGGACCAGGTTCTTGGTTCTTGTCTTGAAGCAGTTTTAGCATATCATGAAGAATGCCATCATTCTTCTCCTTTTCCTTTGCAAGCTCAGCTCTGAGAGCATCTCTCTCAGTTTCTACTTCTACCAACCGCTTCTCCAATCTTTCAGTTTCAGCATCCTTAGCCCCACTTTCTTGTACCAAAACTCGCATTTTGCTGTTCACACGTACCTTCTTGGATGAACCAGGTTCTTTGGGATTGGTGTGGACTTCATAGTTATAAGCAGTCAAAGTGTTTGCCCCAAAGTGATCCTTGATTGTACCAACTTCCCATTTCTTGATGGGTACCTTGAAGTGTGTGAGTATAGCCATAAGAATGAGACCATAGGGTATGGCATGAGTTTTGGTGCCAGTCAGAACTCTATCGAGAAGTTGGACTATAAATCCAAGCCAATTGATTTGCCTTCTACTGTCCAGACATTCCATAAGGACCAGGTCCATGAATGTGGCAATGTGCCTCATTTCCTGCCTAGGCATCACAACTTTGTTAACAAATTCGAACAATACTTTGTGGGGTGGCTTCATCTCACGTATATATCCTTGGGATGAAGCTCTCCTTCATTGTCGCCAAACTTCCTTGTAATGGCAAGAGAGGTAGGGAGATTGTCTAAACTTGGCCATTTGAGTTTCTTGTAATCATTGTACCCTTCAGCAGGTACACCTAAGATCTCTCCCATATCCTTGTCATCAAAACTCACTGTCACCCCTTTTACCATACTGGTGACTCTGCCATTTTTGATCTCACAATTTGCCATGAACTTCACGATCTCAGTTCTAGCAAGCTTTCCATCCATCTTAAGGATCATGTCCTTCCAAGCCTGTAGTTATAACTATTCCAGCAGCATTATCATACGTTCCTCCTCCAAGACCCTGAGGAGTCTACCTTTCAAGATGGTTCTTTTCCAAACTTAAACATCTTGTCCTTCTTTGCATTAGATTCTTCTTCTTCTTCACTCTCTTCTTCTTCCACCATTTTCACTTTTCGAGACTTCAAGGTAGACCTGGTTCTTTTAGCCAAGGTAGAGGGCTATGCAGACTTTGTCTTTGAAATAGACTTCTTTGTGGAAGTCTTTATTTTCTTTGCCTTTGGAATCATAACCTCCATTTATTCTGCCTACTCTTCATCACGAAGAACCAGGTCCATCTCCTCAATTTCAACTGCCTCAATAGACTCAATCACCTATTTTTTTTACCTTTGCAACAACTTTTCTCTTACTTTCTTCTAGGGCCTTTTCTAGTTCAGCCTCACTCTGCTTCTTCTTACTCCTTGTAGCTCTTCCTTTTGTAGGAGGAGTCACTGCAGGGATAGAAGAGGAAGTCTTTCTTTTCTTATTTTCCCTAGCAGTGCCGGGAATTTTAACTCCTGGACTCTTTTTCCTTTTAGGATTGTAGCTGTCTGACACTCTTTTGAATAGGTCTTCGAGGGTTTCCTGCATAGATGGAACATGTTCTTGGAACCTCTTCCTCAACCTAACCAACCCCTCAGTAGCTTCTCCAGACCCACTTCCCCCTTTTTCTCTCACACTTTCTTCGTCTCCAGCAGATTCCTCACTCCATACTACCATAGCTCATGTTTCTTCAGTCAAACCAACATGAGTGGGTTAAGATTCAGCCACTCCTTGTCCCGTTCGCCTCACATTGCCTTGAACACCTTCATTCTCCTTTTCTTTTCTCTTTTTATTTTTACCACCAATTTTTCCAGACTCAGTGGTCTCTACCCCAGCCATAGTCCCTACCAAAACATAACTTTTTTCCAGATTTGTAGCAACCTCAGAGATTACTTCAGATGTTATTTTTGGACCAGATGTTACCTGCTCCATTTCTGATGAAACATTTTCTTCCCCATCAGCTGCAGAATTAAAAGAATCTTCATATATTTGGGGTTCATCTTCCTGACTTGCCTTCAGTTGCTCATTGATTTTCTTGATTTGTTCTCCTCCAGCGACTACTTTGCAAGCAAGCATCTTGAATCTTCCTTTCTTAGAGATAGGTATGGTTGAGGGTGTGGTTGAAGGAGTGGGTATGGATTCTTTGGGTGGTGATGAGGGATTTCAGAAGTGTTAGCCATTGATGGTTAGAGGATGAGAGAACATGATTATGTGTTTTTGGAAGATGAGAAAAGAATAGAGAGAATTGTTTGGCGGTTGTGAATTAGAAGTGATGAAATGACTTAGGCCAAGAGTCTAATCAAATTGGGAGTCAGTTTGAAGAGACGTTGATGACTCTCCCTAGAATCTAGGCACCAATTGCATTTTTGGGACTCTTTTGGATGAAACTAGTTCATTTCGTAACGGATAAACTCAATGAGGTTAGGATCAAATGGGACTCTCCTTTTGATCATTATCCAAATATAACTATTTCAAAATATGTAGAGTGGAGAGTACGCACCCTGTAATCTGGATGAACTAGATTCTTCACTGAGAAATCTCTTGTGTAAGTCTAAATTTTCCAAGAAAATAAAGATAATATCTTTAGAGATTAATGAGACATTTTACCACATGGCACAAGAGTATACTGATGAAAGTCTGAGACTGAGAAAAACCTAATCTAATTATGTATAAAAATTCATAGATTTTCTAACCAATTGTTTTGAGTTGGAACTGGTTCCTTTAGGTAATCTTAATCATCCCTAATTCTAACCTGCTCATTTCAAAGTGATCTCTACTTAGAGATTTTGTGAAAATGTCAGTTATTTGCTTGTCAGTAGCACAAAATTCCACATTTATCAAACCCTTTTCATAGTTGTCCCTCAAAAAGTGATGCCTAACATCTATGTGTTTAGTTCATTTGTGATGAACTGGGTTCTTGGTCATACTAATTGTACTGGTGTTATCACAAAAGATGGGGATGCAACCTACATCAATTCCAATGTCCATTAATTGTTGTTTGATCCGTAACAATTGAGCACAACATGAGGCAGCAGTAACATACACAACTTCAGCAGTAGATAAGGCCACAGAATGTTCCTTTTTGGTGGCCCAAGACACAAGACATGAGCCAAGAAAGTGTGCCATACTTGAAGTTCTCTTTTTATCCACAAGAAAACCTGCATAATCAGATTCAGTATATCCCACTAATTTGAAATTACTACCTTTTGGATACCATAGACAAAGGTCAGTAGTTCCTTTTAGGTATCTCAAGATCCTTTTGACAACAGTCAAGTGAGACTCCTTTGGATTTGCCTGAAATCTAGCACAAAGGCCTACACTGAAAACAATGTCAGGTCTGCTAGCAGTAAGATATAAAAAAAGAGCCAATCATTCCCCTGTACAACATCCATTAAAAAAGAGCCAATTTGATGTACAACTTCATCTACATCCAATTTTGTGGTTGTTGCAATAGGAGTATCAATTTATTTGGAATCTTCCATTTAAACCTTTTAAGCAACTCTTTCACACACTTCTGCTGATGGATCATAGTTCCATTTGAATTTTGTTTAATTTGTAAGCCTAAAAAGAAATTAAGCTCACCCATCATACTCATTTCAAATTCACTCACCATTAGTTTAGTAAATTATTTACTTAACTTATCACCAGTTTCTCCAAAAATTATATCATCAACATATATCTGAACTACCAAGAGATCTTTACCATTTTCTTTCAATAATAAAATATTGTCAATTTTACCTCTCTTGTAGCCATGTTCAAGGAAGAATTTTGATAATCTTTCATACCAAGATCTTGGAGCCTGCTTGAGCCCATAAAGTGCCTTGTCAAGATTAAACATATGATCAAGACATTCCTTGCTTTCAAAGCCCGGAGGTTGATTGACAAACACTCTTCTTCCTTTAGATAGCCATTGAGGAAGGCACTCTTGACATCTATCTGATGGAGAATGAATTCCATATAAGCAGCAAAGGCTATAAGGAGTCTAATTGCCTCCAATCTTGTAACTGGAGCAAAAGTCTCATCATAGTCTATGCCCTCCTCTTGACTATAACATTGAACCATCACTCTTTCCTTGTTCCTTGTAACTGTTTTATCTTTGTCAAGTTTGTTTCTGAAGACCCATTTTATGTCAATTACTGATATGCCCTTGGGTCTTGGTACCAGATGCCAAACTTAACTTCTCTCAAATTGGTTGAGTTCTTCTTGCATTCGGTTCACCCAGTCTGAATCAAACAAAGCCTCAGCAATAGTTTTAGGTTCAATAAGATATTGAAAAGCATCAAAAGTACAAAGATTCTTCAAAGAAGATCTGGTTTTGATTCTAGAGTTTGGGTCAGTAATTATGTTCTCGATGGGATGAGAACTTTGATACTTGTAAGGTTTCACAACCAGTTGGTTTCCCCTCGATGTTCCTTCAATGTTTTGTTTTTGAGGAACAGGTTCATGTACAGGTTCCCTGGACGTTTGAGGATCACTCCCTCTTTGTTCAGTTCCCCTGTAAAGTTGCCCTGGGTGGAAGGACTTGTTCCTTCTACTAGTACAGCTTTAGTCTGGGCTGTGGTTTCATTTGAGTTTCTTACCAGCCCAATTGCTTTATCATCATGTTCCTACCTTTCAGAAAGAATGTTAGTTTCATCAAAAACCTTATGTACACTTTTTTCTACACACATAGTTCTTTTGTTATAGACCATATAAGCTTTGCTATGTGAAGAATATTCCAAGAATACCCCCTCATCACTTCTGGGATCAAACTTACCTAGGGAGTCTTTACTATTATTGTGCACAAAACACTTGCATCCAAATGCCCTAAGATGGGATATGTTTGGTTTTCTCCCTTTAAGTAACTCATAAGAAGAAGTATGGTCATTCACCTATTTATGATGTAGCATGCATTATTTACAGCTTCTGCCCAGAAACTACGGGGAAGTTTACTAGAAAGAAGCATAGTCCTAGCCATATCTTCAAGTGTCCTATTCTTTCTTTCAACTACTCTATTTTGTTGTGGAGTCCTAGGAGCAGAAAAATTATGATATATGCCATGCTCATCACAAAATTCAGCAAATTTAGCTTTCTCCAATTCAGTACCATGATCAGACCTAATTTGTCATGACCCAACTCCACGTCAGGCCGTGATGGTGTCCAGCACCGTTGCTGGACAAGCCAACAGTGAACAACTTAGTGATTTCCCATTTTTGTGTATTAAGCAATTACAACATTTAGCTTTGCTTACATTTAAAGCATTTGATAGATAACGGATTTTTAAGACAAACAAACGAAAACATCTAAAAGTAGTTATAACTATTGAACTACAACCCAAAAATCAAAGTCTACTAATACGTGCCAGGATCTAGTGTCACAAGTGTGTGAGAAACTAGTAGAATATACAAAAGATGATTATCCTACAGTTTGAAACAGATTAGATAGATAAAAACAAAAGAGAAACTCTGGCATGCTGCTGAACGGCTCAGAAGGGGGCAGCTCACTATGAAGTCTTGATCCAAGATCAGGTATGCGTGTCGGGTAGGTAACTAGATGCACCAGCCTCAGATCCTGTACAATTAAGTATAGAAACATAGTATGAGTACATAAACAATATGTACCCAATAAGTATCCCGCCTAACCTCGAAGAAGTAGTGACAAGGGGTCGACTTGACACTTACTAGAGCCAATAATAATGCAATTAAAGTGTTATGCTAAGTATAGATGTCATGAATAATTCTGACAGTTCAATAACGGGAAGAGATAAATACTTCTTTCAAAAATTAAAATCTCAATTTTGGTCATATCGTTTAACCACTTACATTTCAAGGCATTTAAGCAGTATAAATCACGAAGAGTTCCAAATAATTAACATGCGCAATTATGCCGAGGTCGTACGGCCCGGTCCAACATAATATTAAATTTTGCACTGCCGGAGGGTCGAACGGCGTGAATCATAGATGTATCTATTTACTACCGAGGCGCTTGACCCGATCCAGAAATAGCAATTATTTTTAAGGAAACACAAATTCTCATTTTTACAATCAATTATTCTAATAAACTCTCTAAATAGGTGAAGTTAGCCCTTTTTCGAATTCTTTTGTCAAATTCTAACATGATTCGAGTAATTGAATTAACAAGTAAGGCACAAACATTTCGAATAAGGTATGATACGGTTCCTAAACTACCCGGACAATAGCACAATAGTAGCTACGTATGTACTCTCGTCACCTCGTACGTACGTGGCCCCCACAAATAGGTACACATATTTATTTAATTCACCTGTGGGGTTAATTCCCTCTTACAAGGTTAGAAAGGAGACTTAACTCGCCTCAAAGCCTATTTCCCAATTCAAGAACGCGCTCAAACCTCCAAATTTGTCTCCAAATGACTCGAAGCTAGTCAAACATTACATAAACTAATCAATCTATGCTCAAAAGTTGATAATTTCACCATTTAAGTGATTACCCAACAT
Organism: Nicotiana tabacum; assembly: GCF_000715075.1. Taxonomy (NCBI): domain Eukaryota; kingdom Viridiplantae; phylum Streptophyta; class Magnoliopsida; order Solanales; family Solanaceae; genus Nicotiana; species Nicotiana tabacum. Next base: position 76,967,323 of record NC_134101.1, read on the forward strand.
AAATTGCAAGATTCCTAAAATTCACCCTGGGCCCACATGCTCGGCTTCCGGAAATGTTTAAAGAAGGTTGTTACCCATAACCTTAGGAACATTAATATATGATTTTTACTGAATTCAATATTAAATTTCATGGTTAAATATGATTTTTATCAAAAACCTAGGTTTTCACCTAAACCCATGATTTTCACTAATTTACATGTTATAATCTACCCATAAACTATGTATTTAAATCACATTAAGTAAAAATTACTTACCTCACAAAGCTAGGTCGAAATCCACTCCTTCAAAGATCTCAAATCGCCCAAGGGTGAGAGAAAATGTGATAAAAATGGCCTAAGTCTGTATTAAATAAGCCCTCATTGCCCAGTGAGTTTCGCACCTGCGGTGCTTTGGGCTGCACCTATGTCAAATGCCTCGCAGGTGCACCTTTCCCTCATCTGGTCAGGCTCTGCATCTGCGAGCCTAGCCGCACCTGCAACCATGTCTCTCGCACCTATGCTTACATAGGTGAGCCCAGTCTTCTGCATCTGCGGATTCTAGGCTGCCCTCCATTTCTCGCTTCTGTGGCTCGTGCCTCACACCTACGAGCCAGCACCTGCGGCTGACCAAGCGCAGGTGCGATTATGACAGATCTGGGAGCTTCAGCTAATGCTCCAAGCTCCCAACTTGGTCTGAGCCTCATCTGATTGACACTCGGGGCCCTGCTCGAACATACCAACAAGTTTAGAATCATAAAACGGACTCGCTCGAACTCTCAGAATGCCCAAAAGAACATTAAAACTAAGAATCACACTCCAAAACCAATTGAATCAAACTTATGAACTTCAAGTTCTTCAATTCACTCAAAATGTGTCGAAATGTACTTAGACTACTTGGATTGACACCAAACTTTGCGTACAAGTCTTAAATTATATTACGAAGCTATTCCCAGTCTCAAAATTCCGTTTGGACCTCGATATCACCAAAATCGACTCCAACCCTAATTTAAAGAACTTCTAAAATCTTCAAGAACCAACTTTCACTATTAGACACTAAAACGCTCCCGGGTCATCTAAAACCCAATCCGAACATACGCCCAAGTCCAAAATCACCATACAAACCTGTTGGAATTGTCAAATTCTGATTCCGAGGTCGTTTGCTCAAAATGTTGACCGAAGTCAAACTTTCCCTTTTCAAGCCAACCTTAAGGAACCAAGTGTTCCGATTTCAACCCAAACGCTTCTAAATCCCGAACCAACCATCCCTGCAAGTCATAAATCAGTAAAAGCAAGTACGGGAAGTCTTATTTAGGGGAACGGGGTTCTAGCAAGTAAAAAGACCGGTTAGATCGTTACATAATTGATGCAAGTTGATTACCTAGTTGTTTCTAAGTTTTTCTAACAAAAGAAATGAACATGTCAAATGCTTCATCTTTAGATGTTAAAAACAATGTCCAAGTAAAACTATATTAATCATCAACAAGCACCATCACATATCTTTTACCACCTCTACTCAATGTTCTCATTGGTCCACAAAGATCCATATGGACTAGTTACATGGTCCTGGTGGTGCTTACTACTTTCTTTCTTTTCAAAGTGGATCTTACCCGATTCCCCTTGCACAAGCCTCATAAACTTTATCTTCCTTGAACTCAATGTTAGGCAGCCCTATCACCAAGTCCTTGGCGACTAGTTTGTTGAGTTGACTTAGACTAGCATGTCCAAGTCTCTTATGCCAAAGGAGGGGATCATTATCCAACACACTTAAGCAAGTGAGTTCATTATCTGAAATGACAGATCTACAACATATATGTTGTTCACTCTTTTTCCCTGCAAAATTATCTTGTCAGTGGTAAGATTAATCACAAAGCATTTTGTAGAGGTGAATGCTACCACGTAACCTCTATCACACAATTGTGATATACTTATTAGACTGTATTTCAGTCCATCTATCAAGTAGACATTCTCAATAGAGTGAGAATAAGTCTTACCTACTTTTCCAACCCCAATAATCTTACCTTTCTTCCCATTTCCAAAGGAGACATTACCTTATTTAAGGTCCTTAAGTAAACAGAACTAGTTCTTATTTCTTGTCATGTGCTTTGAGCAGCCACTATCCATGTACCATATTTGGTTGCACCCCTTTACTTAGACCTGCAAAAGGAAATCAAGGGTTAGTCTTAGGAACCCAAACTAGTTTTGGTCTCTTTCTATAGGCAAAAGGATGAATTAAATTCTTTTTAGCCCAACTTGGTAGCCTATTCTTCCCTTGAACAAGTTCTTTGTTCTTTTGTCTTGCCTTTTCTTTTGCAGTGCATTCACTTTTATAGTGACCTGTTTTACCACAGTGTGTGCAAATCTTATTCTCAGGAAGTGTGAGGTACTTGCTTTTGGGATCCCACTTAGGTGCTAGGTTCCCAAAGCCAAGTCCTCTTCTATTGCTACTATGGTATTCTTGTAGCCATGAAAATGCATCGGAGGACCTATTCCATTTACAAGTTTTGTCTATCTCATGCTTGACCTTACTTAGATCCTCATTTAGGATTCTTACTTGCTCATCCCTTTTATACAACTCATCTTTCATTTTCCTATATTTTCTTCTAGAGTGAGTTGTGTGTGATCAGCTGTCTTTTTACTTGTTCATAATTTCAGTTTTAGATTCTCAGATCTAAGCTCTAGGACAGTTGAGTCAATTGCATGAACCTGGTTCTTCAACATTGTATTTTCACTTACAGTTTCGCTAACCCTATGTTCTAGGTTTTTGCACTTAGCCTTCAAAATCATGCATTCTTTAGACAACTGTTCCTTTTCATTGTTTATATCCCCGAATTCATCAATTAGTTCTAGAAATAACTAAGATAACCTTTCTTTAGACAACAATTTAATCTTATCTTTGAGATGCATTACACTTACCTCAGTTTCTCCATCAGATTCTCCAATGAACTTAAGTGCTTGTTCATCCTCATCATCATCATTTGAGCTTTCTCCCTAAGTAGCGACCATAGCTTTGGTTGATCCTTTGTTGTTTCTTTTCTTGCGTTGAACCTGTTTCTTCTTCTTGTTTCTTCATTCAACTCTTTCCTTCTTCCATTTGATTTCCCATAAAGGATAGTTCTTGATGTGGTGATCAGTCTTTCCACACTTGTAGCAGCCATCATTGGTTTGCTTTTCAGGAGCTTTTGACTTGCTATAGTTTCCACTTCTTGAAGAACCTTTTCCTTTATTCAGGTACTTCTTGAAGTCCTTGGTGATCATAGCCATTTCATCATCTTCTAGATCAGAACCTTCAGTGAATCTGAGTGCCAAGCTCTTTTCCTTCTTAGGTACATCCATTTTCATGGTTTGTCTCCTAAGTTCACAGGCAGTGAGATTTTAAATTAATTCATCGAGTGAGAGAGTGTAGTGAACCTTGTATACATCTCTTGAATGGTTTCTCCTTCCTTTATAGCAAATTTCTCATATTGAGAATACAATAGAGTTCTTCTGGATCTCTTCACCTGAGGTATTCCTTCATGTGACACTTGCAATGTGTCCCAAATTTGCTTAGCAGTGGTACAACATTGGATTCTATTGTACTCATCTGGACGAAGTCCACAAATAAGTCATTTCTTGGATTTAGCATTCTTCTCCCATTTTGATGTTTTATATGCCAATACCACACAAAGTTGGGGGTGATTTGTGTAGTATCCAATTTTTGCGTGCACTGATTATAGAAGGACCTGGTTCTTCTAAGTATTCCTTATACTACTGTTTCAGAAATAGTAAATGCAAAAAGTGAAGAACACAAGTATTTTTATGTGGAAAACACTCGGCTCAAAAAGTGAAAAAACCACGACCTACTACTCAATAGGATTTTCCCAACACTTCACTTAATCAACGAGCCAAAACAGAATTTATAAAACTCTTTGTAAACCTAAGGATTAACTCTAATCCCGTTGTGGCAACCAACCTCTAACTGTTGCGACAACTTCAAGTTAACTAGAACTTGAATACTTAGAGTACCTTATACAATTTCTTCTAGATAAAGCTGAAAGGTACAATTTCAAAACCACTTTCTACTATGAAACTAGAATAAAAGACAGACACTTGAAACATGTTCTTCTATCTGGTTCATGTAGCTTCAGGTTCGCACACTTGAATCATACAAGAACTGCTTGCAAAATGCCTTGTTATTTTCCTCTCAACTCACGTTTTAACTTCAGTGTTTATGCGTACCTGTAGAATGAGAACATCCTGCAATTTATAGAGTTAGTAGAATGATAAATAACTAGAGTTCTAATGCTACTCTTCCTTGGTGGAAGAGTTCTAGTTATCATCAACTTCTAACTCCTCCCATATCTTGGATAGTATTCTTTTTGAGTAAGGAGTCCTTCTCCTTATCAATTATGCAACCTTTTCGATCAGGAGATAACAGATATAACAAGTTAAGCGTATCTCCTTCACGTACATCCCTTATGCTCGAATCTGCCTATGTCTGTGTACCCAAGGGATCGACCTGGTTTATGCCTGAGTTCCTTTGTCAATCTTCAAAACAAACTTCACTTGGGCCAATAAATTCCCCCTTTTTTATAATGACAAACTGTGTGCTTTTCATAAGTGTAGGCCATGTTTCGACTCAGCTCAACATCAACACAATTTTTGAACATTTTACCTTTTTTTTAAAGTCACTTATCATCAAGGACCAGATTCATTAGATAACTAGATTTTAATTGAAATTACTCATGGTCACTGGGGCTACTTCAAATGCAATCATGGAGTCAAATATCATCGATCAATCTAAGGATATTAGCCATCTAAGAAATATCAACAAACAATTAGAGCAAAAGAAGTGAATTTCATTGATTGATAATATCCTACCACAAAGCATAAAAAGAAATAAAGACACTGGATCATGAGCAAAAGAAGCAAAACAATCCCGAACTGGGTCACTGGTTGATCTACACTAGGCTAGGAAGGACCAGGTTCAAGGTTTTTGGCTTGAAGTAGTTTCAACATATCCTGAAGAATTCCATCATTCTTCTCCTTTTCTTTTGCCAGGTCAGCTCTGAGAGCATCTCTCTCAGTCTCCACTTCTGCCAACCTCTTTTTCAGCCTCTCAATTTCACCATCGTTAGCCCCACTTTCTTGCACCAAAGCTCGCACTTTGATATTCACTGGTACCTTTTTGGATGAACCAAGTTCTTTGGGAGTGGTTTGGACTTCATAGTGTAACATCCCAGAAAATTTCGAAGTATTTAAGTGCTATTAAGAAAGTTGATGTGCGCTAATTATATTATTTTATGCGCAGACAGAGGCTATTATAAGAATTATATCAATTGATCATGATAATATATGTATGAGGTGCATTAAGAATGGTTTATGGTCTAAGAAGAGGCCCAAGGCTAAGTCAAGTTGAAAGTTTTATGATAGGATAAAGTTTCAAGTGAGTTCGCACAAGACCTAACTTCAAATGATCTTACCTCTCTTGATATGAAGAATTATATGGTGTATTACCTATCAAAAGAAAGGTCAATGTGTCTAGTTTCCAACTCTTCAAACCGTTCATCATGTGGACACTCCTACAAGAAGTTATGACCAAATTATAAAAGGCTGGATCTGCGATCAATTTCGCGACCGCAAAACAATTCCAAGGACCGCATAAGCATCGCAAACTGGAGCAGAGACTGACAAACTATTAAACTGCAATTATATTGTCGCATAATTGATTATGCTGCAATTATGCAGTCGCATAATAATTATGCTGCAATTATGGTGTCGTATAATTGATTATGCTGCAAGTCTGCTGCCCACAAAACGATTATGCTATATCATAATTGCACCACATAATTGACTTCGGGGGTCAGTTTTGAAAATTTTCATATCCGATCCAATTATAAGGCCTTAGGGGGTCATGTTAGAAGGTAAAATATGATTTTTTAGACAGAGGAGAGGGCTATCTTAGAGAGATAAAGAGAATACCTAGCTATTTCGTTCATCAATTCTTGCTCAAGGCTTGAAGATTTCACAAGATCTTAAACTAATAGGTAAGATTCTACTCCCTAGCCCTAAATTTCGGGATTTTGATTAAAAGTAGGTCATGAGAAATATGATTCTTGGGTGTGAGAGTATTATGCATACATATATGTACCAATAAGGTTTGTGGGGATATTGTTGAGCATAAATAAGTAAAGATTGAGTTGTGGAATGAAGAAAATCTTGTAGAAGAACCTTGTAGTTAAATTTGCACACATAGTGTTTGATAAAATGCTCAAATGAGTTGAGATTATGAATATCTTCCTAATAATAATTCAATTTTTTTGTGTCTCAAAATAGATTGGGATTGCTAGAATTTCCGGAATGTTGCAGTAATTTAAGGAAAGCTCAAAGCAAGGTATGTTGGCTAAACTACTTTCTTAGAATTCAATTCAATGATGTTCTTATAAGTTTCAAGTATGGTTGTCTCAATTTCTTTATTCTATGTTTCGAGTTATCCCAATAAATTCGATTGTCCCGAATAAGCAAAGTGTCGAGAATTAAGTATTCAAAACATGTTCTGAATGTTCCTAACACATTATGTTATCCTTTGGGAATGTGTTCAAGAATGATACGTGAATTAAAATGCTATGTCTTTAAGTTATGTTTCAAATGAAGGTTATGATTTCAAATTGTGTGAGAAAACTCAATATACTTAAGACTCTCGATTGCTCATATGTGTACCTAAAGCCTTGTTTGAAAATGTCTTACTGTTGATAACCTATAAAGATATGAAATAAGTATAAAATGCGATGATTGATATAAGTGAAAGTTATACTTGTGGCCAATGGTGCCAATTAAATTAAAAGATGTGAAAAAGTATGAAATGCGATGATTGATATAAGTGAAAGTTATACTTGTGGCCAATGGAGCCAATGAAATGAAATAATGTGAGAAAGGTTATGAAATGAGCCTTGATTCAACTATTCCGAATTGACTTCGAAAATAGAATTGCCTAAAAGCCTATAAAATCAAGTCATGCTTATATGTGGTTGTTTTAACATACGTTATGATTTGTGAGTATTTTCAATGTGTTTTGCATTCTTACATATTCGTGAGTGGAAATTGTGTATTGCCCTTTGTGTGGAAAATGTGTCAAGAATAAATGTTGTGTTATTTGTTGATGATTTTAACTTGCGCATCAATTGCCAATCATTTTACAACATTTCTCGGAAAGAAATCTATGGTGCTTAAATTGTTCATTTCTAATGAACTTAAAGTTGTGATTTCTGAAATATTATATGTATGTTGATATTTATGATGATATACATGAGGGGGAAGAAATAAAAGTGTGGAATAACAAATATGGCCATCATGCCTTGCATAAAGAATCTTGAGAATGGCCAAAAGAGCCAAGGAAATATTGTCATTATGAATGACTGAAAATACTAGTGGAGATTTATACAATGTGGAAGATGATGATGTAAATACATTTGCACCAATAGTATTTTGTGAATTATTTCCCTTATTTGGAATGAGATTGATGTGATAAAATTATTCCTCTTAATTGGAATGAGATTGATTGATATAAAAGGGTTTATGTCTCGAATAAGACAGCCTAGCCGATCGGATCATGATCGGACACCATGTCGCACACATGGTGGTGATTGTGCTGGAAATTGGTATTGATAATAATTGTGGTTGATTCTCTAATGAGATAGCCTAGCCGATCGGGTCGTGATCGGGCTCCGTGCTAAAATTACGGTGGTATTGGTATTGATAATAATTGTGGTTGATTCTATAATGAGAGAGCCTAGCCGATCGGGTCGTGATCTAACTCCGTGCTAAAATTATGGTAATATTGGTATTGATAATAATTGTGGTTGATTCTCTAATGAGATAGCCTAGCCTATCGGGTCGTGATCGGACTTCGTGCAAAGATTACGGTGGTATTGGTATTGATAGTAATTGTGGTTGATTTTCTAATGAGATAGCCTAGCCGATCGGGTCGTGATCAGACTCTGTGCTAAAAGCCATCGGTATTGCGAACATCGGTATTGTGAACATTGATATTGTAATCATCGGTATTGTGAACATTGGTATTGTGACCATCGGTATTGTGAACATTGGTATTGTGAACGTTGGTATTGTGAACATTGGTATTGTGAACAGTGGTATATCAGCATTAAAGATCTCCCAACCAAAGATAATATTATCATCATAATTTGATTATCACTTCCTAGTGCTATCTTCATATTTTGGAAATTATTATGTTTTAACTTGGCATTTGAATATCATTGATTGTGACTTGATGTTTCTATGGATTTCCCCTTCTTACATTGGTATTATATTTTGAAAGAGGATAATTAGCTTTACACACTAGTACTATTCCATATGTACTATCGTCCTTTTTGCCGGGGGCGCTGCATCTTCAATGGATGCAGGTGATTTATCAGCGGTGCAACTTTGGTCCTCATTAGTAGTTACTCCCTATTCAGCAGGTTTTGGTGAGCCCTATTCTATTCTGGGGCCGATGTCACTTGATGTTACACCTTGTGTCTTGAGATATAACCGGGGCCTTATTACCGGCACTTCCATACTATTCTTCTATCATATTTAGAGGCTCCGTAGATAGGTTGCAGGTGGTGTATGATGTTGGGAATCAAACTAGAAATATTGCTATTTGGCAAACATGTTTTGCATTATATCTATAAACTTGTAATTCTTTGGAAATTATGAATAACGTAGCTAATGGAATGAAATGGGAGTTGTTAATAAAATATTTTCAGTGTTTGATTTATGGAGTGCATCTCCTCTTTATTCATGGATGAGTTTGGATAGAATGAAATCTAACAGGCTTGCTTGACCGGGTTCACTCGGTTGAGCATCGGTCACGCTCCCCGAATTTGGGGCGTGACAAATTTGGTATCAGAGCCTAAGGTTTTAAAGTGTCCTAGGATGTCTCGGAGCCGTGTCTAGTAGAGTCCTTCTTATCGGTGTGTTGTCGACCACATCTATAATGAGGAGGCTACTTGGACATTTAGGAAATTCACACTTCTTTGATACTCCAGATCGTGCGATATAACTCAAGATAGGAAGCTAATTTTCTCGTCATGTCTCATTTTCCATATGAGTAACCCACGGGTTCGAGTAAACGAGAAGGGAATGAAAGAACCAATTGCTAAGGGAAGTGTCCCTGTTTTTATTAATCTTACCCCGCCACCAGTTTATGTGGCGCGAGCACCTAAGAAATGAAAGAGGATTATTGGCATCAATAAGACAAAATGTTTGATATGAAAGAAGATCCATTCGGGTTTAGCCACTTGGTTTATGTTGGATGATTCTTGAAATATATTATGGTTGTGGAAGGGGGGGGGGCACGAGAAGAAAAAATTCCCTTAGGTTGGATATACCCATCCCGGTCTGCCCGATATGCGGGCGAAAATAATATGCATCATGTTGTGAGTATGCTCAAAAGCGTGTTAGGGGTGGTAGATTTGGGCAATTCCAAAAGTCCATACAGTGAGCTGTTGCAGAGATTGTTACTCCCGCCATGAAGACTTGGAGGAAGACTAAGGGGAATGCTTATGATGTATGCAAAAAGGGTAAAAATCGTGTAAGTGGTGAGAATCAATTTAGCGGACCCCATCCTCGTTGTGTGAAGTGTATAAGATGTCATTTGGGTATATGTCACTATGGTACTAATGTATGTTTTGGATGTGGAGTAGAGGGGAATTAATTAAGGTACTGCCCTGTCAATCTAAAGTCATCAAGTAAGTCACTCCTTAGTACATCATTATGAACACCGTATTATTTCCTTGTTGTATATGTACATCCATATTGAAGAGGCCTACATAAATATGGGCTTAACCAAAACGTTGAATCACAAAACATTGCATATATTTACTCTTTGAACGAGACACATTATTCGTGAATCCACTCTATCACAAATTCTCTTATTTACAACCTCTTGTGGAATTGAGCTCTATAATTATGTCCTTCAATTGAATTATAACTCTAGGATTAATACTTCCCACTTGCTTTCCTAAATTCTCAACAAAGGACTATACCTGATGAATTTCGTACATAACCTTTTTATTCAAATGGATAACATCTGGTCATTTGTGCATATGCACGCACCGCCATAATATTTACCTATGTGGTATCAAATCTAATGTAAAACAACCTATTGTTGAGATCCATCTTGAGTCACTCTTTTTCTCTCCGGTGTATGTGGCTTCTATGGTTTGAACAATCACTTTGTTCCTTTGTGTATATTATCACGAATCCTTTTCACCATCTAGTAACATGAGAGCATATTGATTTGAAAGACAAGTTGTCGTATCTCTAGTCCTCTCATATAGGATCAACTATTGGCAAAGATTAAGTTGTGAGAATGATAATAATCTCACGTGTTCAACTTCTTTTTCATCCCCATGAGCTTGTGACATAGATTCCTTGTGTCAGTTAATGTTAAGAGTGTAATGCAATTTCATGCATTTTGAAACCCATATCACATTCGGGGTGCTAGAATATTTTCATTTCGAGTTAAACTGATTTTTCCTACACTCCAGGAGACGACTGGTGTCACGTACTTGGCTATTTCTCTTTGAGTCCTACTATTGAGAAACAAGGCATATATGGAATGAAACAATTGTTATTGTCCCTTTCATGAATAATAGTCTTCCAAGAATAATTGGTGCTAATGTCTTTATCCTTCCGATTATGCCTCCTATATGTCATATGCCAAAGAAGAAGTGTCATCCCGTGATCAAATATATTGGATAGGAAATTTTATAGTCATATTCAAGCTAGCACATCTTAGACTAATTGTTGGAGGTTACCAAAGGCTTAGGTTGGGTATCCGGCATAGAGATTTAGAGTTGAAGAAAGTGAACGGGTTATTCTCAATATTGTTTTCCCATGAGGATGCTATGTGAATTGTTAATAAAGGTAGAGTACGTGTAGTCACGTTAGGAATTATGAAATCTTAAAGAAAATAGGCCAAACTATGAGTATGATGTTTCCTATTATTGTTCTCCGTGTAGCCGGTGTTTCATGTGTCTATGTCTAAGAAGGTGAAGTTAATGGATAATTGGATTATGAGGAGAAACTATTTGCTATCCTTGTTAGATAAGTCCGGAAGTTAAGATTTCCTCTGTCAAGTGTTATGGCTAAGTCTGTGAGTCGAGGAGATTACATCGTAGGTCGAAAGTGTTGAGGAAAGGAAATATTCTCACTTGTTTGTAGAGCCAAATAGTTGTGGTTCAAAAACGTACCTTCTATGCATTATGGTTTAAATGTGTACATTTCATGTCAAGATACCACTATTGTTAATGTAATGCCATAATATTGAGATCGGTGTTGTTGATATATACTGTGATGCGTCATTGAGTAATGGATATATTGTTAGGGTTGATTTTTGGGATTCTCTGATAGGTGGATAGGCCCAGTTACAGGAGAAATTCTGTCAAAATTTTTTCAAATTTGTAAAGATAGCCAATTTTAAGGGCCATAAGTAAGTTGAGAATTTGGAAGGGAAGTATAAGACCCATGTAGTCATAAGAGCCTATGTATAATGGTTGGAGGTAAAAGGATGGTAACTATATTCTTATAAGGGACTTTCAAAACATTCGAGGACGAATGTTCTTAAGTGGGGGAGAATGTAACACCCCAAAAAATTTTGAAGTATTTAAGCGCTATTAAAAAAGTTAATGTATGCTAATTATATTATTTTGTGGGCAGACAGGGGCTATTATAAGAATTATATCAATTGATCATGATAATATATGTATTATGTGCATGAAGAATGTTTATAGTCTAAGAAGAGCCCCAAGGCTAAGTCAAGTTGAAAATTTTATGATGCGATAAAGTTTCAAGTGAGTTCGCACAATACCTAACTTCAAATAAGCATACCTCTCTTGATATGAAGATTTATATGGTGTATTACCTATCAAAAGAAATGTCTATGTGTCTAGTTTCCAAGGCTTCAAACCGTTCGTCATTTGGACACTCCTACAAGAGTTTATTACCGCATTACCCAAGGCTGGATCTGCGATCAATTTCGCGACCGCAAAACGGTTCCACGGACCGCATAAGCATCGCAAAGTGGAGCTGAGACAGACAAACTATAATGCTGCAATTATGCTGTCGCATAATTGATTATGCTGTTGCATAATTGATTATGCTGCAATTATGTTGTCACATAATTATTATGCTGTCGCATAATTATTATGCTGCAATTATGCTATCGCATAATTGATTATGCTGCAAGTCTGCTGCCCACAAAACGATTATGCTATAGCATAATTGCACCACATAATTGACTTCGGGGGTCATTTTTGGAAATTTTCATATCCGATCAAATAATAAGGCCTTAGGGGGTCATTTTAGAAGGTAAAATGTAATTTTGTAGAGAGAGGAGAGAGCTATCCTAGAGAGATAAAGAGAAGACCTAGCTGTTTTGTTCATCAATTCTTGCTCAAGGCTTGAAGATTTCACAAGTTTTTCATCTAATATGTAAGATTCTACTCCCTAGCCCTAAATTTTGGGATTTTGATTAAAAGTAGGTCATGAGAAGTATGATTCTTGGGTGTGAGAGTATTATGCATACATATATGTACCAATAAGTTTTGTGGGGATATTGTTGAGCTTAAATAAGTAAATATTGAGTTGTGGAATGAAGAAAATCTTGTAGAAGAACCTTGTAGTTAAATTTGCACACCTAGTGTTTGATAAAATGCTCAAATGAGTTGAGATTATGCATATCTTCCTAATAATAATTCAATTTTGTTGTGTCTCAAAATAGATTAGGATTGCTAGAATTTCCGGAATGTTGCAGTAATTTAAGGAAAGCTCAAAGAAAGGTATGTTGGCTAAACTACTTTCTTAGAATTCAATTCAATGATGTTCTTATAAGTTTCAAGTATGGTTGTCTCAATTACTTTATTCTATGTTTCGAGTTGTTCCCAATAAATTCGATTGTCCCGAATAAGCAAAGTGTCGAGAATTAAGTATTCAAAACATGTTTCGAATGTTCCTAACACATTATGTTATCCTTTGGGAATGTGTTCAAGAACGATACATGTATTAAAATGCTAGGTCTTTGAGTTGTGTTTCAAATAAAGGTTATGATTTCAAATTGTGTGAGAAAACTCAATATGCTTAAGACTCTTGATTGCTCATATGTGTACATAAAGTCTTGATTGAAAATGTCTACTGTTGATAACCTATAAAGATGTGAAAAAATTATGAAATGCAATGATTGATATAAGTGAAAGTTATATTTGTGGCCAATGGTGCCAATGGAATTAAAAGATGTGAAAGAAGTATGAAATGCGATGATTGATATAAGTGGAAGTTATACTTGTGGCCAATGGAGCCAATGAAATGAAATTATGTGAGAAAGGTTATGAAATGAGCCTTGATTCAACTATTCCGAATTGACTTCGAAAATAGAATTGTCTAAAAGCCTATAAACTCAAGCCATACTCTTATGTAGCTGTTTTAACAGACGTTATAATTTGTGAGTATTTTCAATGTGTTTTGCGTTCTTACATATTCGTGAATGGAAATTGTGTATTGCCCTTTATGGGAAAAAATATGTCAAGAATAAATGGTGTGTTATTTGTTGATGATTTTAACTTGCGCATCAATTGTCAATTATTTTAATCCATTTCTCGGAAAGAAATCTATGGTGCTTAAATTGTTCATTTCTAATGAACTTAAAGTTGTGATTTCCGAAATATTATATGTATTTTGATATTTATGATGATGATACATGAGAGAGAAGAAATAAAAGCGTGGAATAAAAAATATGGCCACCGTGCCTTGCATAAAGAATCTTGTGAATGGCCAAAAGAGCTAAGGAAATATTGCCGTTATGAATGACCGAAAATACTAGCAGAGATTTATACAATGTGGAAGATGATAAGGTAAATACATTTGCACCTATGTTATGTTTGTGAATTATTCCCCTTATTTGGGATGAGATTGATGTGATAAAATTATTCCTCTTAATTGGGATAAGATTGATTGATATAAAAGGGTTGATGTCTCGAATAAGACAGCCTAGTCGATCGGGTCGTGATTGGACACCATGTCGCACACATGGTGGTGATTGTGCTGGAAATTATTATTGATAATAATTGTGGTTGATTCTCTAATGAGATAGCCTAGCGATTGGGTCATGATCGGACTCCGTGCTAACATTACGGTGTTATTGGTATTGATAATAATTGTGGTTGATTCTTTAATGAGATAGCCTAGCCGATTGGGTCGTGATCGAACTCTGTGCTAAAATTATGGTGGTATTGGTATTGATAATAATTGTGGTTGATTCTCTAATGAGATAGCCTAGCCGATCGGGTCGTGATCGGACTCCGTGCAAAAACTACGGTGGTATTGGTATTTATTGTAATTGTGGTTGATTCTCTAATGAGATAGCCTAGCCGATCGTGTCATGATCGGACTCCGTACTAAAATTACGGTGGCGTTGGTATTGTGAACATCGGTATTGTGAACATTGGTATTGTGAATATCGGTATTGTGAACATTGGTATTGTGACCATATGTATTGTGAACACTAGTATTGTGAACATTGGTATTATGAACGTTGGTATTGTGAATATTTCTATTGTGAACAGTGGTATATCAGTGCTAAAGATCTCCCAACCAAAAATAATATTATCATCATAATTTTATTATCACTTCCCAGTGTTATCTTCATAATTTTGAAAATATTATGTTTTAACTAGGCATTTGAATATCATTGATTGTGACTTGTTGTTTCTATGTATTTTCCCTTCTTACATTGGTATTCTATTTTGAAAGAGGACATTTAGCTTTACATACTAGTACTATTCCATATGTACTAACGTCCCTTTTGCCGGGGCGTTGCATCTTCAATGGATGTAGGTGATTCATCAGCGGTGTAACTTTGGTCCTCGTTAGCAGTTACTCCCTATTCAGCAGGTTTCTGTGTGCCCTGTTCTATTCCGGGCCCAATATCACTTGATGTTACACTTTGTGTCTTGAGGTATATCTGGGGCCTTATTGCCGACACTTCCATAATGTTCTTCTATCATATTTAGAGGCTCCGTAGATGGGTTGTGGGTGGTGTATGGTGTTGGAAATTGAATTAGAAATGTTGCTATTTGGCAAACATGTTTTGCATTATATCTATAAACTTGTAATACTTTGGAAATTATGATTAAAGTAGCTAATGGAATGAAATGGGAGTTGTTAATAAAATATTTTCAGTGTTTGATTTATGGAGTGCATCTCCGCTTTATTCATGGATGAGTTTGGGTAGAAGGAAATATAACAGGCTTGCTCGACCGGGTTCACTCGGTTGAGCGTCGGTCGCGCTCCCCGATTTTGGGGCGTGACACATATTCACATGCAGTTAGAGTGTTTTACCCAAAATGATCCTTGCTTCTTCCAACTTCCCATTTCTTGATGGGTACCTTGAAGTGTGCAAGTACAACCATGAGAATAAAGCCATAAGGTATGGCGTGAGTTTTGGTGCCATTTAGAACCCTATTAAGAAGCTGGATGATGAATCCAGGCCAATTGATTTGCCTCCTACTGTCCAAACATTCCATAAGGACCAGGTCCATGAATGTGGCAATGTGCCTCCTTTCATGCCTTGGCAACACACATTTGTTAATAAATTCGAACAACACTTTGTGGGGTGGCTTCATCTCACTTTTGTAAATAGCCTTGGGCTCAAATTCTTCATCATTGTCACCAAAATTTCTTGTAATGGCAAGGGCAGTAGGGAGATTCTCTAGACTTGGCAATTTGAGCTTCTTATAACCATTGTACCCTTTAGCAGGCACACCTAAGATCTCTCCCAGTTCTTTATCATCAAAAGTCACTGTCACCCCCTTTACCACACTGGTGACCCTACCATCTTTGATCTCACAGTTTGCCATGAACTCCACAATCTCATGTCTGGCCAGCCTTCCATCCATCTGAAGGACCATATCCTTCCAACTTTGCAATTGCAGCTTCTCCAGCAGCAGTAACTTACCTTCCTCCTCCAAGTCACTGAGGAGTCTGCCTTTCAAGATGGTTCTCTTCCCAAACTTAACCATCTTGTCCTTCTTCCTCTCCACTCTATTCTTCTTCCTCCACAATTTTCACTTTTCTTGATTTCAATGCAGACCTGGTTCTTTTAGCCAAAGTAGATGGCTCAGCAGACTTTGTTTTTGAAACAAACTTCTGTGTGGAAGTCTTGACTTTCTTAGCCTTTAGAGTCACAACCTCCACTTCTTCTGTCTCATCTTCTTCCCGAAGGACCAAGTCCATCTCATCAATTTTAACTGCCTCAATAGGTTTAATCACCTTCTTCTTTCCCCTAGCAGCAACTTTCTTCTTACGTTCTTCCAAGGCTTTTTCCAGTTCAGCCTCACTTTAGTTAAACCAATAGGAGTGGGTGAAGAATCAACCACTCCTTTTCCCATACCCCTCACAGCACTTCAAGCACCCTCACTCTCTTTTTCTTATCTCTTTTTATTTTTACCACCAACCTTTCCAGACTCAGTAGTTTCAACACCTGCCACAGTTCCTACCAGAACAAACCTAGTCTCCAGATTTGTAGCAACCTCAGAAAGAATTTGAGAAGTAACTTTAGGGCCAGAAGTTACCTGCCCTATTTTAGAAGAAATCGTTTCTTCCCCCTCAGTAGCAGACTTGAATGATTCAACAGATTTTTGGGGTTCTTCTTCTCGACTTGCTTCCAAATTTTCATTAATTTTCTTGAGTTGTTCTTTACCCGCAACAACCTTGCGAGCAAGCATCTTGACTCTGCTTTTCTTAGAGGTGGGCATGGTTGAAGGTGTGATATATGGTGTGGGTATGATTTCTTTGGGTGGTGATGAGGGATTCTCAGAAGGGTTTGCCATTTCTGTGTTTGGGAATTTTGGGGAAAATGGGTTTGTGTATGTTTTGGAAGATGAGAGAAGAGCGAAATTCTTGACGGTTTGAGAATTGAGAAGTGAGGAAGCAACTGAGGCCTAATCAATTTAAAGTGAAAGTGTTTGATTTGGTAACGACAACCTTTGCAGAAGTCTAATCGAGCTGGAATTCAGTTTGAAAAGACGTTGAAGAGTGTCCCTAGAATCTAGGTACTTAATGTGGTTTGGACTCTGTTGAATGAAACCGGTCCATTTCGTAACTGATAAGATCGAGGGGTTTAGGATTGAATGAGACTCTACTATTGATCATAATCCAAATATAATTATTTCAAAATATGCAAAGTGGAGAGTACGTACCTAGTAATCTTGATGAACCAGGTTCTTCACTGAGAAATCTCTTGTGTAAGTCTAAAGTTTCTAAGAAAATAGAGATAATATCATTAGAGATTAATTTTAGCACACGGCACAAGAGTATACAGATGAAAGTATGAGACTAGGCAAAATCTAATCTAATTATTTACAGAAATTCACAATTTTCTAACCAATTATTTTTTGAGTTGGAACTGGATCATTTTAGGTGATATTAATCATCCCTAATTTTAACATGTTCCTTTCAAAGTCATCTCTACTTAGAGATTTTGTGAAGATGTCAGCTATTTGCTTGTTAGTAGCACAAAATTCCACAGTGATCAAACCTTTTTAATAATTGTCCCTTAAAAAGTGATGCCTAATATCTATGTGATTCGTTCTCTTGTGATGAACCGGGTCCTTAGTCATACTAATTGCACTAGTGTTATCACAAAAGATGGGGATACAACCTACATCAATTCTAAAGTCCATTAATTGATTTTTGATCAACAACAATTCAACACAACATGAGGCAGCAACAACATACTCAGCTTCAGCAGTAGATAAGGCCACAAAATTTTTCTTTTTGGTGGCCCAAGACACAAGACATGAGCTAAGAAAATATTCCATACCTGAAGTGCTCTTTCTATCCACAAGAAAACCTATATAATCAGCATCAGCATATCCCACTATATTGAAATTACTACCTTTTGGATACCATAGACAAAGGTCAGCGGTGCCTTTTAGGTATCTCAAGATCCTCTTGACAGTAGTCAAGTGAGACTCCTTTGGATTTGCCTGAAATCTAGCACAAAGGCCTACACTGAAAACAATGTCAAGTATTCTAGTAGTGAGATACAACAAAGAGCCAATCATTCCCCTATACAACTTCTGATCAACAGATGAACCAGGTTCATCTACATCCAATTTTGTGGCTGTTGCAATAGGACTATCAATTTATTTGGAATCTTCCATTTTAAAACTTTTAAGCAACTCTTTCACATACTTCTGCTGATGGATCATAGTTCCATTTGAATTTTGTTTAATTTGTAAGCCTAAAAAGAAATTAAGCTCACCCATCATACTCAGTTCAAATTCACTTCCCATTAGTTTAGCAAATTCTTTACTTAACTTATCAGTAGTTGCTCCAAAGATTATATCATCAATATATATCTGAACTACCAAGAGATCTTTACCTTTTTCTTTCAAGAATAAAGTATTATCAATTTTTCCTCTCTTGTAGTCATGCTCTAGCAATAATTTTGATTATCTTTCATACCATGTTCTTGGAGCCTGCTTGAGCCCATAAAGTGCCTTGTCACGCTTGTACATATGATCAGGACATTCCTTGCTTTCAAAGCCCGGAGGTTGCTTGACAAACACTTCTTCCTTTAGATAGCCATTGAGGAAGGCACTTTTAACATCAATCTGATAGAGAGTGAATTCCATATAAGCCGCAAAGGCTATAAGGAGTCTAACTACATCCAATCTTGCAACTGGAGCAAAAGTCTCATCATAGTCCATGCCCTCCTCTTGACTATATCGTTAACCACCAATCTTGCCTTGTTCTGTGTAACTGTTCCATCTTCATCAAGTTTATTTCTGAAGACCCATTTTATGCTAATTACTGATCTGTCCTTGGGTCTTTGTACCAAATGCCAAACTTGACTTCTCTCAAATTGGTTGATTTCATCTTGCATTACGTCTGCATCCTGCAAAGCTTCAGCAATATTTTTAGATTCAATAAGAGATAGAAAAGCATCAAAACCACAAATATTCTTCAACGAAGATCTAGTTTTGATTCCAGAGGTTCGATCAGTAACTATGTTCTCAATGGGATGAGAACTTTGATACTTGTAAGGATTCACAAAAAACTGGTTTCCCCAAGATGTTCCTTCAATGTTTTATTGCTGAGGAACAGGTTCATGGACAGGTTCCCTTGAGGTTTGAGGATCACTTCCCCTTTGTTCAGTTCCCCCTGTCAAGTTGCCCTGGGTGGAAGGACATGTTCCATCACCTGTTCCTACTTCTGGTGAAGCTTCAGTCTAGGCTGTGGTTTCAGTTGAGTTTCTCACCAACCCAATTGCTTCATCATCATGTTCCCACCTCTCAGAAAGAATGTTAGTTTCATCAAAAACCACATGTACACTTTCTTCTACACACATAGTTCTTTTGTTATAAATCTTATAAGCTTTACTATGTGAAGAATATCCCAAGAATAATCCTTCATCATTTATGGGATCAAACTTACCGAGGGAGTCTTTACCATTATTGTGCACAAAACATTTGCATCCAAATGCCCTAAGATGGGATATGTTTGGCTTTATCCCTTTAAGTAACTCATAGGGAGTCTTCTCTACAAGAGGTCTAGTCTTGCATCTATTTATGATGTAACATGCATTGTTCACAGCTTCTGCCCAAAAACTATGGGGTAGTTTACTAGAAAGAAGCATAGTCCTAGCCATATCTTCAAGTGTACTATTCTTTCTTTCAACTACTCTATTTGGTTGTGGAATTCTAAGAGCAGAAAAATTATGATCTATGCCATGCTCATCACAAAATTCAGCAAATTTAGCATTCTCAAATTCAGTACCATGGTCAGACCTAATTGATGCAAGTGGATTACCTAGTTGTTTCTGAGTGTTTCTAACAAAAGAAATAAACATGTAAAATGCTTCATCTTTAGATGTTAAAAACAATGTCCAAGTAAACCTAGAGTAATCATAAACAAGCACCATCACATATCTATTACCACCTCTGCTTAATGTTCTCATTGGTCCACAAATATCCATATGGACCAGTTCTATCGTCCTGGTGGTGCTTACCACTTTTTTTCTTTTAAAAGAGGATCTTACCTGCTTCCCTCTTGCACAAGCTTCATAAACTTTATCTTCCTTGAACTTAATGTTACGCAGTCCTATCACTAAGTCCTTGGAGACTAGTTTATTGAGTTGACTTAGACTTGCATATTGAACTCTCTTGTGCCAAAGGAGGGGATCATTATCCAACACACTTAAGCAAATGAGTTCATTTTCTGAAAGGGTGGACAGATCTACAACATATATGTTGTTCATTCTTTTTCCCTGCAAAACAATCTTGTCAGTGGCAAGATTAATCACAAAGCATTTGGTAGAGGTGAGTGCTACCATGTTACCTCTATCACACAATTGTGATACAATTATTACACCGTACTTCAGTCCATCTATCAAGTAGACGTTCTCAATAGAGTGAGAATCAGTCTTACCTACCTTTCCAACCCCAATGATATCACCTTTCTTCCCATTTCCAAAGGAGACATTACCTCCTTTAATGTCCTCAAGTGAAAGGAACTGGTTGTTGTTTCCTGTCATGTGCTTTGAGCAGCCACTATCTATGTACCATATGTGACTGCTCCCCTTCACTTGGACCTGCAAAAGGAAATCAGGGGTTAGTCTTAGGAACCCAAACTAGTTTGGGTCCCTTTCTATAGGCAAAAGGATGAATCAAATTCTTTTTAGCCCAACTTGGTAGCCTATTCTTCCCTTGAACAAATTCTTTGTTCTTTTGACTTGCCTTTTCTTTTTCAGTGCATTCACTTTTATAGTGACCTGTTTTACCATAGTGTGTGCAAATCTTGTTCTCAGGAAGTGTGAGGTACATGCTTTTGGGATCCCATTTAGGTGCCAGATTCCCAAAGCCAAGTCCTCTTTTGTTGCTAATATGGTGTTCCTGTAGCCATGAAAGTGCATTGGAGGACCTGTTCCATTTACAAGTTCTGTCTAGCTCATGCTTGACCTTGCTTAGATCCTCATTTAGGATTCTCACCTGCTCATCCCTTTTATACAAATCATCTTTAACTTTTCCTACATTTTCTTCTACAGTAAGTTGTGTGTAATCAGTTATCTTTTTACCTATTTTAAATTTCAGTTTTAGATTTCTTGATCTATGTTCTAGAATAGTTGAGTCAAGTGCATGAACCTGGTTTTTCAATACAGTATTTTCACTTACAGTCTCACTAACCCTAAGTTCCAGATTTTTGCACTTAACCTTCAAAATCACACATTCTTTAGACAGCTGTTCCTTTTCATTGCTTATATCCTCAGACTCATCAATTTGTTCTAGAAGTAACTCAGATAACCTTTCTTTAGACAACAATTTAATCTTGTCTTTGAGATGAATTACACTTACCTCAGTTTCTTTATCAGATTCTCCAATGGCCATAAGTGCTTGTTCATCCCCATCATCATCATCTGAGCTTTCATCTGAGCTTTTTCCCCAAGCAGCAACCATAGCTTTGGTTGATCCTTTGCTTTTCTTGGGTTGAACCTGTTCCTTCTTCCTATTCCTTCGTTCAGCTCTTTCCTTCTTCCATTCAATTTCCTATTGAGGACAGTTCTTGATGTGTTGATCAGTCTTTCCACACTTATAGAATCCATCATTGGTTTGCTTCTCATGAGCGTTTGACTTACTATAGCTTCCACTTCTTGAAGGATCCTTTCCTCTTCTAAGGTACTTCTTGAAGTTCTTGGTGATCATAGCCATTTTGTCATCTTCTAGATCATAACCTTCAGTGATTCTGAGTGCCAGACTCCTTTCCTTTTTAGGTACATCCATTTTCATGGTTTGTCTCCTAAGTTCATAGGATTTCCAATTAATTCATCTAGTGGGAGAGTGGCAATGTTCTTTGATTCCTCAATGGCAGTGATTTTGCTTTCCCAAGTAATAGGCAGAACCCTTGTCAATATCTTCTCGACTCTATCTTCTTCAAGAATAATCCATCCAAGAGACTTTAGTTCATTTGTCAATGTAGTAAAACTTGTGTACATCTTTTAAATGGTTTCTCCTTCCTTCATAGTAAAGTTCTCATATTGAGAATACAGTAGAGTTTCTCTGGATCTCTTCATCTGAGGTGTTCCTTCATGAGCCACTTGCAGAGTGTCCCGAATTTCCTTAGCAGTGGTACAACTTTGGATTCTGCTGTACTCATCTAGACCAAGTCCACAAACAAGCCATTTCTTGATTTTAGCGTTCTTCTCCCATTTCTTAAAGTCCTCAGCAGTGCAATCAACTCTTATCTTTGGCACATCTACTCCTTCAGCATTTTTCTTCAGGGTAGCTAGTGTACCATTAGTGACAATGTCCCATAGCTCATAGTCCTCTCCTATAATGTGATCTCTCATCTTGTTTTTCCACCAAGAGTAGTACCGGCCATTGAAGAGTGGTATCCTAGAAGTGGATTGTCCTTCCCAGTTTCCAGGTGGTGCACTCATATTGATCTTCTCCTAAGGTGTTAGCCTTTTCAAGGATAACCTGCTTTGATACCAATTGATGCTTTATACACCAATACCACACAAAAGGGAGGGGGGGGGGTGATTTGTGTGGTGTCCAATTTTTACGTGCACTAATTATAGAAGGACCTGGTTCTTCTAAGTGTTCCTTATACTACTATTGTAGAAATAGTAAATGTGAAAAGTAAAGAACACAAGTATCTTTACATGGAAAACACCCGGCTCAAAAGGTGAAAAAACCACGACCTACTACTCAGTAGGATTTTCCCTAAAACTTCACCAAATCAATGAGCCAAAACAACATTTACAAAACTCTTTGTAAACCTAAGGATTAACTCTAATCTCGTTGTGGCAACCAACCTCTGACTGTTGCGACAACTTCAAGTTAATTCTAACTTGAATACTCAGAGTACCTAATATAATTGCTTCTAGATAAAGCTGAAAGGTACAATTTGAAAACCACCTACTACAATGAAACTAGAATAAAAGACAGACACTTGAAACTGGTTCTTCTATCTGTTCATGTAGCTTCAGGTTCGCACACTTGAATCACACAAGAATTGCTTGCAAAATGCCTTGCTATTTTGCTCTCAATTCACGTTTTTACTTCAGCGTTTGTGCGTGCCTGTAGAATGAGAACATCCTGCAATTTATAGAGTTAGTAGAATAAGAAATAACTAGATTTGTAATACTACTCTTCCTTGGTGGAAGAATTCTAGTTAGCCTCAACTTCTAACTCCTCTTTTATCTTGGATAGTGTTCTCTTTGAGTAAGGAGTCATTCTCCTTAACAATTATGCAACCTTTTTCGAGCAGGAGATATCAGATATAACAAGTTAAGCTTATCTCCTTCACGTGTATCCCTTATGCTCGAATCTGCCTGTGTCTATGTACACAGGGGATGGACATGATTCATGCCTGAGTTCCATTGTCAATCTTCAAAATAAACTTCACTTGGGCCAACACATTTCTTCGAGTCCTCAGCAGTGCAATCCGCTCTTGTCTTTGGCATGTCTACTCCTTCAGCATTTGCCTTCAAGGTAGCCAGTGGACCATCAGTGATAATGTCCCAAAGCTCATAGTCCTCTCCAATAATGTAATCTCTCATCCTATTTTCCACCAAAAGTAGTACTGGCCGTTAAAGAGTGGTGGCCTAGCGGTGGATTGCCCTTCCCAGTTTCCAGGTGTTACACTCATTTTGATCTTCTCCTAAGGTGTAAGCCTCTTCAAGGAGAACCCGCTCTGATACCAATTGATGTTTTATACTTCAATTCCACATAAGAGAGGGGTGATTTGTGTGGTGGCCAATTTTCGCGTGCACCTATTATAGAAAGACCTGATTCTTCTATGTGTTCTTTATACTACTGTTGCAGAAATAGTAAATGCGAAAAGTAAAGAATATAAGTATTTTTACGTGGAAATCATCCGGCTCAAAAAGTGAAAAAACTATGACCTACTACTCAGTAGGGTTTTCTCCAACACTTCACGAAATCACTAAGCCAAAACAGCATTTACAAAACTCTTTGTAAACCTAAGGATTACCTCTAATCCCGTTGTGGCAACCAACCTCTAACTGTTGCTATAAATATAAGTTAACTCTAACTTGAATACTCAAAGTACCTAATACAATTGCCTCTAGATAAAGCTGAAAGGTACAATTTGAAAAGCCCTACTACAATTGAACTAGAATAAAAGACAAACACTTGGAACTGGTTCTTCTATCTAGTTCATGTAGCTTCAGATTCGCATACTTGAATCACACTAGAATTGCTTGCAACATGCTTTGCTATTTTTCTCTCAACTCAAGTTTAACTTCAGCGTTTGTGTGTACCTGTAAAATGAGAATATCCTGCAATTTATAGAGTTAGTAAAATAGGAAATAACTTGAGTTCTAATGCTATACTCTTCCATGGTGGAAGAGTTTTAGTTATCTTCAACTTCTAACTCCTCTCGTATCATTTATGCAACATTTTCGTTCAGGAGGTATCAGATATAACCACTTAAGCTTATCTCATTCACGTGCATGCCTTGTGCTTGAATCTACCCGTGTCTGTGTACACTGTGTATGGACTTGGTTCATGCTTAAGTTCCTTTGTCAATCATCAAAACAAACTTTACTTAGGCCAACACTTTGTAAGGCACAAGTCCCGACAATCTAAAATATTCTATCCAAAATTCGGATCCTCCCCATCTTTCCTAGTAGCCTCCTTCAACTGATCTCATGCAATGCATAGGTTATAGTAGAATCTAACATCCACAATAAATTACTAGAATCATAAAGACCGGGATGTTTCATATTTCGTACCCGTATTGATGCCAATAATTCTTCCACATACTAATAATTTTAAAAAATGTTATGAATTAAACTACTTAATTATAAAAAAATTTAAAAAAATGACGCAATGGTTAGGAGACTTCTATATCTCGTTACGCATTGGTTAGCGCTTGACAACTCTTAAAATTACAACTAAGTATAGCTTCCAGTCACATAGTTCTTGGGAAACTTCTCCTTCTTTTTTAACCATTCATTGAAGAGCTTCGTGTCTTCTTCCTCACCTGGTTTAAGTACATCAATATTTGGTTTCTTCCTTTGATTCGTTTTCACCTTCTTCTTCTTGTTCGCAGAACGTGAAGTCTTCCTCAATCTAGTGTAACCATCTAATGCTTTTTTTTTTTGAGATTTAGCATTCTGTTCGGCAGTTTGAAACTTTGAGTAGCTTCATGATGCATTATAAATTACGTGTATGGTTGGTTTCGATGTTCGAAAACTTTGGGATTGATTTGGAAGAGTGATTCTCAATTTGAAAGCGTTAAGTTAAAAGATTTGACTAAGGGTTAGTTTTTGAGTAAACGACCTCGGAATCGAGATTTAAAGGTTTTAATAGGTTCTTATGGTAATTTTGGACTTGGGCATATGTTAGAATTTAAATTTGAATGTCCCTAGAAGTTTTTGACTTTATTTTTCGAAAGTTGGCAATTTGAGGGTTTTGAGAGATCTTAATTTTGACTGGTAGTTGACTTCGGTGTTATCGAATTCCGTTTGGTATTTAGAAACTGGCGACAGGTTCTTGTTGTCATATTAGACTTGTGTGTGAAATTTGGTACAATTCTAAGTTGTCTAAGTATGATTTATCGCGCTCGTAGGTTGAAGGAAGTTAGAAGTTCAGAAAGTTGATTAGTTTGATTTGGGGTGCGATTCTTTGTTGTGATGATATTTTATATTTTTTTGCGACCTTGATTAGGTCTGGTTTATGTCTTGTTGGTATGATTGGATAGGATCTCAGGTGGCTCGGGTGAGTTTGGACCACCCGGGCCATTTTGGTGTTGATGATTTTTGTTGGTACTGGTATGCTTCGCGATTGCAAAGCAAGTCCCGCGATCGAGAAGAAAGGGACTGACATGAGTGGATTTTGTTCTACATGAATGCGACAGGGGGGATCACAAATACAAGGAGGAGGCAGCTAGGCAGGTTGCTCTTTGCGAACGCGACTAGGTGACCGCGAATGGAAATGTCACGACCCCAATTTTCCCGCCATAGGATGTCATGATGGCACCTAGTCTCTAAGACTATGTAAGCCTAACATGCATGGAGAAATAATATAAAATAATAATAAAAACTTCAAATTAAACCATTTAAACTAACATAATAGAACTCAATAGTACAGATGTCAACAACTCCCCAAAACTTGGTGGAACAGAGTCATAAGCTCTACAAGAATGAACTAATAGTCTCGGAATACAATACTATTTTACAACAAGAAATAAACAGTAGAATATCAAAAAATAGAAGGTGACTTCGAGGCCTGCGAATGTCGAGCAAGTATACTTTGAAGTGTCCAAAAGTAGCTAATCAATCAATCACTGGCGTCCAGAAGCGTGGATCTGCAGACATACCTGGATCTGCACAAATATGTGCAGAAACATAGTATGAGTACACCATAACAGTACCCAGGAAGTATACTTTGAAGTGTCCAAAAGCAGCTAATCAATCAATCACCGGCGTCCAGAAGCGTGGATCTGCAGACATACCTGGATCTGTAAAAAAATGTGCAGAAACATAGTATGAGTACACCACAATGGTACCCAGGAAGTATCAAGCCTAACATCGGTAGAGTAGTGATGAGGCCAGATCAAGGCACCTACTAGGACAAGATAAACAAAACAAAATATAATAACTAGAAGTAACGAAAAGCGGAGAAATGAATAATAACAAAGTAGTTTAGTAACGCAACCTAATGACATAATTTAAAACAAAAAGGCAACAAGAAGGGAACACATAATGAGAACCATAGTTAATCAAATACGGACCAAGAACATGTAAGGCAAGGAAGAAAAATAACAAGAATTGTTCAACCTATGAACCTTTTCAACATAGAATATACAACAAGAATCACAACCAAGGTACCACCTCGTGTTCACATGTCACAACAATCGCAATCTTTTCTTATATCACCGCGTGAGCCTTACATTTAGTATTGAAATTATTTTTCCCGAAAAAGCTACACGCGTTTTAGCCCACCTTATCTTACTATGTGGCTTCAAGTAGTTTCCCTACTAGCAACACGCGTATTAAGCATACCTTATCTCACCGCATACATATCAACACCTATCCTTATACCACCACATGTATATTAATATCACAACACAATCACAACTCGTACCACAAGTGCCCATATGTCACAACTTGTCAAAAGGTCAACAATACCAATGTTTCCACAATAAATAGCCTATGGCTTAACCACAATGTGTACAAGAATCTCAACAATAACAAAATGAATGAGAATTGCTCAAAAAGGAAAGATATCTCAATAATTAACAACTTCACCTCATTGTAATCACGAAATTTTACAATTTCAACACCACTAACTCAACAAGAAGATATTCCATGAAATAACAACTTCAAGTAAAAGTTATTCATCAATTAAAGAGGTAACAAGACAATAAGGAAGGCAACAACTTCTACTAAATCATGTGAGAGCAAGTATAACAAGTAAGAGGTAGAACAAGTGCTAACAACGTCAAATAAAACATGTAAGAGTAGATTGACACATGTAAGAGTAGATTAACAATGAAATATATAACATGTGATGACAATTCAAATAAATTCATGGAAAGATTCTAAATAACCTAACCGGTCAAATACCACATATAGCATGTATACACACTCGTCACCTCGTGTACACGTCTTCCACATAGCACAATTGGCACAACAAACCAATTCATAAGAGGTAGTTCCCCCACACAAAGTTAGGCAAGATACTTACCTCAACTAGGCCAACTCAACCCTTAAAAATAGCTTTTCCCCTAAAATTCGCCTCGACACGACTCAAATCTATCCATAAATGACTTAATAACATCAAACAATGCAAGAAAATCAATTACAATAGATAAAGTTATGATCTTTACACATTTCCCAAAAAGTTAACAAAAGTCAACCCTGGGACTTCCCAGTTAAAACTCGGGTCCAAGGGTTGATTCCGACTATCTATAACCCTACGACTCCATATATGTGTTTAGTTTTCAAATCCGAGCCCAAATCGACTCTTAAAACTCAAATCTTCATTTTTTAAAGCTTTGACAAAAATCCCCAATTTTCCTCTTTGATTCTCATAAATTTGATGTTAAATCTAAGATATAATCATGAAATATAGTTGGAAATTGATTAGAATTACATACCCAAAGTTTGTAAAGAAAATTCCCCCTCCAAATCACCTCCTACCGATACTAGGTTTCTAAAATATGATAAACTAATATGAAGTCCCGATTTTCTAAATAGTTGACTTCGGTATTATCGAATTCCGTTTGGTATTCAGAACCTGAAGACAAGTTCGTGTTTGTCATATTAGAATTATGTGTGTAATTTGGTTGTCTAAGTATGTTTATCACACTCAGAGTTTGTTGAAGGAAGTTTGAAGTTCAGAAAGTTGATTAACTTGATTTGGGGAGCAATTCTTGGTTGTGATGATATTTTATAGGTTTTGAGACATCGAGTAGGTCCGGTTTATGTCTTGTTGGTATGATTGGACGGGATCACAGGTAGCTCGGGTGAGTTTCGGACCACCCGGGGCATGTTTTTTGTTGAAGATTTTTGTTGTTACTGGTGTGCTTCGCGATCGAGAAGAAAAGGACTGGCAGGAGTGGACTTTGTTCTACGTGAATGCGACGGGGGATCACAAATACAAGGAGGAGGCAGCTGGGCACGTTGCTCTTCGCGAACGCGACTAGGTGACTGCGAACACAAATGTCACGACCCTAATTTTCCCGACTTAGGATGTCGTGATAGCACCTAATCTCTAAGACTAGGTTAGCCTAACATGCATTGAGAAACAACAAAAAATATTAATAAAAACGTCAAATTAAACCATTTAAACTATCATAATAGAACTCAATAGTACAATTGTCAACAACTCCCCAAAACCTGATTGAACAGAGTCATAAGCTCTACAAAAATATACTAATAGTCTTGGAATACAATACTATTTTGGAACAATAAATAAACAGTAGAATATCTAAAAGCAGAGGTGACTTCGAGTCCTGCGAACGTCGAGCATGTATACTTTAAAGTATCCAAAAGCAGCTAATCAATCAATCACTGGCGTCCAGCACGAGCAGACATACCTGGATCTGCACAAAAATGTGTAGAAGCGTAGTATGGGTACACCACAACGATACCCAGTAAGTATCAAGCCTAGCCTCGGTAGAGTAGTGATAAGGCCAGATCAAGACATCTGCTAGGACAAGATAAACGGAAAAAAATATAATAATGAGAGCTAACGAAAAGTGGAGAAATGAATAATAACAAAGTAGATTAGTAACGTAAGCTAATGAAAGAATTTAAAACAAAAAGTCTATAAGAAGGGAACACAAAATGAGAACCACAAGTAATCAAATACGGACCAAGAACAGGTAGGGCAAGGAAGAAAAACAACAAGAACTGTTCAACCTATGAACCTTTTCAACATGGAATGTACAACAAGAATCATAACCAAGATACCGCCTCGTATTC
Source organism: Nicotiana tabacum (assembly GCF_000715075.1). Taxonomy (NCBI): domain Eukaryota; kingdom Viridiplantae; phylum Streptophyta; class Magnoliopsida; order Solanales; family Solanaceae; genus Nicotiana; species Nicotiana tabacum. The sequence goes on from NC_134101.1 coordinate 76,996,795, forward strand.
ACATTTCACAACAATCGAAATATGTCTTTACATCACCGCGTGAGCCTTACATTTAGTTTTGAAAATCATGTTTCCCGAAAAAGCTACACGCGTTTTAGCCCACCTTATCTCACTGTGTGGCTTCAAGTAGTTCCTCTACTAGCAACACGCGTATTAAGCACACCTTATCTCACCGCATGCATATCAACCTCTAGCCTTATATCACCGCATGTGTATCAATATCACAATTCGCACCACAAGTGCCCATATGTCACAACTTGTCAAAAGGACAACAATACCAATGTTTTCACAATAAATAGCCCATGGCTTAACCACAATGTGTACAAGAATCTCAACAATAACAAAATGAATGAGAATTGCTCAACAAGGAAAGATATCTCAACAATTAACAACTTCACCTCATTGTAATCACGAAATTTGACAACTTCAACACCATTAACTCAACAAGAAAATATTCCACGAAATAGCAACTTCAAGTAAAAGTAATTCATCAATTAAAGAGGTAACAAGACAATAAGGAAGGCAACAACTTCTACTAAAGTATGTGAGAGCAAGTATAACAAGTAAGAGGTAGAACAAGTGTAACAACGTCAAATAAAACATGTAAGAGTAGATTGACACATGTAAGAGTAGATTAACAATGAAAGATATAACATGTTATGACAATTTAATTAAAGGCATGGAAAGAGTCTAAATAACTTAACCGGTCAAATACCACATATAGCCTGTGTACACACTCGTCACCTCATGTACACGTTTTCCACATAACACAATCAACTCAATTCATAAGGGGTAGTTCCCTCACACAAAGTTAAGAAAGATACTTATCTCAACTAGGCTAACTCAACCCTTGAAAATAGCTTTGCCCCTAAAATTCGCCCCCACACGACTCAAATCTATCCAAAAATGACTTAATAACATCAAATAATGCAAGAAAAATATATTACAATAGATAAAGCTATGATCTTTACACATTTCCCAAAAAGTTAACAAAATTCAACCCTGGGCCTTCTCGGTTAAAACTCGGGTCCAAGGGTTGATTTCGACTATCCATAACACCACGAGTCCATATATGTGTTTAGTTTTCAAATCTTAGCCCAAATCGACTCTCAAAACTCAAATCTTCATTTTTTTCAAAACTTTGACAAAAATTCCCAGTTATCCTCTTCGATTCTCATAAATTAGATGTTAAATCTAAGATATAATCATGAAATATAGTTGAAAATTGATCATAATCACATACCCAAAGTTTGTAGAAGAAAATCCCCTCTCCAAATTGCCTCCTACCGATACTAGGGTTCTAAAATATGATAAACTGATATGAAATCCCGATTTTCTAACCTTTTGTTCAATTGCAGATGTCGCAATTGCGACATTGGGTTTGCAATTGCAAAGGAATCCTCGCAAATGCAACCACTGACAGCCTAGGAGGAAATCACAAATATGACATTGACTTCGCATTTGCGAAGCCTTCCCTCATCGCAAATGTGGCAATTTTGTCGCAAATGCGAGCCTACCAAAATCCTAACACTCTTCACAATTGCGATCCAGGTATCGCAATTGCGACACCTGATGCCCCTGCTAGGATCGCAATTACGATCCTGGTGTTCACAGTTGCGACACTTGAAGCATCAGCACACCATCAGTCTGGTTTTCAATTCAAACCATTCCGCGACACGTACGAAACTCATCCGATCCCCCGGGCCTCCAAACCAAACATCCACACAAGTCTTAAAACATCATACGTACTTCTAGAATTGCAACCAAGCGTCCGAATACTATCAAATCAACTTTAAATGACTCTAAATTTTGCAGACAAGTTCTAAATAGCATAACAGACCTATTCCAAGTTTCAAACTCAAATTCCAAACCCGATAGCCAAAAGTAAACCTACGGTTAAACTTCTAAACCTCAAATTGCCAATTTTCGGCAAAATAATACAAATCAACCTACGGACCTCTGAATTTGATTTTGGGCATACACCCAAGTCCAAAATCGTGATACGAACCTATCTGAGCCATCAAAACACCATTCCGTGGTCGTTTTCATGATAATCAAAGTTAGTCAATATTTCTAACTTAGACTTCTAAGCCAAGAACCAAAGGGTCTAAATCAACCTGAAACTTTCCCGGAATGAAACCAATCAACCACAAAATTTATGAAACAAAAATTACACATGTGTGAAGCATCAAAAAGGGAAACGGGGCGCAATAACATGAAATGATCGGTCGTGCCATTATAGAAAAGAAGGGGCTCGGGGCTGGCGGGGGTTTTAACTATTGTGAACGCGGTTCATCCTTCGCTAACATGAAGTGTTAGGACGGGAAGCCTTCGCGAACGTGACCATAGGCCCGAGAACGCGATGAAGGGCCAGGCAAAAGATTTAAAATAGTGAGCTCAAGGGTAGGCTCATTTTACCCAATTTCTCTCTTGTTGAGGCAATTTGTGGCGATTTTGAAGAGCTATTTTCATCATCTAACACAAGTTAAGTTATTCCAAATTATTGTGAGCTAAATATATGGATTATATATAGATTGTAACAAGGAAATTAGTAAGAATTTTGGGATTTTATTGGAAAACCTATAATTGATTAAAAGGAAATTTGACCACAAAATTGGATATGGGATTGAGAATAAATTATATTTGAGTTCGTGATGCTATGAGTAACATGTACTTTTAAGAATTTTTGAAATCTGGGCGACTGAGCCTGGAGTTGAATTTTATTGACTTTTCATGCGGATTGAGAATTTGTTACTAATTGATGAATTATGGGTTTTGAGTGTATTTTAATTGGTTTGCATGTTCTTTTGCTATCTTCAGGTCGTTTGGTATTTGTTTGAGGTGTTAGTGAGGTGTTGGAGCTGATTATCAAATTGTGGAGTAAGGTAAGTGATAAGTGTGGATTTTTACCTCTTATTGGTGCTTCTTGCTTTAGTTTTTAGTCCGAAAGTAGTGATTTTTGTTTCCGAATCTAATGAAAATATGTGAATTACAGGTATGCTGGAGGATGTGAGCTGAATGAAGAAATCTAACTCAAAGAGGAGATATCCCAGCTTAAACAGTCAAGAGGAGAAGTGCAAAAAGTAGTGCAGTCCACAGAATTTATTCTGCGACCACAAATGTAAATGCAGCCCGTAGAAAGTAAAGTGCGGCCACAAACTAAACCCTGAAGCTTCAGAGGTGTTGCTCTCAAACACACACGCAAGTATACATGGCCGACAAGTAATATAGGATTGTAAGTCCAGATATGGTACCCACGGAGACTTGTGATTAACTATCAACTAAATAAAACCCAAATAATTAATCTATTCAAGCAATTTTCTAACATATGAATATTAAACTAAAACTAATCTAGAGTGGCAAACTAAGAGATTAAAGGAAACAACTTGGCAAAATTAGACACAAATTCAATGAGAGCCAATATTCTAGAGCAATGGGTTAGCTAACAATCTCGTCCAGTCTTCCATTTAAATTGTCTAATTAATTTATCTGGCTTATTGGTTCACAGGGTTAATATTACTCATAGCTTTCTCCCAAAATACTACTCGCCTATTCAAGTTAACATAACGCCTATATTCCTATGGAATTAGGATTAACAAAAACGTATTAATAATTCCCGTATAATAACCAAGCAAGGCGATTAGGTATATCCCTATCCTAACCGCAAATCCGTTCTCGATAATCAGGCTCAAGATCTCCCTCTACTCAATCTTATATGCAATCTAGAATTCCCTCTTCCGAGTTCAATCCTAGATTCATAAATAGTATTCAATTGGTGATCAAGCAATCAAATAATTAAGTGTAAGATTGAATAAATAAACCAATATGACAAAATAATAAGAACAATTTAAACTTCAAACTACAATGTTCATGTAGCACCCAAAACTCTAGAATTAATAAACTATGAAATTAAAGGAAGAGAAGAGAAGAAAAACTAGTTAGAAGTCTCCTCCAAGCATGGTTTATGTTCTTCTCTCCAAAGTGGAGTGTTCTCCACCCAAAAATATGTTAGATCCCTCCAAATTAGGTTTATACTTGCTTTTATACGAGTTAGGGGGTCTTGGGCTGAAATAACCTTGTCTAGGGCAAAGTAGGAGAGGTTTCCTGTCACCAGCGCCCGGGGTAGCGTGGGGCGCTAGCCCTAGCGCTGGGAAAATAAACATTCTAGAAATTAGGCCACAGGTAGCGCCCCACGCTGCCTGTGGCCCTGGAAATCACCATTTTCAACTTTTTCTCCTTTTTGGCTCTAATCTCGCACCTTTCGCCCCCTATTTCCTTCGGATGATTCATGCATATAAAAACACCACAAATAAGCATAAATCAATACATTTCACATCCGAAATCCACAAAACACGTGTAAAATATGAGGCGATATACATATAAATATATATACTTTAAGCCAAATATCAATACCCCACACTTAGACTCTTGCTCGTCCTCGAGCAACGGGACTATCAACTACACCCCAACAACGTAGACATCTCAACTAGAGAGGAGCATTTCAATTTTTTTAACCATACATTCTACCCTTGACTATGATTGATACCGGCAATCAAGCACGAACATACAAATTTCACATTCTTCTCGTTTTATACATGCCCAAGTATATCATTTCAATTCAATAAATTCAAACAACCTATCTGTAACCACCCTACCTCAAGAGCTGACTCGTTACCACTAAGCACCCTCACTCGCACACTCACCCAACAAGAGAATTGTACAACATTACCAATCCTTCATGAGATAATGTGCCTTCACCAACAAACAAAAGAGTGAATATAAAGTAATCCCCACATTCAAGTATGCCTTTGAACATAATTTAAGGATATCACACAATTGAACAAAATTCGCTCATTGTCACAAAGAATTCATGTACATCCCTTGGTCGTACCATAAGCTTTCCCGTAGTGTACATCTCTACTAATCTAAGATATCCAAATCTAGGATCAATTAGGACTTTAAGGTTGTAATGTAGGCTAAGGTACGGGTAGGATACATTTAGGAATAATGACTAACCCTCCTAAGTACTTTAATACATTACACTCAAAAATCGACCACTTCTTCTTTTCAACCAATTCACTCGCCACAAACCATCTACAACATAGCCCTTTTTCCCCAATTAAGCACTTCTATATTCCCACTAGCACAAATTAGTAGGATTAGGATATGTGTATTTCTCTACATTATTTGAACTACTATTTCTTTCCTTCTTGCAATTTTTTTCTTTTCTCCACACCCTCCATGCATTAAGGTTCATCAGCTAGTGACCTTTCTTCCACAACTTTAGTGAACTTTAAGGGCCCTTCCATGGTTCCACTTAAAAGCTACTCCCCAATCTCTCACATTACTTCTTTTAGCGATTAAGTGCCTCAGGAGGTAAAGGTTCAACAATCTCAAATTAAGAACTAAATAGGGGTGTGGCTTGTAATGTGGGTGCCAAAGAAACAGTCTATAGGCTCAAAGGGGCTAGCAACGGAAACTTTTATTTTTATATGACAAGCACATCTATGATCAATCAAGAAACGCATATGTCATCTCCTTGACTAGCACAACATAATGATTTCACTTCAATTTATTCAAGGGCATGTTCTAGACTACACAGGATAGCACAGAAGATCACAAATCCTCACACACACATTGCACATGAATCAATCAAGACGGTTCTGTTCAACTCTCAAGTCAAGCAAACACATATAATTGAGAAAATGTAAGTGATATTGCACTATGTGGCATACAAGTCAAACAACTGAGAAAAAGTGTCACAAAGTAGGCTATTTATTTTATTCAGGCATCACAATTCAAATCAAATGTACGGAAAGACAGAGCGCATGCCATAGCCTAATGTGCCAGCACCAAACACGTCAATAGGTAGCTCAGAGCAACTCAACTTCTTCATATCCTACTCCTAAAAAAAGTAAAGTACCCGGTTCAAGCTACACCTTTGGAAAAGAACCGACGCCCAAAGAAAAACCAAGGGATCCTACCTAACTATCCAAAAAAAAATTATTTTTGGTGTTTTTTTAATCGGACTTAAATCCCTCAATAAAATTGTCCACAAAATCCATCGTCAGGAAAAGTCCAAAATTTTTTGATTTTTTTTTCTTTTTCGTTTTTTTTTCTTTTTTATTACAAAAATAACTACACTAAGAAAGAATACTACAATTAAACTAGGATAGCATAGAAAATCATCCAGACAATCTCCTTACCCCACACTTAAAATTGTGCAATGTCCTCAATGCACATAATAAATAACAAGAGGGTAAAAGAGACTCCCTGGTAGGCCAAAGGCCGAAGCATTAGCAGCTCATGAGATACTCAGAACTTCTCCCAGGTATGATCCTTTGTGCGGGTACCTCACACTCAGTTTCAACCACCTGCTCGCTTTTGCACTCACCTATTGGCTTTGACTCCTACTCCTACAAAATACAAAAATAATATTACAAAAAATAACAAAAAAAAAAGTAAAAAGAAAAATAAAATTGGGTTGCCTCCCAACAAGCGCTTGATTTAACGTCGTGGCACGACGCCATCACTTTCACCACTTTTTCCTCCACCTTGAGGATATGAACTGAGCCCCCAATTTTGCATCAATTTTTCAGTCATGTTCCTAGGGCGGTGGTTTGAATACAAAAGAACCAAGTAAACAATGTCACATCTTACACTTCTTGGCCTTTAAGTGAGGGATGTCATTGTGCCTTTTTGGTATGACAAATTTTAGAATCTAAGGGTCTTGTTCTTCATCTATACATCTCTCCAAATTCCCGATCTCCATGTCTTCATCCAAACATAATGTAGAAAAATATTTAGAATGAGGACCAACACGCCTCAACTCTAAAACTGTATTATTTTTTACATCCTCAATAATATATACTCCCTCAACCCCGGCATCATCAACAAGAACATGGTATAAAAATTGGTATTCTCGTTTTAGCTCCTCAATTTGTCCTAGAAGATCTTTTTCATCTTCGCACAACTTATCACTTAATTGTTAGGTGTTACACGCATCAACTTTTGCACGCAAATCTGCATCCAAGTCGCAAATAGAGCTGCCAAATTGGTCGATCTCTTATCTAAGATCAGTTCTTCCTTCCATCAGTTATTCTGCTATATTTGAAAGACCATCACAGAGAAACTCATGAAATTTTATCAGTTGAGCTTGTTCCCCTAACCAAGATTGGCTCACTATATTTGCTTTTTCAAAATTTTATTCTTGTGGGAACTCGCTCTTCTTAGCCAATTCTTCTGCCTCGGCCTTCATTCTCATGATTGCTGCACTAATTCTTTGTCTAGCCTTTTGATTTTCATCTTGTTTCTTGGCTACTTGCCTCATCATGTCCATAATACGGGCAACACGCTCTACATCCTCCACTTCATTGCTCCTATCAAACTCATAAACATTATTAGAAATATCATAATAAGGGCTCAGAGAAGGGTAAAAAGAATTAGGACAACCATCCCAATGGCCACCTTGACAACAACACATATTACAAAAAATCCACTTATAAGATTGAGATTCACAATTTTGCCACCAGTGTGGTCCTCCACAATATGGACAGGGATCACCAAAATAAGAATAACCAATATTCGCCGAATTCTCATTCCAAGATTCCATGTAAGAAAAATATAATACTAACTACACTAAAATAAAATTAAAAACTTGAATAGAAAAAAGTAAACGTCTAATATAGCAAAACAATCAATTTTAAAGTTCCCGACAACGGCGCCAAAAGCTTGTTGCTCCCAAACGTACATGCAAGTATACGTGGTCGACAAGTAATATAGGACTCTAAGTCCAGATATCGTTCCCACCGGGACTTGTGATAACTATCAACTAAATTAAACCCAAACAATTAATCTATTCAAGCGATTTTCTAACATATGAATATTAAACTAAAACTAATCTAGAGTGGCAAACTAAGAGATTAAAGTAAACATGATTGGCAAAATTAGACACAAATTCAATGAGAGCCGATATTCTAGAGCTATGGGTTAGCTAACAATGCTGTTGAGTCTTTCACTTAAATTATCTAATTAATTTATCTAGTTTATTGGTTGACAGAGTTAATATTACTCGCAACCTTCTCCCGAAGTACAACTCGCCTATTCAAGTTAAACTAACATCTATATTACTATGGAATTAGGATTAACAAGAACACATTAATAATTCACGTATAATAACCAAGCAAGGTGATTAGTTATATCCCTATCCTAACTGCAAATTTGTTCCTGATAATCAGGTTCAATATCTTGATCTACTTAATCTTATATGAAATCTAGAACTCCCTCTCCCGAGTTCAATCCTAGATTCGTAAATAGTATTCAATTAGTGATCAAATAATCAAATAATTAAGCGCAAGATTGAATAAATAAACCAATATAATAAAATAATAAGAACAATTTAAACTTCAAACTACGACGTTCATGTAGCACCAAAAACTCTAGAACTAATAAACTATAAAATTTAGGAAAGAGAAGAGAAGAAAAACTAGTTAGAAGCCTCCTCCAAGCGTGGTTTATCCTCTTCCCTCCAAACTAGCGTGTTCTCCACCCAAATATATGTTAGATCCCTCCAAATTAGGTTTAGACTTGCTTTTATGCTAGTTAGGGGGGGGGGGTCTTGGGCCGAAATAACCATGTCTCGGGTGAGGTAGGAGATGTTTCCAGTCACCAGCACCCAGGGTAGTGTGGGGTGCTAGCCCTGGCACTGGAAAAATAAACATTCTGGAAATGGGGCCACAGGTAACGCCCCACGCAGCTTGTGGCCCTGGATATCGCCATTTTTAACTTTTTCTCCTTTTTGGCTCTAATCTTGCACCTTTCGCCCCCTAATGCCTCCGTATGATTCCTACATATAAAAACACCACAAATAAGCATAAATCAATACATTTTACATGTAAAATCCACGAAACACGAGTAAAATATGAGGCTTATATACATATATATGTGCAGCTGTGCGGCCGCAAAATCCCTCCAACTGAAAAACACTACAAAAGCACTAAACTAAAGCGCGGACCGCAGATGAAATTATGCGGTCGCAGAACTTCTCGAAAGGCATTTTTGTCGGCGAATTTCAGAGCACTATAAATAGATGAGAAATAGTTTTTTAGGGCAACTTTTTTACTGTAGTAGCTGTGAACGGTTAGACCTAGCCATTTTGGGCAATTTGTGACTACCATTAGAGAAGACCCATTAATTTTACTATTTAATTCTAGTTTTATGTCTTCAATCACTTATTCTTTTTATTTTTTTATGTTTATGAGTATGATTAGCTAGATTTTATCTAAGGTTGTGATCCAACCCTAGTGTGTAAAACTTACGGGTATTTAATATTAATGCTTGTTAATGATTGGGTGTATGTTATTGTAACGACCTGACCGGTCGTTTTGTGCTCTAGTGTGTCGTTGGGCAGTTTGAGGCCTTGAGTAGCTTCACTTCAGGTATTATGACTTGTACGTGTGGTCGGAATTGAATTTTGGGAAGTTCGGGATTAATTTGGAAAGCAAAATTCTAATTTCGGAAGCTTTAAGTTGGAAGGATTGACTAAGGTTCGACCTTTAGAGTAAGCGACCTCAGAATTGGAATTTGAAGGTTCCAACAGGTTCGTATAATGATTTTGGTATTAGGAGCGTGTCTGGATGTTGATTTGGAGGTCCGTAGATTATTTCGGCGCCAATTGGAGAAAGTTGGAAATTGGATGATATTTGGGAAGTTTGGTCGGGAGTGGACTTTTGATATCAGGGTCAAATTCTGATTCCAGAAGTGGGAGTAGGTCCGTAATGTGAATTATGACTTGTGTGCAAAATTTGAGGTCAATTGGACATGATTTGATAGGTTTTGTCATCGAATGTAGAAGTTTGAAGTTCTAAAGTTCATTAAGCGTAAATTATGCGATTAATGATTTTGATGTTGTTTGACGTGGTTTAAGGCTTCGACTAAGTTCGTATTGTATTATGGTATGCGTTGGTATATTTGGTAAAGGTCCCCGGGGGGGGGGGGGGGGAGGGAAGGGGACTCAGGAGGATTCAAGATGGTTAACAGATCGAATTTTTGGACTTAAGGAAGCTGGAGGATTCTAGTTGCTGGTGCAACCGCTTCTGCGGAAGCTTCATCACAGAAGCGGCCTCGCAGAAGCGAGGCAGTACACCGCAAAAACGGCTAGAAGGGAGATGGGGAGAGGCCGCTGGTGCGAAGGAATTCCCGCACCTGCGTGACCGCAGAAGTGACCTAGAGGTCGCATAAGCAGTAAGGAGTGAGGCAAGCTGGAGGCGCAGGTGCTGGGTTTGTGCCGCACCTGCGAGACCGTAGAAGCGGAGTCTGGTCCGCTTATGCGAAGACGAAGGGGCTAAAGGGAGACAGTAGAAAAGGTACTTTGGCCGCACCTGCGGAACCGCAAAAGCGGTCAAGTGGCCGCAGGTGCGAGAGGTCGATGGGCAGTGAAGTTTTTATAACAAATGGGATTTGGCCATTTTCTTTCATTTTTACTTGGTTGGGGCGATTTTGGAGAGCTTCAAGGGGGGGATTTCATCAAGCAACACAAGATAAGTGATTCCCGCCTATTATAAATTAAATACATGGTTTGTGTATGGATTTAAACATGGAATTTATAGAAATTTGGAATTTTGGTAGAAAACCTAGAAATTTGGTATTTTCGGATTTGACCACGAAATTGGACATGGAATTAGGAATAAATCACATATTTGCGTTCGTGGTGTTATGGGTAAAGTTTATCTTCGAAAACTTTCGGAATTCGGGCACGTGGGCTTGAGGGTTGGCTTTATGGACTTTTCGAGTGGGGATAGGAGTTGATTAAATTGATTAATTATGTGTATTAGAATACATTTTGATTGAGTTGCACACTATTTGTATAGTTTTGGATCGATGGGCTTGGGGTTCGGGGTGTTAGAGAGGCTTGGGAGCCGGTTATGGAACTTTGGAGCGAGGTAAATCTCATGTCTAACCTTGTGAGAGGGACACTCCCCCTAGGTGATATTTATTGTTACGTGCAACTAGTTGTGAGTGCTACGTACGCACGAGGTGACGAGAGTCCGTACGTAGCTAAGGCATGTTTATGTCCGGGTAGACTTAGGATCTTATCATGTAATATTTGAACTCATTCTACTAGCTTAATTAATTGAAGTTATAATTGAAATTGATTTAGAAATAAATATATGTACACTAGGCCAAGCCTTAATACTTTGAATTGTGGGCGAGTTATTTGAGAAATGGTAAAATTTATATTCATTTCTATTAATGCTCATGTGATGTATTTGTGAACACGTGTCTCGTAATTCGGTGATTTCCTTCCTTTTTCTTGTGGAGCATGCCGAACGCTTCGGCAGTATATAGATGCATCTATGGTTCGTGTCACATGACCCTCGGTAGTGTACACATTATTCCGGATCGGGCCGAACGACTTCGGTAGTATCATACATTATATCGCTAGTAGCCGAATATTCACGAGCTAGTCTTTCCACTGATGTCCAAAAATTTATAGTATTTCTTATTTATTTGGTATTGACACTTGGCATGTACTAAGATATTAGGGAATAATACAAGATTGAGAAGATTTATGCTTTAAGGGGAATAAATAGGAAAATTAAGGGATTACAGATTTACTTCACTATAGTTGTACACTTCATATTTGTTATGAATTATCATATTATTTATTTGGACCTCTAGTAAGTGTTGATGTCGACCCCTCGTCACTACTTCTCCAGGGTTAGGCTAGATACTTACTGGGTACGCAATGATTTATGTACTCATGCTGCACTTCTGCATTAAATGTGTAGGATCTGACAGGTTCATTGATGATCATCATGGCACGTAGGCGCACCTGTTGAGAAGACTTTATATGAGTTGCATTCCAGGCTACGCATCGCAGTCCACCGAGTCTCTATCGTACTATTTATTTTATTCTGTCTTGTTACATTCGGGACATATGTTGTTTTATTATCATATTTCTTAGAAAATGCTCATACACTTGTGACACCGGATTTTGGAAATTCCTACGGGTTGTTCATTGTTGTAATTGTGTAAATATTAACACTTACTCTGTAACAATCTATTTTATACGATTTAATTAAAGGAAAATTTTGATTTCAATTACTAAAATAAGTGAGTAAGTTGATAGATCACCGTTGGCTTGCCTGGCAGTGGTGTTAGGCTCCATCACGACCTTTAGCGGATTTTGGGTCATGACAGCTTGGTATCAGAGCGTTAGGTTCACTTAAGTCTCACGAGTCATGTGCAAGTCTAGTAGAATCTTTCGGATAGGTGTGAAGATGTCTGTACTTATCTCCGAGAGGCTACAGGGTTGTTAGGAGCAATTCCCTTCTTGAACCTAGATTTGCTATTTTCGGATTTGACCACGAAATTGGACATGGAATTAGGAATAAATTATATATTTGAGTTCGTGGTGTTATGGGTAAAGTTTATATTTGAAACTTTTCGAAATCCGGGCACGTGGGCTCGAGGGTTGGCTTTATCGACTTTTCGAGCAGGGATGGGACTTATTTAAATTGATTAATTATGTTTATTAGAACACATTTTGATTGGGTTGTACACTGTTAGAATAGTTTTGGATCGACGGGCTTGGGCTCGAGGTGTTAGAGAGGCTTGGGAGCCGGTTATGAAACTTCGAGCGAGGTAAGTCTCCTGTCTAACCTTGTGAGGGGAAAATTACCCCTAGGTGATATTTATTGTTACGTGCAACTAGTTGTGGGTGCTACGTACGCACGAGGTGATGAGAGTCCGTACGTAGCTAAGGCATGTTTATGTTTGGGTAGACTTAGGATCTTATCATGTCATATTTGAATTATTTGAACTCATTCTACTGGATTGATTAATTGAAGTTATAATTGAAATTGATTTAGAAATAAATATATGTACACTAGACCAAGCCTTAACACTTTGAGTTGTGGGCGAGTTATTTGAGTAATGGTAAAAGTTACATTCATTTTATGCTCATGTGTTGTATTGTCAACACGTGTCTCGTAATTCGGTGATTTCTTTCCTTTTTCTTGTGGAGCAGGCCGAATGCCTCGGCAGTATATAGATGCATCTATGGTTCGTGCCGCACGACCCTCGGCAATGTACACATTATTCTGGATCGGGCCGAACGACCTCGGCAGTATCGTGCGTTATATCGCTAGTAGCCGAATAATCACGAGCTAGTCTTTCCACTGATGTCCGGAAATTTATAGTATTACTTATTTATTTGGTATTGACACTTGGCATGTACTGAGATATTAAAGAAGAATACAAGATTAAGAAAATTTATGCTTTAAGGGGAATAAATTGGAAAATTAAGGGATTAGAGATTTACTTCACTATAGTTGTACACTTCATATCTGTTATGAATTAACATATTATTTATTTGGACCTCTAGTAAGTGTCAATGTCGACCCCTCGTCACTACTTCTACGGGGTTAGGCTAGATACTTCCTGGGTACGTGTTGATTTACGTACTCATGTTGCACTTCTGCACTAAATGTGCAGGATCTGACAGGTTCATTGATGATCATCTTGGCGTGTAGGCACACTTGTTAAGGAGACTTTACGTGAGTTGCATTCCAGGCTACGCATCGCAATCCACCAAGTCTCCATCGTACTATTTATTTTATTATGTATTGTTACATTCGGGACAGATGTTGTTTATTATCATATTTCTTAGAAAAATCTCATGCACTTGTGACACCGGGTTTTGGGGGTTCCTACAGGTTGTTCGTTGTTGTAATTGTGTAAATATTAACACTTACTCTGTAAAAAAATATGTCATACGATTTAATTAAAGGAAAATTTTGATTTCAATTACTAAAATAAGTAAGTAAGTTGATAGATTACCGTTGGCTTGCCTGACGGCGGTTTTAGGCGTCATCACGACCTTTAGAGGATTTTTGGTCGTGACAGTTATTTAGCCTTATTTAGGCTTTATATCTAGAATTAATGGTTGCAAACATTGATTCATGCCTATTTGACTTAGTTCTTGTTGCACCCTATTTTGTACAAGTCAAAACAATGTACAACTTATAGTACTCTACAATGTTAGCTAATGTTTAGAGTTGCCACCTAATGTTTAGCTACACTAGGAAACCTATATTACACTATATAATATACACTTTGATTATAGTCTATGAAACCGTTGAGATTATGAGTAAGGGTTCAAGTTATCTCGAGGGGAATGTGTTAGGCATCCCTCAAGATCCACAAAATGTGGTTCCTGTGAACTTGATCAAATAAGAGGGGAGGTTCAAGTAAGTACTCACTGCTTTTCACAAAGAATTCTAATAGGGGGGTGATTAACATGTACCCAAATGAATAATTAAATACATAATAGATCATGTGCAAAGAAAGTATGACATTGACTTTGTGTTTTGAAAATGAAATGATTAAGGTATATCGAATCGTATAGAATATATGAAATGTACAAAGAGTTATGTTTTGAAAGAATAGACTTAGGGTGAAAATTAATTTAGACAAAGAATGATTAAATATGTAGAAAATATACAACAAGAATGGAGTATGAGATGTATTAAAAATATATTAAAGAATCGTATGGTAGTGTGAGTTGAATAATATAAAAGAATTGTGCTTAAAGAATACATATTGGCTCAAAACATTTAAACAAATAGTTAAATTTCATAAGAATATGATTAAAAGAATCTACTTACGATTTTGTAATGACCCAACCGGCTATTTTAACTTTTAGAACCCCGTTCCCTAAAATAAAACTTCCCGTAGGTGCTTGTAATGATTTATGACTTGCGGGGATGGTTGGTTCGGGATTTAGAAGTGTTTGGGGTGAAACCGGAACACTTGGTTCCTTAAGTTGGCCTTAAAGTGTTAAGTTTAACTTCGGTCAACATTTTGAGAAAACGACCCCGGAATAGAATTTTGATGATTCCAACAGCTCCGTATGGTAATTTTGGACTTACCAGCGTGTTCAGAATTTTATTTGGAAGTTCGTAGTTAAATTAGGCTTGAAATGGCTAAAAATAAGAATTTAAGTTTGGAAGGTTGACCGATGAGTTGACTTTTTGATACGGGAGTCGGAATCCAGTTCTGAAAATTTTTATAGCTCCGTTATATAATTTATGACTTGTGTGTAAAATTTGAGGTCAATCGGAGTTGATTTGATAGGTTCCGACATCGAATGTAGAAGTTGAAAACTCTTAGTGTCATTAAGCTTGAATTGGGGTATGATTCATGGTTTTAGCATTGTTTGATGTGATTTAGAGGTTCGACTAAGTTTGTATGATGTTTTAGGACTTTTTGGTATATTTGGTTGAGGTCCCGAGGGCCTCGGGTGAGTTTCGGATGGTTAACAAATCAAAAGTTGGACTTAAAAAGCTACTGCAATTTTCCCTTCTGCTGTATATTCTGGGCTGTGATCGAGCCCCAGATCGAACCCAGATATCGAATCCACAATCGAGGCCTGAGGCGAAGCCAGGGACGAGGCTCAGTATCGAAGCCACGATCAAAGATCCAGCTCGAGGGCCATGATCGAAGGCAAGGCTCGAGGGCCAGGATCAAGACCCAAGATCGAACTTGATCGAGGCCATGACCAAGTCCCAGGCTCGAGGCCTGATCGAGGCCATGACCAAGTCCCAAGCTCGAGACCATGACCGAAGTCCAGGCTCGAGGGCCATGATCGAGGCCCAAATCACAAGGCTGCCTCGGCAGTTTATAAAAGAGGACATTCGTCCCATTTGCCATTTTTGACGAGCTTGAGCTTGAGTAGGCGACTTTTGACAGATTTTCAAGGGAAAAAACATTGGGGTAAGTGATTCTAACTCGGATTTGGTCTACATATACAAGTATATCATTGTTATCACCATAAATTAGTGTTTTGAGATTTAAATTTGGGAAATTTTTAGAAATCTCATAGAAACGAATTTTTGAGATTTCGGTATCGATTCAGAGTCGGATTTGAGTGAAACTGGTATGGTTGGACTCATAATTGAATGGGTTATCGGATTTCGTAACTTTTGCCAGGATTCCAAGACGTGGGCCCCACGGACGAATTTTTAATTAATTTCTGGATTTTTATTAAAATTGTAGTATTTTCTTATATAATTGATTCCTATAATTTTTAGTGATTGTATCAAATTATTTAGGCTAGATTCGAGCCAGAAAGAGTTGGATAATCGTGGAAAAGGACTTATAGTGGATTAAATTGGAGCAAGACGAGGTAAGTCTCTTGTCTAATCTTGTGAGGGGGAAATTACCTCATAGGTGATTAAAATTAAATAATTGTTGCTAATTGTGGGGGCTACGTATGTACGAGGTGACGAGAGTCCATGCGTAGCTACTATTAATGCTAAAGTCCGGGTAGTTTAAGACTCAAATCATGAATTACTTGTGTGAATTGTATTCTTTATTAATTAAAATAATTGATGTATATATTGTGAATTGTTATGAAAAGTAGAAAAATATGAAATTTTCATATGCTTAATTTTTGTTTAAATCAATTAATTATTAAACTAAATTGTTCTCCTCCCGAATTTATCTTATAATAAATATACTCTCCTTCCCGAGGCACATAAGAAAATGTCCTCCTTTCTTGTGGAGCGGGCCGAACGCCTCGGCAGGATAGATGCATCTATGGATCGTGCCGCATGTCCCTCGGCAGTGTACACGACACTCTGGATCGGGTCGTAGGTCCTCGGTAGAAACCGTGCTTAATAATAATAATTACACGATACTTTAATAATTTATTTCAGCTTGTGAAGCTAATTAATATATTTGGAAAATCCTTGGAATTTAATGAATTATTATTTTTGCTTGTTAAGAAATTAATTGTTACTCCTGTAAATGAGATTTAATTGATAAATTGGAAATTATTTGAATTGAAGAAATTTAATTAACATATTGAGAATTGTTACATTTGAAGGAATTTAATTATTTCCGCTAATTAAATAAATTATTATAAATTCTGTAAATCATGCTGATTTAAATATCCTAGTTTTATTTCAGTTATTATTATTGACCCATAGTGAGTGTCAAAGTCGGCCATCTCGTCTCTACCACTTCGAGATTAGGCTTGATACTTATTGGGTACATGTTGTTTATGTACTCATACTATACTTGCTGCACTTTTTTGTGCAGGATCTGAGACAGGTACTAGTGGAAGACCTATCATCACATACCCACGTCATCCCGAGGTATAGTGGTGAGCTGCCTTTCTGAGCCGTTCTGCAGCTACCAGTGTCTCTTCTTATATTTACATTCTGTCTATTTCATTTCAGACAGTATTTGGAGTTTTGTATAATCTACTAGATGCTCATTCACTTGTGACACCAGGTCTTGGCTCATACATTGGTAGAGTTTGGGTTTATATTTTTTTGGTTTTAAATTTTATCAATGTATGCTTAATTTATTAGTTGGCTTGCCTAGTTGTAATGTTGGGCGCCATCACGACCTACAAGTAAAATTGGGTCATGACAGATTTGAAGACAAAAACTTTAAATGAGTGATTAAAGTATGAGAGAACATGCGTTAACGAGTAAAGTGAAAAGAAAAGAATGATTATTTGCATATGAGTAATTTGACTAGAGAAGCAAAGTGTGAAGATAGTAGCATGAATGAGTAAGTGTTAAAGAAATGAAAATATAAGATATTATGTAGTGACATGTGGAATGTTTATAAATTAACTAAATGAATATTAATTAAAGGATACACTTTGTAAGATTTTGATTTATGTGCAAAAATTAACTATTAAGTGAAAAGCTAGAAATAGAAATTTACTCTAAATGATTTATATGTAAGGCCCCGTAAATATTTTACCTAAAATCCAGATCCGGAGGTCCATTATGCGGTCGCATATGCGACTGCAGATCTGTGATGGGGCTCCATTTTTCTAATTTTTTTACCCCAACCTATTTCTATATATTAGAGTAAAGGACCACTTATGAAGCAAAAACTTATAATTCTAGAGAGAGGGAGTGCCATAGACTAAGAGGGGAAGTTCCTAAGCTATCATTCATCAATTCTTGCTCAAAGTTGAAGGAATGGCAAGAAGAATTCACTAGGTCTTCATCCTAAAGGTATGTTTTTACTCCATAGCCCTCAATTTCGTGATTCTAATTGAAAATAGATAATAAGCCAAGCAATTCAATTATATGCATGTACCATCAAGGGTAGTGGGAGGATTGTTGAACTCTTTTGGGTAAACTTTGGGTAATGGGATGAAAGAATCCACCATAGGAGGACCTTGAAACCATAATACACCATCTAGTGTTTGATAAAATGCTCAAGTGAGCTGGAATTATGAACTCCTTTCTAATTTGTGTTCAATTTTGCTATATCTCTAAATAGATCGAAGTGGCTAAGAATTTTGGAATATTGTAGTAATTTTAAAAGCTCGAGGCAAGGTATGTTAGCTAAACTCTTCTCTTAGAACTGAACCCCACAATACCCTTGTAAGTCCCATGATGCTTAGTATAAATTTATTATTCCAAATAAGACTTGTATCAAAAGAAATATGCGTTCAATATGTATTCCAAAGACCCTTGTTATGTTGAGTTATTTTTTGAAAATGCGGTTAAATATGGGTTGTGGGTTATTACGTTATGATTTAAAAACATGATTCTAATGAAGGCTATTATATCAATTGTGTAAGAAATCACATGTGCCTAAGACCCTAAATTGTTCAAATATGTGTTTAAAATCTTAATTTGAAAGGCCTTGTTGTTGATTATCCATGACGATATTTAAAAGTGAAAGAAGGGAACATGAAGTATAATGTGCGGCCAATGAACCAAGAACGATATTGAGTTATGGTCAATGGTGCCAATAAAATGAATGACATGCAAAAGAATATGAGATGAATGGTAAACCCTTTTGATAATAAATGCTATGGGAGAATTAATTAGCCACCGAGGAAGGGTAGGTCGAAATAACCTAACCCTGAAACTACACATGCCGGTGTAGGAGTGATTGATGGGTAAATCCCTGTGATATTGTGATGAGAATTATTTCCTCTTTATGGGATGAGATTAATGTATTGATTTGTTTCCCCTTAAATGGGATAAGATTATTGCTAGCGAGATGTGATGTGATGTCGACCCACACGGCATTGTGGTGAGACGGCTTAACTGGTCAGGCTGAGATCGGACTCCATGCCGCGCACATGGTGGTATTGTGAATGTATGTCTCGGGGTGAGATGTCTTAGCCGGTCGGGCTGAGATCGGAATCCATTCTAAAACACGGTGGTATATTGGTGCTAAAGATCTCCCAACTTAAATTACTAAAAGTTTCTTGAAATTTACCTTGTCCCTAACTTGACACCTTGTTACAATTTGAACCTCTTATTGATGTCTTGTTTCCTTCTATGTTTGCTGCTATTCGTCTTATTGAGAGGGTGTTTAGTTTTACATACTAGTACTATTTTATATGTACTAACGTTGTGCTGCATCTTTAATGGATGCAGGTAATTCCACAGAAGGCGGTATTGATCAGTGATAGTAACACACCCTCTCCTTAGCTGACTTGGTCAGCCCCATTTCATTTCGGGGTCGTGTATTTCCTATCCTTTGTACATAGCATTTTGAGGTATAGTCGGGCCCTTGTTGCCGGCACTGTCATAGCACTCTTCTTTTCATGTTAGAGGCTCCATAGACATAGTGTGGGTTGTATATGTTTTTGGCAAGGTTAAACTAAAAATGTTATAATCATATCATCTGTCCCACTTTAACTATGATTGTACAATGTATTGTTTTGAAGACTTGTTAATGACGTAACTATAACGACCCGACCGGTCGTTTTGAGCTCTAGCGTGTCCTTCAGCGGTTTGAGGCCCTGAGCAGCTGCACTTCAGGTAATATGACTTGTACGCATGGTCGGAATTTAATTTCGGGAAGTTCGGAGTGCATTTGAAAAGAAAATTCAAATTTCGGAAGCCTTAAGTTGGAAGAATTGACTAAACTATGATTTTTGAGAAAACGACCTCGGAATCGGGATTTGAAGGTTTCAACAGGTTTGTATGATAATTTTGGACCTGAGCGTAGGTTCGGATTGGGTTTTGGATGACTCGGGAGCGTTTCGGCGCCTATTGTGGAGGTTGGCATCTTGGAAGAATTTCATGAAAATTGGGTTGAGGTGTATTTCAATGTTATCGATGTCCGTTAGGGATTCCGAGTTTGGGAATAGCTCCATATCGTGATTCTGGTATTGGGAGCACATTCGGATATGGATTTGGAGGTCCGTAGGCCATTTTGAGGTCATTTGGCAAAAGCTGGAATTTGAAGGTTTTTGGAGAGTTTGACCGGGAGTGGACTTCTTGATACCGGGGTCGGAATCTGATTCTGAGAGTTGTTGTAGGTCCGTAATGTCGAATGTGACTGGTGTGCAAAATTTGAGGTCATTCAGACGTGATTTGATAGGTTTCGACATCGAATGTAGAAGTTTGAAGTTCTAAAGTTCATTAAGCGCGAATTGGGTGTGATTCATGATTTTGATGTTGTTTGATGAGATTTGAGGCCTCGAGCAGGTCCGTGTTATGTTGTGGGACTGGTTTGTGTGATTGGACGGGGTCCCGGGGGCATCGGGTGTGTTTTGGGATGGTTTCGGATCATTTCGGGCTATTTTGGACTGCTGTTGCTGGTATCTGGTTTCCTTCATCACGAACGCCAAAGGTGTCCCGCATTCGCGAAGAGGAATTTGAAGCAGCTGGGTTTTGGCCTTCGCGAACGCGAGGCGGAGGTCGCGAACACGGAGGGTTGCCTAAGGAAGCTTACTCGAACACGACACATGGGTCGCGAACGCAAAGAAGAAATGCGGAATGGGGGCCTGGAGTAGTTTGGCCTTCGCGAACGTGGAGCTCCAGCCACGAACGCGAAGTAGTGGAGTCTGCAGCCTTCACGAACTCGAGGCTTTGAGTGCGAACGCGAAGAAGGGCCTGGCCTGGGCAGATTGTTTTAAAGACGGGATTTGGCCATTTTTCCTCCATTTTTCATTTGGTTGGGCGATTTTTGGAGCTCTTGGAAGGGAGATTTTTGTCATTTATGTCAAGGTAAGTGATTCCCACCTATTGCAAGTTAAATGCTTGGATTATATATGGGTTTAGACATGAAAATTTGTAAAAATTTAGGATTTAAAGAGGAAAACCTAGAATTGATAATTTTGGATTTTGAACACGATTTTGGGCATAGAATTGAGAACAAATCATATATTTGAGCTCAGCATATTATGGGTAGTGTTTATCTTCGAACATTTCGGGAATCCAGGCGCGTGGACCTTGGGGTGAATTTTAGGATTTCTTCAAATTGGGTTGGAAAATCACCTTAATGGTTAGGATATGAACTCTTGAGCATATATTGACTATTTTATATATCATTTGACTAGCTTCAGGTCGTTTGGGGACGAGCTGAGGATTGAAAGCATAATTTTGGACCAGAAAGTGAGCTTTGAGACGAGGTAAGTCTCCTGTCCAACTCTGTGAGTGGGAAATTACCCCTATGTGATATATTTGATGTGTGCTACTTGTTGTGGGGGCTACATGCACGCGAGGTGACGAGAGCCCATACATCGCTACATTCATGTTATTGTCCGGGTAGACTTAGGTTCACATCATGCTATAGCTGTACTATTTGAGTAGTCTCTCGCTTATTAATTCCCCTGCTTTACATTCTATTTGAGACTAGACTTGCTATTGTAGAGACTTCACGGGTTCATGATTAGCCATCAGATAATATTCCTCCTCTTACGGCATGTCTCCGATATATATATATATATATATATATATATATATATATATATATATATATATATATATATATATATATATATATATATATATAGTTTCATTGAAAGGTTTTTATTAAAGAAATTACAACTCACACGTTTATTCGTGAGTGGGGTCAAGGACCCATCAAAACTTCTTATTCTAATGGGATCGGGCCGTTCGCCTCGGCAGGATTATGTATTTCACTTCTTATGGGATCGGGCCGTTCGCCTCGACAAGATTTATATACCACACTCTCATGGGAGCAGGCCGTTCGCCTCGGCAGGTTAATTGATTTATCATATGGTTTAGGCCGTTCGACCCTCGGCAGTGCACAATTTTATTATTATGTTGGATCGGACCGTACGCCTTGACATTTCCTATATCACATTCCTATGAAATCGTGCGTAAAACTTGGCAAGAAGCCAGTGTATCTGTAAATTCCGGATTTGAATTATGGTAGCCACTTGATGAGTTTCACTATACCTATATATATGCTCCAGATAAGGAGGGAATTTCTAATGAAGAGTTTGATTTCCTCGTAAAGGAGAGGGGATTTGTACCACGTGATTTATATTTGTTTATTTTACTTACTTACTCTGCCTCATACTTACTACATTATTAATGTACCTTACGTTGTTGGACCTCTAGTGAGTGTCGATGTCGACCCCTCGTCACTACTTCTCTGGGGCTAGGCTAGATACTTACTGGGTACACGTTGATTACGTACGCATACTACACTTGCTACACATTTTTGTGCAGTTACGGTTATGTCTAAAGGCCCTGTGAGAGCAGAGGCGTGTATACATGCGGGGACCTAGGTGAGGTGCACTCCATTTGTCGACCGCAACCAGCAAGGTCTCCTTCAGAGTATTTACATTTTTCTTTCCAATTTTTATTTCGGGTGGTTGTTGTATTTTATTTTATTTTTCCTAGTTAATGCTCATGCACTTGTGACACCGAGTTTTGGGGTGATTATGGGTTATCATGTATTGAAATTGTTAAAAATATTATTATTTACTTTGTAAATTCTGCCATTTACTATTTAACTGAAGGAAATATGATTTCAAAAATATTAAAATAAGAACCAAATTAAGTATCTATTTTTGGCTTACCTAACAGCGGTGTCCAGCACCATCACGACCTTTAATGGATTTTGGGTCGTGACAGTAACTAATGGAAATGAACTGGTGTTGTTCTCATGACTTCTTACTGACTAATTAATGAAATGTATTCTCCTCTTTATTTATGGGTGAGTTGGGTAGATGGCATTGTGCAGGCTTGCTCGACCGGGGTAACTCTGTTGAGCGACGGTCGGGCTCCCCGAGGTCGGGGCGTGACATGGTAAGTTAAAACGAATAATCTTTGAACAATCTTAGTAGATAATGGGTAAACTAAAAGAAATGAGTATGGTATAGAAAAATGTATCAAAATGTTTATGACATAGAGAATTATCCCATCAATAGTCACGACCCAAAATTAACCTAGTCGTGATGTCACCTAACCCAACCCGTCAGGTAAGCCAATTAGAAACTATCCAATTTAATGAGATTTATTAAGACAAGAAATGATAATACACCGCTTTTATACAAACAATTTCACAAGGACTGGTAGTACAAATCATGAGCTTCCAAGACTAGAATTTACAAAGGTGGAATGAAATAAATACATCATCTGTTCGAAATGCACGTAAACAGATTTTTTATATATCTAAGGCTACCATGAACAAGAGGCAGCTATAACCGGAACTTAGGTACGTCTTCAAATCCCGCTTCCATCGATCACAGCAACATCAGCATCCAATATCTGCACGCAAGGTTCAAAAGTGTAGTATGAGTACAACCGACCCCATGTACTCAATAAGTAACAAACCTAACATTAGGTTGAAAAGAGTGACGAGCTGGAACACAGGTAGGAATCTAACACCAATAGCCAACAACAGTTTATAACAACATAATGTAAGTAATAAAAGAAGTAGCTTAGAGATAAAATGCTCAGCTCATTCACAGTTCTAGAAAAATAGGCCTGTTTTTCAAGTATATAAGTGAAAACCCAAATCTTTTACCGAAATCACTAAATATATGAGTAAGTTTGAAAACTGTGATTTTTTCCAAAAATTTTCAACCACAGATAAGATGTTTCATTATCAAATGGCATGAGGAAAATACGTCTTTATGCCTGCATGTCAATATGCAGGTGAAATCATGAATGACACCAAAACCGGAGTGGCAGAAAGAAATGCATCTTTATGCATGCATCTCAAGTATGCATGTCAAATGCAATGTGTCTCAGTGATGAACTCATGTACTCACACTATCAGAGTACTCAATTGTTTTTTCCTGACACGTTCCACTCATCATGCTCAATCACTCGACACGCTCAGTCACTCAGTACTATATATGGCCAATTCAGCCCAGGGAAGATCCATCCCGAATATATATATATATATATATATATATATATATATATATATATATATATATATATATATATATATAAACTAAAACTCAGTCACTCAGTACTGTATAAGGCCAATCCAACCTAGGGGAAGATCCATCCCCAAATATAAATGCTTCGAGCAAGATCCATCCCTCAATATAATCAATTGCGCTCACTAGGGGTGTGTACAGAGTCCGGAGGGGCTCCTTCAGCCCAAGTGCCATAATAAGCCAGATCCAGGCATAAATCAATAAAACATGATGTGGCGTGCAGCCCGATCTCATAATATCACTCACAATCAGGCACTCGGCCTCACTCAGTCATCAATCTCTCCAATCTCTCGGGCTCACAATGCCATGAAACTATACCAAAAATGATGATATGATGTGTCAATATCTAGCAATAGAGATTGAGATATGATATGAAATGAATGAACATGACTTGGTATGAAATTGCAATGTAAATAAATAACTCAACAACAGAAATGACCTCAGTATGTCCCAACAGAATAAGCATATAGCTTAGACATGCTTTATAACATGGATCACAGTTCGATAGTTCTAGTACGTAGAGATTTCATGGTTACAGATAAGACCAGGTAACTACACAGTACCACAGAAAATAACGGAGTCACAATTCACACGGTGCACTCCCACACGCCCGTCACCTAGCATGTACGTCACCTCAACACCAACACATAACACAAAATTTGGAGTTTCATACCCTCAGCACTAAGTTCAGAAGTGTTTCTTACCTCGAACAAGCCAATTCGAATATCGAGAAAGCCAAGTGATGCTCCAAAAATGCCATCTCATATGTACCGACCTCCGAACTTCTCGAAACTAGCCACATGCAGCTCAAATATCTCAATTTATGCCAAAGGAAACAAACCCAATCGATAAATATCGAATCTTTAATCAAAAGCCCAAAATCGACCCAAAAGTCAAAACTCAGGCCCGCGCCTCAGATCTCGACGAAACATACAAAATCCGACAACCCATTCAATTATGAGTCCAACCATACTAGTTTCATTCAAATATGACTCTGAATCGACATTCAAAACTCAAAAACTCACTCTATGAAACTTTAGGCTAAAATCCTGAATTTTCTCTTTAAAACACATAATCCAATTACCAAATATGAAGATAAAATCACAAAATATAATCAAAACCGAGTATAGAACACTTACCCCAATCCTTGTGATGAAATTTCCTTCCAAAATTGCCTCAATCCGAGTCCCACATCTCAAAATATGAACAAAACGACCAAACCCTCGATTTAAAGCTTCTACCCAGTCATTTCCGCTTCTGCGGATACAAGAGCCGCTTCTGCGACACGAGATCTGCTTCTGCAGACTCCACTAGCCAGTTGACCCCTTGCACCTGCGGATCTCTATCCGCTTCTGCGCAACCGCAGGTGCGAAGCCAAACGCGCTTCTGCGCTCCATCTCGCTTCTGCGCCCAAGACCATCGCTTTTGCGCGGGCCAAAGATGCGCCCCAATTTCCGCTTCTGCGATTTTCCTCACCAAGTTCTCCCTCGCTTCTGCGACCAATTGTCCGTATCTGCGGACTCCCATCTGCGTCCATTCTTCAACAGATGCGGAAGCACCAGAACCAGTATGCCTTCAGCAATGCAACATGAAATGAAAATGATCTGAACCTCGTCCGAAACAAACTCGGACCACTTGGGACCCCGTCCAAATAAGCCAACAACTCCCCTAACATAATACGGACCTACTAGAGGCCTCAAATCACTCATAACAACATTGAAACGACGAATCGCGCCTCAATTCGAATTAGAATGGACTATGAACTTTCAACTTCCAAAACTCGCGTGGAAGCATATCAAATCAACCCGGAATAAACCCAAATTTTGCACACAAGTCCCAAATGACATAACGAAGGTATTCAAATTCTCGAAACCACAATCCGAACCCGATATCATCAAAGTCAACTCCCGGTCAAGCTTATGAACTTTTCAAATCTTCAAATTTCCAACTTTTGCCGATTAGTGTTGAATCCTTCTAGAAATATCCAAATGCAAATCAGGGCATACACCCAAGTCCAAAATCACCATCCGGACCTAACATAATCATCAAAACTCTGTTCTAGGTCAAATTCACAAAAGTCAAACTTGGTCAACTCTTCCATCTTAAAGTTTAAAGCTTAAATCATGAAATTCATTCTTCCAAATCAATTCCGAATAACCTGAAAACCAAAACCGACGATTCACATAAGTCGTAATACATCATACAGAGCTACTCATGCCCTCAAACTACCGAGTGAATTGCAAATGCTTGAAACGACCGGCCGGGTCGTTAAATCTTGAACCCATTAGACCCTTCTCGAGAGTCATCCACTCTGCTTGAATCCCAATTTCACCGCCCAAACGGGCTGAGAGACCTGTGCTCAATTAGCACAACAACACCCCAAAAAAGAAACCTTGCCTTAATACAACCGAACAAATTCATACACCGTGTGCACCACATCTTCCGCAATAACAACTCAACTTATTCCATGATTTACATATACCCATAAAATGCAATACAACCCTTATCTAGAAATTCCTTTACTCGAGTCATCCTCGATCTCAACTTTTTCAAGTCATATCTGATTCACAAGTATGCCTCAAACCAAAATCAACACAACGCATAACCACCCTATCAAATCGTCGATAGTAGACTCCCCAACTTGGCTCAAAGCCATAAAACAAAACACTCGATAACTCATAGTACCCATACTCTATTACTACCATAATCTCGCACCGAGGTACAAATCAATCCTTCATAAGCTCATTTAACACAAACCATCTAATACTTCCAATCATCTGCAATTCTCGCATTCGTCCACATGACGATCAGGTCAGTTTTATCAACTAAATTCAAATTCAAATCTCAACACATATACCCAGTTGGTAGAAAAGAAACTCTCCACACAACATTATAAGGGTCACACTTCCGTAGATTACTCCGCAGGAGATAACCCACCTGCTTAGCCTCAAATTAGCATCTTGCTATACCCTTTCGCAGCCATGATTACTATGCCATCACTTAATCTTCCTAAGTCTGAACTCACGACAATACATGAAATCTACTTCGTTGTATAATTAAACAGCATGAAAAATCTTTCAACACACTCGTAACTCGAGACTATACGTCACATCAAAACAGCAATCTAGCACCTAATAGTCTCTTTCACATCCCAAGAAAACGCTTCTCATCACATTCAACCCATCTGAACACATCTCGCAGTCACATCATACTCATCATATAGCCATCCAACCACTCGTCGAGTCATAAATTCCACTCATAGGGACGCTACCTGACATATAAGTTCAAAAGCACGTGCTCACGCAACCGAAATCAATGTGCTCAAGCTACATTCAAAACCTGACCCCAAGTCCTCCAGACTAGCCTATCATCAGCACACTAAAATCACATCTCATGCCTCATCCATAGAATCACAAGCCGGCGATGCACAGCTAATACTGAGCACTTACATACGCATACAAATGCGTTGAAGGAATTCAAAGAGTTATACTTCAAGATGAATCAATGTCGCACGATAAGGAAAGAAAGATGGGACATTTATCCTAAATGCCCTATAGCCTCTCAAAGATAGTTATGGATGCTATCATACCGATCTGCAAGACTCTACTAGACACTTGCCCATGACTTGTAGAACCTATGAACCTAGAGCTATGATACCACCTTGTCATGACCCAAAATCCACATAGTCGTGATGGCACCTAACTCAACCCGTCAGGTAAGACAATTAGCAACTATCCAATTTCATGAGATTTATTAAGACAAGAAATGATAATACACCGCTTTTATACAAATAATTTCCCAAGGACTGGTAGTACAACTCATGAGCTTCTAAGATTATAATTTACAAAGTTGGTATGAAATAAATACATCATCTGTTCGAAATGCACGTAAACAGATTTTTATAAATCTAAGGCTACCATGAATAAGAGGCAGCTACAACTGGAACTCAGGTACGTCTTCAAATCCCGCTCTCATCGATCAAAGCAACATCAGCATCCAATATCTGCACACATGGTTCAGAAGTGTAGTATGAGTACAACCGACCATATGTACTCAATAAGTAACAAACCTAAACTTAGGTTGAAAGTAGTGACGAGCTGGAACACAGGTCGGGGTCCAACACCAATATCCAACAATAGTTCATGACAACATAATGGAAGTAATAAAAGAAGTCGCTCAGAGATAAAATGCTCAGCTCATTCACAGTTCCAGAAAAATAGGCCTGTTTTTCAAGTATATTAGTGAAAACCCAAATATTTTACCGAAATCACCAAATATATGAGTAAGTTTGAAAACTGTGATTTTTCCCAAAATAATTTCAACAACAGATAAGATGTTTCATTATCAAATGGCATGAGGAAAATAGGTCTCTATGCCTATATGTCAATATGAAGGTGAAATCATGAATGACACCAAAATCGGAGTGGCAGAAGGAAATGCATCTCTATGCATGTATCTCAAGTATGCATGTCAAATGCAATGTGTCTTAATAATGAACTCATGCACTAACACTCTCAGAGTACTCAATCTCACTGCCTCACACTTTACACCCATCATGCTCAATCACTCGATATGCTCATTCACTCAGTACTGTATATGGCCAA
This sequence comes from Nicotiana tabacum, assembly GCF_000715075.1. Taxonomy (NCBI): domain Eukaryota; kingdom Viridiplantae; phylum Streptophyta; class Magnoliopsida; order Solanales; family Solanaceae; genus Nicotiana; species Nicotiana tabacum. The sequence continues at coordinate 77,025,610 of NC_134101.1, forward strand.
TTCATCCCAGGGAAGATCCATCCTAAATATATATATATATCAACTGACAGTCAATCACTCAGTATTGTATAAGGCTAATCCATCCCGGGGAAGATCCATCCCCAAATATAAATGCTTCGGGCAAGATCCATGCCTAGGGAAGATCCATCCCTCAATACAATCAATTGTGCTCACTAGGGGTGTGTACAGACTCCGGAGGGGCTCCTTCAGCCCAAGCGCCATAATAAGATAGATCCAGGCACAAATCAATATAACATGCTACGGCGTGTAGCCAAATCCCATAATATCACTCACAATCAAGCCATCGGCCTCACTCAGTCATCAATCACTCCAGTCTCTCAGACTCACAATGGCATGAAACTAGCCCAAAAATGATGATATGATGTGTCAATATCTAGCAACAGAGACTGAGATATGATATGAAATGAATGAACATGACTGAGTATGAAATTGCAATGTAAAGCAAATAACTCAACAACAGGGATGACCTCAGTGGGTCCCAACATAATAAGCATGTAGCCTAGACATGGTTTCTAACATAGATCACAGCTCAATAGCTCTAGTATGTAGAGATTTTATCGTTACAGATAAGATCAGGTAACTACACAATACCATAGAAAATAACGGAGTCTCAATTCACACGGTGCATGCCCACACGCCCATCACCTAGCATGCGTGTCACCTCAACACCAACACATAACATGAAATTCGAGGTTTCATACCCTCAGCATTAAGTTTAGAAGTGTTACTTACCTCAAACAAGCCAATTCCAATACCGAGCAAGTCAAGCGATGCTCCAAATGGCTCGAAACTAGCCACAAGCAACTCAAATATATCAATTTACACCAAAGGAAACAAACCCAATCGATAAAGATTGAATCTTTAATCAAAAGCCTAAAAGTGACCCAAAAGTAAAAACTCGGGGCCGCGCCTCGGAACTCGACGAAACTTACAAAATCCGATAACCCATTTAATTACAAGTCCAACCACACTTGTTTCACTCAAATCCTACTCCGAATCGACATTCAAAACTCAAAAACTCACTCTATGAAACCTTTGGCTAAAATCCCCAATTTTCTTTTTAAGCCTCATAATCCAATTACCAAAAATAAAGATAAAATCACGAAATATAATCAAAACCGAGTGTAGAACACTTACCCCAATCCTTGTGATGAAATTTGCCTCCAAAATCGCCTCAATCCGAGTCCCACATCTCAAAATATGAACAAAACGACCAAACCCTCGATTTAAAGCTTTTGCCCAGACATTTCCGCTTTTGCGGACACAAGAGTCGCTTCTACGGTGTCACTTCTGGGACACGAGCTCCGCTTCTGCAGACTCCACTAGCCAGCCGACCCCTTGCATCTGCGGATCTCAATCCGTTGTTGCGCAATCGCATGTGCAAAGCCAAACACGCTTCTGCGCTCTATCTCGCTTCTGCGCCAAAGACCATCGCTTCTATGGGGTCGCATATGCGCCCCAATTTCTGCTTCTGCGGTTTTCCTCATCAAGATCTCCCTCGCTTATGCGACCAATTTTCTGCATCTGCGGACTCGCATCTGCGTCCATTCTTCCACGGATGCGGAAGCACCACAACCAACATTCCTTCAACAATGCAACATGAAACAATAATGATCTGAACCTCGCCCGAAACTCACTTGGGCCACTCGAGACCCAGTCCAAATATGCCAACAAGTCTCATAACATAATACGGACCTATTCGAGGCCTCAAATAACACATAACAATATCAAAACGACGAATCACACCTCAATTCGAACTAGAATGGACTTTAAAATTTCAACTTCCAAAACCCGTGCCGAAGCATATCAAATCAACCCGGAATGAACTCAAATTTTACACACAAATACCAAATGACATAACGAAGCTATTCAAATTCCCGGAATCACAATCCAAACTCGATATCATCAAAGTCAACTCCCGGTCAAGCTTATGAACTTTCCAAACCTTCAAATTTCTAACTTTCGCCGATTAGTGCTGAATCCTTCTAAAAATATTCAAATGCAAATACGGGCATATGCCTAAGTCAAAAATCACCATCCGAACCTAACGGAATCATCAAAACTCTATTTCGGGGTCAAATTCATAAAAGTCAAACTTGGTCAACTCTTCTATCTTAAAGCTTAAAGCTTAAATCATGAAATTCATTCTTCCAAATAGATTCCGAATAACCTGAAAATAAAAACCGATGATTCACATAAGTCATAATACATCATACGGAACTACTCATCCCCTCAAACTACCGAGCGAAGTGCAAATGCTAGAAACGACCGGTCGGGTCGTTACATTAATACAAAGAAATATTCGCGCTAAAAAGAGTTATCATTCAATGAGTAACTAAAAATCATCTTTCGAATCGTGGTCTTGAACACAAAATATGTGAACCAAGCCCAAACGACTATAAGGCCTAAGCCTCTCAAATGACCAACTACCTCACAAAGAATTCTTACCAAAGAGTAGCCAAAGTAATTGTCACATAATGAGTGAATATTTGAAGCACAACTATTTTATTTATGGAAAGATATGTATAATAAAATGTACAAAGTAAATTAATAAATGAAAATCTTATTGGAGTTTGATTGAAAGAATTGGATTTGAAAGAAAGTATAAGGAAAAACCTTGGCTTATAATTTGAAACTAAGTGATTAACTATACAAGATCAGCCCTAGTTGAATTCATATAATGAGAGATAACAAATTATCTTTGAATAAAAATAGTCATCAATTAACTTAAAAGGAATAATTAAGTAAGGTAGAAAAACTTATCACAAATAGGGGAGCAAGGGAAAGAAATTATTCATATAAATCTTACACGTGACAATACAATGATCAAGATTTGATAATCAAGCAAGAAAAGAATAATTTTCCTATGAAAGACTATGTGTAAAATAAAACAAATCATTCCTATGAGTAAAACTTCACACATGACTAAAAGTCTAATACCTTATAATCACATGGTTAGCCAAAGAATTATCCACAAAAATGAATTTAATTGTATAAGTAGAAAATATTGTAAGAGTAGAGAAAATTCCATAATAATTAAATATACCAAAATTATACTAACCTTAAGTAAATTATTCACAAACTCAAATTTATTCAAGTTAAGCTAACTAGTCCGATTAGCTAATTAACATGAATCAAATTACTCAAACTGATCACGAGAGCACGTCTAAGATGTAAGTACTCGATATGAACTATTATTAACTAGAGTCTAGGAGATTAGATTGATTATTACCTAAGGATATTATTCTAAGCGTAGTTAATCTAGCACATACAAGTGAGCCTACGCTAAGTATATAAATAAAATTAAATATGACGTCTACCAGTATTTTACTATACTTGTGTCTTGAATACAATCAAGAACGGAAAGTAACGAGGCGGGGAGTTTGACGGGGTATGCTTCGTCTCAGAGCGTCATCTTTTCGAAGCATTTCGAATAAAGTACCTTGCAATACAAGAGAAGTAAAATTGTTAGTAAAAATAATATATAAAAGTCAAACTAGTAGAGTAACATATTTTTGAAATGGTACTTGTTTTAAAATGTTTTTTGTTTTGAAACATTATACTTGAAAATGATTTGAATTTTTTTTTTATTTTTCTGAAAGATTATTTTAAAAAATGTTTTTGAACAATAGTTTAAAAATAATATAGGAGGCTCAAATATGTGTAATATCCATCTAGACATGAGAATGGAAACTGCCTCGGTAGAAACTCCGGTGGCCAACCGTGTCGCCTCCCATAGGTTGTTGGTTCGTGTTATCATCTTTTTCCTTTATGATGTTTTCATCATCGCCTCGTTATTTTGGGACCGGTTCAGAGGGTCATTTACGGAGGGTCTTGGCCTCAAAATATTGTTCTCATCGGCCCAGTCCAATAATGTACTATCCCATTTGTTCACTGAATAATGTTCAACTGCGAATGAAACCAACAAAATAAAATAGCCAGAACTTCATAGCAAAGTGCCAATAATCTATATTATTATAAAAGCGTGAATACAATGTCGGTTTACAAAAATAACTTTATAATATTAAGCATAATAACTCATAATAAAAGGACATAACGGAATTATAGATGTTAGCCTTGTAATCCTATTAGTTTTAGGACATAATATTACACGTTAGGAATCCTATAAGATGTAACGACCCGGCCGGTCATTTTGAGAATTTGAGCCCCGAACCCCTAATATTTGCTTTTCCTATATTTGTTTCTGCTTTTGGGATTTGCCGGAGTGTTTCGTTATGGAATTCAGGGAGTTTTGGGACACTTAGTCCCTAGTTGTGCGTTTAAGCCTTAGAGTTTGGACCTTAGTCGGAACTGTGTGAAGACGGATTCGGAATGGTTGAGAATATGACGTCGGTTTTAGATGATTTTTTTTCGAGTGAACTCGTGAGTGAATGGATGTTTATAAATTATAATTTTTACCCGATTTCGAGACGTGGGCCCGGGGTGACTTTTGGGCATTTTTCCTAATTTCACGCTTTAGCTTCGAATTAATTAGCTAAATTAGTTACGTGTAGTTATATTTATATTATGCAATTTATTTGAATAGATTCAGGCCATTTGGAGTCGGATACTCGTGGCAAGAACGTGTTATCGAGGTGATTCGACCAGTTCGAGGATATTTTGATATTACTTAGTGTGTGAGCGCCGTGTACGTGAGGTGAAGAGTACGTACACGGGCTGTTATTGTAAAAATCCCGTTTATCCTTTTTTTTAATCATAAATTGTTCCTCTTATTAAATTGCACTACGGACGTATTCCGGGAGATCCCCCTTTCTTGCATATTTACTTTGGGACTACGGACGTATTTCGGGAGATCCCCCGGCACTGCATATTTACTTTGGGACTACGGACGTATTCCGGGAGATCCCCCAGCACTGTATATTTACTTTGGGACTACGGACGTATTTCAAGAGATCCCCCTGTACTGCATATTCATTCGAAACTACGGGACGGTACCCCGGGAAATTCCCCATTGTGTTTACTTTATTCTGAGCTGAGGGCTCCCTTAATTGTTAAATTTTCGAGAATTTCTTTAATTGCGTTACTGTAAATTTTGCTTATATCTTTCACTATTTTATTTATTATATTTATTCCGGTAAGGCCTTGACCTGACCTCATCACTACTCGACCGAGGTTAGGCTTGGCACTTACTGGGTACCATTGTTGTGTACTCATGCCCTTTCCTGTACATGTTTTCATGTGCAGATCCAGGTACAAGCTATTAGCCTCGGGGTTAGTGCGTGCAGCTGATTCTAGGAGACTTCAAGGTACTTCTGCTTGCGTCCGCAGATCTTCGGAGTCCCCTTCTACTCCCTCGCCTATAGACTTTCTTTATTATCTTTAGACTTTTGTATAGAGCTACATAGATTATAGCAACTTGTGACTTAGTGATATTCCGGGTCTTGGGAAAAATTATTTTGTATATGCCGAGTGGTACTACTCTTGGCCATTCATAATATGTTGTTTATCTTTAAGATGTTGTGTTTTCTTTATATTTTTTGTAATATTAGGCTTACCTAGTCGTAAATACTAGGTGCCATCACAACACCGTATGGAGGGTTAAGTTTGGTCGTTACAAGTTGGTATAAGAGCACTAGATTCATAGGAGTCGCGAGTCATAAGCAGGTTTATTAGAGTCTCGCGAATCGGTGCGGAGACGTCCGTACTTATCTTCGGGAGGCTATGTAACTGTTAAGAACAATCATATTTCTTTGATTTCCTTGTCGTGCGAGTTATTGACACTAGAAATTCTAAGATTCTATTCTATTCTTTCTCATAGATGGTGAGGACCCGTACTGGGAGGACCGACGATCAGGCACCTGAGCCCCCTGTCAGAGCCGCTAGAGGCCTGGGTCGGGGTAGAGGACGACCACATAGTGCAGCCCGAGCACCTGCGAGAGCTGCGTCAGAGGAGCCCCCAGCAGCTCCAGCTCGAGGGCCAGCACAGTTCTAGCTCTTTTTAAACCTCAGGAGCCCTATTATGCACCGCCAGTATCCAGTATGCTTCCTATTCGAGGTGCTATTACCGGCCAGTCTAGCAGGCCAGGTCCGAGTCAGTCTCAGCCGTCGTGCCCTCCGAGAGGTTGTTTTGATTTTGGTGACACTCGCCACCTGGTTAGAGATTGCCCCAGAGCTAGGAGGGGAGCACCTCCACAGACTTATCAGCCTCCACGTGCTCCACCGGGTCCTCCAGCCATTCTTCCAGCACCCGCTGCCACCCCACCTCTTCAGCCAGCTCGAGGTGGAGGTCAGGGAGGTCGAGGTCGCCCTAAAGGGGGAGGCCAGGCCAGGTACTATGCCCTTCCAGCCCGTGCAGGGGCCGTTGCTTCAGATTTAGTCATCACAGGTATCGTCCCTGTCTGTCATAGGGATACATCGGTATTATTTGACCCAGGCTCTACGTACTCATATGTGTCTTCTTAGTTTGCTCCACATTAGGGGATATCTCGGGATTCTTTGAGTTTCCCTATTTATGTATCTACTCCTGTGGGAGATTCTCTCGTTGTGGACAGCGTATATCGGTCGTGTTTGATTGCTCTTAGTGGTTTTGAGACCAGAGCCGATTTGTTATTATTCAGTATGGTAGATTTTGATGTTATCTTGGGCATGGACTGGTTGTCGCCTCATTATGCTATTCTTGATTGTCACGCTAAGACCATGACGCTGGCTATGCCAGGCTCGCCGAGATTAGAGTGGAGAGATACCTTAGAGTATACTCCCCGCATGGTCATTTCATTTCTTAAGGCTCAGCGAATGGTTGAGAAGGGGTGTGATGTGTATTTGGCCTATGTGAGAGATGTCAGTATTGACACCCCTACAGTTGAGTTAGTTCAAGTAGTGAGGGACATTCTAGATGTGTTTCCAGCTGATCTTCCGGGCATGCCGCCCGACAGAGATATTGATTTCGGCATTGATTTGTTGCCGGGCACTCAGCCCATATCTATTCCTCTTTCCGTATGGCTCCTACTGAGTTGAAGGAATTGAAGGAGCAGTTGCAGGATTTGCTTGATAAGGGTTTCATCAGGCCCAGTGTATCACCTTGGGGTGCTCCGGTCTTATTTGTGAAGAAGAATGATGGTTCTATGCGTCTGTGTATTGATTATCGGCAGTTGAACAAAGCTACGATGAAGGACAGGTATCCTTTGCCTCACATCGATGATTTATTTGATCAGATATAGGGTGCCAGGGTGTTTTCCAAGATTGACTTGCGTTCTGGTTATCATCAGCTGAAGATTCGGGAGCCGGACATCCCAAAAACTGCTTTCAGGACCAGATATGGTCACTGTGAGTTTCTTGTCATGTCATTTGGGCTGACCAATGCCCCAACAGCCTTTATGCATTTGATGCACAGTGTGTTCCAGCCTTATCTTGATTCCTTTGTCATTGTGTTTATTGACGACATCCTGGTATATTCCTGATCTCAGGAAGATCATGAGCAGCACCTGAAGACCGTGCTTCAGACTTTGAGGGAGAAGAAATTGTATGCAAAATTTTTTAAGTGTGAATTCTGGCTTGATTCAGTGGCATTCTTGGGCCACATAGTGTCTTGTGATGGGATCAAGGTAGATCCTAAGAAGGTGGAGGCAGTGCAGAGTTGGCCCAGATCGTCATCAGCTACGGAGATCCGCAGTTTTCTTGGTTTGGCGGGGTATTACCGTCGCTTTGTGGGGGATTTTCATCCATTGCAGCACCTATGACCAGGCTGACCTAGAAGGGTGCTCCGTTCAGGTGGACCGAGGAGTGTGAGGAGAGCTTTCAGAAGCTCAAGACAGCCTTGACTACAGCCCCAGTATTAGTATTGCCTACAGGTTCGGGGCCCTACACTGTCTATTGTGATGCCTCGAGGATTGGCCTTGGAGTGGTATTGATGCAGGATGGTAGGATGATTGCCTACGCGTCTAGACAATTAAAGTTGCATGAGAAGAATTATCCGGTCCATGATCTCGAGTTAGCAGCTATTGTTCATACCGTGAAGATCTGGCGTCATTATTTGTACGGTGTTCCTTGTGATATCTACAATGATCACCGGAGTTTGCAGTACTTGTCCAGGCAGAAGGACCTTAATTTGCGTCAGCAGAGGTGGTTGGAGCTACTTAAAGACTATGATATCACTATATTGTACCACCCGGGGAAGGCCAATATAGTAGCCGACGCCTTGAGTCACCAGGCAGAGAGTTTGGGGAGTTTGGCATATCTTCCGGCAGTTGAGAGGCCCTTAGCCTTGGATGTTCAGGCCTTAGCCAGCCAGTTGGTGAGATTGGATATTTCAGAGCCTAGCCGGGTATTAGCTTGTGTGGTTGCTCGGTCTTCTCTTTATGACTGTATTAGGGAGCTCCAGTATGATGATCCTCATCTTTTAGTTCTTCAAGATAGGGTTCGGCGAGGTGATGCCAGAGATGTGACTTTGGTGATGACAGTGTGATATGGGTGCAGGGCCGGATCTGTGTGCCCAATGTAGATGGGCTTCGGGAGTTGATTCTCGAGGAGGCCCACAGCTCACGGTACTCTATCCATCCCAGTGCCGCGAAGATGTACCAGGATTTGAGACAGCACTACTGGTGGAGGAGGATGAAGAAGGATATAGTTGGGTTTGTGGCCAAGTGTCTCAACTGTCAGTAGGTCAAATATGAGCAACAGAGGCCGGATGGATTACTTTAGAGGTTAGAGATCCCAGAGTGGAAGTAAGAGCGGATCAGCATGGACTTTGTAGTTGGACTTCCATGGACTTTGAGAATGTTCGATGCTATTTGGGTGATCGTGGATCGGCTGACCAAGTCAGCTCATTTAATTCCGGTGTTGACCACTTATTCTTCTGAGAGGTTGGCTGAGATTTATATCAGAGAGATTGTCCGCCTTCACGGTATTCTAGTATCCATCATTTCAGACAGAGGTACACAGTTCACATCCCGGTTTTGGAGAGCCGTACAACAGGAGTTGGGTACTAGGGTGGAGCTGAGCACAGCCTTTCACCCTCAGACGGACGGGCAGTCTGAGCGCACGGTTCAGATTCTTGAGGATATGCTCTGTGCCTGTGTGATGGAGTACGGAGGGTCATGGGACCAATACTTTCCACTTGCAGAGTTTGCTTACAACAACAGTTATTAGTCCAGCATTCAGATGGCATCGTATGAGGCTTTGTACGGTAGACGGTGCCGGTCCCCAGTGGGATGGTTTGAGCCGGGCGAGGCCTGATTGTTGGGTACGGATTTGGTCCAGGATGCCCTGGATAAGGTGAAGGTGATTCAGGAGAGACTTCGCACAGCCCAGTCCAGACAGAAGAGTTATGCGGACCAGAAGGTTCGTGATTTGGCATTTATGGTTGGTAAGCGAGTCTTGCTTCGGGTATCACCTATGAAGGGCATCGTGAGGTTCGGGAAGAAGGGCAAGCTAAGCCCGAGGCTCATTGGTCCTTTTGAGATATTGCGGCGCGTTGGGGAGGTTACTTATGAGCTTGCCTTGCCTCCCATCCTAGCAGGAGTTCATCCGGTATTCCACGTTTCTATGCTCTGGAAGTATCACGGTGATCCGACTCATGTATTGGATTTTAGCTCAGTCCAGTTGGACAAAGATCTATCTTATGTTGAGGAGCCAGTAGCCATTTTGGACAGGCAGGTCAGAAAGCTCAGGTCAAAGAATATTGCTTCAGTAAAGGTCCAGTGGAGGGGTCAGCTGGTCGAGGAGGCGACTTGGGAGACCGAGCAAGATATGCGCAGCCAGTACCCTCATCTTTTCACAGTTTCAGTTATGTCTTTGTACTCGTTCGAGGACGAACGATTGTTTTAAGAGAGGGAGGATGTAACGACCCGACCGGTTATTTTGAGAATTTGAGCCCCAATCCCCTAATATCTGCTTTCCCCATATTTGTTTCTTCTTTTGGGATTTGCCGGAGTGTTTGATAATGGAATTCGGGGAGTTTTGGGACACTTAGTCCCTAATTGTGAGTTTAAGCCTTAGAGTTTGGACCATAGTCAGAACTGTGTGAAGACGGATCCGAAATGGAATTCTGTCAACTTTGTTAGCTCCGTTGAGTGATTTTGGGGTTAGGAGCGCATCCGGAATGTGTTTTGGAGATCTGTAGTAGATTTAGGCTTGAACTGGCGAAAGTTAGTTTTTTGGCGATTTCGGCCTATTGTGGAAATTTTGATATCGAGCTCGGAATGGAATTCCAAAAGTTGCTGTAGGTTCGTAATGTCATTTGTGACCTGTGTGTAAAATTTAAGGTCATTCGAACTAGATTTGATGTGGTTCGGTATCATTTGTAAAATTTGGAAAATTTTAAATTCTTAAGCTTGAATCCGTGCTTAATTCATGATTTTGGTGTTGTTCGGTGTGGCTTAAAGGCTCGACCAAGTTCGTATGGTGTTTTAGGATTGGTTGGTATGTTTGGTTGAGGTCCCGGGGACCTCGGGTGTGTTTCGGATGCTTAGAGAAAAGAAATTTGGACTTAGGCAAATCTGGTGCATTACTGGTTCTGGTGTTTCGCACCTGTGGAGGGGAGTCCACAGGTGCGGACTCGCAGGTGCACTTGGGAGTTCGTAGATGTGGAATTGGACAGGGCATGCTGGGCTCGCAAGTGCGGCTGGACGTCCGCAAAAGCGGAACCGAAGATGCAGCCCAGGGGTCGCAAATGCGGACCCAGCACAATAAGTGACTTCCGTACCTGCGTTGATTTTTCCGCAAGTACGAGACCGCAGATGCGGCCCCATGAGCGCAGATGCCGAAATCGCTGGGCAGAAAAGGGGATTTCGAGGGTTTGAAATTTCATAACACAAAATTTGATTTGGAGCTCGGTGAGAGTCGATTTCTCGAGGGATTTTGAAGGAGAACTATTGGGTAACGAATTCTAACTCTATTTTGATCATAATATAATAATCTATTGTTGTTTTCCTAGTCTAATTAAGGAATTTGAGGGTAAAAGTTTGAAAATGGGGGAAAAGGTTCCCCAATTGAAAATCTGAGATTTGAATGGGAATTTGACGTCGGTTTTAGATGATTTTTGTTTGAGTGAACTCGTGAGTGGCTTGCTCAACCTTGTGTTGGGGACTTTCCCCTTAGGATATTTCGATATTACTTGGTGTGTAAGCACCGTGTACATGAGGTGACGAGTACGTACACGGGCTGTTATTGCAAAAATCCCGTTTATCCTTTTTTTTAATCATAAATTGTTCCTCTTATTAAATTGCACTAATATGCTTAATTGTTTAGTTTAGACTAGAAAAGCATGCTTACATATTTTAACTGCCTATTTGACATTCTGTGCAACATGCTTAGTTTAATCCCTATTTTCCTTGTCTGTGTTCAGTATAAACTGTATAACTCGATGCCATACTTGACATTTCATCTTGCGTTGCATATTTAAATTGGGACTACGGACATATTCCGGGAGATTCCCCTATCTTGCATATTTACTTTGGGACTATGGATGTATTCTGGAAGATCCCCCAGCACTGTATATTTACTTTGGGACTACGGGCGTATTCCGGGAGATCTCCCTGTCTTGCATATTTACTTTGGGACTACGGACGTATTTCGGGAGATCCCCCCAGCACTGCATATTTACTTTGGGACTACGAACGTATTCCGGGAGATCCCCCTATACTGCATATTCATTCGGAACTACGAGACGGTACCCCAGGAGATTCCCCATTGTGTTTACTTTGTTCTGAGCCGAGAGCTCCCTTAATTGTTAAATTTTTGATAATTTCTTTAACTGCGTTACTGTAAATTTTGCTTATATCTTTCACTGTTTAATTTATTATATTTATTCCGGTAAGGCCTTGACCTGACCTCGTCACTACGCGACCGAGGTTAGGCTTGGCACTTACTGGGTACCATTGTGGGGTACTCATGCCCTTTCCTGCACATGTTTTTGTGTGCAGATCCAGGTACGAGCTATCAGCCTTAGGGTTAGTGCGTGCTGCTGATTCTAGGAGACTTCAAGGTACTTCTGCTTGCGTCCACAGATCTTCGGAGTCCCCTTCTACTCCCTCGCTTATAGACTTTCTTTAATATCTTCAGACTTTTGTATAGAGCTACATAGATTATAGCAGCTTGTGACTTAGTGATATTCCGGGTCTTGGAAAAAATTATTTTGTATATGCCGAGTGGTACTACTCTTGGCCATTCATAATATGTTGTTTATCTTTAAGATATTGTGTTTTCTTTATATTTTTCGTAATATTAGGCTTACCTAGTCGTAAAGATTAGGTGCCATCACGACACCGTACGGAGGGTTAAGTTGGGTCGTGACACGGGAAGAGCTCATGCGTCCTATTAGTATAAATACTTTCGGGTTGTCTAATTCATATAAAATTAAACAAGTAAATATCTTTAGTCATGTAATCCTATTACTTTTATGATACACTTCTTAAAAATTTCTATTACTAATTTAATTTGAAAACGTATTATAATATCCTATTACTAATTTAATTTGAGAATATATTATATTGTCCAAACCCATTCAGAGAAATGAGAGCCTATATTTTTATAATAGCATAAATACAATATTAATATATCAAAATAGCCCTAAAATATTAAATGGAAGAACTCATAGGGAAAAGACATAACTACACTAACCTGTTTTTTGGACTACAATACCTTCTATGCTAATTTTAATATTTAAGATTTTAAAATTAATATAATTTTATCTATTAAATTCTTATTAAAAATATTTACAAAGGGTTAATAAATCAATTTCATAAGAACCGTATTGGCAATACATTGTCACTCCATAATGTTCAGTACGAAGAAAATATAAAAGTAATATTAAATGGACTGCATAAAGAGTTAAAATTGAGAGAAAAAATGCCCCAACAATAAAATATTTTTATATTATATTTGAACTATTTTCCTACTCAAATAATATTTTTTTATCAATCTTTCGTGTAATATTGAAAAATACACAATTATTAAACAATAACTAAGAAACTATTAAAGAATATAAATATGTGAGAAAAAGAAAAACAATGGTTGGTAAGAGTCAATACCACTAATGACTCTACAAACATAAAGATCTAAAAGTGAAATGTCATATCAATATTTTATTCTTTGAAAATAAAATTTATGGTGGATAAAATTATAATTAAGATTAAATATTAAAAATAAGAGATGAACTAATATTAAGATCTGAATCAACATAGAATAAATTATTTTTTATGTTAAAACCAAATAATTAAAGCTTTTAATTAATTATTTAGCAAGAGAATGCAATTCAATTAATTTTTAAATTCATCACATGAGTAAAATTCGTATTCAACTTTAAAAAAAAATCTTAGGGTACATAAATTTATTCGATAAAATGAGCGTTAAAACACAAAGTAAAAATGTTAGTCTATTATTAAGAATAAAATGCTACACAAGTGTATGAGGAAGCACAATCAAAACTAAATTCTAAACAAGAACAAGCTTTCAAGACTATATTATAAAGAGTCGACTCTGGTATAACGGAATTATTCTTTGTAGATGCCTCCGGCGGAATCGAAATAATATTTCTATGTCATTCATTACTTGCAAATATCAAATCAACATGCATGGCACTGTTAGTAATAATAGCAAGTGGTGGACCAACAACGATTTTATTATGAGGCCAGCCACTTTAGATTTGATATACCTCTTCAAACAACTTAAATAACCATCACAAATATATCAAAGCAGAGCAATGGTGCTAAATTTATAAAGAAAACACTATCTTATCCTATCTTTATTACCACAATTCCCCTGTTCGATAAAAGTTGCATTTGTATACAATAATCGGATTGTAGCGAATATATTTTAGTGGTAAAAGTGTGATTCGTTCTATTATCCCTTAAATAGTTAAACGGTCCTTCGGTTTGATTCGTATTCCAATCAAAAACTTTATTTCTGAAAATGATTTAATCCTTTTCTTCTCAATGACAAATTTGGGAAAAAATACACATTCTCGTGATTTGTATCACAGGGCCACTTAGACATTGAAAAATTAAATTATGAAATTGCGAAACATAATTTTGGAATTGGATAAATACTTCCAATTGAAAAAGTATGAATAAAGGATCCATGAAAAATTGATAATATGGGATGAAACACTTATGGCTAAGTGTCAAACGATCGAAATAATTGCCCGGAGTTCTAGAGATATGGATATTAATGAACCGTTTGGTGAAAATTTAATGATTTGGGAGGTGAGGTTCTGTCAAGTACTACCAGTAGTTCCAAAATCGACAAAAGCAGAGACTGTAAAAGCTAGCTTGCCAAAGTTATACTTCTGGCCTCAAACGAAAAAGATTCAACTGACAAGAAATATAAAGTAAGAACAGATCCATTATTCAGTGTCTTCTTGCTTCGTGTCAGAAACGGAGAAGAGCATCCAATAAAAGATGATTTGGTTCTTCCTGAACAATTGGTTATCAATCCCAATGGTAATAGTAGTGCATTTAATAAGAGAAATATTTCTATCATTAGATTAAAACGCAATTTGTGCAAATCGCATGATAGAATTAAAAAGATATTTTAGCTAGCAGAAATGAATATGTTGATCAACTAAATAAAAGGTTGATTGCAAAATTTTATAGTAAAAACAAAATATTTTTCAGTTTTGACTCAGCAGAAAATGATACTAATAATTACTACCAAGAAGAATACTTAAATACTTTAGTACCAAATGGCTTTCTACCATACATGTTTGTTGTCAAGTTTCTTATTTCTTACATATGTTAGTGTCACCGTATATATAATAGACTAAGTTAAAATTGATCTTCCATTGTATATAGGTTAATTTTGAAGAAAAATATGCCTGTCATACCACTGAAAAACTTAGATACGTCGAATAGCTTATGTAATAGCACACAAATGGTATATAGAAGTTTTGACAATAACGCCATACATGCAAAAATTATGATACTGGTTAATTTGCTTCTTAGTATATTCTTATCCCCGAATTCAACTTTCCTCTTCCGAAACTAAGGAATATCCTTTTAAATTGGTGTGAAAATAATTTTTAGTATGTTTATGTTTTGCAAATATAATAAATAAAGCACAAGGACGAACATCATAAATATTGGACTATATTAATTGCACAAACAACTCTATGTTGCACTTTCAAGAGGGATATCAAGGTCGACAACAAGAGTTCTGGTTAAAGCAGAGCAACCAACGCATTAGGAGGAAACATACACAAAAAAATATTGTCCACAAAGAAGTGTTTGTTAAGATACTATCACATTAAATACTTTTAAATTATAATATATAATGATCTAACTAACATGACAAAATTGATCATTTGTGTAAGTTTTAATGATGTTCTTTTATTTTAAATTCCATGTATTATGCTAATGTAATAATATTTTTCAGCATGTAGATGGTTGTTGTATTATTATACATAAAATTTCTCTCATTAATTAAATTTTATTGTTCCTTCATATAAATAAATATTTAAATCATCATGTGTCATTATTAACATGCAACGCACGTTCATAGATACTAGTTTAATGATAAATTGGAATCAATACTTGGGCATCAACCAAAGGTTCATAACAGTCCGAAAAAAGGCCAAACAATACGAACTTAGTAGCGAAACTGTCATAGCAGTAATCAGAGTAAACAAATAGATGCATAGCGAGCACAAAGACTATCATCTGTAGTGGAGAAGTAAATAATCAGAGGGCTAAAACGAGCAAAAAATCTGATGAGGAGGCAAACAGTGATGGCGAAACTGGGTGGTCACCATGGTGGTTCACCGGCGACCTCCGGCAGTGGCCAACAGCAGCGACAAACACCCAAAGAAAGGGGCACCGAAAAAATGCTGGGTTTGCCCGAAAATATACAAATCGTCAGTGGCATAACAAAGCCACAGCTAAATTTAGAATAACCAAAACGAGCAGTCACTGCCGGCCAAACGACTTAAACTAGTTTTCTGGTTAAATCACCCGATCAATCAAAAACTCAAAGACAGAAGGTCGCCGAAAAAAATGGCCAGATCTGGGAGTGACCCAGCCATGAAGATCGATAGAGGTTCTTTTCGGGCCAGACCTGGTTCAATCCGGCTAGATCTGGCGCTTCCCAAGGGAGAGCAAAGGTCAACGATGGTAAGGTGTGCCGGCCATGTTCACCGGATTCGCCTAACAACAGTGGAGAGAGGGGCAGTTGACTGACATTCTCTCAAGAGTGAGTGACATGAGAACTGAAGAGAGTTTTTTGGAGAGGTGGCTGATTGCTATAAAAATGAGGGGTTGGTCCGAGATTTTAGGGTTTTACCCATATTAAAAGGCTGATGGGTGTTTGTAAAGTAAAAATTGCACGGGGCGCCCTATTTGGTCGCCCCCATTTAACCTATACCCACTTTATAAAAACGTTTTAACTTGTACTCACTTTTTAAACAACTTCATACCTCTTTCTCCTCCTCCTTCCCCTCCTTCGTTTTCTGAATGTTGAAGCTTGAGATATTGTTATGCGTTCTAACCTGATGATTCATATATATCTGCTTGTCCCATTATGTTCAGTTTGGTCTTATTCACAATAATTTAACATCTTAGATATTTTAGCTTTACAGGCACATTGATTTTTTATTCTAATTTATCTGTAGTAACTTGTTTTCATGTCGAAAATATTTTTCATTCTTTAATCTTTGAAATTAACAGCATCAATCGCTGCTAATCATGATCTATTAAATCCATTGTTGTTTAGAACTTCAGCTCTAAGAATGCTGAAGTTCAACAAATATAAACAAAAATTTCAACTCCTAGAATGCTGAAGTTCAGCAATTACAAAACAAACTTCAGCTCCTAGAATGCTGAAGTTCAACAATTACAAAACAAAAACTTCAGCTCCTGGAATGCTGAAATTCAACAATTACAAAACAAAAACTTTAGCCAAAACATCATGTAGTTTTATTGAACTGAAGTTTGTCATTGCACTATGAACTGAAGTTTGTGTGATTGCCTTTGCAAGTCAGGCCAAACTTCAGGTAAAAATATTTGAAGTTTTGCTACACTTCAGGCAAAATATTCTGAAGTTCAAACTTCAGACATAATATTTTGCTACTTCAGGCTCTTATGTCTGAAGTTACGCGAAAAGTTGGTACGCTTGCAAATTTTTTTTCAAAGCGGGTATAAGTTAAAAGGTGACCCAAAAACTGGATATCGATGCAAATGACCCGTTTGTAAGTGGGGTGGGGGTTGTGTAGATATTTTAAAACATGTGGACTCAAATTAAAGTAAAAATAAAAGTAAAACATAAAAAACAATACGTGGTCAAAATGAAAAGATGCAATGTCACATCAAGCTCACATCAATGTCATGTTACATCACATGACATGTCACATCAGTGTCATGTCACGTCAATGTCTAGTCACATCAAATGTCTTGTCACATCGGATGTTGATGGGACATTGAATTTGACCGGACTTGATCCGTATTTTAAAATTAATTCCACTGGCTTTCATATAATTACTAGACTATGCTGTGTATAAAAATATAATTATTTAATTAGAAAATTTTGTAGTATTTACTCAAAAATATAACTACTACAATTGTGTCGTACTAATTATTATTTTATTTTTGAAAAGTCAATAAATTGATATAATATCCTAATATTTGAAAAATAGGACCATTATCAATAAATCGCTTAAAATTTAAAAAAACGCACAAAAATGGTAGTATTTCACTAATTAGAATAAAATAATAAAATATTCCATATTTTGTAAAAATAGGAGTAATTATCAATAAAATGCATTAAATCTAAATAATGTGCAAAAACTATATTTCTATCATTTTTGATAGGAAGCGTGTAGAAGTTAATTTTTAAATATGGAGGGTCAAAATTGAGTGTCAACAGCTGCCCCTCTTTGACTTGAGATGATGTAAGAGTCTTCGGGCAAAGAAATTGACATCATACTCAATTTTGACACGACATAACAGAGTGGGGGTGAGGATGTTTTGAAGATTGTGACCAAACTCTGATTTCTGAGTTGCCTTCATATCTCGGGTTGCATGAGAATCAGGTCGCGCGTAGTTCTGGAAGATTGATCACTACTTATGATCTTAACCTCAAGGAGTGGAAGATAAATGTTCAAGGACGAAAATTTTGTGTGATCTCGACATTGCTTCCATGATTGCCCTAGTATTGGACTGATGTAATACTGAATGTGGATGTTTGATGATGGATGGATTGATTGCTGGAATTTGATGTGGATGCGGTCGGGCTCTGTGTCGAGTTATCCTACATATCATAGATGTAACGAGAATCAAAACGATTGTAGTTAGAGAAGGCGATAGGATGATTTTGATTTTTGATCTTGAAAAATTGCCTCACCGCCAAGTTGTGATGATATTAGGTGTATTATGTAACGACCCGGCTGGTCGTTTTGAGAATATTAGCCCTGAACCCCTAATTATTGATCTCTCTATTTCATTTTGTGGTTACGTAACTCGCCGGGAGCTTTGATTTTTGGTTTCGGAGTTAAATAGGACACATAGTCCCTAAAATGGAAGTTTAAGTCTTAAGAATTACCCGTAGGTTGATTTGTATGAAGACGACTTTGAAATGGGTTTCGACGGTTCCAATAGCTTTCTAGGGTGATTTTGGTCTTATGAGCGTGTCCGGATGTTGTTTTGGAGGTCCGTAGGTCATTTCGGCGTTAATTGGCGAAAGTTGAAAATTGGATGATTTTTGGGAAGTTTGATTTGATATCGAGGTCGGATTCCGATTCCGGAAAGTGGAGTAGTTCTGTAATGTCAATTATGACATGTGTGCAAAATTGGAGGTCAATCGGACTTGATTTGATAGGTTTCGGCGTCGGATGTAGAAGTTTGAAGTTTTAAAGTTCATTAGGCTTGAATCGATGCACAATTCGTGCTTTTAGCATTGTTTGATGTTATTTTAAGGCTCGACTAAGTTCGTATAATGTTTTAAGACTTGTTGGTATATTCGAACCGGGTCTTGGGGGCCTTGGGGTGGTTTCAAATGGTTAACGGATCAGGTTGAGGTTTAAGGAATGGCTGAAGTGCACCAGTTCTGGTGCAATCGCACTTGCGCAAGTTTGACCGCAGGTGCGAGCCCGCTGAAGCGAGCGGTTGAGCGCAGATGCGGGGCTGGAGAAGGTGGCCAGTGGTCGCAGGTGTGATGAGGAGGTCACAGAAGCGGTGTCGCATCTGCGGAAGGATGAGCGCAGAAGCGGCCTAGGACGAGTTGTGCAATGGTCGCAGGTTCGAGGTAGTTTCCGCACCTGCGTGGTCGCAGATGCGGCGAGCTAGGCACAGAAGCGAAATTTGGTTATTGGGGAAGTTTTGCAAGTGCGATGAGATTCCCGCACCTGCGAGGGTGCAGATGAAGATTGAGGATCGTAGAAGGGAAAGGGGGCCTTGAGGCCTGTCCGTAGAAGCGGTATTGTTTCCGCAGAAGCGGAACCGCATGTGCGCTTAAGTTGCCGCAGAAGCGGTTTAGCTGGGTAGATTATATTAATTTGAGGGTTCGTGATTTTATAATTTTTGGACATTTCAAGCTCGGTCTAAGGAGATTTTTTAGAGGACTTTCGAGGGATTTCTTGAGGTAAGCCACTTGTGAACATTTTTATTCAATAATCTTGTTTCCCCATTAAATTTCCCACCTAGTTTGTGTGTATTTAAGGTGGAATTTGGGAGTTTGATGCTAGGGATTTGGAGAGTTTAATTTGGGGATTTGAGTGGCAATTTTGTGTCGGATTTGAGTAATTTTGGTATGGGTGAACTCAATATCCAATGGGTGTTCGTATTTTGTGACTTTTACCCGATTCTGAGACGTGGGCCCGGGTCAACATTTTGAGGCAAATTTTCAAATCTTTGCTAAAGTAGTAGTTCATTATTTAAATTAGTTTCTTATAGTTCTATTTATCATATGTAATTTCTTTTAGCTAGATTTGAGTCGTTCCGAGTCGGAAATTCCAGGGAAAGGCATTCTATTGACTGATTGAGCGAGATTTGAGGTAAGTGACTTGTCTAACTTTGTATGGGGGAAACTCCCCTTAGGTTTTGGTACTGTTATGATATTTGAAATACGTGTAGGCCGCGTACGCTAGGTGATGAGTACGTACTCGTGTTAAATGTTGAAAAATCCGATTATTGCTGAGTAGTTTTCTTTTAAATCCTTAATTGAGTTGCTCTAGCCTGTGTAGTCATCATGCTTAGCCTAATGTTGCATGTCTACGTATCTTAGTTCTTACTTGAAATTTGTGCAATATGCTTAGTTGAATTACCTGTTTCCTTGATCTTGTATTCAAACTTTAATTGTATGATTCCTTACTGTAAATTCGTTGTTCCATATGTTATGAGTTGTGTATTTACTTTTGAGACTATGAGGCGGTACCTCGGGAGCTCCCCCTGTTGTGTATTTACTTTTGGGACTATGAGGTGGGACTACGAGGCGATACCTCATGAGCGCCCCTGTTGAATATTCACTTTTAGGACTAAGGTGGTAACTCGAGAGCTCCCCCTATTGTGTATTTACATTTGGGACTACGAGGCGGTACCTCGGGAGAGCCCCTATTGTTTACCTCTATTTTGCTATTTTGTTACCTTTCTATAACTTCTCATTGTTTAAATTCCCTGTCATTTCATTATATTGTTATATCTTCTACCTTGCTTCCTTTTATTCCAGTAGGCCCTGACCTGACCTCGTCACTATTCTACCGAGGTTAGCCTTGGCACTTATTGGGTACCGTTGTGGTATACTCATACTAAACTTCTGCACATCTTTTTGTGCAGATCCAGGTACTGCTTACCAGACCAGGTACCAGTGAGCTAGACCGTACGTGGAGACTTCATGGTATATCTGCCAGCATCCGTAGACCTCTGAGTCCCCCCTTTCTCTATGGTGTTGCTTTTCTTTATTTTATTAGACTCTGATCTATAGAGACACTTAACATTTTCTCTTTAGAGCTTGTGACTTGTTTCTACCGGGTTTTGGGGGAGCTGTAAATATTTTGAATCGCAGTTCTTATTTATTGCATACTTTGAGGTTGAGTTTTACCTTTATATTCTATTATTCTGCATATTGTTAGGCTTACATAGTCTTAGAGACTAGGTGCCATCACGACATCCTACAGAGGGAAATTGGGGTTGTGACAAGTTGGTACCAGAGCACTAAGTTCATAGGTGTTATGAGTCACAAGCAGGTTTAGTAGAGTCTCGCGGATCGGTACGGAGACGTCTGTACTTATCTTCGGAAGGCTATGGAATTGTTAGGAAAAGCTTCACTTCTTTGATTCCTTATCGTGCAAGATTTTGAATTCGGATTCTAAATTTCTATCTTTCGATTCTCTCACAGATGGTGAGGACACGTAGAGCTAGATCGGATGACCAGACACTCGCGCCCCCTGCTAGAGCCGCAAGAGGTCGAGGCCGGGGTAGAGACTGAGGACGTCCACGTGGTGCAGCCAAAGCACCCACACGAGCTGCTACAGAGGAGCCACCAGTAGCTCCAGTTGGAGGGAAGGCACCTTAGATGCATGTTACTGCACCAGCCCTCCAGGAGGCTCTCGCCCAGTTTCTGAGCATGTTCAGCACCTTGACTCAGGCAGGATTGATACCACTTGCTTCTGACACATCTCAGGCCGGGGGAGGAGCACAGACTCCCGTCGCCCATACCCTAGAGCAACGGGTCCAGGTGAACCAGGTTCCTGAGGTCATACCAATGATGCCAGTATCTCCAGTTCAGCTCGAGGTTAGGGCAGTCATTTATGTGGGGGAGCAGCTCAGGCTCGAGAGGTACAAGAAGTACCACCCTCTTACTTTCAGTGGCTTGGCGCCAGAGGATGCCTAGAGTTTTCTTGAGGACTGCAACCTTATCCTCCATACTATTGGTGTTGCAGAGTCTAGTGGGGTTTCTTTCACTACGTTCCAGCTTAGAGGAGCGGCCTATCAGTGATGGCGAGCATATGAGTTCGGTAGTCCGGCCGAGGCAGCTTCCCTTGGACTCATTTCTCAGATATGTTCTAGAGCAGTTATGCCAGGTTTCTATGACCGTGTCAGAGTATGTAATCTGGTTTAGTGATTTGGCCAGGTATGCACTAGCCTTGGTTGCTACTATTCGGGAGCAGGTTCGTCGATTTATTGAGGGGCTCAACCCTAGTATCAGATTTAGCATTGCCCGAGAGTTGGAGATGGGAATCGCATACCAGCAGGTTGTGGGGATCGCCAAAAGATTGGAGGGTATGTTGACTCGGGAGAGAGAGGAGAGGGAGGCCAAGAGGTCTCGAGAGTCTGGCACTTATAGTGGTACTCATGCCCCAGGTACAGCTCGTCAAAGTAGAGGCTATGTGGGTCGCCCTATTCATTCAGTACTTCCAGCCGCCAGCGGTGCTCCGGCCACTCCTAGGCCCCAGGCTCCTTATTATGCATTGCCATTGTCTAGTGCACCTCCTGCATGGGGTGCTTTCAGTGGTCAGTCCAGCCAATCATACCCGAGCCAGTTGCAGCATCCACGTCCTCTGAGAGCTTATTTTGAGTGTGGCGACACTCATCATATGGTGAGGGATTGCCCCAGACTTAGGAGTGGTGCACCTCCATAGAACACTCAAGCACCACGTGCTCCACTGGGTCCTCAAGCTATGGTTACAACACCAGCTACTACCCCACTAGCATAGCCACCTCTAGGTGGAGGTTGGACAGGTAGAGGTCGCCCTAGAGGGGGAGGCCAGGCCAGATATTTTGCCCTTCCTACTAGGACGAAGGTAGTTGCATCTGATTCTATCATCATAGGTATTGTTCTGGTCATCCATGGAGATGCATCAGTCTTATTTGATCCAGGCTCCACTTATTCCATGTGTCATCTTATTTTTCCCCATATTTGGGTATATCCCGTGATTCTCTGAGTTCTCTTGTCTATGTGTCTACACCCGCAGGTGATTCTATTGTTGTTGACCGTGTGTATCGGTCATGTTTGATTGTTCTTAGTGGTTTTGAGATCAGAGCCGATTTATTATTGCTCAGTATGATGGATTTCGATGTTATTTTGGGCATGAACTGGTTGTCGCCCTATCACCCTATCCTTGATTGTCATGTCAAGATGGTGACGTTGGATATGCTAGGTCTACCGTGGCTAGAGTGGAAGAGTAAACATTCGAGGACAAACCTGTGAGGTTACAAATGCGTGCTTTTACTGTTACACCCTATATTTTTATACATAAAAATGCGTTGTAAGCAAACTAATGTAGGACCAAAAATGAGATAATATTTAAAAGTATATAAAGTAAGTTAATCATGTTACCTATGAGGTTACAAATATTGAAGATCATGAACAACAAGTACAAAGAGGGTTGGATAGTTCAGAAGCTAAAGCAATTGAATAAAACAATGTTTCGTCGAAAGTCGACAAGTTGGGAATGTTATAACATGTACCTTTGGGGTGAGACTAGGGTTGTTAATATGATAAGTAGATTATGTTATGATTTATATTAGTCGTATGAAATCCGTGTGTTATGTTTCAATGTCAAGCGAGTTGTGGAACAAAAGTCGATGAAAGTCATCACAAGTTACACTCATAAGTTTTACTGAAACTTTGGGTCAAATGTAACTGCAATTTTCTCCCAATATACTTAGAGTTATGGGGTTTTCCACCCATAAAATTAAAGATCTATGAGTCTACTTTCCAATTCATTAAACCGTTTGTCAATACGACATCGGAGTAGTGAGATATGGGCATTTTTGCAATACTGCGCAAGCTGCTAGGTGACAAGTAGGCGTGTCACCTACTTGCTTAAATGAAAGCCCAAAAATGGGCCATTTCGGGTCGTCCAAAGAGGACTTTTAAAGGCCTATTTTCTTCATATATTAGACTTAAAATAGAGCATAATAACCAGACATAATCTCTGCAAAGAATCCTTCCAAAAAATTTTCCACAAACCCTAATTGATTTTCTCTCCCTTTCAAGTTCTAATTGGAGGTAAAACCTAGAGTTTGAAGAACCAAGATAGGAGCTGAGTTATCCAACAAATAAGGTGAGTTTACTGCTCTCTTTCATCCAGTTTTTCTTCTATAAATTCATGGTAAGTCGTTCTATACTTGTGAGAACTCACGGGACGGTGATCGGAAGCCGTGAGTTCGAGTTATTCACTTGTAGCGGACTGTTTTGTGGACTATTTTGTGTTGCTGTTGGGCTGCGTGTTTTACTACTGTTTAGTGGAGTTTTGGAGGAGGAAGGGGGTGTAGAAACACCATATAAATGTAGGGTGGTTGGCTGGTCGTTCGTCATAATATTTTCGGGTCGTTTGACACTACTACGGTGGTCTTTTTGTGTATGAAGAGATTGGGGTGTATTGGGCTGTTTTGTAGTATTTGATGGTGTATATAGGGCTGGAAAATGATGTATATATGTTGTCATTGTTCTGTTCTTGTATTGTTGGTGTTATCTTGAATTTGGAGGAAGTAAGGATTATAGGGGAGATGCTGCCCGTTTTAATACAAAATAAGTTTGTCGTTCGTTGTGCGATAGTTGTACCTTTCATAACTTAACGATAGTATTATTATCATTCTTGTAGATTAAGGTGCGAAGAGGTGAGTTCAACTTGGTGATTGGAAAGATTGTGATAAGGTATGTTAAGGCTAAGCCCTTCCTTCATTTTGGCATGATCTCGTAGCTACATGTGTTAATAATGAGACATAAAGAGAAGTTCGTATTCATGAATTTATTCACATTATTCTAGTCTCATAAGTTACAATATTATTCCTTATCGAGACTTCATATTCAGTTTAGTTTTGTCTTTATTCAGTCAAGAGAGCAGAGGGTCTATATATATATATACAGTATTACACTATTTTCACCACCATCGAGCTATAATCGGTGGGCAGGCCCCTATTGGGCAACCTCTGATCAGATGGTAAGTTATATATACCGAGCCTACTGTGGCCGAGCGCCTATGAGCGAGCCCAGGATGGCCTAGATATAGAGCCCAGTATGGCTGAGCGCCTATGAGCGAGCCTACTACGGCCGGGCATTTACACGTACCGAGCCTTATAGGGCCGGACATTTATTTTACTTACTATATTGAAGGAGTTTAGTCACTATCAGCAGGTAAGTATATCTCCAGATCATCTTTGACTCCCAGTTACTTCCAGTTATTATATTATCAGTTCAGTTTCAATTTTCAGTTATGTTATTGCCTTACATACTCGGTACATTATTTCGTACTGACGTCCCTTTTCCGGGGACACTGCATTTCATGCATGCAGGTTTAGATAGACAGACAAGTAGACCTCCTCAGTAGGTGTTTCCAGAGTTTAGCCTGATCGGTAAGCTCCACATCCTTCGGAGTTATCGGGTCTAGGTTTTTGTGTGCATCTTATGTATGTATTTATATATATAATATGGGTAGGTCGGGGCCCTGTTCCGATCACAATATATCTATCAGTAGAGGCTTGTAGACATATCCTGTTGGTTAGTGCAGTATGTTGGGTTTGTAGGCCTGGTATGTATATTTGATGGTTTGTCAGCTGTAGTAGCTATGACGGCCTTGTCGGCCTAGCTTTATATTGATGTTTAGTTAGCGCTAGTTTCCATTCAGTTTTATATTTTGCTTCGCAAATTGTCTTGCAAGGTGGCCCCATGGCCAAAGTATGACATTATATGTTCAGAGTCCCTTAGTCGCAATTTGGTACGCCAGGTTAGGTGAGGCACCGGGTGCTTGTCTCGCTCCTAGGTTCGGGGCGTGACAAACTTGGTATCAGAGCAGTTCTGTCCTAGGGAGTCTACAAGCCGTGTCTAGTAGGGTCTTGTTTATAGATGTGTTGTGCACCACATTATATAAGCAGGGAACTACAGGGCATTTAGGAGTTGTTTACCCCTTCCTTCAAATCTAAATCGTGCTGTAGAACTGAGTTATAGGAAATTTGAGTTAAACTTACGTGTTTGTATTTTCATACACAGATGACGGTGACTAGGAAGACTACGACTAGCCAGAGGGTAGATACAACAACAGGTGAGGGGACCAGCAGGATACCTCATGTAGATGGGTCACAGTTTGAGGCTCAAGGCGAGACCCCTACTCAGCCATTACCGGCTCCTCCACCACCTGAGGAGATTCCTAGGGATACCACACATCCAGTTCCCCCTCCACTTCTACCAGATCAGAACTTGAGGAGTGCGGTGCATTTGTTGACACAGTTGGTAGCTACCCAGCAATAGGCTAGGGCATCAGCTAGTGCAGGAACTTCTGAGGGGTCTGGGAGTTCAAGGGTCTGAGAGTTTATTGCTTTGAGTCCCCCAGAGTTCACGGGGACAGATCAGAGGGAGGACCCGCAGGATTTCATAGATCAGCTTCACAGGATCTTTCGTGTTATGCATGCCACGGAGAAAGAGGCAGTTGAGCTAGCAGCTTTTCGACTCCGAGATATAGCCATCCTTTGGTACGAGGGAAGGGAGAGGTCCAGGGGACGTTATGCACCTCCAGCTATTTGGGAGAATTTTTCAGATGCCTTCCTTGACCAGTACTTACCACGGGAGATCCGACAGGCTCGAGTCGATCAGTTTCTAGCCCTCAAGCAGGGTAATATGAGTGTTCGAGAGTATAGTCTCCATTTTGACTCATTGGCCAGATATGCACCATCCATAGTTGCTACTATGCGGGACAGGATTCACAGGTTTATAGCAGGGTTAGCCCCAGAGTTAACCGAGGCATGTGCCACCGCTGCATTGCAGGATAGTATGGATATCTCCCGGATTCAGGCATTCGCCCAGAATATAGAAAGGGGTAGGCGTCGGCAGCAGGGTACAGAGAGGGCTGAGCTAGGGCAACATAAGAGGATGAGATTTTTCCAGGTCTCAGGAGCAATCTTAGGGTAGTTATAGGACCCAGTACTTCGGACGGCCACCTAGGCCTCTGCCACCTCGGTTACAGGGTTACAGGTATGACCGCTATACTCAGTCAGGACCATGTGAGAGCTCACGGGCGTCGGGTTTGCAGCGACAGCGAGGTTCTGTGCAGACATGGTCATTTTCGCCGCGGTGTGACATCTGTGGTAGAGGACACTTGGGCCAATGCCGAGCAGGTTCTGATACTTGTTATACATGTGGGCGTCCGGGGCATATGATGCGAGATTGCCCAAATAGAGATTCTGGGGGTATGGCACAACCAGCAAGTTCAGCGACAGGATCATCTATGTCTGTGCATCCTTCTGGGCGCGAGTCTCAATCTTCGGCTGGTAGAGGTCGAGGCAGAGGTAGAGGTTCTAATTCAGGTGTTAATCAGAACCGTATTTATGCTTTAGCGGGTCGACATGACCAGGAGTCTTCACCAGATGTTGTGACAGGTATATTGACCATTTGCTCTCACGATGCTTATGCCTTGATAGACCCATGATCTACTTTATCGTATATTACCCCATTTGTCGCGAGGAAATTTGGTATAGTGCCTGAAATACTAAGTGATCCTTTTGCGGTATCTACACCGGTCGGAGAATCGATTATTGCTAGACGGGTTTACCGAGGTTGTACGGTGACAGTTTGTAGTCGCCAGACCTCAGCCGACCTAGTTGAGTTAGAGATGATGGATTTTGATGTTATCATGGACTGGTTGTCAGCTTGCTATGCTACAGTTGATTGCCGAGCAAAGGCAGCTAGATTTCATTTTCCAGGTGAGGCAGTCCTTGAATGGGTAGGTAATACAGCGGCACCCAGAGGTAGGTTTATTTCCTATCTGAAGGCGAGGAAAATGATTGCAAAAGGGTGCATTTATCATATTGTGCGAGTTAGAGATGCAGATGTAGAGATATCTACATTTCAATCTATTCCCGTAGTCAATAAGTATGCAGATGCGTTTCCAGATGAACTTCCAGGTATTCCTCCAGAGCGAGAGATTGATTTTAGCATCGATTTGCTTCCAGGAACTCAACCAATATCCATCCCTCCGTATAGAATGGCACCTGCCGAATTAAAGGAGTTGAAGCAGCAGTTAAAAGATTTGCTAGAGAAAGGTTTCATCAGGCCCAGTACCTCACCTTGGGGTGCACCGGTACTCTTTGTGCGGAAGAAAGACGGCTCATTGAGGATGTGTATCGATTATAGGCAGCTGAACAAGGTAACTATTAAGAATAAGTATCCACTTCCAAGGATTGATGATTTGTTTGATCAGTTGCAGGGGGCTAGATTCTTTTCAAAGATAGATTTGAGATCGGGATACCACCAGGTCAGAGTTCGGGAGAAAGATATTCCGAAGACAGCCTTCAGGACCCGATATGGCCACTTCGAGTTCCTTGTCATGTCCTTCGGGTTGACGAATGCTCCCGCCGTATTTATGGACTTGATGAATAGCCTATTTCGTCCATTTTTAGATCTGTTCGTGATAGTATTTATTGATGATATTCTGGTCTATTCAAGTTCAGAGGATGAACATGTGGACCACTTGCGAGCGGTACTCCAAACCCTCCGTGATCGTAAGTTGTATGCTAAGTTTTTTAAATGTGAGTTCTGGTTGAAGTCTGTAGCATTCTTGGGGCATATTGTACCAGATGAAGGGATAAAGGTGGACACTCAGAAGATTGAGGCCGTGAAATCTTGGCCTAGACCTACCACTCCGACAGAGGTTCGTAGCTTTCTAGGCTTAGCAGGATACTATCGGAGGTTCGTAGAGGGTTTTTCTTCCCTTTCGGCACCATTGACGAAGTTGACACAGAAAGAAACTAAGTTTCAATGGACAGAGGCTTGTGAGCGGAGTTTCCAAGAGCTTAAGAACAGGTTGACCTCAGCTCCAGTTCTAACACTTCCAGAGGGTCTAGAGGGTTATGCCGTGTATTGTGATGCATCAGTTGTCGGGTTAGGATGTGTCCTGATGCAACATGGGAAGGTAATTGCGTATACTTCAAGGCAGTTGAGGAAGCACGAGAGGAATTATCCGACACATGACCTCGAGTTAGCTGCGGTTGTCCATGCACTTAAGATATGGCGGCATTATTTATATGGTGTTCATGTTGATGTATTTACTGATCATAAAAGCCTACAATATATCTTCAAGCAGAAAGAGTTGAATTTTCGACAGAGGCGATGGCTTGAGTTATTGAAAGATTACGATGTTAACATTCTCTACCATCCAGGGAAAGCTAATGTTGTAGCAGATGCATTAAGTCGCCGATCTATGGGTAGCTTAGCACATGTAGAGCCCGAGAAAAGACAATTAGCTAGAGAGATTCATCAATTGTCTTCGTTGGGGGTTCGGTTAGTAGATTCTGAGGATAGTGGAGTTGTACTCCAAAACACTACAAAATCATCCCTCATAGCGAAAGTCAAGGAAAGGCAGTACGAGGACCCAGAGTTGGTCGAGTTGAGAGAGCGAGTTCCGCAGCAGAAGAAGCCACTGTTAGAGCTAAAGGGAGATGGGGTTCTCAGATATAGGGGTCGTTTGTGTGTTCCAGATGTAGCAGGGCTACGAGACAGGATTATGTCAGAGGCACATTATTCATGGTATTCCATCCATCCTGGGTCGACGAAGATGTATCATGACATTAAGGATGTGTACTGGTGGAACGATATGAAAAAGAACATTGCTGAGTTTGTCGCCCAATGTACTAGTTGCCAGCAAGTGAAGGTAGAGCACCAGAAGCCTGGAGGGCTAATGCAGACTATAGAGATCCCGACATGGAAATGGGAGGCGATAAACATGGACTTTATCACGGGTTTACCTCATTCTAATCGTAAGTTCGATTCCATATGGGTGATAGTCGATAGGCTCACAAAATCAGCTCACTTCCTACCGGTCAGATCTACATATACAGCAGAAGATTATGCAAAGTTATATATTAAGGAGATAGTGCGGCTACACGGATTACCAGTTTCTATTATATCTGACCGCGGGGCTCAGTTTACAGCACATTTTTGGAGGTCATTTCAGAGAGGTCTAGGGACTCAGGTGAATCTCAGCACAAATTTTCATCCACAGACTGATGGACAAGCCGAGCGCACAATTCAGATGCTCGAGGATATGTTACGAGTATGTGTGTTGGATTTTAAAAGAAGTTGGGATGAACATCTACCTCTTATCGAGTTTGCATATAATAACAATTACCACTCCAGTATTCAAATGGCTCTGTACGAGGCTTTGTATGGGCATAAGTGCAGATCTCCTATAGGGTGGTTTGATGTTGGGGAATCTGGGTTATATGGGCCAGACCTGGTTCAACAGGCCATAGAGAAAGTAAAGCTTATCCGGGAGCGACTGTTGACAGCTCAGAGTCGTCAGAAGTCATTATATTATCAGTTCAGTTTTAATTTTTAGTTATGTTATTGCCTTACATACTCGGTACATTATTTCGTACTGACGTCCCTTTTTCGGGGATGCTGCATTTCATGCATGCAGGTTCAGATAGACAGACGAGTAGACCTCCTCAGTAGGTGTTTCCAGAGTTTAGCCTGATCGGTAAGCTCAAACATCCTTCAGAGTTATCGGGACTAGGTTTTTGTGTGCATCTTATGTATGTATTTATATATATAATATGGGTAGGTCGGGGCCCTGTTCCGATCACAATATATCTATCAGTAGAGGCTTGTAGACATATCCTGTTGGTTAGTGCAGTATGTTGGGTTTGTAGGCCTGGTATGTATATTTGATGGTTTGTCAGCTGTAGTAGCTATGACGGCCTTGTCGGCCTAGCTTTATATTGATGTTTAGTTAGCGCTAGTTTCCATTCAGTTTTATATTTTGCTTCGCAAATTGTCTTGCAAGGTGGCCCCATGGCCAAAGTATGACATTATATGTTCAGAGTCCCTTAGTCGCAATTTGGTACGCCAGGTTAGGTGAGGCACCGGGCGCTTGTCTCTCTCCTAGGTTCGGGGCGTGACAGGTTGAGAAAGGGTGTGATGCATATTTGGCATATGTGAGGGATGTTAGTATTGATACTCCTACCGTCGAGTCAGTTCCGATAGTGGTGGACTATTCAGATGTATTCCCGATGGATTTTTCGGGCATGCCGCCCGACAAGGATATTGACTTTGGCATTGATTTGATACCAGGCACTCAGCCTATTTTTATTCCACCTTATCGTATGGCCCCAACAGAGTTAAAAGAATTAAAGGAACAATTTCAAGAGTTGCTCGATAAGGGCTTCATTCGGCCTAGTGTGTCACATTGGGGTGCCCCTATCTTGTTTGTAAAGAAGAAGGATGGTTCTATGCGAATGTGTATTGATTATCGCCAGTTGAACAAGGCTACAATGAAGAACATGTACCCATTTCCACGTATTGATGATCTATTTGATCAGCTTCAGGGTGCTAGAGTGTTATCTAAGATTGACTTGCATTCAGGCATTGAAGATTTGGGAGCCAAATATCCCGAAGACTGCTTTCAGGACTCGGTATGGTCATTAGGAGTTCCTTGTGATGACTTTTGGACTAACCAATGCCCCAACATCATTCATGCACTTGAGGAACAATGTATTTCAGCCCTATCTTAACTCTTTCGTTATTGTGTTTATTGACGACATTCTGGTGTTCTCCAGGACTCGGGTGGATCATGAGCATCACCTGAGGACTGTGCTTCAAACCTTGAGAGAAAAGAAGTTGTATGCAAAATTTTCGAAGTGTGAATTCTGGCTAGAGTCAGTGGCATTTTTGGGTCATGTAGTATCGAGTAAGGGGATCAAGGTAGATCCGAAGAAGATTGAAGCAGTGCAGAGTTGGCTCATACCGTCCTCAGCTACGGAGATTCGGAGTTTTCTTGGCTTGGCGTGGTATTATCGCCGATTTGTAGAGGGTTTCTTGTCTATTGTTGCACCTATGACTAGATTGACCCAGCAAGGTGCTCTGTTTCGGTGGACCGAGGAGTGTGAGGGGATCTTTCAAAAGCTCAAGACTGCTTTGACTACATCCCCAGTGTTAGTGTTGCCTACTAGATCGGGGTCCTATACAGTTTATTATGATGCGTCACGCATTGGTCTCGGTGCGGTGTTGATGCGGGACGGTAGGGTGATTGCCTAGCATCTAGACAACTGAAGGTGCATGAGAAGAACTATCCGGTCCACGACCTCGAGTAAGCAGCTATTGTTCATGCCTTGAAGATCTAGTGGCATTATTTGTATGGTGTCCCTTGCGAGGTCTACACCGATTACCGAAGTTTGCAACATCTGTTTCAACAGAAGAATCTTAACTTGCGGCAGTGGAGATGGTTGGAGCTGCTTAAGGATTATGATTTCACCACTCTATCATCTTGTGAAGGCCAATGTGGTGGCCGATGCCTTGAGTCGCAAGGCGGAGAGTTTGGGCAGTTTAGCATATCTACCAGTAGCAAAGAGGCCTTTAGAGTTAGATGTTCAGGCCTTGGCCAGCCTGTTTGTCAGACTGGATGTTTTCGAGCCGAGCAGGGTTTTGGCTTGTGTGATTTTTCAGACTTCTCTTTATGATTGTATCAGAGAGCGTCAATATGATGACCCCCATCATCTTGTCCTTAAGGACACGGTTCAGCACGGTGATGCCGAGGAGGTCACTATTGGATATTACGGTGTATTACGGATGTAGGGCAAGCTATGTGTGCCTAATATAGATGGCTTGCATGAGTTGATTCTCTAGGAGGCTCACAGTTTGCGGTACTCCATTTATCCAGGTACCGCGAAGATGTATCAGAAATTGAGGCAGCATTATTGGTGGAGGGGAATGAAGAAGGACATAGTGGAATATGTGGCTCGGTGCCTAAATTATCAGCACGTGAAGTATGAGCATCAGCGGCCAGATGGATTGCTTCAGAAGCTAGAGATTCCAGAGTGAAAATGGGAGCGGATTACTATGGATTTCATTGTTGGTCTCTCACGGAGTCAAAGAACATTCGATGCAATTTGGGTGATTGTGGATAGATTGACCAAGTCAACTCATTTCATTCTTGTGATTACTACTTACTCTTCAGAGCAGCTGGCTCAGGTTTACATTAGCGAGATTGTCAGACTTCATGGCATACCGGTATCTATCATCTCTAACCGGGGTACGCAGTTTACATCGCGGTTCTGAAGATCCGTATAGCATGATATGGGTACTCGGGTGGAGTTGAGCACAACATTTCACCCTCAGACGGACGGATAGTCCGAGCGCACTATTCAAACATTGGAGGATATGCTTCGTGCGTGTGTGATGGATTTTGGGGGTGCTTGGGATCAGTTCTTGCCACTTGCGGAGTTTTCCTACAACAACACTTATCAGTCGAGCATTCAGATGGCACCGTACGAGACTTTGTATGGTAGGCGGTGCCGGTCTCCAGTGAGTTGGTTTGAGCCGGGTGAGGCTAGACTATTGGGTACAGATTTGGTTTAGGATGCTTTGAAAAAGGTCAAATTAATTCAGGATCGACTTCGTACAACCCAATCTAGGCAGAAGAGTTATGCGGATCAAAAGGTTCGTGACTTTGCATTCATGGTTGGGAGCGAGTCTTGCTCCAGGTTTCACCCAAGAAGGGTGTTATGAGGTTCGAGAGGAAGGGCAAGTTGAGCCCTAGGTATATCGAGCCTTCTGAGATTCTCGAGAGGGTTGGAGACATGGCTTACAGACTTGCACTACCACCTAGCCTCTGTGCAGTTCATCCAGTACTCCATGTTTCCATGCTCCGGAAGTATCACGGCGATCCGTCTCATGTGTTAGACTTCAGCTCAGTCTAGTTGGACAAGGATCTATCTTATGTTGAGTAGTCGGTGGCCATTTTAGACAGGCAAGTTCGAAAGTTGAGGTCGAAGAATATCGCTTCAGTAAAGGTTCAGTGGAGGGGTCATCCGGTCGAGGAGGCGACTTGGGAGACCGAGCATGATATGTGCAGCCGTTATCCTCATATTTTTACCAATTCAGGTATGTCTCTATACTTGTTCGAGGATGAACATTTATTTTAAGAAGGGGAGGATGTAACGACCCGGCCGGTTGTTTTGAGAATATTAGCCCCAAACCCCTAATTATTGCTCCCTCTATTTCATTTTGTGGTTATGTAACTTGCTGGGAGGTTTGGTTTTTGGTTTCGGAGTAAAATGGGACACATAGTCCCTAAAATGGAAGTTTAAGTCGTAGGAATTGACCGTAGGTTGGTTTGTGTGAAGACGACTCCGGAATGGGATTTTGACGATTCCAATAGTTCCGTAGAGTGATTTTGGTCTTAGGAGCGTGTTCGGATGTTGTTTGGAGCTCCGTAGGTCATTTCGGCGTTAATTGGCGAAAGTTAGAAATTGAATGATTTTTGGGAAATTTGACTTTGAGTGGACTTTTTGATATCATGGTCGGATTCTGATTCCAGAAGTTGGAGTAGGTTTGTAAGGTCAATTATGACTTGTGTGCAAAATTGGAGGTCAATCGAACTTGATTTTATAGATTTCGGTGTCGGATGCAGAAGTTTGAAGTTTTAAAGTTCATTAGGCTTGAATCGATGCACAATTCGTGTTTTTATCATTGTTTGATGTGATTTGAAGGCTCGACTAAGTCCGTATAATATTTTAGGACTTGTTGGTATATTCGGACGGGGTCCCGGGGGCCTCGGGGTGGTTTCAGATGGTTAACGGATCGAGTTGAGGCTTAAGGAATGGCTAAAGTGCACTAGTTCTAGTGCAAATCGCACCTACGCAAGTTTAACTGTAGGTGCGAGCCCGCAGAAGCAAGCGGTTGAGCACATATGCGGGGCTGGAGAAGGTGGCCAGTGGTCGCAGGTGCGACGAGGAGGTCGCAAAAGCGATGTCGCATCTGCGGAAGGATGAGCACAGAAGTGGCCTTGGACGAATTGTGCAATGGTCGCAGATGCGAGGTAGTTTCCGCACCTGCATGGTGGTAGAAGCGGCGAGCTGGGCGCAAAAGTAAAACTTGGTTAGTGGGGATGTTTTGCCGGTGCGATGAGATTCCCGCACGTGTGAAGGTGCAAATGCTGATATGGGATCCCAGAAGCGAAAGGGGGCCTTGAGGCCTATCCACAAAAGCGGTATTGTTTCTGCATAAGCGGGACCGCAGGTGCGGTTAAGTTGCCACATAAGCGGTTTAGCTGTGCAGATTATATTAATTCGAGGGTTCATGATTTTATCATTTTTGGATATTTCAAGTTCGGTCTAAGGTTATATTTGAGAGGACTTTCGAGGGATTTCTTGAGGTAAGCCACTTGTGAACATTTTTATTCAATAATCTTGTTTCCCCATTGAATTTTCCACCTAGTTTGTGTGTATTTAAGGTGGAATTTGGGAGTTTGAGGCTAGGGATTTGAAGAGTTTAACTTGGGAATTTGAGAAGTGATTTGGTGTCGGATTTGAGTAATTTTGGTATGGGTGAACTCGATATCGAATGGAATTTGGAAAGCTCAACGTTCGTTCTCAAAATTAGCCCCAATTTATTTGCTAGAAGATAATTCCACGCTTTGTCGCCTCTTTGATTAGGAGAGTTGACGAAGTGTGGACTATGTTTTTTTCTGATTTGACAAAGATGAACATGTGATTTTTTAAATGAAATTGGGTCCCGAGTTGGAACTCTAATTCGAAATAGATCCGGGCTGGATACCGATCTAAAGAGATATCGGAGCATTTTGGATTTTTTTAAGGAAATCCGAGTTGTGATACCGGTCTAAAATGATCGGAGCACTTTGATTTTTGAAGGAAATTCGGGTTGTACACCGGTCCGAAGTGATATTAAAGCATTTAAATCTAAAATACCCATATTAGAATAAAATGCCCATTGTTCATGAGGGCTCCTAGAAAATATGGCTTTGAAATGAAATGCCCATTGTTCAGGAGGGCGCCTGGAAATTTTGAACTTGAAATGAAATGCCCATTGTTCAGGAGGGCGCCTGGAAGATTTGGCTTTGAAATAAAATGCTCATTGTTTAGGAGGCCGATTGAAAATTTGACTTTGAAAGAAAATGCCCAGTGTTCAGGAGGGCGTCTGAAAAAGAAAGAAGTTATTTTAAAATGCAAAATGATGAATTTTGAAATGATAAGGCCGAGTCTGACACAGACTGCCTGCGTATCCCAATGGAATCAGGCCAAGACATAGTTCGATTGCAAAAGATGACTGAATCCGATGTGGATTGACTACGTATTCCTACCAAAGGAAATCAAGTCACGGTGTAGTTCCTAATATGTAGAAATGATTTTTTTGTTTTTTTATTAGAGGAGTGGTACCGGACCCTATGTTGATTGCCTATGTATCCCCCTGTGGGAAGTCAGGTCAGGTGTAGTTCTGTTAGAACAAAATCTAACTACACCGTCAGCAAAGCTTGACTCACTTTTTTTATCTTTTGTATTTTTGTTGTTTTGTAGCTTTTTGTAGAGAATATTGTAAAGAAAGACTGTGATTTTAGATCGATCATCATCTCTTTTTTTTTAGTTGACTTTGATTGGTACCAATGATTAGTTTTGTGCATAAGAATTTCTACCATATACTTTCTAACGATCCGAGGTCAGCTTATGGGTAATTCCTATAGCTTCGAGCGGTATCTCATGTATACCTAAGTTCCACAAGATTTGTTCATCTTGCTTCAATCAAAGGTTTTGAATTCTGCCTATCTCATGTGTCAAGTTCCCTCACCATAAAAAAAAGTCCTAATTTTCACATATATATGAAGTATTTCTTTTGTATTTTGATTTTTAGGACATTTTGAGAAGTACACTCACGCTCAAAAAGATGTTCAATGCATGCAATTGAGATACCATATGCTTGACCTTCATGTGAGTATCCACTAATGTGAGAACACTTGGAATAGGATCATGTAGGGCTTTGTTATAGGCTTGTAATGTAGGCTTGGAGTCGGGTAGGATGTTCCTCCTTGAGCACTGCATTGTGCCAGTGTCTTTGGAGTTCAAACCATGATTCGGCGCTTGATCTTGTTCGGCTCGATGTCCCTTTCTTTGGTTTGATTTCTTTTTGTCACGACCGAAAACCAACATGTCATGATGGCGCCTATCATGGTACTAGGCAAGCTGACTATGCAGACATTTACAACACTCTAAAGCTTTGAAAGATACGGAAGTAGTTATAATTAAGGAAAACCTTTTAAAAACAGAGTAAGAAATCATAATTCCATATAAAATCTCTCCCAAAAATCGGGGTGTCACCGAGTACATGAGCATCTACATAAAAACACTGTCTAATACACCGTCTAGGAAATAAAAACTTAAACATAAAATGGAAGATAAGGAGGGAGAGTGAAGGTTTGTGAACGCCAAGTAGCTACCTCGATGGCCTCCGAAAATCTGACTCCACAACTCAACAACCACCGTGACCGAAAGCACCTGGATCTGAACACGAGATGCAGGGTGTAGCGTGAGTACAACCAACTCAATAAGTAACAAATTTAACCTTTGGACTGAAGGGTAGTGACGAACTCAGTAGGAACAGTTCAATATAGAAATAACAGTATAGGAATGTGGGCATGCTTTCAAGTTCGACAATTAAACTCAATTTAAGTAAAATAGATCAAATTCTGAATGATATGAGGAGCATGACCTCTCTACATCTACATTCCAATACACATGCTATATGCGATGCACCACACTAAAAGTCTCGTGTATTCACACTCTCAGAATACTCAGTCGCTTAGCACTATATATGGCCAATCCAGCCAAGGGAAGATCCATCCCATATATATATATATACCTCGACTGATAGTCAGTCACTCAGTACTGTATAAGGCCAATCCTGCCCAGGGGGAGATCCATCCCCAATTATAAATGATTCGGACAAGATCCATGCCCAGGGAAGATCCATCCCTCAATATAATCAACTGCGCTCACTAGGGGTGTGTACAGACTCCGGAGGGGCTCCTTCAGCCCAAGCTCTATAATAAGACAGATCCATGCATAAATCAATAAACATGTTGCGGCGTGCGGCCCGATCCCATAACTATCACTCTCAATCAGGCCCTTGGCCTCACTCAGTCATCAATCTTTCCAGTCTCTCTCTCTCTCTCTTGGTCTCACAATGTTGTGAAATTAGCCCAAAAATAATGACATGATACAACAATAAATAGCAACGGAGACTGAGATATGATATCCAATGAATAAATATGACTGAGTACGAAATTTCATTGTAATCAATAAGTCAACATCAAGAAAACGACCACTATGGGTCTCAAAAGTACCAACAATAGCCTAAACATGATTTCTAGCAAGATTGGCAGCTCAATTACTTATCACATGATGAAAACACGGTTATCAACAAGATAAATCCACTATACAGTTCCATGGAATCGACTAGGTCACATTTTTTACGGTGCACGCCCACACACCCGTCAGTTGGAATGTGCGTCACCTCAACACCAATCTATAACACATAATTCGGGGTTTCGAACCCTCAGGGCCAAGTTTAGAAGTGTTACTTACATCAATCCGGGAAAATATCTACTCCAACACACCTTTGCCTTGCTAAGCGGCCTCTGAATGCCTCGAATCTAGCCACAAATAATGTGATACAATCAACACGGGCTAAAGAAATCAATTCCATAATGAAATACAATGTTATTAATCAAAAGTCAAAAATCGACTCAAAAGCCAGCCCTTGGGCCAACGTCTCAAAATCCGTTAAAAGTCACAAAACTCGAAAGCCCTTTCAACCATGAGTCAAACCATACCAAATTTGCCAAAATCCAACACCACATCGTCACCCAAATCCCCAAATCAAACTCTCCAAATCCCTAGCCTCAAACTCCTAATTTACACCTTAAATTCACACCAACTAGGTGGGAAAATCAATGGGAAAAAAAGATTATTAATAAAAAATGAGCACAAGGGATTTACCTCAAGAAACCCCTCGAAACGCCTCTCAAGAATCGCCAAAACCCAAGCTTAAAAAGTTTGAAAAGAAGCCAAATCGCGAACCCTTGTTTTTAAATGTTCTGCCCAGCCTTTTCACTTCTGCGGACACTTAACCGCTACTGCGACATCGCAGAAGCGAACAATCTTCTGCTTCTGCAGTGAACCACTGGAGTTGGGCCTCCGCTTATGCGGTCCTTTCCCCCGCATTTGCGCAACCGCAAGTGCGGAATTCCCCATCACAAATGTGCACCTTCCGCTTCTGCGCCCATCTTGCCGCACCTGCGACCACCTACACACTCCCCTCCAAACTCGCATCTACGCAACTCAACCCGCATTTGCGAGCTTGTATCTGTGATCAAAGCTCCGCAGGTGCGGTTACACCAACAGACTCCAGCTTCAGCAACCTCTCAAATTCAACTTTTGATCCGTTAACCATCTGGAATCAACCCGAGGCCCCCGGGACCTCAACCAAACATACCAACAAGTTTTAAAACATGATACGAACTTATTTGAGTCCTCTAATCACATCAAACAACATCAAAAATATGAATCGCACCCCAATTCAAGCCTATTGAAACTAAGAAATTCCAACTTCTACAAACAACGCCAAAACCTATCAAATCACGTTCGATTGATCCCAAATTTTGCACACAAGTCAAAAATGACATTATGAACCTACTCCAACTTCTAGAATTGGAATCCGACCCCGATATCAAAAATTACACTCCCGGTCAAAATTTCAAAAAATCTAATTTTTGCCATTTCAAGCCTAATTCCACTACGGACCTCCAAACCACAATCCGGACACGCTCCTATATCCAAAATCACCCAACGGAGCTAACGGAACCATCAAAACTCCATTCCGGAGTCGTCTACACCTAAGTCCACATCCGGTCAACTTTTTCAACTTAAGTTTTTATCCTTGAGACTAAATGTCTCAGTTTATTCCGAAACCTTACTGGACCCGAACCGACTACCCCGATAAGTCAGATAACAGCTAAAAATTATAAAATGAGCAGTAAATGGGAGAAGAAGGATACAACTCTCAAAACGACCAATGGGGTCATTACATCATCCCCCTCTTAAACAAACGTTCGTCCTCGAACGGGTCTAGAAACGTACCTGGAGTCTCTAATAGGCGTGGATATCTGCTCTGCATCTCCCACTCGGTCTCCCAAGTAGCCTCCCCAACTGGCTGACCACTTCACTACACCTTCACTGAAGCTATGTCCTTTGACCTCAATTTCGAACATGCTGATCCAAAATGGCCACCGGCTCCACATCATAAGTCAAATCACCATCCAACTGAACCGTGTTGAAATCCAAAACATGAGACGGATCGTCGACATACTTCCGGAGCATAGAAACATGAAACACTAGATGCACACTCCACAAACTAGATGGAAAGGCTAGCTTGTAAGCCACCTCCCCAATCCTTTGAAGTACCTCAAATTGCCCAATATACCGAGGGCTCAACTTGCCCTTCTTCACGAACCTCGTAACACCCTTCATGGGTGAAACCTTGAGCAAAAACTTCTCCCCAACCATGTAAGCAACATCACGGGCCTTCCTATCGGCATAACTCTTCTCTCTAGATTGCGCCGTGGAAGTCGGTCCTAAATCAATTTAACCTTGTCCAGAGCATCCTGAACCAAGTCAGTACCCAATATCCTAGCATCACCCGGCTCAACCAACCCATCGGAGATCTACACCGTCTCCCATACAAAGCCTCATACAGAGCCATCTGAATGCTCGACTGGTAACTGTAGTTGTAGGCAAACTCCGCAAGCGGCCGAATTTGCTCCCAAGAACCCCCAAAATCAATGACACAAGCACGTAGAATGTCCTCCAATATATGAATAGTGCACTCGAACTGTCCGTCCGTCTGAGGGTGAAATGCTATGCTCAACTCAACCTGGGTGCCCAACTCTCACTGCACGGCTCTCCAAAACTGCGATGTAAACTACGTGCCCCGATCTGAAATGATGGACGCTGACACACCGTGAAAGCGAACGATCTCGCGGATGAAAATCTCAGTCAACCGCTCTGAAGAATAAGTAGTCCCAACTTGAATGAAGTGCGCGGACTTGGTCAGCCAATCCACAATCACCCAAATAGCATCGAACTTCCTCGATGTCCGTGGGAGCCCAACTACAAAATTCATGGTGATCCGCTCCCATTTCCACTCTGGAATATCTAGCCTCTGAAGCAATCCACCTGGTCTCTGATGGTCATACTTCACGTTCTGACAGTTAAGGCACCGAGCTACAAATACCACTATGTCCTTCTTCATTCTCCTCCACCAATAATGTTGCCTCAAATCCCATTACATCTTCGCGGCACATGGATGAATGGAATATCGCGAACTGTGGACCTCCTCAAGAATCAACTCGCTTAGCCCATCAATATTAAGCACACAAATTCGACCCTGCATGCTGCATCCTCAACACCCCATCATCCCCAATAATAACATCTTTGGCATCACCGTGCTGAACCGTGTCCTTAAGGACAAGCAAATGGGAATCATCATACTGGCGCTCTCTGATGCGATCATATAAGGAAGACCGAGAAACCATACAAGCTAGAACCCGACTGGGCTCCGAGACATCTAATCTCACGAACTAGTTGGCCAAGGCCTGAACATCAACTGCAAACGGTCTCTTACCAACCAGAATGAATGCAAGGCTATCAATACTCACTGCCTTTCAACTCAAGGCATCGACTACCACATTTGCCTTCCCGGGATGATACAGAATAGTGATATCATAGTCCTTCAGTAGCTCCAACCATCTCCGCTGCCTCAAATTTAGATTCTTTTGTTTGAACAAGTGCTGGAGACTCCGATGATCTATAAATACCTCACAAGACACACCATAGAGATAGTGCCTCCAAATCTTTAATGCATGAACGATGGCAGCCAACTCTAAATCATGGATAATGTAGTTCTTCACATGGGGCTTTAACTATCGCGAAGCATAAGCAATCACTCTACCCTCTTGCATCAAGACACACCCAATACCGATCCGGGAAGCATCAAAATACACTATATAAGAGCCTGAAGCTGCAGGCAACACTAGAACTGGAGTTGTGGTCAAGGCAGTCTTGAGCTTCAGAAAGCTCTCCTCACACTCATCCGACCACCTGAAAGTAGCACCCTTTTGGGTCAATTTGGTCAAAGGCGATGCAATAGACGAGAAACCCTCCACGAAGCGATGATAATAACCGGTCAAGCCGAGAAAGCTCTGAATCTCCATAGCTGAGGACGGTCTGGGCCAACTCTGAACCGCCTCTATCTTTTTGGATCTGCCTGAATCCCCTCACTAGACACCACGTTCCCCAAGAACGCCACTGAACTAAGCCAAAACTCACATTTGGAGAACTTGGCATAAAGCTTCTCATCCCTCAACCGCTACAACACAATCCTCAAATGCTGGGCATGCTCCTCCTGGCTACGAGGGTACACCAGGATGCATCAATGAACAATATGACAAAGGAGTCAAAATAAGGCTGAAAAACACTGTTCATCAGATGCATGAATGTTGGTGGGGCGTTGGTCATCCCAAAAGACATCATAAGGAACTCATAATGACCATAACGGGTCCTAAATGCTGTCTTTAGAATATCCGAGTCCCGAATCTTCAACTGGTGATACCTTGACCTCAAGTCAATCTTAGAAAACACCCTCGCTCCCTGAAGCTGGTCAGATAGATCATCAATGCATGGCAAAGGATACTTGTTCTTGATTGTAACTTTGTTTAACTGTCTGTAATCAATGAACATCCACATAGTACCATCCTTTTTCTTCATAACCCAAGGCGACATACTGGGCCTGATAAACCCCTTATCAAGAAGTTTCTGAAACTGCTCTTTCAATTCCTTCAACTCAACTGGTGACATACAATACGGAGGAATATAAATGGGTTGAGTGCCCAGCACCAAGTCGATACCAAAGTCAATATCCCTGTCGGGCGGCATGCCCGGTAGGTCTGCAAGAAACACATCCGGAAAATCCCGCACCACTGGAACAGAATCAAATAAGGAGTATCAGCACCAACATCCCTCACAAAGGCCAAATAAGATAAACAGCCCTTCCCAACCATCCGCTGGGCCTTCAAATATGAAATTACTCTGCTGGGAACATAGTTTAGAGAACCTCTCCACTCAATTATTGGCAACCCCGGCATTGCCAACGACACGGTCTTAGCGTGACAATCTAGAACAGCATGACATGGAGACAACCAATCCATACACAAGATCACGTCGAAATCAACCATACTAAGAAATAAGAGATAAACTCTAGTCTCCAATCCCCTAATAGTCACTACACATGACCGATATACACGGTCCACAATAATAGAATCGCCCACTGCATAGATACATGAACAGATGAAACTAAGGACTCATGGGGCATATCTATAAAAATGAGCAAAATAAGACGATACATATGAATAAGTGGGACCAGGGTCAAATAATATAGAGCCATCCATGTGGCATACTGAGACAATACCTGTGATCACTGTATCTGAAGCAACAACATCTGGTCTGGCAGGAATAGCATAGAATCTGGCCTGACCGCCACCTGATCGGCCTTCCCCTCTTGGGTCACCCCTAGCAGACTAAGCCCCACCCCGAGCTGGCTGGGCGGGTGGTGAAGTAACTGGTGTTAAAGTCGCTCTCTGACTCCTCATCCAAGATGGACCTCCCAAAAGGCGGGGACAATTTCTCTTTATGTGACCCAAATCTCCACACTCAAAATAACCCCTCCCTGCAAATGGCGGTGAGTACTGAGGCTGACCCCGAGAGCCAGAATAACTATCAGAAGGATCTAGTACAGATGAACCCTGAGCTGATGGTGCACGAGATGAACTCTGAGCTGGAAGGTCACTGAGATATGACTAACCCTGATAAGTACTGTATGAACTATGGTTGGATGATGCACCACGGTGAACCGGATGAGCCGTATGGGCATGCCTATAAGGACGACCCCTGCCTAGTAAAATTGACCGCCAGAAGCAACACCGTTGAAACCACCCCATCCATGAGGCCTCTTGGCCTCCCTCTCTCCATACTCCTGGCTACGAACCATCTTTATCTGCCAAGCAATGTCAACCACCTCGTGGAAGCTAGCACTAGATACCCTCTCCCTAGTCATAACCAACCACAGCTGATATGTGAGGCCATCAATGAACCTCCTAATCATATCCCTATCAGTGAGAACCAACCAAACTGCATGACGAGCCAACTCAGAAAACCTCATTTTGTACTGCGTCACAGACATGCCCTCCTGACAAAGCTACTCAAACTATCTGTGCAGCTCCTCCATGCGAGACTATGGCACGGACCTCTCCAAGAAGAGAAGTAGAACTCATGCCATGTAAGTGGTGCTGCACCGACAGGCCTACGCCTCTCATAGGCCTCCCACCATAAGAAAGCAACCCATATAAACTTAAAAGTAGTGAATGAGACCCCACTAGTCTCTAGAATACCTTCCGTGCGAAGAATCCGCTAGCACATGTTCAAAGAGTACTGGGCCTCCTCAAACTCAGCCCCACTGAATGATGGAGTTTGGAGCCTCCCAAACCTCTCAAATCTTCTCTACTCATCATCAGTCATAACGGGACCCACTTGGGCCTGAGCAACTGCAACCGGCTAGGCTGGTAGTACCCCCGGTGTATGAAGTCCCTGCATCACCTGCTCTGGTGTACGGGCAGCGGGGGTATGAGTACCTCCCCTGGCCTGAGAAGTGGCTGATGCGGCCTGAGCCGAAACCACCTGAGCAAGGCCAGTGCAAACAGTCAATATCTGGGCCAAAGCCTCCTAAAGGCCTGGAATCACAATGGGCATAGTTGATGCGTGTGTTGGCCCCACTGGTTCATCCATATCTGGAACCTGCTCCTGAGCTAGAGCAACTGGTGGATCTACAGGTGATGCTATAGCTGTTGTACGAACTGCACCTCTGCCCCTACCACGACCCCGGCTTCTCGTGGCCCTAGCTGGTGGAACTGATGGTTGTCCATCCTGCCTGGTAGCATGTGTCCTCACCACCTGTGAGAGAATAGAATATAGAAGTTTAGTTACTGGAATCAACAAATCCGCACGACAAGAATACAAGAAAGTGAAATTTTCCTAAGGGTTCGGCAGCCTCTAGAAGATAAGTACAGACGTCTCTGTATCGATCCGGAAGACTCTACTAAATCTG
The DNA here is from genome assembly GCF_000715075.1 of Nicotiana tabacum. Classification (NCBI taxonomy): domain Eukaryota; kingdom Viridiplantae; phylum Streptophyta; class Magnoliopsida; order Solanales; family Solanaceae; genus Nicotiana; species Nicotiana tabacum. The sequence goes on from NC_134101.1 coordinate 77,070,505, forward strand.
CTCATGACTCGTGAGACCTATGTAACCTAGACTCTGATACCAATATGTCATGACCCAAAACCAACCTGTCATGATGGCGCCTATCATGGTACTAGGCAAGCCGACTAGCAGACATTTACAACACTCTAAAGCTTTGAAAGATACGTAAGCAGTTATAATTAAGGAAAACCTTTTAAAAACATAGTAAAAAATCATAATTCCATACAAAATCTCTCCCAAAATCGGGGTGTCACCGAGTACATGAGCATCTACATAAAAATTAAGGAAAACCTTTTAAAAACATAGTAAGAAATCATAATTCCATACAAAATATCTCCCAAAATTGGGGTGTCACCGAGTACATGAGCATCTACATAAAAACACAGTCTAATACACTATCTAGGAAATAAAAACTGAAATGTAAAATGGAACATAAGGAGGGAGAGTCAAGGTCTGCGAATGCCAGGCAGCTACCTCGATGGCCTCCGAAAATCTGACTCCACAACTCAACAACCACCGTGACCGAAAGCACCTGGATCTGAACACGAGATGTTGTATGCGATGCACCATACTAAAAGTCTCGTATACTCACACTCTCAAAATACTCAATCGCTCAGTACTGTATATGGCCAATCCAGCTCAGGGAAAATCCATCCCACATATATATACTTCGACAAGGGAAAATCCATTCCATGTATATATGTATATCCATCTACTAACAATCAGTCACTCAATACTGTATAAGGCCAATCCAGCCAAAGGGAAGATCCATCCCCAATTATAAATGATTCGGACAAGATCTATGTCCAGGAAAGATCCATCCCTCAATATAATCAATTGCACTCACTAGGGGTGTGTATAGACTCCGGAGGGGCTCCTTCAGCCCAAGCGTTATAATAAGCCATATACAGGCATAAATCCATAAACATGTTGCGGTGTGCAGCCCGATCCCATAATTGTCACTCTCAATCAGGCCCTCGGCCTCACTCAGTCATCAATCTTTCTGGTCTCTCTCTCTCTCAGGCTCACAATGTCGTGAAACTTGCCCAAAAATGATGATATGATACAACAATAAATAGCAACAGAGATAGATATGATATGCAATGAATAAATATGACTAAGTACAAAATTCCAATGCAATCAATAAGTCAACAGCAAGGAAACGACCGATATAGGTCTCAACAGCACCAGCAATAGCCTAAACATGATTTCTAGCATGATTGGCAACTCAATTACTTATCACATGATGAAAACACGTATATCAACAAGATAAATCCACTATACACTTCCATGGAATCGACTAGGTCATAGTTCTTACGGTGCACGCCCACACACTCGTCACTTGGCATGTGCGTCACCTCAACACCAATCATATAACACATAATTCGGGGTTTCGAACCCTCGGGGCCAAGTTTAGAAGTGTTACTTACCTCAATCCAGGCAAATATCTACTCCAACACACCTTTGCCTCAAGAAACGGCCTTCGAATGCCTCGAATCTAGCCACAAACAATGCGATACAATCAACATGGACTAAAGGAATCAATTCCATAATGAAATACTAAGTTATTAATCAAAAGTCCAAAATCGACTCAAAAGTCGGCCCCTGGGAACACGTCTCGAAATATGTTAAAAGTCATAAAACCCGAAAGCCCATTCAACCACGAGTCCAACTATGCCAAATTTGCAAAACTCCGACACCAAACTGTCCCCCAAATCAAACTCTCCAAATCTCTAGGCTCAAACTCCTAATTTACAACTTAAATACATACCAACTAGGTGGAAAAATCAATAGGGAAACAAGATTATTGATCAAAAATGAGCACAAGGGACTTACCTCAAGAAACCCCTCAAAAATCCTCTCAAGAATCGCCAAAACCCGAGCTTAAAATGTTTGAAATGAAGGCAAATCGCGAACCCTTATTTTTAAATGTTCTGCCCATCCTTTTCGCTTCTGCGGACACTTAATTGCTTCTGTGCCGTCGCAGAAGAAACCACTCTTCCGCTTCTGCAATGAACCACTGGAGTTGGGCCTCTACTTCTGTGGTCCTCTCCCCCACATTTGTGCAACCGCAAGTGCGGAATTCCCCATCACACTTGCGCACCTTCCGCTTCTGTGCCCATCTCGCCGCACCTGCAGCCATGCAGGTGCAGAAAACTCCTCATACTTGCGACCACCTGCACACTCCAGCTTGCATCTGCGAGCTCGCACCTGAGATCAAAGCTCCGCTGGTGCGGTTACACTAGCACACTCCAGCTTCAACGACCTCTCAAATTCAACTTTTGATCCGTTAACCATCTGGAATCAACCCGAGGCCCCCGGGACCTCAACCAAACATACCAACAAGTCTTAAAACACGATACGAACTTATTCAAGCACTCCAATCACATCAAACAACATCAAAAACATGAATCGTACCCCAATTCAAGCCTATTGAAACTAAGGAATTCCAACTTCTACAAACGACAATGAAACCTATCAAATCACGTCTGATTGACCCAAAAATTTGCACACAAGTAACAAATGACATTATGAACCTACTCCATCTTCCGGAATTGGAATCTGACCCCGATATGAAAAAGTTCACTCCCGGTCAAACAAAAATCTATTTTTGCCATTTCAAGTCTAATTCTACTACGGACCTCCAAACCATAATCCAAATACGCTCCTAAGTCCAAAATCACCCAACAGAGCCAACGAAACCATCGAAACTCTATTCCGGAGTCGTCTACACCTAAGTCCACATCTGGTCAACCTTTTCAGCTTAAGTTTTCATCCTTGAGACTAAGTGTCTCAGTTCATTCTGAAACCTCACCGGACCCGAACCGACTACCCCGGCAAGTCACATAACAGCTAAAAAGTACAAAATAAGTAGTAAATGGGGGAACGGGGCTACAACTCTCAAAACGACCGGCCGGGTCATTACACTTTTGAACTTATAGGAGGTTCTTCTTCCATTTTTGGAGGTGTTTTCGTTTCTTTTCTTTTTATTTTGAGGTTTCTCCTGCTTTGCAAGAGTTTTTCCCTTTTTCTCCTTGTTTTTTTGATTTTTCTTTGAATTTGTGGAAATTTTCTTCTTCTTGCTGGATCCTCCTAACGAATGGTTGAGTTTCCCTTTTCTTTTATTGAAGTCATTTCTCTATTATCTTGAACTTTGCATCTTTCTCCTTTTCATGCTTGTCACCTTCATGTTGGTCTTCGTCCAAAGTTACACGTTTTCAGTGTGCTCGAGGAGGTTGGGCCAAAAGAGGGGTAGTGCTCGTAAGCACAAAGAAGGGTATAAGCTAAGATGTGGTTATCCAAAAAAAGGCTTAAGGCTCAAAGGGGGGAATACTAGGTATTAATGTCATTTTGTGGACTCAAAAGGCTTAAACGGGTCAAAGAAGGCCCACAATCCTTTCCTAAACCAAGCGTTAATCAGGATTTCGCCTCAACAAATATTCGGGCCAAGTTCTAGATTAACAATACAATGCAATGAATTTTTAATATGAAGTCACCACATAATGCACAGGAAATGATGAGGCCGGCTTTGTTCTTACCCCAACTGTAAGCATGAGATTTTTCAAGTGTCACTAAGGTATAATTGAGAGGAACCACAGGAGTCTATGGTGTACCCGAAGTTGATCCTCTCCATCAAACCAATTAAGATGTACTTTTCCATGCACACTCCTAACTATATCAGTACCAACCAAGTCAATATTTGGTGATTTTTCCTCTCTCTTTTTTTTTATTTTTGATAAATAGGACCAGAGTCAAAAAAATATTTTCCCTCTTCTTTTTTTTATTTTTGATAAATGGGACCAAACCCGAGGAAGGATTCACCCTTTTTTTTATTTTGGGGTTTTGACTTAACAACAATTTTGTTTTTCTATATTTTATTTTTTGATTTAATCAAAAAAAATTGTGATTTTAAAAAAAATGAGACCGAACCTGAATGTTGCCTACGTATCTCGTTGAAATAAGAATCAGGTCAAGCATAGTTAGGGGAGGATTGAAAAAAAATATTTTTTAGATTTTCATTTCATTTTTTTCTTTAATTTTGACTTAATAAATTTTTCTGATTTTTGAAAAAGAGAATTGAATGTAAAACGGGCTTTGTGGTTACCGTTTCGAAGCGCTATCAGAGCATTGAATGTTAGGCAGGCTTTGTTACCGTTCTAATGCGTTATCGTAGCATTGAATGTTAGGCAGGCTTTGTAGTTACCATTCCGTATAGGAGCATGGACAGGAAAGTAAAATGACAGGCTGTGTACCATTCCGTATAGGAGCATTGTTAATACGGGGCTGAGTACCTTTCCGTTTAGGATCGCTGACAGAAAAATAAAAGGATGGGTTGTGTACCGTTCTATATGAGAGCATTGTTATTACGTGGCTGGGTACCATTCCATTTAGGACCGCTAACAGAAAAGTAAAATGACAGGCTGTGTACCGTTCCGTATAGGAGCATTATTAGTACGTGGCTGGGTACCATTTTATTTAGGAGCACTGACAGAAAAGTAAAATGACGGGCTGTGTACCGTTCCGTATAGGAGCATTGTTAGTATGGGGCTGGGTACCGTTCCGTTTAGGAGCGCTGATAGAAAAGTAAAATGACAGGTTGTGTACCGTTCCGTATAGGAGCATAGTTAGTATGGCACTGGGTACCGTTCCGTTTAGGACCGCTGATAGAAAAGTAAAATGGTGGGTTGTGTACCGTTTTGTATAGAAGCATTGTTAGTACGGGGCTGGGTACCATTTTATTTAGGAGCGCTGATAGAAAAGTAAAATAACGGGTTGTGTACCGTTCTGTATAGAAGCATTGTTAGTACGGGGCTGGGTACCGTTCCGTTTAAGAGCGCTGACAGAAAAAGTAAAATGACGGGTTGTGTACCATTCCGTATAGGAGCATTATTAGTACGTGGCTGGGTATCATTTTATTTAGGAGCGCTGACAGAAAAGTAAAATGACGGGTTGTGTATCGTTCCGTATAGGAGCATTGTTAGTATGGGGCTGGGTACCGTTCCGTTTAGGAACGCTGACAGAAAAGTAAAATGACGTGTTGTGTACCATTCCGTATAGAAGAATTATTAGTGCGGGGTTGGGTAACGTTCCGTTTAGGAGTGCTAACAAATAAGTAAAATGACGGGTTGTCTACCGTTCCATATAGGAGCATTGTTAGTATGGGGCTGGGTACCATTCCGTTTAGGAGAGCTGATAGAAAAGTAAAATAACGGGTTGTGTACCATTTCGTATAGGAGTATTGTTAGTACTAGGCTGGGTACCATTCTATTTATGAGCACTGATAGAAAAGTAAAATGACGGGCTGTGTACCGTTCTATATTGGAGCATTGTTAGTACGGGGCTGGGTATCGTTCCATTTAGGAATGCTGACAGAAAAGTAAAATGACGGGCTGTGTACTGTTCCGTATAGGAGCATTGTTAGTACGGGACTGGGTACCATTTCGTTTAGGAGCTCTGACAAGAAAAGTAAAATCTTTGCACGATGGGAGTAACTGGAATTGAAAATCTCAAGACGATGGGAGAATTTTTGTTTTTTTGAAAAATGAGATCGAACCTGTGGAGGGTCCTTGATTGATGATTTTTTGATTTTTTTGAAAAATGAGATCAAACCCGGGAAGGGGACTTGATTGATGATTTTTTTTTATTTTTTGTAAAAATGAGATCGGACCCGGAATGGGTCCTTGATTGATGATTTTTTTTATTTTTGAAAAATGTGATCGAACACGGGAAGGGTTCTTGATTGATGATTTTTTTTTTATTTTTGAAAAAATGAGATCAAACCCGGGAAGGGACCTTGATTGATGATTTTTTTTTTATTTTGTTTGAAAAACTGTAACTGAACCCGTAGGTTGCCTACGTTTCTCGTCGAAACGAGAATCAGGTCAGGCGTAGTTCCGGAAGATCAGAGATAAAGGAGAGAGATTTTTTATTTTGAATTTCCTCAAGGAAGAAGGATGATATTTTTTAGATTTTGATTTTGATGTCTCACAGAAAGACTTCTCGAGAAGAAACAGAGGAAGGAATATATATATATATATATATATATGTGTTTAATTTTTAATTTTTTGGAGATGATCCTTTTGTAACGTTTTTGGTCAACTATGACCCAAGTGGCCAGACTTGACCGATTCGTCAAGTTAAGGACGAGAAAAATCGGACCCATGACAGGTTGCCTATGTATCTTGATACAAGGTCAAGAATCGGGCACGCATGGTTCATGAAAATTAGGGACAGAGGAAGATGCTTCGGATTTTTTTGAATTTCCTCAAGGAGGAATTATGCAGGGATATGTTTTTTGGATTTTGATTTTCCCTAGATGTCTACAAAAAGGCTTCGAAGCAACAGGGGAAGATATATATTAAAAAAAAAAATCAGAAATGACCCTTTCGCAAGGATCTTCGGTCAACTATGACCCAAGTGGCAAGACTTGATCGACTTGTCCAACTAAGGACGAGAAAGACCTGACCCATGACAGGTACACGTAGTTCGTGAATATTGGAGAGTATGAGATGTATGGGTTTCAACACTTCATTTACTCTCCTATTTCAAGGCATTGCGACTAACTATATTAATTGGATAAAACATATGTATGAAATGCAAGGGTATAGACAACATCGAAGTGATGCCTCGTTGTACCCATGATTGTGTGTGGTATCTCTGGAGTTGAAGAGCATCTCCCTCCAAAAGATCTGCCCCAGATGCTCCTTCGAACAGTTGCTTCGATGCCCCTGACTGATTGTGAGGCAGTTGTTGTGGTTGTCTCCCAATTGACTGCAGGGATGTCTTTGCAACCTTCCAACTGTCCACAGGAACCTTCGCGTGATCCTCCCCGGCTATTAGCCGAGGCGATAATCTGATCAAGATGTAGAAATATTGTAAGAGTAGTGTCATCATAAATAACGGAATCAAGAATGGTAACTAACACTCCCCTGATTGTTCGGTTGATGTTCCACAATGTCCGAGGTAGGATGTTATTTCTTGTGTAGTCTCTAGGATGATACACCTTTCGGTCGTCCATAGGAACCATTTGATGATCGTCCCCGATTGAAAACCGAGAACAATGTTATGATCTGAATATAGAAAGGTGGTGAGAGCAGCGAAGTCATGAAAAATTATGGAGTTCATTGTAAAACTACTACTCCCCTGATTATCTAAGTGATGCTCCCCCAAGTCAAAATCCAGATGATATCTTCCGTGAAGTGCCCAGGATGATGTACCCGCAAAACTCAGAGGAGAAAATTTTAGAGTCCCCTCTTGGGTGAAGTTATAAAATTAAGAGGGTATAGTGTTAGGCCGTGCAGCTAGTGGTGTATCAGGTGCGTGAAGAAATGACTTGCATCCCATATGTTGGAATTTAAGTTGAGTGAAGGTCAGAGTAAGGTTGGCATGGTATTTCAATATTTGGATTTTTTATATGAAGTTTGGTTGACGCTCTCGAAGATTTCTTGGTTTAGAGCATCATTGCATTGTTCCAAAAGAATTGCCCCAATTTCAAGTATTGAGAAAATTATTTTAAAACATTGGGGAAACCAAACCCTTATGTAGGGTTGCCTACGTATCTTGCCAAAGCAAGAAGCAGGTCGAAACGTAGTTCAAGCCAACTACTAGAACTATGGGATCTGTATAGTTACTATGAATAAGTGATTGTTCTTTGAGTAGAATTATGATGATGAATGAGAATCCTTGGGTGGGTGGGTGGAGACTGGTTCATCTTGAATAAGAGATAGATGGTTGCATAGCGCATGGATCTGTCTCAAATAACGGAAGCCAGTGTAAATGTAAGGCATGATTGAGAAGAATACGTCAAAATAGTGGAAGATGTACCAAGTTAGATAGACGTATATCTTAGAAGGATGGTAGAGTCCAAATGATGGTATCATTATGAGAATGGTCATGAAGACCGAAATGGGAATGTGTATTTGAAAGATCAAGGTTCAACACAAGTCAACCTGAGTTTAGTCATATAGAGAGCACCTAACAATGGATAACAAACAGAATGTAAATGTAACAGATAAAGGATACATAACAATGGTAGGCAAAGAATATATAACAAATATACCAAGAATATGCAGCAAATAAATGATATGCAAGGATTAATTCAGCTAAAGCAAGCTGCAATATTGTGTGTGCAGTGACCTAGGAATTCTAAGAGTAGATTTACCTCGATTCGGACATGAGTTAAATACAAATGCGAGATGGTACGTAGTTAACCTAGTATGCCAATCTCTAAAACTAGAGAGTTTTGAAAGAAATTTCGGAGGGGTGAAAATACAGCCCTCGTGTGACTTGTGTGTGATTGTGTACGACCAAGAGTCGATAGAAAAGTGATGACAATTTGATAAGGTAGTACCAAAAGCATGTGACAAAGAATATACAACACAATCATGTGTAATAGAATATACAACATAGACATGTGGGGAGCATATACAACATGAGTATCACAGAGAATACACCGCTTGAAGTGTGTGACAAAGAATAAACAACTTAAAACATGACAAAAAATATACCACTTGAAGTGCATAGCAAAGAATATACCACTTGAAGTGCATAACAAAGAATACACCACTTGAAGCACATGACAAAGAATAGACTACTTGGAGTATATGATGAAGAATCTACGACTTGAAACAAATAATATACAACTTAAAGTAAGGAATATATAGCTTAAATCAAAGAGTATACAACTTGGAGCATAGAATATACGACTTGACATGTGACAAAAAGAATAGAAATTGGAGTATTAGAGAACCTATAATCCCTCAAGCAATTGATCGAGTCCGCTGTGGTTAGAACTTGAAGTATCCCCAGCAGAGTCGTCATGTTGTTGCACACTATTTTGTTCAAGTCAAAACAATGTACAACTTATAGTACTCTACAAGGTTAGCTAAAGTTTAGAGTCATCACCTAATGTTTAAGGTACACTAGGACACCTATATTATACTATATAACATACACTTCGACAATGGTCTTGAGGGGAAGGTATTAGGCATTCAAGATCTACAAAATGTGGTTCCTGTGGACTTGATCAAATAAGAGGGGGGGTTCAAGTAAATACTCATTATTGTTCACAAAGAATTCAAATAAGGGGGTGATTAACATGTACCCAAATGAATAATTAAATATATAATAGATCATGTGCAAAGAAAGTATGCCATTGACTTTGTTTTTTGAAACGAAATGATTAAGGTATATCGAATCATATAGAATATATGAAAATGTACAAAGAGTCATGTTTTGAAAGAATAGACCAAGTGCGAAAATTAATTTAGACAAAGAATGATTAAATATGTAACAAAATATACAACAAGAATAGAGTATGAAAGGTATTAAAAATTTATTAAAGAATCATATCGTAGTGTCAGTTGAATAATATAAAAGAATTGTGCTTAGAGAATACATATTGGCTCAAAATATTTAAACAAAGATTTGAATTTCACAAGAATAAGATTAAAAGAATCTACTTACGATTTGAAGACAAAAATTTTGAATGAGTGATTAAAGTACGAGAGAACATGCGTTAAGGAGTAAAGTGAAAAGAAAAGAATGATTATTTGCATATGAGTAATTTGCCCAGAGAAACAAAGTGTGACGATATTAGCATAAATGAGTAAGTGTTAAATAAATGAAAATATAAGATATTATGTAGTGACATGTGGAATGTTTATAAATTAACTAAATGAATATTAATTAAAGGATACACTTTGTAAGATTTTGATTTATGTGCAAGAATTAATAAGTGAAAAGTTAGAAATAGAAATTTACTCTAAATGATTAGTAAGAGTGGAAAAGAATAATCTTTGAATAATCTTAGTAGATAATGGGTAAACTAAAAGAATTAATTTAATGAATGGAATGAGTATGGTATAGGAAAAATGTATCAAAATGTTTATGACATAGAAAATTATCCCATCAATACAAAGAAATATTCGCACTAAAAAGAGTTATCATTCAATGAGTAACTAAAGACCATCTCTCGAGTCATGGTTTTGAACACAAATTATGTGAGCCAAGCCCAAACGACTATAAGGCCTAAGCCTCTCAAATGACTAACTACCTCACAAAGAATTCTTACCAAAGAGTAGCCAAAGTAATTGTCACATAGTGAGTGAATATTTGAAGTACAACTATTTCATTTATAGCAAGATATGTATAATAAAATGTACAAAGCAAATTAATAAATGAAAATCTTTTTGGAGTTTGAGTGGAAGAATTGGATTCGAAAGAAAGTATAAGGAAAAACCTTGACTTATAATTTGAAGCTAAGTGATTAACTATACAAGATCAGCCCTAGTTGAATACATAAAATGAGAGGTAACAAATTATCTTTAAATAAAAATAGTCATCAATTAACTTAAAAGGAATAATCAAGTAAGGTAGAAAAATTTATCACAAATAGGGGAGCAAGGGAAAAAATTATTCACACAAATCTTACATGTAACAATAGAATGATCAAGATTCTATCCTAAAGAGTTAGTCGAATAAATAGGGCTTAGGGAGACTTATTGTAACGACCCGACAGGTCGTTTTGAGCTCTAGCGCATCGTTTGGTGGTTTGAGGCCTTGAGTAGCTTCACTTCATGTATTATGACTTGTACGCATGGTCGGAATTAAATTTCGGAAAGTTTGGAGGGGTTCCGGAAGGAAAATTCTAAACTCGGAAGCTTTAAGTTGGAAGAGTTGAGTAAGGTTTGAATTTTGAGTAAACAACCACAGAATCAGAATTTGAAGGTTTCAATAGGTTCGTATAACGATTTCGGACTTAGGCGTGTATTCAGGTTGAGTATCGGGTGGTCCGGGAGTATTTCGGTGCTTAATATGGAACGTTGGCACTTTGAAGGTTTAAGAATTTTTTAAGTTTGATTTAAAGTGGACTTTGGTGCTATCGATGTGTGTTTGGGGTTATGAGCCTTGGAATAGGTTCGTATCATGATTTGTGACTTGCACGTAAAGTTTAGCGTCATTCCGGGATGTTTAAGTGTAATTCAGACGCGTTCGGCGAAGTTTGAAGGTTGGAAAGTTGAAAGAAATGTTTGGCCGTCGATTCATAATTTTGATGTTGTTTGACGTAATTTGAGGCTTCAACTAAGTTTGTATCGTGTTTTGGGATGTGATGGTGTACTTGGATGGGGTCTCGAAGGCCTCTGGGGTGATTCGGATTGAAAATCGGGATGAGTTTGGACTTAGGGAACTACTGAAGTGCACCAGGTCGGGTGCGATCGCACCTACAAAGGATTTGGTCGCAGGTGCGATACCGCAGGGGAGTGTTTGGTATCGCAGGTATGGACTTGTGTTGGGCAGAGGGGATACGCAGGTGCGAGGTTTTTGCCGCACCTGCGAGATCGCAGATTCAGGAAAGAGAGGCACAAGTGCGAAGGGGCGTAAGGTCATCATTTTTGCAGAAGCGAAGCCCTGGTCGTAGGTGCGACTCCGTAGAAGAGAATTCTGGTCCGCAGAAGCGAAGGCAGTGGCCTTCAGGAGGAAACTGTATAAGCGGAGATTTGGCCGCACCTGCGAGGCCGCGGAAGCGGTTAAGTGAACCGCATGTGCGAAATGCCTGGGCAGTGTATTAATTCGAAGGGTTCCAAGATTTCTTCATTATTTGACTTTGCAAGCTCGGTTGGAGGCGATTTTTGAGAGGGATTTCATGAGATTTCTTGAGGTAAGCCACTTTTGATCATTTTTATTTATTAATATTGAATACTCATTGAATTTTCCCCCTAGAATATCTGTTTTTAAGGTGTAATTTTGCCACGACCCAAAATCTCACCAGTCGTGATGGCGCCTATCTCAATACTAGGCACTCCCAAAATCTTAATAAACCTCCATATCTTTTAAATTTGAAAACAAAATAATTAAATTCAGCGGAAGAAATCTCACAAGTACAAATATAACACTCCCAAAACCCAGTGCCACTGAGTACATGAGCATCTAATATGAATACAGTGTTTGACTGATAAAAACCACTGTCTAAAAGTATAGAATAGTACAATAACTGAAGGAAAGAGAGACAAGGTCAGCGGACGCCGAGCAGCTACCTTGATAGTCTCCAACTGATAGTACTCTGAAATATAACAATCTACGTGTCTGAAAGCACCTGGATATGCACACGAGGTGCAGAGTGTAGTATGAGTACAACCAACTCAATAAGTAACAAGCCTAACCTCTGGGCTGAAAGTAATGATGAGCTCCGCAGGTACAGTCCCGTATAAATAATGGTACAGAAATATAGGCATGCTTTCAAGTTCAACAGTTAAACTCAGTAGAAAGATCTCAAGTAAATACTGGTCAAAAATTATCCGATCACTTGGTACTGTTTGTGGCCAATCCAGTCCTCTTTCCTTCGGCCCATCTTTCAAAGCTAGCAAAAAGTTCGAGCCTTCGGGATCTCTCTTGAACGGCGGTCGGTCAGTCCTTTTCTTCTGTTGATATGATACGGACAAGATCCATGTCCAGGTAAATTTATTACAATATAAATAATTAAGGCAAGTCCATACCCTGGGAAAATCCATCCCAAACATATATATAAGCAGTAAATAAGGCAAGTCCATGCCTTGTGAAAGTCCATGCCCTGGGAAGTCCATACCGGATATATATAATCATCTACACTCACTGGGGGTGTACAGACTCCGGAGGGGATCCTTCAGCCCAAGCGTTATATAAAACTGATATGGCCTACTGCAGGCGGGCAGTCCCGATCCATATAATAATAAAGTCAATAAGGCATGCTGCAGGTGGGCAGCCCCGATCCATTTAATAATAAAGCCTATAAGGCATGCTGCAGGCGGGCAGCCCCGATCCATTATATAATAAAGCCTATAAGGCCTGCTGCAGGTGGGCAGCTCCGATCCGGAACAATAATAATGTATAAAGCCATTATGGCTTGCTGCGTCGCGCAGCTCAATCCTATAAATATCCTCACAATGGACAAATATTATTGAATGTGAAATGTATATTTTTGAACAATTAATTCAACAACAACACGACCCCATGGGTCCCAAAATATCGGCACGTAGCCTACACATGATCTTTAATAAAATCCTCAGCTCAATTTCTCTAACATGTTCAGATAATAACATGATTCTTTAATCATTACAACTGCACAGGATTTATTCAAGACACCTGTGATGACCCAAAATGTCTCGTCATCTATCGTGTGTGTCACCTCCAAACAATTTATATCATACCAAATTCGCGAATTCATACCCTCAGAACCAAGATTAGAAGTGTTACTTACCTCAAACCGTGTAATTCTTTACTCCGATATGCCTTTGCCTAGTGAATTTCCCTCCAAACGCTTCGAATCTAGCCACAAATAATTCGATACAGTCAATGAAATTTATTGGAATTAATTCCATAAGAAAATGCTAATTTTTCCATAAAAATCCGAACTTTAGCTCAAAATTTGCCTGTGGGGCCAACGTCTCGGAATCCGACAAAAGTTACCAAATATGAACGCTCATTCAACCATGAGTACAACCATATAAATTTTACTCAAATCTGACATCAACTCGACCCTCAAATCTCCAAATTAAACCAAGAGGGTTTTCACAATTTTCCAACTCAATTCACCAATTAAATGTTTAAAACAACCATGGATTCGGGTAATTTAACCAATATTTAGTTAAGAACACTTACCCCGTTATTTCCTCTAAATATCTCCCAAAAATTGCCTCTTCCCAAGCTCCAATCCGTCAATAATGGAAAATGGGACAAAGTCCCATTTTCAGAACTTAAACTCTCTGCCCAGTCATTTGCTCTACACGATCGTGAACCTTCTCACGCGATTGCGAAGTACAATTTTTCACATCCCAGATTTAACCCTGCGCGATCGCGGACTTTCCCACGCGATCGCGATGTACAACATCACAGACATACGCAATCGCGTACTAGTCTACACGATCGCGAAGCACAAAACACGTGACTTCTACTCCGCTCCACTTACTCTAGGCGAACACGACCTTCTTCACGCGTTCGCGAGTCACAAAATCTCAAAGCTACGCGATCGCATCCTGCTGCACCCAATCGCGAAGTACAAAACTCAGCATGCCTCAATTAACCTTACGCGATCGCAAAACACAAAACCTCTAGTGACCAACTAAGCCTACGCGAACGCAGACGCATCCACGCGATCGCGTATAAGGAAATCAGATTCAGATATCAGAAAATTTCAGCAGTTGTTTAAGTCCAAATTTTGATCTGTTAAGCATCTGAAACTTACCCAGTCCCTCGGGACCTCAACCAAATATACCAACAAATCCTAAAACATCATATGAACTTAGTCGAGTCTTCAAATCACATCCAACAATATTAAAAACATGAATCACACATAGATTCAAGCCTAATGAACTTTGAAACTTTTCATTTCTACAAACAATGCCGAAACCTATCAAATCACGTCCGATTGACCTCAAATTTTTCACATAAGTCATAAATGATATAATGGACCTATTAAAATTTTCAGAATCAGATTTCGATCTCGATATCAAAAAGTCAACCCCTCGATCAAACTTCCTAAAAATTCGACTTTCGCCATTTCAAGCCTAATTCCACTACGGACCTTCAATTAATTTTTCGGACACGCTCCTAAGTCCAAAATCACCATACGGAGATATTGGAATCATCAGAATTCGAATCTGAGCTCGTTTACACATACTCGACATCCGGTCGACTTTTCCAACTTAAGCTTTTAATTATGAGACTAAGTGTCTCATTTCACTCCAAAACCCTTCCGTACCCAAACCAACTAACCCGTTAAGTCATAATCAATTATAAGGCATAAATTGAACAATAAATGGGGAACGGGAATGTGATACTCAAAATGACCGGTCGGTTCGTTACAAATTTGGAGAATTTCCAGGTAGGGATTTGAGAGTAAGATTTGGGGATTTGAGTGGCGATTTGATGTCGGAATTGGGTGATTTGATATGGTTGGACTCATTGTTGAATGGGTGTTCAGAGTTTTGTAAAATTTGTTTGATTTCAAGATGTGGGCACGGGGTTGGCTTTGTTGACTTTTCGGACAAAGCTGGGAATTATTATAAATTGATTAATTATGAGTTGGAGTATATTTTTATTAGTTTTCATGTTGTATGATCAGTTTCGGATTGATGGGCATCGGATTAAGGTGTTAGAGAGGCATTTGAGCCGGTTGTGTAACTTCGGAGCGAGGTAAGTCTCCTGTCTAAACCTGTGAGGGGGAATTTAACCCGTATGTGTTATATTCTTATGTGCTACATGTTGTGGGAGCTATGCACGTATGTGGTGACGGGTGTCTGTGCGTATGCTAGAATTCCTGATTTTGTCCGGGTAGACTTAGGTGCACGCCATGCTATAATTGTACTATTTGAGTTATCTTTGCTCATTTAATTCCTTTATTTTGCGTTGCGACTTGATACTAGACTTGCATAGGGTGATAGACTCACTATTGTAGAGATGTGATGAGCTACTTGATAATCTACGGAATAAATTGTTTTTTCCCTTACGAAATTCTCGTGCGTTGTGCATTTTCATTGAAAAGATTCTTTACATTTCATAACTCACATGTACCTTCGTGAGTCGGGTTCAGGACCCATTAAAGTATCATATTCTCATGGGAGTGCACCGTTTTTCTCGGCAATATAATATATGCATCTATGGTTCGTGTTATTCGACCCTCGGCAGTGCACATATTATTATGGGATCGGGTCATATGCCTCGACATTAATTATAAATACTATTATGGGATCGGGTCGTTCGCCTCGGTAGCGTCATGCGTAATATTTGGCAAAAGCCATCGTATCCGTTAGTTTTCTTGATTTGAGTTATGACGATCTATCTGGTGGGGACCATTTTCCACACATACTCCGGTTGAGGAGGTGACCGATAATTGAGGGCTTGCGTTTACTGTTCAGAGGAGGATCGTACCACGTGCTTAACTTTGTTTACACTATTTTAACACTATTTGCATAGGGTGATAGACTCGCTATTGTAGAGATGTGACGAGCTACTTGATAATGTGCGAAATAAATTATTTTTTCCCTTATGAAATTCTCGCGCATTGTGCATTTTCATTGAAAAGATTCTTTACATTTCATAACTCATATGTACCTTCGTGAGTGGGGTCCAGGACCAATTAAAGTATCATATTCTCATGGGAGCGCGCCATTTTCCTCGGCAATATAATATATGCATCTATGGTTCGTGTTATTCGACCCTCGGCAGTGCACACATTATTATGGGATCGGGTCATACGCCTCGACATTTATTATAAATACTCTTATGGGATTTGGTCGTTCGCCTCGACAGCGTCATGCGTAATATTTGGCAAAAGCCATCGTATCCATTAGTTTTCTTGATTTGAGTTGTGACGATCTATCTGGTGGGGACCATTTTCCACACATACTCCGATTGAGGAGGTGACCGATAATTAAGGGCTTGCATTTACTGTTCAGAGGAGGATCGTACCATGTGCTTAACTTTGTTTACACTATTTTTACCATGCCTCAAACTTGTTTACTTTCGGTTGTACTTGATTTATTGGACCACTAGTAAGTGTTGATGTCGACTCCTCGTCACTTCTTCGCCGGGGTTAGGCTAGATACTTACTGGGTACGCATTGATTTACGTACTCATGCTACATTTGCTGCACTTTTTGTGCAGGTACATATATGTCTGGTGGTCTCTTTGGGCGCAGAGGTGCGGCTATTGCATGTCACGACCCCAATTTTCCTCTGTAGGATGTCATGATGGCACCTAGTCTCTATGACTAGGTAAGCCTAACAAGTATGTGGAATAACTGAAATAATAAGCCAAATCTCAAAACGTCAATATCTGTAATAAATAAAAACTGCAATTCAAGTAATAACAATTCCCAAAATACGGTCGATATAAGTCACAAGCCCTAATGATAAATACTAAATATCTCTATACATCAGAGTCTATGAGGATAAGGAAACAACATAATAAAGATAGAGGGCGACTCCGAGGTCTGCGGACGCTGGCAGATATACCTGGAAGTATCCACGTACAGGCTAGCTCACTAGTACCTGGTCTGGTAGGAAGTACCTGGATCTGCTTAAAAAGATGTGCAGAAGCGTAGTATGAGTACACCACAATGGTACCCAGTAAGTGCCAAGCCTAACCTCGGTAGAGTAGTGACGAGGTTAGGTCAGGGCCCTACTGGAATTTATAAGAAATAAGGCAGCAGATACAATGATGTAATGAAATGACAGAGAGGTATAATAATAGAAATTTACAGAAGGTAACTATAGGGAATCAAAGAAGACAATTACAACACGTAAGGAAACAAAAATCTTACAAGTTAAGGAACAACAACAACAACAACAACAAACAATACAACAAAAATAGAGGAAATCAACAGGGACACTCTCGAGGTACCGCTTCGTAGTCCCAAAAGTAAATATCTCACAACAGCATGGTAGAAACATCGTGCAAACAATAACAACCGCACGGCAGAAACCTCGTGCAACAATAACAATCCACACGGTAGAAACCTTGTGCCATAATAACAATCCGCACGGCAGAAACCTCGTTCCACGATAACAATCCTCACGGCAGAAACCTCATGCCACAATAACAACCCGCACGGCAGAAACCTCGTGCCACAACCAAACAATTATCTCAACAAAAATCATGAAAACCAACACATAATAAATGAAACAAGGATATTACAAGCAAAGAATCCTACAGTTAAAGAACGAATATGAAATCAAGAAAAGCAGGTAATTCAACTAAGCATGTTGTACAAATTTCAAATAAGAGATAAGGCACGTAAACATGTGCAATTAGGCTAAACATGATGACTACACATGCTAGAGTTACTCAGTTAAGGAAATAAAAGGAAACTACTTAGCAAAAACCAGATTTTTAACATTTAGGCCGAGTACGCACTTGTCACCTCGCGTACACGGCCTCCACATATTGCAAATTACCATAACAGTACCAAATCCTAAGGGAAATTTCCCCCACACAAGGTTAGACAAGTCACTTACCTCAAACCTCGCTCAATTAATCAATAAGAAGGACTTTCCCTCGATTTCCCAACTCTGATCAGCTCGAATCTACCCAAAACAATTTCATACTATAAATATAACTATAGGAAACTAATTTAAATGATGAAATTACGACTTTAACAAAGAATTGAAAAATCGCTCCAAAAAGTCGACCCGGGCCCACATCTCGGAACCCGGCCAAAATTATAAAATTAGAACACCAATTCAATATCGAGTCCAACCATACAATAATTACTCAAATCCGACCTCAAATCGCCTTTCAAATCCCCAAATTTTAGCCTAGAAGTCTTTCCAAATTTTCCTGAATTTAACTAAAAATACTAATTAAATGATGAAAATAACAATAGATTCATATAATATAGCCAAAACCGAGTTAGAATTTCTTACCCCAATGATCTCCTTCAAAAACTCTCGAAATATCGCCACAAACCGAACTCTCTAGGACCAAAAATGGATAATAAAATTAAACTCTTGAACTTAGGCCTTTTATGCCCAGCAATTTTGCATCTATGAACCCACAACCGCATCTGCGGCTCCGCACCTGCGGAATTTCCATTGCAGGTGTGGTTCTCACTTAGCCCAGCAACCTCCGCTTTTGCGGACCAAAATGCGCATTTGCGCTCTCGCTCCTGGGAAGGGACTCCGCTTCTGCCACCCAGGCTTGGCTAGCCTTTCTGCTTCTGTGCTTCCTCAATCGCCCCTGCGAGTCTGCTTCTGCGGAACTCTGACCGCATCTGTGGTCCCAGCTTAGTAGGCCACAATTCTCTTTTGCAATCAATCCCCCGTATTTGTGAGCCCGCACCTGCGGCCTGTCCCTCCATAGGTGCGAAGACACCAAAATCAGCCCAGCATCAGCAATTCCCCTAAGTCCAAAAATGATTCGATTTCTATCCGATTCATATTTGGGGCCCTCGGGGCCCCTTCCAAATATACCAACAAGTCCTAAAACTTCATACGAACTTAGTCGAGCCTTCAAATAACATAAAACAATGCTAAAAACAAGAATTGCTCATCAATTCAAGCCTAATGAACTTTAAAACTTCTAACTTATACATTCGATGCTGAAACCTATCAAATCACATCTGATTGACATTATGGACCTATTCCAACTTCCGTAATCGGAATCCGACCCCGATATCAAAAAGTCCACTCCCGGTCAAACATTCCAAATCTTCCAACTTTTCAACTTTCGCCAATTAACAACAAAATGACCTACGGACCTCCAAATCAACATCCAGACACGCTTCTAAGACCAAAATCGCCCTACGGAGCTATCAGAACCATCCAAACTCCATTCCGAAGTTGGCTTCACACAAATCAAACTACGATCGACTCCTATGACTTAAACTTCCAATTTAGGGACAATGTGTCCCATTCCACTTTGAAACTCTCCCGAATCCGACACCAAGCACCCCGGCAAGTCACAAAACCACAAAATGAAATAGAGGGAGCAATAAATAAGAGATCAGGGCTAATACTCTCAAAATGACCGACTGGGTCGCTACATTGCGTGGACTTTATGGTGAGTTGTATTCCATGTTATATTCCATATCAGAGTTATTTACATTCTTCTATCTAACTTGTATTCCATAAAGATGTTGTATTTTATTATATTTCTTAGTAGATGCTCATGCACTCGTGACACTGGATTTTGGGGGTTCCTAATGGATGTTCATTATTGTAGTTCGCGTAATTATTACCATTTCAACTTATAATTTATATTTTGTATGGAGATTGAAAAATAAAATCAAGGGTTTTTCTACGAGTACCAGATTTTACTCTACCTATTTAAGGGGATTCATAATTTCAAAAATAATAAAATGAGTAACTAAGTTGATTAATCATTGTTGGCTTGCCTGACGGCAGTGTTAGGTGCCATCACGACCTATAGCATATTTTGGGTCGTGACAGCTTGATATCAGAGCTCTAGGTTCATGTGGGTCTTGCGAGTCATGAGCAAGTCTAGTAGAGTCTAGCGGATCAGTACGGAGACATTTGTACTTATCTTCGAGAGGCTACAGGGCTGTTAGGAGCACTTCCCTTCTTGATTCCTCATCGTGTGATTTGATTCCACTGAAGCTTATGCCTTCATTTCCTTCCTACTTAATCTTATGCGATATGGAGCGCTTGTTATCAATTGGGCACCGAGGAATTGTAGTGGTACTGTAGTCATGGTGCAGGATGTTTCTCCATGCGTATTCGGGTAGGCTATTATCGTCACCTTGCGAAAGGGTGTTCTGTCATTTCAGCCAAGTATCTGTATTTCCTATGGTTTCGAGGCTATGCACAGATTATTATGATGTTCATGCATTGTTATGGCACAATGTTGGTGTAACAGTAGGGTGTTTGTTCATGTGTCGGGGCAGTGAATGACTCGAAAGGAGGATTTTTCAGTGGAAGGTTTAGAGGTTTGGCATTTAATTCCAGCAGAGGAAAGGCAATCGGACTATGGATGTTCAGGCTTTGGTTTTGGGGTTACGAGACATGACATTTTCGAACTTGGTGGAAATTCTCATTTGTTATGTGGTGTCGTCATCCTTGTTTGAACGCATTAAGTCTCGCAAGTGTTATGGTTTTCTTAATTTGCCTTCGGGGTAGGGTGTGGTGAAATAGTGTCTAAGAAGTGGTTGTCAGAGATAGCGGTGTGTAGCAGTTTTAAAATCGAATCGGTGTTTCGAATGCTGATGGCTCGAGAAAGATGACCTACGAGGAGGCTTAGAGTTGGAAGAAATTTATTAGTTCAGGTGCTACAGAGATGGATTTCGATTTGATGCAACATTTGGGTAGTGAAGGATGAGGAAGGACATGGCGGGAGGTGTCTCGCGGTGGTTGAATTTTTAGCAGGTCAAGTATGAAAAGCAGAGGTCGAGAAGTTTCTCAAATAAGATGGTTTAACCGAAGTGGGAGTGGCAGAGTAGCATATGGATTCTGTGGAAGGATAGCCATATGCCTTGAGAAAGTTTAGAGTGATTTGGGAATCAGGGTGGAAGATGACTATGTCTACAGATTTTATTTGGGATAGTGACTATTGTACTGAGGAAGATTGAATATGGCAAAGAAGAGTTTGCTTGAAATGAAGAGGTGTGGAAACTTGATTATTGTTTTTGGGATGCAACGTGACTTCGAGTTTGGAATGTATTATCGGACTTTCAGTTGATGTCTATGGGGAATCTTTTACAGCCGGTGGATGAGCATGGGCTCAGGAGGGTTTACTGATTTTGTGGTAGTTGTACCCTGTGCAGCGTCAATGGAAGATGTCGGTATGGAATTCCACATGTGGGCTATCTCCTGTGGACAAGCTAGCGACTGCATGATTTTGATGAAGTTTCTACGAAGAGTTCTACTTACTACCCGACAGAAAGTCGAATATGTGATTGTGGCTGATAATTTGGAATGTTCATGAAGAGTTTAACAAGGGACTACGAGAAAATTAGCAAGATGACAGTGCGAGATCATGGTAATTGAGAAGGAGGAATCTTTGTGGGTTCTACATTACTTGATGGTAGCTTAAAGCTAAGTGGGGGAGCCCACCATCTACGATGTGTGGTTGTCTGCTTGTGCAGCTTCTGGTTATCAGTGCATTGGTGGATTATTTATTACTAAGAAGAGAAAACATCAAGGGTAATTCGAGCAAAGGACTTAATGAATGTGTGCTATATTTCTCTTTGTCGATTCATGCACAGGTTTTGGGAAGACTCAGAGTTTATGCTTCTTGTGGATGTAATGTACAAGGAAAATAATTCATCTGGTTACTTATTTGGGGGTGTTCATGTGCTAACAGAGTGTTGGAGTTTGATTATATTCGGGACCAGGTCAGAGTGGGTGACTCTCAACAACGGTTCAAGTGGGTTCAAGAATTTAAGTGCAGTGCCTAAGAATTTTGGGTCCGTTGTGTGGTTAAGGATCGAGTTATTGCAGTGGGTTATGAAAGGGACTTGAAGTGTTCTATGTTATCATCGAGTCTACGGTGCACTATTGGAGAAATGGGAGGAAACAACTTCGGATTCAAAGAGGATCTTTCAGAATGGGTGTTCCGATTGGAGATGCTATTGTGCGCATAAGGAGGGTATGAGATGGTTCATGGGTATCGAGACGATGTGCTCTCGTGATTCGGGTCACTCGGGATGAGTGTTGATTGAGTTCGTTATGTTTTCGAATGGAGCTATTATTATTTCTAAGGCAAGCCAAGAGTAAATTGGAAAAAGTTGGGTCGATTAGTAATAGTTGCATCAGCATGATTGTGGTAATGATCAGTTCCTTCGGCGTGTTAAGTTATACATGTGGTTTGTGGTTGCACGTGAGGGCTTGACAGCCACCGTAATTTGATTGATTTGGGAGGTATTTGATTCAAATGGCCTTGTTATCTGTAAATGGATCCCGAAAGAGTTATGGTGGTTTAGACCACAACTGGAGGTTTGTATATTCTGCGGTTATGGGAATTCAGTTGTGTGTTGCGATGGTTCTTCTGAAATAAGTTAAGTGAAAGATTTATAGCCAATTGAGTATTTATTCTACTAGTAGTTCAAGGGTTATGATGAATTCTTGTACTCTCATGTAGCGGCATGATAGGTGCAACGAGTGGTATGGAAATTTAGAAGTTGATGACCAAGGTCGAGGTTTGGTATTGATAAGAATGTCACGAGCTCGGAGGAGCGGGGGAAGACTTCAGAGGTTTAGAGTGAGCTGGCATTTTCCTTAGTGTCACCTGAGAATGGTGTCCTGTGTAAAAGGCTTTGTGTATTGATTTGCGGATCCTTGATTTTCTTTACAAAATTAGTGTGGTTGCTGGTATGGAGGTGCAAACATTGCTACGTGGTACGGAAGGTCGTGGGAGTGTGTCCCACGGGGAAATTTTTGTAAGTGTGAAATGTTAGTCACTTGATTATTAAGGATTGAAACCAAGTATATAGATTCTGGTACTATCACTAATGTGAGAGTTTATGCCTGAAAGGTGCTCTATTCATTTGGTTGTGGACTGTTGGAGTTTGTTTCAAATTGAACGGTTGCTCATGTGTATCATGAATAGGGCCATTATGGATCCTTGAAAGGTTGATGGCCCAGTATGGTATGATCAAAATCAGTTTAAGGTCCGTTGGTGGGTCTAATGTGAATGTGTTCTCTACTTCAGGTCGGATGTGTTCATTCGGGATAGAATTGCTTACGGAGGAGCCTTCGGGTATTGGATGTTATTCCCACCGTCAGCTATTCCATGTAATACTCTATTGTGCCATGTGGGTTGTGAGACGGCTTGATTGCTCGCATATGTGTTTGTGATCCCATGTAGTTTGTATGCAGGTCATTTATTGCACCTTAGTCGTGCTTGGCTTTTTGTAGCGTATGGCGCTACCTGTCTCCCCAAGTTTGTATTATGCACTTGGTGTACTTGTGGTCGATATTCGGGCATTCCGTAGGTATGAGAAATATGGCTCGATGAGTATTTCCTTATTGATTGTTATGAGTGGATTGGGTGGCATACCACCACGGTTTTGTTGTTTGGATCGGGTTGCACGCCGCAACGGTATCATGTGTGGATTGGGTTGCACGCCGCAATAGTGAGATGTTGAGTACGGTTCCATATACTTATTTTTTGTGTATTTGTTTTTTATTCTCTGAGAAAGGTTCCTAGCATCTCTTCGGCCATTTTATTCGTTACACGAGCCCGGTAGTTATTTTTCCAGAGTTCGTTCTCCCTTATGTGTCGTATTTAGGTTGTAGCTTGTTGGCGCATTGATGGCGTCATATGAGAGCTTGGTCAGTGTTTGAGGTGGCTTATTGCCTGAGCAGCTTGTACTAGGTGAGACGAGGTTATTGGACCTGAAGTCAGTGCGATCGGAGTTAAGTATGTCATATTAAAGAGAAAATATCACTATTCAATTCAGAATGAGGTAATAGTGCTTGTCACGTGAAGAGACCCCATGATTTATTGTCTTGGCAGGTGGTTATGAGTTTCTACACATCTCTTTCATCGTGGTGGTATTGCAAGAGTTGGGACAGGGCTTACATGTGTTATGAGGCATATTGCGGGCATTAGATTCGTGAAATTGCAGCTATTATGGTCGGAGGATGTTATTATGGGCATGTGAATCATACGGTGCATGGTGTGAAATCAACAAAGGTGTATGATCATGTTTTGGTACAGTGTGTAGTGATTGATACGGTGTTCGTATGTCAGAATCATGTCTTGTAAAAGAATTCGTAGGTTGGAACTTGGTTATAAGACTTATTGACTAAATAAAAGGGTGATCTTCAGTCTGGCTCGAGCTAATGTGCTCAACTGGGTTGTGGTGGCACCGGTAGATGCACAAAGTGTTAAAAAGTGATTTTGGGGCAACTCCGGAGCAGTTCTTAGCACGTTCGAGGACGAACACATGTTTAAGTGGGGGAGAATGTAATGATACGACTGGTTGTTTTGAACTCTAGCACGCCGTTCGGCGGTTGAGGCCTTGAGTAGCTTCACTTCATGTATTATGACTTGTACACATGGTCGGAATTGAATTTCGGGAAGTTCTGAGGGGTTTCGGAAGGAAAATTCTAAATTCAAAAACTTTAAGTTGGAAGAATTGACTATGATTTGACTTTTGAGTAAACGACCTCGAAATCAAGATTTGAAGGTTCCAATAGGTTCGTATGACGATTTTGGACTTAGACGTGTGTTCAGGTTGAGTATCGGGTTGTCCGGGAGCATTTTGGCGCTTAATATGGAAAGTTGGCTTTTTGAAGGTTTAAGAATTTCTTAAGTTTGATTTAAAGTGGACTTTGGTGTTATCAATGTCCGTTTGGGGTTCCGAGCCTTGGAATAGGTTTGTATCATGATTTGTGACTTGCACGTAAAGTTTGGCGTCATTCAGGGACGT
Organism: Nicotiana tabacum; assembly: GCF_000715075.1. NCBI lineage: Eukaryota > Viridiplantae > Streptophyta > Magnoliopsida > Solanales > Solanaceae > Nicotiana > Nicotiana tabacum. The sequence continues at coordinate 77,095,349 of NC_134101.1, forward strand.
TTAAGTGTAATTCAGACGCGTTCGGCAAAGTTTGAAGGTTGGAAAGTTGAAAGAAAGGTTTTGGCCGTCGATTCATAATTTTGATGTTGTTTGACGTAATTTGAGACTTTGACTAAGTTTGTATCGTATTTTGGGATGTGTTGGTGTGCTTGGATGGGGTCCCGAGGGCCTCGAGGGTGATTCAAATTGGAAATCGGGTTGAGTTTGGACTTAGGGAACTGCTGAAGTGCACCAGGTCTGGTGTGATCGCACCTGCGAAGGATTTGTTCATAGGTGCGAGACCACAGGGGCGTGTTTGGCATCGCAGGTGCGGAGTTGTGTTGGGTAGAGGGGATGTGCAGGTGCGAGGTTTTGGCCGCACCTACGAGATCGCAGATACGCGAAAGAGAGGCGCAGGTGCAAAGGGGCGTAAGGTTGTCGTTTCGGCATAAGCAGAACCCGGGTCGTAGGTGCTACTCCTCAGAAGCGGAGTCTGGTCCGCAGAAGCGAAGGCAGGGGACTTCAGGGGGAAACCGCAAAAGTGGAGATTTGGCCGCACCTGCGAGGCCGCAGAAGCAGTTAAGTGAACCACATGTGCGAAATCCCTAGGCAGTGTATTAATTCGAAGGGTTCCAAGATTTCTTCATTTTTGGACTTTGCAAGCTCGGTTGGAGGCGATTTTTGAGAGGGATTTCACGATATTTCTTGAGGTAAGCCACTTTTGGTCATTTTTATCTATTAATATTGAATACCCATTGAATTTTCCCTCTAGAATATGTGTTTTTAAGGTGGAATTTGGAGAATTTTAAGCTAGGGATTTGAGAGTAAGATTTGGGGATTTGAGTGGCGATTTGATGTCGGAATTAGGTGATTTTGGTATGGTTGGAATCATTGTTTAATGGGTGTTCGGATTTTTGTAAAATTTGTTGGATTTTGAGGTGTGGGCCCGGGGTTGGCTTTATTGACTTTTCGGACAGAGTTGGTAATTTTTTTAAATTGATTAATTATGAGTATTGGAGTATATTTTTATTAGTTTTCATGTTATTTGATCAGTTTCGGATTGATGGGCATCAGATTGAGGTGTTAGAGAGGCATTTGAGTCGGTTGTGGAACTTCGGAGCGAGGTAAGTCTCCTATCTAACCCTGTGATGGGGAATTTACCCCGTAGGTATTATATTCTTATGTGCTACATATTGCGGGAGCTACGCACGTATAAGGTGATGGGTGTCAGTGCGTATGCTAGAATTCCTGATTTTATCCGGGTAGACTTAGGTGCACGCCATGCTATAATTGTACTATTTGAGTTATATTTGCTCGTTTAATTCCTTTATTTCGCGTTGCGACTTGAGACTAGACTTGCATAGGGTGATAGACTCGCTATTGTAGGGATGTGACGAGCTACTTGATATTCCGCAGAATAAATTGTGTTTTTCCTTACGAAATTCTCGCGCGTTGTGCGTTTTCATTGAAAATCTTCTTTACATTTCATAACTCACAAGTACTTCCGCGAGTGAGGTAAACATTTCTACTCTCATGGGAGCAAGTCGTTCACCTCGGCAGTATAATAGATGCATCTATGGTTCGTGTTGTTCGACCCTCGGTAGTGCACACAATATTTGGATCGGGATGTACGCCTCGGCATTTCTATAAATACTCTTATGGGATCGGGTCGTTCGCCTAGGTTGCATCGTGTGTAATATTTTGCAAAAAGCCATTGTATCCGTGAGTTTCCGTGATTTGAGTTGTGATGATCTATCTGGTGGGGACCATTTTCCACACATATATATAGGGCTTACGTTTTAGGAGGTGACTGATAATTGAGGGCTTGCGTTTACTGCTCAGAGGAGGATCGTACCACGTGCTTAACTTTGTTTACACTGTTTTTACCATGCCTCATACTTGTTTACTTTCGGTTGTACTTGATTTATTGGACCACTAGTAAGTGTCGATATCGACCCCTCGTTACTACTTCTCCGGGGTTAGGCTAGATACTTACTAGGTACACGTTGATTTTCTACTCATACTACACTTGCTGCACATTTTTGTGAAGGTACATATGTATATTCCTGGTTGTCTCTTTGGGCGCAGAGGCACGGCTATTGCGGGGACTTTATGGTGGGCTGCATTCCATGTTACGATCCGTAGCATACAGAGTCTCCATCAGAGTTACTTACATTCTCCTGTCTAACTTGTATTCCAGACAGATGTTATATTTTATTATATTTCTTGGTAGATGATCATGCATTTGTGACACCGGGTTTTGGAGGTTCCTACTAGATGTTCATTATTGTAGTTCGTGTAATTATTACCGTTTCAACTTGTAATTTATATTTTATACGGAAATTGAAAAATAAAATCAAGGGTTTTTCTACGAGTACCAGATTTTACTCTACCTATTTAAGGGGATTCATGATTTCAAAAATAATAAAATGAGTAACTAAGTTGATTAATCATTGTTGGCTTACCTGACGGCGGCGTTAGACGTCATCACGACCTATAGCGGATTTTGGGTCGTGACACTTATCAAGAATATACAAGCAAGAAAAGAATAATTTTCCAATGAAAGACTATGTAAAATAAAAACAAATCATTCCTATGAGTAAAATGTCAGACATGACTAAAAGGCTAATACCTTATAATCACATTGTTAGCCAAAGAATTATCCACAAAAATGAATTTGAGTGTATGAGTAGAAAATGTTGTAAGATTAGAGAAAAAATCCATAATAATTAAATATACCAAAATTATACTAAACTTAAGTAAATTATTCACAAATTCAAATTTATTCAAGTTAATCTAACTAGTCCAATTAACTAATTAATATGAATCAAATTGCTCAAACCGATCACGAGAGCATGTATAAGAAGTAAGTGCTCGATATAAACTATTATTAACTAGAGTCTAGGTGATTAGATTGATTATTACCTAAGCATAATATTCTAAGCGTAGTTAATCTATCACATACAAGTGAGCCTAAGCAAAGCACATAAATAAAAGTTAATACGACATCGACTAGTATTTTACTATATTGTATCTTGAGTACAATCAAGAACGGGAAGTAACGAGGCGGGGAGTTTGACGGTGTATGCTTCGTCTCCGAGCGTCATCTTTCCAAAGTGTTTCGAATAAAGTACTTCGAAAGACAAGAGAAGTAAAATTGTTAGTAAAATAATATGTAAAAATCAAACTAATAGAGTGACATATTTTTGAAATTGTATTTGTTTTTAAATTTTTTTTTTTTTTTTTGGAAAATTATTCTTGAAAATGATTTGAAATTCTTTTTTGTTTTTATGAAAGATTGTTTTAAAAAATATTTTTGGAAAATAGTTTTAAAATAATATAGGAGGCTCATATATGTGTAATATTTGTCTAGACATGAGAACGGGAACCGCATCGGTAGCAACTTCGGTGGCCAATCGTGTCGCCTCCCATACGTTGTTGGTTCGTGTTCTCGTCTTTTTTCTTTTTCAATGCTTATCATCATCGCCTCATTATTTCGGCCCGATTCAGAGGGTCATTTCCAGAGAGTCGTGGCCTCAAAAAATCATTCTCGTCGGCCCAATCCAACAATGTATTATCCCATTTGTTCACTGAATAATGTTCAACTGCGAATGAAACCAACAAAATAAAACAGCCAGAACTTCATAGCAAAGTGCCAACAATTTAATGATAAATCGGAATCAACACTTGGGCATTAACCCATATTCTAACAAAGAAATTAGGAAACACAAAAGCTCAAAGGCCATTCAACCAAAGGTTCATAATAGTCCGGAAAAAGGCCAAACAATACGAACTTAGTAGCGAAACAGTCATAGCAGTAATCGGAGTAAACAAATAGATGCATAGCGAGCACAAAAGACTATCATCAGTAGCTGAGAAGTAAATAATCAGAGGGCTAAAACGAGCAGAAACTCCGATAAGGAGGCAAACAGTGATGGCGGAAGTGGGTGGTCACCATGGTGGTTCACCGGCGACCTACGACAGTGGCCAACACTAGCGAAAATTACAGTGTTTTAAAAGGTGTGGGCGTAAGGCGAGGCATTTTACATATGCCTCAGCGGGGCGTAAGGCCCGAGGCATGGGGCGTAAGCCCCATAGGTATTTAATTTTTAATATTTTATAAAATAATATAATGACAGTAAATATTTATAAACAGGTAAAATTTCATAAAAATTGAAGAAAACTATATATGTGTGTGCTCCATCCCCACAAAAAACTAATCAAAACAATCTATTATACGTTACTTACAAGCACAAGTAATTTGAGTCTAAAAAAATAAAGTTTTCTATATGGAGGAACAAAAAGTATGATTAACCTACAATTTGAACTTTGAATTTGCTGCTATGAAGAATAATGTAGTTCTCTTTATATTTGTAAAATAAATTAAATATTAGTTACTTTTGGGAGATATTAGCAGACTAGCGGACAAGATAAAAAATTAGAAAAACTATGAATTAGGGCTTGAATCAATAAAAAAAAGGTCTTTACTTTTAAATGTAATACTTTTGAGTTCCTTTTTAAACTTTTTGAGTAATTACCAAACTGTCTTTTGAGAATTTGGGTATTATTTGAAGTACTAATTCAACAAATTTTGTTTTAATTTAAAAAAGTCTCTGGGGCTTACTCCTTACTAAAAAACGCGCCTCGAACGCCCGGGCGTACGCCCCGAACGCCCGGACGTACGCCCCAAACGCCCGGGCATATGCCCCAAATTGCGGGGCGTACGCCTCTTGAGACTTTCGCCCAACACCATCGCCCAGGGGCATTTTTGGTACGCCTCGCCCCGGGGCTCGCCCCAGAAATGCCTTTTAAAACAGAGGCGACATACACCTAAAGAAAGGGGCATCGAAAAAATGCTGGGTTTGCCCGAAAATATACAAATCGTCGGTGGCATAACAAATCCACAACTAAATTTAGAATAACCAAAACGAGCAGTCACTGCCGGCCAACCGTCTTAAATGAGTTTTAGGGATAAATCACTGGAGCAATCAAAAACTCAGAGATTGAAGGCCACCGGAAATGACGAACGAAAAACGGCTAGATCTGGGAGTGACCCAACCATGAAGATCGGCGGAGGTTCTTTTCTGGCCAGACCTGGTTCAATCCGGCTAGATTTGGTACTTCCCAAATGAGTTATCAACAAGCAAAGAGAAAGAAAGGGAGAGCAAAGGGGATTGGGGGTCAACGGCAGTGAGGTGTGCCAACCATGTTCACCGGATTCTGGCTAGCAATAGTGGAGAGAGAGGCAGCCGAGGGGCTACATGGCACTCCAGTTTCTATCATTTCCGATCGAGGGGCTCAGTTCACGGCAAAATTTTGGCAGAAATTTCAGCAAGGTTTGGGTACTCAGGTGAATCTTAGTACATCCTTCCATCTACAGGCCGACGGGCAGGCAGAGCGGACTATTCAGACACTTGGGGACATGTTGCGTGCCCTTGTTCTTGACTTCAAGGGTAGCTGGGATGATCATTTTTCACTCATAGAGTTTGCTTATAACAATAGCTTTCATGCTAGTATTTAGATGGCACCATTTGAGGCATTATATAGTAGCAGATATAGATCTCCCATTGGTTGGTTTGAGATTGGGAAAGCTGAGTTGATAGGACCAGACCTCGTGCATCAGGCTATGGAAAAAGGTTAAAATCATTAAGGAGCGGTTGAAAAGTTCTCAGAGTCGTCAAAAATCCTATTCGGATGTTCGTCGTAGAGACTTAGCGGTCAACAAAGATGATTGGGTATTCTTGAATGTTTCCCCCATGAAGGGTATAATGCGGTTTGGAAGGAAAGTAAAATTGAGTCCAAGGTATGTCGAGTCGTACAAAATCATTCAGAGGATTGGTCAGGTGGCGTACAAGCTTGAGCTACCACCCGAGACGTCATTAGTGCACCCGGAACTCCATGTGTCTATGTTGAAGAAGGTAGTTGGAGATCCGTCAGTTATTGTGCCGGTTGAGACCATTGAGGTTAATGAAGAACTGTCATATGAAGAAATTCCAGTTGCCATTCTTGATAGGCAAGTCCGAAAGTTGAGGAATAAAGAAATTGCCTCCGTGAAGGTGTTGTGGCGAAACCAGCAGATTGAAGAGGCTACTTGGGAGGCCGAGGAAGAGATGAAAAAGAAGTATCCTTACTTGTTTGTATAAGCTATGTAACCTTTCTATAAAATTGTCGCCTATGGATTCCTGTATCACTTATTCAGTTAATGTAAAGGTGCTTCTTTCTAAATATATTGTATGTGAGGTCACGATTGGTGTTGTTATGAGTTATGTTACGTCATTGGATTATATATATGTTTTGAGAATGTGTTTTTGGGGATCTCTGACAGGTGGATAGGCCTAGTTATAGGGGAAACTCTGGCAAAACTTTTGGAAATTTAGGGAGTTAGTCGAATTTGGGGCTGCTCGTGTGTGGTATGAAAACTGAGTTGCATAGGATGCAAATAGTGAGCCTTGATCCTCATTCGAGGACGAATGATCTTAAGTGGAGAAGGATGTAAGGCCCCGTAAAATATTTCCTAAAAACTAGGGTTTCGTGATGCCGGGGTAGTCGTAGAGGTTAACAATAGTAGAAATTCTTCGAAATTTTCCTAAAAACCGGGGTTCGGACTTTTTGGATTGAGCAGTGCGCTGGGGATTTGAAGGAAAATATTTTGCAGAGATAGGCATTTCTTTGGCCCATTATTCGGCCGCATAATCACTCTGCGGGCCGCAAAATGGCCGTAGAGTGAAGCAACTACTTAAGCCATTTTTTATGACAATTTCGCGGCCAGTTATGCGACCGCACAATCATTTCGCGGGCTGCACTTTTGTCGCACAATCAGCCTTAGAATATTTGTGGAGGGAGGTTCTGCGGCACATTATGCGACTACAGAACAGGTCTGCGGGCCGCATAACGGCCGCAGAGTGAAGCAGGCTAACCCAGTTCAGAAAGCCATTTTTCGCGGTCATTTCGCGGACCACGGAATCATTATTGCGACCGCAGATCCTGTCCCGGGGCTTCATTTTTGGATTTTTATAACCCAACCCTACTTAGATAAAACATATGCCATAGTCAAATTTGAGCAAATTTCTCATACTTTTAGAGTGAGAAAGAGTGCTTAGTGTGGGGGAGTAACCTTCAACCTATTATCCATCAATATTTGCTCAATCATTAAGGATTAACAAAGAAAGTCTTCATCCTAAAGGTAAGAATATATGTCCTAGCTCTTAATTTTGACAGTTCTTTGGTGTGGGGGTTGTTATCTTGCATGAATGTGTTATCAAAGAATGTGGGAAGGGTGTGAGCTAAAAATGGTGGAGAATGGGTTGGGGAATGATGGAATCTTTCACAAAAGGGCCTTAAAAACATTAATGCATACCTAGCGTTTGATAATGTGCTCAAATGAGCTAGAATCATGACCATCTTCCTAATTTTTGTCCAACTTGTTATATTTCTAAAATAGATCGAAGTTGCTAAGAATTCCAGAATGTTTTAAAGCTTAAAGGAATCTCAATTGAGGTATGTTGGTTAAACCCCCTTCTTCTTAGAATCGAATCCCACAGTGTTCATGTAATTGGTGTAAGTTCCAAATTGATCATAATAGAATTGGCTATTCCGAATGTGCTTGTGTTGAAGGATATATGATCAATATGTTTTGTAAATGCTTCATCATATCACCTTATCATTGAGGATGTACTCAAAATATGTAATATGTGTTAAAAATGTTTAAGACTTCAAGTCAAGATCGAAATAAAGGTTGTTATGCCAAATTGTATGAAAAGACTCTATGTGCCTAAGATTCCCAAATTGCTCATATGTGAATTTAATGTCTTGAATGGGAAGCCTTATTGTTGTTGATAATGATAATGATGTTTGAATGTAGAAAAGGGAATTGGAATTATGAAATACAACCAAGTGCCAAGAATGACTTTATAATTGTGGCCACTAGTGCCAATGAATTGAAAGGATGTGAAAGAAGTATGATGTGAGATGATTGACTAAAAAAGGTAATGTCTCGGGTGAGGCGGCCTAGCCGATTGGGCCGTGATCGGACGCCATGCCGCACACATGGTGGTGACTGTGCTGGAAATTATAATGAAATTGTGGTTATGGTTAATGTCTCAAATGAGACGACCTAGCCGATCGGGACGTGATCGGACTCCGTGTAAGAATACGATGGTATTGTGAATTATGGTATATCGGCACTAAAGATCACCCAACCTAATAATATGGAAATTGACTTGAAAACTTATGTGATCTTTAACTTAATATTTTCGTATTATTTGAAGCTCTTATTGAATTCTTGATTGTTCCCCCTTGTATTATTATTCATTCTATTGAGATGGTGTTTAGTTTTACATACTAGTACTATTCGACGGTACTAACGTCCCTTTGGCCGGGGGCGCTGCATCTTTAAATGGATGCAGGTGGTTCCGTAGTAGGCAGTGTTGATCAGCGATAGTAGTATATCCTCTTCCCAGCACACCTGGTGAGCCCCACTTCATCCCGGGGTCATTTATTGTATCTTTTGTTCATATTATTATCACGTTTCGAGGTATAGCCGGGGCCTTATTATCGGCACTATCATAACACTCTTTTGTATCTTTTAGAGGCTCCGTAGACACTATGTGAGTTGTACATGGGTGCTAGAAAAGTCAAACAAGTTGTGTTGTGTTTTGATCACTTGTTCCACTCAAACTATAAGAATATGTGTATTTTGAGACTTAAAAGTGAAGTAAATAATGAAATGATTTAGAATTACGTACATGATCTCCCTACTGTCTAATTAACGAAATTATGTCTTCTCTTGATCATGGGTGCATTAGGTAGAAAGCGTATAACAGGCTTGCTTGACCGGGTTCACTCGGTTGGGTGCCGGTCGCGCTTTCCAAGTTTGGGGAGTGACAAACTTGGTATCAGATCCTAAGGTTTTAAAGTGTCCTAGGATATCTCGGAGCCGTGTCTAGTAGAGTCCTCCTTATCGATGTGTTATCGACCACATCTATGAGTTGGAGGCTACTTGGACATTTAGGAATAATACCCTTCTTTGATATTCTGGATCGTACGATGAAACTGATTGTGAAATTGTTCCTCCTTTAACTCGTGCATTCATTTAAATTTCAGTACATGGCCCCTAAAAAGAGAGCAATAACTGGACAAGGAGCCAATGCCGCCTCAGGAGTGGCAGTTGACCCCTTATTTGGTGATGCGGGTGAATACCCGAGGGGTGGGGATAATCCCCTGACTGCTACACTGCCTGATTCCACTACACCTGACCAGGCCACACCAGTCCCTGCACCTACTGAGGGTGCAGCGGTTCCTCCAACTGATATTCCGGTTCTATCTCCAGCCCCAACTTCCGGTTCTGGTATTTTTGATGGGGATCTTAGGGGAGCTATCCAGATGCTGACACAGATAGTGGCTTCTCAAGCCTAGAGATCAAATGTTGCACCCACTTCTTCTAGCCAACAAGGGGATTCTAGTGATTCCAGGGTGAACAGGTTTCTTCAGTTGGATCCTCCGGTGTTCACAGGTGCTAATCCCGATGAGGACCCATAGGACTTCGTTGATGAGATGCATAATAATCCCCGGATTATGCGCGCTACTGAGATGGAGGGAGTGGAGTTGGTAGCCTACCGCCTGATAGGGGTAGCCTATTCTTGGTTTGAGCTGTGGGAGGACTCTCGGGAGGAGGGGAGCCCTCCATCGAGGTGGAGTAAGTTTGCTGACGCTTTCATGGACCATTTCTTTCCGGCCAAGACTAGGGCAGCCCGTGTCGTAGAGTTTGAGAACCTTAAGCAATGTAGTAATAGTGTGTGGGAGTATCACATGGAGTTCGCGTGACTGTCTAAATATGCCATTCTCATGTTGCCTACTATGGAGGCTAGAGTGCGCCGGTTTGTGCAGGGCCTTAGCCCCTTGGTTATCAATGAGGCCGCTACCGCTGCATTGAATTTAGATATGAACTATGGGAAGATGGTAGCATTTGCTCAAGCTACAGAGAACCGTAAGTTGAAGAACAAAATGGAGCGAGAGGGTACCAGTAAGGCCCGGTCTGCGGGCAACTTTGGGGAGTCATTTGGTGGGGGGGAAATCAGCTTTTAGGGGAGGGTCATCAGGGCTATCCCAGTCTTTTGCTCAGTCTTCAGCCAGTAGGGCCCAGTTAGCAGTAGGGGAGTCGTTTCAAGCCAAATCAGGGCAGAAGGGGACCCCACCAACAGGGCCGATCAGCAGCAGCGGAGGCCCCTGTAGCCCAGGTATGGGAATATGCACTTGGGGATCTGCTACATGGACCTACCTATATGTTACGGGTGTGGATTGAAGGGTCATATTCAGAGGGAGTGTCGTTCATCCCGCCAGGGTACGGGCAGGGGCACAGCACAGCCATCCAGTTCTGCAGCTGCTACATCTTCAGCACCCCCTCCAGCTCGAGGCACTCCAGCACCAGCAGGGCGTGGTGCAGCTAGGGGTGGTGTGTAGAGTTCAGGAGGACTCAGCAGATCCTGTCCCGGGGCTTCATTTTTGGGTTTTTATAACCCGACCTTACTTCGATAAAACATATGCCATAGTCAAACTTGAGCAAATATCTGATACTTTTACAGTGAGAAAGAGTGCTTAGTGTGGGGGAATAACCTTCAACCTATTATCCATCAAAGCTTGCTCAATCATTGAGGATTAACAAAGAAAGTGTTCATCCTAAAGGTAAGAATCTATGTCCTAGGTCTCAATTTCGAAAATTTTATAAAAAATGGGATAATTAGAAAAACAATTCGTGGGTGTGAGGGTTGTTATCTTGCATGCATGTGTTATTAAAGAATGTGGGAAGAGTGTGAGCTAAAAATGGTAGAGAATGGGTTGGGGAATGATGGAATCTTTCACAAAAGGGCCTGAAAAACATTAATGCATACCTAGCGTTTGATAATGTGCTCAAATGAGCTAGAATCATGACCATCTTCCTAATTTTTGTCCAACTTGTTATATTTCTAAAATAGATCGAAGTTGCTAAGAATTCCAGAATGTTTTAAAGCTTAAAGGAAGCTCAATTGAGGTATGTTGGCTAAACCCCATTCCTCTGAGAATCGAATCCCACGGTGCTCATGTAATTGGTGTAAGTTCCAAATTGATCATAATAGAATTGGTTATTCCGAATGTGCTTGTGTTGAAGGATATATGATCAATATGTTTTGTAAATGCTTCATCATATCACCTTATCATTGAGGATGTGTTCAAAATATGGAATATGTGTTAAAAATGTTTAAGACTTCAAGTCAAGATCGAAATAAAGGTTGTAATACCAAATTGTATGAAAAGACTCTATGTGCCTAAGATTCCCAAATTGCTCATATGTGAATTTAATGTCTTGAATGGGAAGCCTTATTGTTGTTGATAATGATAATGATGTTTGAATGTAGAAAAGGGAATTGGAATTATGAAATACGGCCAAGTACCAAGAATGACTTTATAATTGTGGCCACTAGTGTCAATGAATTGAAAGGATGTGAAAGAAGTATGATGTGAGATGATTGACTAAAAAAGGTAATGTCTCGGGTGAGACGGCCTAGCCGATTGGGCCGTGATCGGACGCCATGCCGCACACATGGTGGTGACTGTGCTGGAAATTATAATGAAATTATGGTTATGGTTGATGTTTCAAATGAGACGACCTAGCCGATCGGGACGTGATCGGACTCCGTGTAAGAATACGATGGTATTGTGAATTATGGTATATCGGCACTAAAGATCACCCAACCTAATAATATGGAAATTGACTTGAAAACTTATGTGATCTTTAACTTAATGTTTTCGTATTATTTGAAGCTCTTATTGAATTCTTGATTGTTCCCCCTTGTATTATTATTCATTCCATTGAGATGGTGTTTAGTTTTACATACTAGTACTATTCGACGGTACTAACGTCCCTTTGGCCGGGGGCGCTGCATCTTTAAATGGATGCAGGTGGTTCCGTAGTAGGTAGTGTTGATCAGCGATAGTGGTATATCCTCTTCCCAGCACACCTGGTGAGCCCCACTTCATCCCGGGGTCATTTATTGTATCTTTTGTTCATATTATTATCACGTTTCGAGGTATAGCCGGGGCCTTATTATCGGCACTATCATAACACTCTTTTGTATCTTTTAGAGGCTCCGTAGACACTATGTGAGTTGTACATGGGTGCTAGAAAAGTCAAACAAGTTGTGTTGTGTTTTGATCACTTGTTCCACTCAAACTATAAGAATATGTGTATTTTGAGACTTAAAAGTGAAGTAAATAATGAAATGATTTAGAATTACGTACATGATCTCCCTACTGTCTAATTAACGAAATTATGTCTTCTCTTGATCATGGGTGCATTAGGTAGAAAGCGTATAACAGGCTTGCTTGACCGGGTTCACTCGGTTGGGTGCCGGTCGCGCTTTCCAAGTTTGGGGAGTGACAAACTTGGTATCAGATCCTAAGGTTTTAAAGTGTCCTAGGATATCTCGGAGCCGTGTCTAGTAGAGTCCTCCTTATCGGTGTGTTGTCGACCACATCTATAAGTTGGAGGCTACTTGGACATTTCGGAATAATACCCTTCTTTGATATTCTGGATCGTACGATGAAACTGATTGTGAAATTGTTCCTCCTCTGACTCGTGCATTCCTTTAACTTTCAGTACATGGCCCCTAAAAAGAGAGCAAGAACTGGACAAGGAGCCAATGCCGCCTCAGGAGTGGCAGTTGGCCCTTTATTTGGTGATGCGGGTGAATACCCGAGGGGTGGGGATAATCCCCTGACCGCTACACTGCCTGATTCCACTACACCTGACCAGGCCACACCAGTCCCTGCACCTACTGAGGGTGCAGCAGTTCCTCCAACTGATATCCGGTTCTATCTCCAGCCCCAACTTTCGGTTCTGGTATTTCTGATGGGGATCTTAGGGGAGCTATCCAGATGCTGACACAGATAGTGGCTTGTCAAGCCTAGAGATCAAATGTTGCACCCACTTCTTCTAGCCAACAAGGGGATTCTAGTGATTCCAGGGTGAACAGGTTTCTTCAGTTGGATCCTCCGGTGTTCACAGGTGCTAATCCCGATGAGGACCCATAGGACTTCAATGATGAGATGCATAAGAATCTCCGGGTTATGCGCGCTACTGAGATGGAGGGAGTGGAGTTGGCTGCCTACCGCCTGAAAGGGGTGTCCTATTCTTGGTTTGAGCTGTGGGAGGACTCTCGGGAGGAGGGGATCCCACTAGCGAGGTGGAGTGAGTTTGCTGACGCTTTCATGGACCATTTCTTGACGGCCGAGACTAGGGCAGCCCTTGCCACAGAGTTTGAGAACCTTAAGCAATGTAGTAATAGTGTGTGGGAGTATCATATGGAGTTCGAGTGACTGTCTAAATATGACATTCTCATGTTGCCTACTATGGAGGCTAGAGTGCGCCGGTTTGTGCAGGGCCTTAACCCTTTGGTTATCAATGAGGTCGCTACCGCTGCATTGAATTCAGATATGAACTATGGGAAGATGGTAGCATTTTCTCAAGCTACAGAGAACCGTAAGTTGAAGAACAGAATTTTGCGAGAGGGTACCAGCAAGGCCCGGTCCGCGGGCAACTTTGGGGAGTCATTTGGTAGGGGAAGATCAGCTTATAGGGGAGGGTCATCAAGGCCATCCCAGTCTTTTGCTTAGTCTTCAGCCAGTAGGGCCCAGTTAGCAGTAGGGGAGTCGTTTCAAGCCCAATCAGGGCAGCAAGGGACCTCACCAGCAGGGCCGATCAGCAGCAGCGGAGGCCCCTGTAGCCCAGGTATGGGAATATGCACTCGGGGATCTGCTACATGGACCTACCTATATGTTACGGGTGTGGATTGAAGGGTCATATTCAGAGGGAGTGTCGTTCATCCCGCCAGGGTGCGGGCAGGGGCACAGCACAGCCATCCAGTTCTGCAGCTGCTACATCTTCAGCACCCCCTCCATCTCGAGGTACTCCAGCACCAGCAGGGCGTGGTGCAGCTAGGGGTGGTGCGTAGAGTTCAGGAGGACTCAGCAGATCCTGTCCCGGGGCTTCATTTTTGGGTTTTTATAACCCGACCCTACTTCGATAAAACATATGCCATAGTCAAACTTGAGCAAATATCTGATACTTTTACAGTGAGAAAGAGTGCTTAGTGTGGGGGAATAACCTTCAACCTATTATCCATCAAAGCTTGCTCAATCATTGAGGATTAACAAAGAAAGTCTTCATCCTAAAAGTAAGAATCTATGTCCTAGGTCTCAATTTCGAAAATTTTATAAAAAATGGGATAATTAGAAAAACAATTCGTGGGTGTGGGGATTGTTATCTTGCATGCATGTGTTATAAAAGAATGTGGGAAGGGTGTGAGCTAAAAATGGTATAGAATTGGTTGGGGAATGATGGAATCTTTCACAAAAGGGCCTTAAAAACATTAATGCATACCTAGTGTTTGATAATGTGCTCAAATGAGCTAGAATCATGACCATCTTCCTATTTTTTGTCCAACTTGTTATATTTCTAAAATAGATCGAAGTTGCTAAGAATTCCAGAACATTTTAAAGCTTAAAGGAAGCTCAATTGAGGTATGTTGGCTAAACCCCATTCCTCTGAGAATCGAATCCCACGGTGCTCATGTAATTGGTGTAAGTTCCAAATTGATCATAATAGAATTGGTTAATCCGAATGTGCTTGTGTTGAAGGATATATGATCAATATGTTTTGTAAATGCTTCATCATATCACCTTATCATTGAGGATGTGTTCAAAATATGGAATATGTGTTAAAAATGTTTAAGACTTCAAGTCAAGATCGAAATAAAGGTTGTTATGCCAAATTGTATGAAAAGACTCTATGTGCCTAAGATTCCCAAATTGCTCATATGTGAATTTAATGTCTTGAATGGGAAGCCTTATTGTTGTTGATAATGATAATGATGTTTGAATGTAGAAAAGGGAATTGGAATTATGAAATATGGCCAAGTGCCAAGAATGACTTTATAATTGTGGCCACTAGTGCCAATGAATTGAAAGGATGTGAAAAAATTATGATGTGAGATGATTGACTAAAAAGGTAATGTCTCGGGTGAGACGGCCTAGCCTATTGGGCCGTGATCGGACACCATGCCACATACATGGTGGTGACTGTGCTGGAAATTATAATGAAATTGTGGTTATGGTTGATGTCTCAAATGAGACGACCTAGCCAATCGGGTCATGATTGGACTCCGTGTAAGAATACGATGGTATTGTGAATTATGGTATATCGGCACTAAAGATCACCCAACCTAATAATATGAAAATAGACTTGAAAACTTATATGATCCTTAACTTGATGTTTTAGAATTATTTGAAGCTCTTATTGAATTTTTGACTATTTCCCCTTGTATTATTATTCATTTTATTGAGATGGTGTTTAGTTTTACATACTAGTTTTATTTGACAGTACTAACGTCCCTTTGGCCGGGGGCGCTGCATCTTTAAATAGATGCAGGTGGTTCTATAGTAGGCAGTGTTGATCAACGATAGTGGTACATCCTCTTCCCAACAGACTTGGTGAGCCCCACGTCATTCTGGGGTCATGTATTGTATCTTTTGTTCATATTATTATCACGTTTCGAGGTATTGCCGGGGCCTTATTGCAGGCATTATCATAACACTCTTTTGTATCTTTTAAAGGCTCCGTAGACACTAAGTAGGTTGTACATGGGTGCTAGAAATGTCAAACAAGTTATGTTGTGTTTTGATCACTTGTTCCACTCAAACTATAAGAATATGTGTATTTTGAGACTTAAAAGTGAAGTAACTAATGAAATGATTTAGTATTATGTACATGATCTCCCTACTGTCTAATTAACGAAATTATGTCTTCTCTTGATCATGGGTGTATTGGGTAGAAAGTGTCTAACAGGCTTGCTTGACCGGGTTCACTCGGATGGGCGCCGGTCGCGCTTTCCGAGTTTGGGACATGACATGGTTGGTCCGAGATTTTAGGGTTTTACCCATATTAAAAGGCGGATAGGTATTTGTAAGTGGGGTGGGGGTTGTGTAGATATTTTAAAACAAGTGGACTCAAATTAAAGTAAAAAAAAAAGGTAAAACATAAAAGAAAATATATGGTCAAAATGAAAAGATGCAATGTCACATAAAGCTCACATCAATGTCATGTCACATCACATGACATGTCACATTAGTGTCATGTCGCATCAATGTCTAGTCACATCAAATGTCTCGTCACATCAGATGTTGACGGGACATTGAATTTTGTCGGACTTGATCCGTATTTTGAAATTAATTCCACTGGCTTTCATATAATTACTAGATTGTGTTGTGAATAAAAATATAATTATTTAATTAGAACATTTTGTAGTATTTACTCAAAAATATAACTACTACAATTATGTCATAGTAATTATAATTTTATTTTTGAAAAGACAATAAATTGATAGAATATCCTAATGTTTGAAAAATAGGACCATTATCAATAAATCGCTTAAAATTTAGATAATTGCACAAAAATGATAGTATTTACTTAATTGCAATAAAATGATAAATATTCTCATATTTTGTAAAAATAGGAGTAATTATCAATAAATTGCATTAAAGCTAAAAAATGTGCCAAAACTATATTTTTATCAATTTTGACTAGGAAGCCTGTAGAAGTTAATTTTTAAATACAGAAGGTCAAAATTGATTGTCAACGGTTCTTACTTGAGAAAGAGGAACTTAGTCTAGGAAAACTTGGCTAACAAGAAATTGAGCTAGTTAAAGTTTTGGATTAGTTTGATTAAAGTATTTGAACTAGAGATAAGGACAATCCCACTTGGACTCATATCAATTGTCTAGATTGCTATCCATTTGGTCTTGAGAAAGCTAATTTGGGGCATAATCACTCTTTAACCAAGAGGTATTGAGTGAGTACTTGAGCATTCACAATAAATCCCGATCTACCAAACAAGCATATATTTACTCTACCCATTAAGTTTACACCTAGGTGAAGGTTAAAACCCTAGGCTTTTCCTTTATTTGACAAAAACATCAAAAATATTTCAATACTTATTTGCTTACTAGTTAGTTAAATCTCCTAAAATCAATTTAGATTAAAAAATTCCACTTTTGTTTGAAAGCTAAATTTAGTTATTTCGAGTTCTTTTCTTAAGTGTTTACCTTAGCACCAACTTAAAATCCATATGGATTCGACCCCGACTCGTGTTGGGATTTATAATTGCAACGACCGTTTCATATTCTTTAATTGGGTGTGAATTGGACGTGATCAATTTTGGCATCATTCTCGGGGAGTTTATGGTGTTAGGTATATACTTGAGTTTGTTTCTTGAATTATCTTCTTTTACTTTCCTGATTCTAGTTTGTTGCAGTGATCATAAGTTCCAAATGGTGAACAACGAACTTGGAAACTTGCCATTGGGAGAGGAGGATAGGGAAGAGGAGCAACTTGATAAAATGCCTCAAGCTCCACAACAAAATCATTGAGGCTGTGAGCAATAAGACAATGTGCCTCCACCTCCCCCACCTCCACCACCACCACAACCACAAGCGGCGCAATATTGAATTTTTCCCAATGAAGGTTATGCAAGTGTCACAGTCCCCCCTCGCATTAGGGCAGAAAACTTTCAAATTACAAATGTGATGCTTACTTTGCTCGAGCAATGAGGTTATTTAACCGGGTCAACAAGCCAAAATGCTTACAAGCATTTAAAAGGTTTTGTGAATACGTGTTGGGGGAGCAAACAAACAAATATTTCGGAAGATGCTTTGTCGTTAAGGCTTTTTCCCTTCTCACTAAGGGGTAAAGCTTTGGATTGGTTGGAACGCTTGCCTAATTATATGATATGACCGAAGGAGTACCCGAACAATTATATGACCAACAATATAATCCAACAAACTGTCTACCATGGTATTAATACTACGAATCAATGTTTGGTCAATCAATTGGCCGGAGGAAATTTTATGACAATACCTTATGCGGAGGCATGTGAGATTCTCGATGAGATGGCGAAAACTTCTTCGGCTTGGCAATCCTGAGCTATTGTTCCCTAAGGTGATCCCAACATGATTCATCTTCATAAAGAGTTGCAAGACCATGGGCAAGTAATTGTTGAATTGATCACAACCATGACTCAACTTGCTAAGGCCCAACTTCATCAACCCAAGCTCCTACGCAAGTTCATGCTACGGAGGGAGTAAATGTCTTGGCCACCAAAAATAGGACTAAAGGTCCACAATTTCAATCCCGAGTGGAATATTATGCACAATATGATGGTAGCTATAACCAAGATGACTCTTATCAAGAGAAACAAAAAGAGGTACAATTTGTGAATAATTACCAAGGGGAACAGAGTAATTTTCAAGGCTCCAATCAAAATCAATAGCATTCTCAAAATAACCAAGGAAATTGGGGTTCTAACAATCAAGGTAATTCGCATAACAACAACAATAACCAAAGGAATTTGAGAGGCAACAATCAAGGACATTGGGGAAATAATAACAATCATGCAAATCGAGGTTCTGGTTTTCAAAGGCCCCCAATCTACTAACAACCAAGCAACCCACCTCCTTATCCTTCCCATGGTTCAAGTTCTTCAAACAATGAAATGGTTCATATCAATAACATGTTCAAACAAATGATGGAAAAGAATACGGATTCGGATACCCAACTTGCCTCACATACCACATCAATCCGTAATCTTGAAGTTCAAATGGGGCAAATCTCCCAAGCTCTTAATGTAATGACTCGACCAGTCATTTTGCTTTTTGGATCCCTATTCCTCTAATTAAGACTCATTGTAGTGCTTTTACTATTTTATGACTTGCGGGGATGGTCGGTCTAGGTTTGAAAGGGTTTGGGTTGAAATTGGAATATTTAGTTCCTTAATAGTGGCCTACGGTGGCCAAGTTTTACTTGAGTCAACATTTCGAGTAAATAACCGTAGAACTGGGATTTGAAGGCTGCAATAGGCTTGTATGATGATTTCGGACCTGGACGTGTGTTCGGATTGGGTTTCGGGTAACAAGGGAGCGTTTAGGCGCTCAATGTGGGAAGTTGGTTCATTGAAGGTTTTTCTAGTTCATTAAATTTGGTTTGGAGTAGACTTTGGTGTTATCGAGGTCCATTTGGGATTCTAAGCCTGGGAATTGTTTTGTGTGGTGATTTATGACTTACACACAAAATTTGGCGTCATTCCGAGTTGATTTGATAGGAATCAGACGCGCATAAGTGTTTTTAGAAGTTTTTTAGTTGCATGTCGAATTCTTGAGTTCGTATTTTGGTGTTTCAACCATGCGAGTTAGTTTGTATTATGTTGTTGGATATATTAGTGTAATTTTATGGGATCTCGGGGGACCTCGGGTGCGAATCAGATTGGAATCAGACTTGATTTTTGTCATGGGGGGCTGTTGCTGGCTTCAGATCTGGTGCAATCACAGCTGCATGGCAATGACGGCAGGTGAGAGCTCGCAGAAGAGGCCCAATGGTCTCAGAAGTGGACTTGAGGTTGGAGCTGGGTGGTCACAGGTGCGAGGCATTTTCTGCATCTGCGCGTCCGCATATACAATCGAGGCTCCGCAGGTGCGGAAATGGGCCGGCTGGCTGGGGATCAAAGAAGTGGAAGGAGGCCGCAGAAGCGGATCTGAGAAGCGGAAGAAGTCTGCAGATGCAGACCCACTGAAGCGCCTTCCCGTCCGCAGAAGCGAGGAAGCTGGAGGCTGTGGGGGATCGCAGATGTGACCTTTGACCGCATCTACGGTTTCGCAGATGCGATTAAGTGGTCGCAGGTGCGGTAATCGCTGGGCACTGAGGGCTTTTAATCTGAGACATAGGACATTTTCCTCACACCTTCATTTGGTCTTGGGCGATTTTGAGAGCACTTTTGAGTGGGTTCTCATCAACAACACAAGGTAAGTAAACTCCACCCATTTTCAAGTTAAATACACGGATTATAGGTAGATCAAACGTGGAAAATTTGTGAAACTCTTGGGATTTGTGAAGAACCTAGGGTTTAATTAAAATTGAGATTTGATCTTGGATTTGGTGGTAGAAATTGGAATAAATTATATATTTGAGTTCGGGAGGTCATGGGTAATAATTGTATTCAAAAGTTTCCAGAATCCGGGCACGTGGGCCCGGGGTGAATTTCATGAATCTTCCCAATTGGGTTGGGTAGCTATTATAATAGCTAAATTATGAACTTACGAGCTTATATTTATTAGTTTATATGACTTTTGATTATTTTCGGAGTCCTCGGCGTCATTTGAGGAGTTCTAATGAGGTTGAAGAGTCAGATTGAGGACTTGGAATCGAGGCAAGTCTCTTGCCTAACCTTGTAAGAGGGAACTTATCCCCTTAGGTGTGTTACTATTGTGTGATACTTGTTGTGGGTAGCTACGTACGCACGAGGTGACGATAGTCCGTACGTAGCTATATTTCATGATATGTCTGGGTAGACTTAGATTCACATCATGCATTTAATTGTACTATTTATGCTTATCATGTGTGTTAATTGCCTTGATTAGGACTGAGACTAACGTTTTAAATTGGAGATATCGACTTGGTTTCTTATTTTAGAAAAATCGAGAGATAGTTGACAAGCTATAAATCCGTCCCTTCTCGTCTCGCAAGTGCTTCCGCGAGCGAGGTAAATTTCTCTATTCTTATGGGATCGGGTCGTTCGCCTCAGCATGATGGTAACACTACTCATATGGGATCGGGCCGTTCGCCTCGGCATGATGGTAATACTACTCTTATGGAATCGGGTCGGTCACCTCGGCATGATGGTAACACTACTCTTATGGGATTAGGTCGTTCACCTTGGCATGATGGTAACATCACTCTTATAGGATCGGGTCGTTTGCCTTGGAAGGTTGATAACACTATTTCTATGGGATCAGGTCGTTCGCCTCGGCAACGTCGTGCTTAATAATCGAAATTGGTTTTGGGTTATTTATAATTGAGTTAGCACCTTCACAGTCAGTTATGAGATGTTAGTGATTTGATATAGACTCATGAATGGATTTACTGTAGTTACTCTTATTTGCTTTGTTGTTACTTGTTGTACACCCACCATGTCTACTTTATGCATTTATATTATTATTTGACCTCAAGTAAGTGTCAAGTCGACCCCTCGTCACTACTTCTTCGAGGTTAGACTAGATACTTATTGGGTACGTATTATTTTCCATACTCATGCTACACTTCTACACTGATGTGTAGGTACTGAGACAGGTACTACCAGTGGTCACGCGGGCGCATAGACGATCATCTACGGAGACTTAGTGGTGAGTTGCTTGCCTTGCTACTATATACAGCACCGAAGTCTCCCTCTACCTTATTTACCTCTGTCTATCACTTTCATACAGTAGTTATAGTAGTTTTGTATATTCTCTAGATTTCTCATGTACTCATGACGCCAAGTTTTGGGGGACCTTTAGCATTTATGTACTGTTGTATTTAGCATTTTTACCACTACAGTGGATGAACTTTTTATGCTGGTATTTTGTAAAGAAAATGACATGTACGGTTGCACGAGATCTTACTCACTTTGTTCTATTAAAGGGAACTTTTTGTTTTAAATGTTAAAAGGGGAATAAATAAATAGTAGTTTCACTTGTGGACTTGCCTAACAGTGACATTAGGTACTATCGCGACCTATTATAGATTTTGGGTCGTGACACTTAATACTCCTCCTAAGGGTGCATTACCAAGTGAGACAGTAGTAAACCTAAAGGGTGATAATAACACGGGACATGCTATGGCATTTATCACAAGAAGTGGAAGAGGTGGAAATGAACCCCACCTTAAATGAACTGCAACTTGTGGATGATGACCAAGTAATCCAAGAGGAGGAAATTCCACGCAATTATGTTAGAGTACATGATAAGGTTTGGATTGATATTGATGATAGTGTGGGGGAGACCCAAGAAGAGGTGAACCCGTCTAGGGAACACATTATTGACATACCGGAACCGGTAGTGCAAAAGGCTAAGGCCTCCACCTCCTTATCCTCAAAGACTTGCTAAGAAAAATGGTGAGAATAAATTCAAGAATTTTATTCAAATGATGAAGTGTCTGTCTATCAATGTGCCATTGGTAGAAGCTTTAGAATAAATGCTCGGTTATGCCAAGTTTATGAAAGATCTTGTGACCAAGAAGAGGTCGATGAATTTTGAAACTATCAAGGTCAGTCATCAAATGAGTGAAATTGTTCATTCCATGGCTCCTAAGTTGGAGGATCCAGGTGCTTTCATGATTCCTTGTACAATTGAAAGTGCCGATTTTTCTAAATCTCTATGTGATCTTGGGGCGAGTATCAATTTGATGCCCTATTCGGTGTTCAAAACTTTGCGGATTAGGAAACCAAGACCCACATCTATGAGTTTGCAAATGGCCGACACTATGAAGAGCCAATTAGGAGTGATTGAGGATGTTTTGGTCCGAGTTGATAAATTTATCATTCCGACGGACTTTGTGATTCTAGAGTGTGAGGTTGACTATTAAGTGCGTATAATTCATGGGAGGCCTTTTCTTGCTACGGGTAAAGCCCTTTGTGATGTGGAAGCCGGAGAACTCACTTTCCGGTTTGGTGATGAACAAGTGGTATTCCATGTGTGCAAGTTTATGCGTAAACCAAATAGTAATGAAGTGTGTTCTTTTGTGGACTTGGTGACCGACGTCATTATTGATAACACAAGTGCTACAATCAATGTTGGTGATATGTTGGAAGCCATTTTGCTCAACTTTGATGATGATAAGATCGATGGTTTCATGGAATGTGTAAACTCTTTGCAAGGAATTGGGTCTTACAACTATGCACCCCGAAAGCTATCTTTGGATCTTGAGAATAGGAAGACTCCTACTACAAAGCCTTTGATTAAAGAGCCACCAACATTATTGCCACCTCACCTTCGGTATGAATTTCTTGGTCCTTGTTCAACTTTACCGGTTATTCTTTTCTCTTGTTTGACTAACATGCATTAAAAACCATTGCCACCTCACCTTCGGTATGAATTTCTTGGTCCTTGTTCAACTTTACCGGTTATTCTTTTCTCTTGTTTGACTAACATGCATGTTGATTCCACATTAGCGGTGTTGCAAAAGAGGAAGAAATCTATTGGGTGGACGTTGGTGGATATTCGAGGTATAAGCCCCACGTTTTGCATGCATAAGATCAAATTGGAGGATGGTGCCAAAACCATCCTTTAAACATCAAAGAAGACGCAATGAAGCTATGAAAGAGGTGGTCAAAAGGGAGATTATCAAGTGGTTGGATGTCGGGGTTGTCTACCCAATTTCTGATAGTTCTTGAACCTCTCTGGTCTAATGTGTTCCAAAGAATGGGGCATGACGGTTGTTACCAATGATAAGAATGAGTTGATTCCTACAAGAACGGTCATCGGTTGGAGAGTTTGTATGGATTATTATAAGCTCAACAAAGTCACAAGGAAGGATCACTTTCCTCTTCCTTTCATAGATCAAATGCTTGATAGGTTGGCTGGCCATGCTTTCTATTATTTTATTGATGGTTAATCAGGCTACAACCAAATTCTTATTGCTTCGTAAGATCAAGAGAAAACCACTTTTACATATCCATATGGTACTTTTGCTTTCAAACGGATGTCTTTTGGATTATGCAATGCACCGGCGACTTTTTCAATAGTGTATGATGGCTATTTTCACGGACATGGTGGAATACTACCTTGAGATCTTCATGGATGACTTTTCAGTGGTTGGAAATTCATTTGATGATTGTCTTGCTAATTTGGCAAAGTGTTGGCTAGATAAGAGGAAATAAAGTTGGTACTCAGTTGGGACAAATGCCATTGCATGGTTGAGGAAGGCATTGTCCTTGGCCATAAGATTTCAAAGAATGGTATTGAAGTGGACAAGACGAAGATTGAAGTTATTTCTAAGCTTCCACACCCCACCTCGGTGAAGGGTGTGTGGAGTTTCTTGGATCATGAGGGATTCTACTGGAGATTTATCAAGGACTTTTCTAAAGTGGTGAACCCTTTGTGCAAACTCCTTCAGAAGGATGCCAAGTTACTTTTCAATGATGATTGTAAGAGAGTTTTTGAACAATTGAAGCTCAAATTGATAACCACTCCTATCATTATATCTCCAAATTGGAGTTTGTCGTTCGAGCTCATGTGTGATGCAAGTGATGTAGCGGTTGGAGCTGTTTTGGGGTAACATATTAACAAAGCTTTTCATTCACTTTACTATGCTAATAAGACCATGAATAGTTCCCAAGTCAATTATACCGTTACGAAGAAAGAGCTCCTTGCTATTATGTTTGATATTGAGAAGTTCTACCCGTACTTGATGGGTGCCAAAGTTATTAACCACACGGATCATGCGACACTTTGCTATCTTATGAGCAAAAAGGAATCTAAAGCTCGGTTGATGAGATGGGTGCTTTTGTTGTAAGAGTTTGATATTGACATCCAAGATAAGAAGGGAAGTAAAAATCAAGTAGCAGACCACTTGTCTCATTTGGAGTAGGGGAGGCCAGATGATAGCCTTGAAATCAATGACTTTTTCCCCGATGAGAAACTTTTGGCACTTTCAATGAAACAGGTACCGTGGTTCACGGATTTGGCAAATTTTCTTATGAGTGGTATCATTCCGGATGAGTTCTCTTAAAACCAAAGATAGAATCTCAAGAGGGATTGTCAAGACTGCTATCGAGATGAACCATACCTTTTTCAGATTTGCACAGATGGGGTGATTCGAAGGTGTGTGCCAAAGTAAGAGCAAGGTGATATTCTTGGGTCTTGTCATTCTTCGACATATGGTGGTCATCATGGTGAAGCGAGAACGGCGGCTAAAGTCCTAAGTCATGGTTTCTATTGGCCCATTCTCTAAAAAGATGCAAATGATTTGGTGAAAATATGTGATGAATGTCAACAGGTCGATGGAATTTCAAAGAAACATGAGATTCCCCTTACAACCATCTTGGAGATTGATATTTTTGATGTTTGGAGTATTGACTTTATGGGCTCGTTTTTGAGTTCTTATGGAAATACCTACATTTTGGTCTTGGTGGATTATGTATCTAAATGGGTTGAGGTCGTTACCTTACTCAATAATGAGGCTAGAAGTGTGGTGGTTTTCTTGAAGAGGAGTATTTTTACAAGATTTGGTACTCTGCGAGCAATCATAAGTGATGGAGGGTCATATTTTCTCAACAAGGCTTTCGACACTTCACTTGGCAAGTATGGTGTTACTCACAAAGTAACAACTCTCTATCACCCACAAGCTAGTGGTCAAGTGGAAGTCTCCAGTTGGGAGATAAAGAGTATTTTGTCCAAGACAGTGAATGCAAATCGGGCAGATTGGTCTAAGAATCTTGATGATGCTCTATAGGTATATAGGACGGCTTACAAAACACCTAATAGAATGTCCCCATACTCGTTGGCATTCGGAAAAGCTTGTCATCTTCTGGTGGAACTAGAGCATAAGGCAATGTGGGCCTTGAAGAAATTGAATCTTGATTGGGATGTTGCCGCTAACTTGCGAGTTGCACACTTGAATGAATTGGATAAGTTCCGGTATCATGCATATGAAAGTTAATCCTTGTACATAGAAAAGATAAAATATCTTCATGACAAGTATATTTGGAACAAAGAGTTCAAGGCCGGTGATCTAGTGTTATTGTTCAACTCAAAGTTGAGAATGTTTTCGGGGAAGCTAAAGTCAAAGTGGACTTGTCCTTTTGAAATTGTAGGTGTGACACATTTTGGTGCCTCTGACTTGAAGAACAAGAACAATGAAATATTTTGAGTCAATGGTCACCGGATGAAGCACTATTTGGGAAAGTTGGTGAGAACCACGTGGTGGCGGTTCTTTACTTTGCTTGAGGATGCTATGACATTGAGTCATTCCACGACATTAAATAAGGCACTTCTTGGGAGGCAACCCAAGTTCTTTTCCTTTTTTTCTCTTTTAGTTAGATATTATTTGTTGTTTTAAACTTGATTTGAAGTGTGTTGCAGGGATAAGTATTAGATGTAAAATGATATTTAAAGTTGTGTCATACAGGGCAAAAATGCGGACCACACTTTTCTTAGTGCGGCCTCAGAAAGGAATGCTGGCCGCAGAATATCTTGCGCGACCGCAGATTTTATCTGCGGACCGCAATTGCAAGGATTGTCTCAGGTGCTAAATGGAAGGTCTTCTGAACTTTTCTCCCAATAGTGCGTAGTGAGTTTGCGGATCATCGCGAATTATCCGATCGCAAAATAGCATAATCAGAGAAGTAGCTAGAACTAAAGTGTCAGAAGTGCGGCTGCACTTGAAAAAGTGCGGAATGCACAACTAATTGCTTCCCTGATGGCCAGGTAACAGAGTGCGGACCGCACTTGAAATTGTGTGACCGCACTCACCTTCTTAAACCCTCACTTTCTTCTGAGTATAAATAGAACAATGCCCCCTCCTTTTACACTTTTCACCATCACCACTCTCACACTGTTACTCTATGAGTTGCCCACGTACTTGCACTTTGGATTACAAACAATCCTTCATACTTACTTGGATCTTAGTATACTAGCACTATTTGGTATGCAACACTTCAATCTTGTTGTTTTTATTTTTATTTTTGAATATATATTTGCTTTTTAACTTCTTTTTAGGTCATCTTCTATTGGATCCCTTTAATGTGTCCATGTGGGGTAGTTTAGCATTTGGTTTTTGTCAAAGCATGTTTAGATAAAGCTAGGTTGTTGATTATCATGCCTTTACCATGTTTCCCAGTAGGATTGAACACATATTTGCATAACCTAGGTAAAAATGACATGTAGCCATTTCTATTCTTGATTATGCGGACCGCACTTGAAATTTTGCGGTCCACGGACTTCTGTTTGGGTAACTTGAACAGCTAGTTGTTCATGCGGTTGCGCTTGATTGTGCGGACCGCGCATTAAATTATGCGATCACAAAATGAGCTCCGCACTGATAATCAGAGAACCTCTACTCTGAGCTTTGAGCACTTCTACTCAAGTACGGATAGCAAAGTTTTTATGCGGACCGCTGATCAATTTTGCTGCCACGGAATGAGGACGCACTGTGCATCAGAGACCTTGCTCTGAGGACCTGGCACAACTATGTTGAAGTGCAGCCCGCAATTCGAATCGTGCGGTCCGCACCTCCACTTTGCGGACCGCACTCCAAAATATGCGGACCGCAGTTTTAACTTGTCTACTTCATGTTGCATACTTGAAACCTCATTGCTTATATGGTGTCCTTCAATGCTTATGTGACTCTTAGCTATTTTACAACATTTGACAAATCTCTTTGTGCATACACAGGCAATGGTGCGATGTCACGACCCAAAATTCTGCCTTAGGCATCGTGATGGTACCTAGTCTCTAAGACTAGGTAAGTCGATTACTTACCACAATTAAGCCAATTTAAAAATGATATTTAAATTAGAGAATTATATAAAATACTGAAATACATGTGAAATAAGCCCACGCGGCAATAATCACTACAACCTTCCAAGACTAGGTAATATAGAGTCACGAATTCTAGTTGAATACTTGGAAACATCTCAAAGATCGAAATACAATACTGTTCAAATAACAAGATGGCAGTACAATGAAAGGAAAGGACTCCAAGGGACTGGGACGACCAAGCAACTCTATCTTGAATCCTCGCGATCAATAAGTTAACTCTGTCTGAGTCCGATATCTCCAATACCTGGATCTGCACAAAACTGAGCAGAAGTGTAGTATGAGTACACCACGGTCGGTACCCAGTAAGTATCAAGACTAACCTCGGTGGAGTAGTGACGAGGTACAAGTCAAGACACCTACTAGTCAAAATAACTTGTGCAGTATAAAAGTATAAAGCTAATAATGAAAGCAAAAATCAGTACATGGAAATAAGAATCAACATGTGATATAAATAGTAAAGTAATAAGAACACCGTGAAAGTACCACTAAAACCAAATAGGGAAGAAAAATAACAACCAATTAATCAAGCCGTTCTAACACAGATTCTGCAACGAAATTACTCTGAGATATCACATCTCATAATCACAAGTCATGATGTCACGCCCTAAACCTAGGCCTGGACGTAACACGGCACTCGGTGCCTGACTACATGTTACCGAGCGAACCAACTGGTTGGCTGAATCAACATGTGATATCATAACATACTGAATGCGAAAGATAAAATAACACATGCTGATATACTGAAAGTCTGAATGATATAAGTTAAAGTGTGTAAACACTAATACAAATCTGAAACATATCTGTAGTCAACATTGCTTAACATAAAAAACTTGTGACTCTGTCTAACTGTTACTCTAGTATATGAAGCCTCTAATGAAATACTGAAAATGCCAACTATCTGTAAATACTGGACGACTATAAAGTAATGATAATGACCCAAAAGGACTGGGGCTCACCCAATAGCTGGTACGAGAATCCTAGCGCTCTGAATCATCAAACTATAAATCATTTCCTGCATCTCACGATGCAGGCCCCAAGAAAAAAAGGACGTCAGTACATTTGAATTGCACTGGTATGTAAAACAACTGAAAGAAGGAACTGCAAATAATGAAACTGAAACTGATAACTGATAACTAAACTAAACATAAGAAGTAAGGTTATGAATACTCCCTCTTCTGAATGATGAACAAACTATTTATCAGAATAAATAAACTGCGACCTCAGGCCCAATATATATATATATATATATATATGCACAAACTGCGGCCTCGGGCCCAAGTATACGTATACATAACTGTGGCCTCAGGCCCAAAAATGCATAAAGCATAAACTGTGACCTCAGGTACAAAGATGCATAAAGCATAAACTGCAGCCTTAGGCCCAAATACAGATGTTCAACATTCAAGAATTCATAATTAGGAACTGATAATCATACTGCAATATATGATACTAAAATACTGAACCATATTGAGTTACATGATACTGGAATGATGAATAGAACTAGACTTAGACATGTATTCATAATAAATTGATTTTTCATAACTGAAACTCATAGGATATTGAACGATTATGAAACTATGCTATCTAGAGAATAGAGGTTCTACAACTATTCATGGGACTAAGGCATAATTACGTTCTGAGGAAACTCGTAACAGTCATAAAGAATGGGACGTAGGGAGAATCATAAACATTCCCAAACGTAAAGAGAGTTAGCCTCACATACCTTGACACTGGCCCTTTTAAGCATATCATAATGTTTGTCGCCTCTTTCAAAGACAATCTATGTCAATATATATATCAAGAGAAACTAATATTAGCACTAACGCTCATGTTTTAGTCACTTAGGCATTTTATCAAACACCTTATGGGCGTAAAGCCTCATAGCCCTTAGTAATTAGTCTTTTCTTCACCAAGTTCTCATTCTACTACTTCTAGGTGATTCTACAATCCCAAATAGATGTAACTAACACCATTTCTCATCACCCAAATGTTTACAACAATTATAAGTCAACAATCCAAAACCTTAGCATAGTTCTTATGGTTCTCTTTATTAAACTCATTTACTATTCTCCCAAAACTCATTAATTCATAGTTATAAATGTAGGGAGTAGAAGCATTACTTTTTTGAAGTTCACTCCTATTGAATTCGAGTTCTAGGGTTTCGTTTTTCAACAATGGTGTCTCGATCGAATATCTAATGATTTGAAGGATTTACTCATGTTAATAAGGTATTGGAGAATTAAAATTAACTTAGAATAATCATTAGAACTTACCTTGGATGACCTTAGGGAAGTTAGGTTCTTGATAACTCCCCTTTCTAAAGCATATGTACGTGTTTGGGGTTGTAGGGAATGAGGTAGGGTTTAAATAAGTGAACACGTCCCAAAATTGAGTAGGAAATAAAAGTAGCTCGGATAAATATCGCCGGTGCGAGGCATCGTCAGGGGAACCAAAATAACTGTGCAAGGCGCCATCAGAGGTGCCAAAACTACAGTGCCTTGCACTGTCTGGGGCGCTGAGGTTGATGCCATGGATAGTGCCTTGCACTGTCTGGGGCGCTGAGGTTGATGCCATGGATAGTGCCTTGCACTGTCTGGGGCACTGAGGTTGATGCCCTGGACAGTGCCTTGCACTGTCTGGGGTGCTGAGTTTTTATGGCCTTGCACTATCTATGGCTGTGAGTTTTCATGGCCTTTCATTGTCTATGGCTATGAGTTTTCATGGCCTTGCACTGTCTAAGGCAATAAGACGGACCTCCCATAAACTTAGTCGATTCTATTGAGTTTATGCACCTCACTCTCGGTCTTGATTCTAAAACAATTGTTTCCAACCATACTCATCTCGATAGGACTTCACATGTCTAAAAGGTCACATTAATACTCATTTAATGCATCCACAACTAATCCGGATTTACGTAGTGTTACACATGGGTCTCAACCCACAAATCATATGCTCACAGCACCTTGTGCCCACATTTCTAATCATGACCGCACGGACAACTCACGTGCCAATATCTCAATCCACCCGGCATGATCACAGGCTCATAATCCGCCCGGCATGGTCATAAGCTCACTATCACCATCCGCCCGGTGTGGCCAGAGGCTCAATATCATAATCCGCCCGGCATGGTCACGGGCTCAATATCAACACGAAAGCAGATAATACAAGAACATATGGGCATGATCGATAAATATTAAGCTTCATACTCCAGAACTAGCATAAGTGGCATGCTACGGTGTATGCTTGTGCGAGTGTACTATTACAGCCCAAGTCAACAAGTAATATCAAAGACATCGAGTAGCTCATTGAAAGCAGCACAACACATCATGTAAGTTGTATGGCATACATAAGTAGAATCACACTACACACGAATATCGTCAACATAATGCCCCCAGGACATCACACATCTTCCCTGATATTTTCCGCCCTTATCTCTCTGATAGCCACCCGTATCACTCTGCCCTGACAGTATCATTAGCCATTTGTATCACTCCGATATCCACCCATATCACTCTGTATAATAGCCACCCTTATCGCTCCGCTCGGACAATAACATAATAGTCACTCGTATCACTTTGCATAATCAACAACAGTGAGATGCCACCCTTATGCCCCGCATAACAACAATAGTGAGATGCCACCCTTATGCTCCGCATAAAAACAACCAATCTACACAATAATTCATATGTGCTAACATCACAACAACATGACATGTCAACTCCTACCATACATGCCCATAGGCCACAACCTTTTCAAAAAAACCAACAATATCAATATTTTCACAACAAATAACCCATAGCTCAAATACAATGTGTACAGAATCTCAATAACAACAAAATAACGGGAAAGTAACTCAATAATGAACGACGCCCCCTTTAAACACAACTTCAACTTCAATTAATTGCTTAGGAATAAACTCGATAATTAAGGTATTTTCATGAAATGGTAAACTTCAGATTCTAGTATATGAAATAGGCTAACAATGAAAGAGATGGCACAAACTAGTAACTACGTCTAAATGCATGAGAATAACCCGGCAACAAAATGATATTATGTAACAACAAATTTCAATTAAGAGAAACTCAACAATAAAGGAAGTCATGTAATGATAAAAGACATAACAACTTCAAATAAAGCATATAGGAGTAAACTTGGCAAGTAAAGAATGTGACATGTAACAATAACTCCAAATAAAGCATGTGAAAGTAAACATAACAAATAAAAGATATAACATGTGCTAACAATTCCAAATAAATTTATGTAAGAGGCCTAAGAGTCTAAACCGACCAACTTCCACATATAAGCCCGAGTACGCACTCGTCACTTCGCGTACACGACTTTCACATAACAAAAATAGCACAAACAACTCAAATCCTAAGGTGTAGTTCCCCCACATGAAGTTAGACAAGATATTTACCTCAAAAAAGCCAAATCAATACTCTAAAATGACCTTCTCATGTGAAACAATCCTCCAGACCGCTGAAATCTAGCCAAACTAACTCAATATCATAAATAAAAACCATAGGAAACAATTCTAGATAATAAAGCTTTGATCTTTAATGAAAACTAAAAAGTCAACCCAAAAGGTCAACCTCAGGTTTGCATCTCGGAACCCGACAAAATTTACAAAATCCGAACGCACATTCCAATACGAGTCCAACCATACCAAAATTATCCAATTCCGACATCAAATCATCCTTCAAATCCCCATTTTACATTTTTAAAAGTTTTCACGAAAATTCTCATTTTCTCCAACTCAAATCACTAATTTAATGATAAGAATAAAGATGGAATTATGAAATATAATAAAATTCGGGTCAAGAATACTTACACCAATCCAAATCATGAAGAACCCCTCCAACATCGCCCAAACCTGAGGTCTACAACTCAAGATATGATAAAAATAACCAAACCATCAATATATATATATATATATATATATATATATATATATATATATATATATATATATATATATATATATATATATATATATATATAGAGAGACCCCAACGATTTCTGCATCTACAGAAAAGATAGTGTATCTGTACTCTCGCTTTTGCAAGCCAACACCCGCATCTACGGTTTTCACTTAGCAGACCAGCATCCGCACCTGTACAAAAGCGGACGCACCTGCGCCGCAGAAGTGCCCTCGCAAACACAAAAGCGGACTCTATCGCATCAGCGATCCAAAATTCGTAGATGCGCCAATCGCACCTGCGATCCGTCACCCCCAGAAGCGAATCTTCCACCCAGAGCTCAGCATTGTGTAAGCTGCACAAAACACGTAGAAACGGCCCCGTTCCTGCGCTCCAAGATGCACAGATGTGAAGCACCAGAACTAGACTTGCCCAAAAATATGGAAATAATCTGAAACTCGTCTGAAACACACCCGCGGCCCCCGGGACCCCATCCAATCATACCAACAAGTTCCATAACATAACGCGGACCTTCTCGAGGCCTCGAAACACATCTAAAAACATCAATACTACTAATCACTTCTCAAATCTAACTTAATCTCAAATGACACAACGGAGCTATTCCAACTCTCTCAATCGCAATCTGAACCTGATATCAATAAAGTCAACTCCCGATCAAACCTCTCAACCTTTTAAACCTTCAACTTTCAAACTTTCGTCAAAATGCTTCAAATCAACCTACGGATCTCCAAATCTGGACATACACCTAAGTCTAAAATCACCATATAAAGCTATTAGAATCATCAAAATACCATTCCGGAGTCGTCTACACAAAAGTCAAACTCGGTCAACTCTTGCCACTTAAGCTTCTAAAACAAGGATTGTTCTTCCAAATCAATTCTGAATAATTAGAAAATCGAACCCGGACATATATACAACTCGTGATACACAATACAAAGTTGCTTGAGACATTAAGCTACCGAACAAAATGCTAATTCTCAAAACGATCAGTCAGGTCATTACATGCGATCAAGAGGATGAGGAGAGACTTCAAAAGGAAGAGGAGAAGTTGGAAAAGGCAGAGGCAGAGGTGCCATGCACCCGAGTGCGCAAAGGGTCGTTATAAAGAAAACCACTGTAGGCCGGGGGAGAGGTAGAAGCCTCTCAAAGTCAAGTTCTTATGCCCAATCTAGGGAGGCCTTGGAAGGGAATTTTATGTCTCTACCTGAAGAGCGCAATGAAGAGTAATCTAGGCCACATGGGCAGTCTGAGCCTCTAGATGTGCCTTCTACATCTCACAGTACCTCTCATGGCTCATCTAGTGACAACATGAGTTCAACGCAACTTTTTCGGACTCTGATTCTGATGATGCCCCAGATTATGGGAGAGGCGGATCAAGTGAAAAGGCACGCATGGCATGAACTAAGAAGAAGGTGGTCTGGGAAGATCATTTTTTAATCTTGAAAGCATACACAAACTTCTAGATGTGGTGGAAGAAAAGATATCATACCCATGAAAGGCAATTCCTCCTCAAAAACTTAGACAAATACAACCCCGCAGTCTTAGAGCAGTTTACCAAGAGAAATGGATGGATGTAGTTTACTTAGAAGTTGGTGGACGTGAAGGAGCATCTTGTCTGAGAAATCTACGCCAACACAGTGCATATTCTCAAAGGGACAAAGATCACCAAAGTGCGCAACCTGAAAGTAAAGTTTGATCAGCACACTTTGAATGCGTACCTTGGATTTGATGATGTAGAGCCAAAGGAGTACTTGGCAAAGTTGGCTGAGAAGGAGGAGGCTAGACCATGGCTTGCTGAGATTCTTGCACCTGGACCTACTCCCCCTTAGATAAAGTGTGGTCGCAGACTAAACCTTAAAGCTTCAAAGGATCCTAGCAGTAGCACGGTCCGCACACCAAAATGTGCGGTCGCATTTAAAGCTCGCACTGACAAGATTGAGAGATCATAAGAGATGCAAAAGAACAAGTCTGAAGCCTCCTTAAAGCGCGGTCCGCATCCAAATTATGCGATCGCAGAAGCTGAAGTGCGGCCGCAGAAGTTTATGCGCGGCCACAAAATCCCTCCAATTGACAAGCACTACAAGAGAACTAAACTGAAATGCGGACCGCAGATAAAATTATGCGGATCGTAGATAAAATTATGCGGACCACAGATAAAATTATGTGGCCACAGAACCTTCCAAAGGGCATTTTTGTCAGTGAATTTCATAGCACTATAAAAGATGAGAAATACATTTTTAGGGCAACTTTTATACTGTAGCAGTTGTGAGTAGTTAGACTTAGCCATTTTGGGCAATTTATGACTATAATTAGAGAAGACCCATTTATGATCCAACCCTTGTGTGTAAAACTTATGGGTGTTTAATATTAATGCTTGTTAATAATATGCTATTTAGCCTTGTTTATGTTTTATATCTAGAATTAATGGTTACAAACATTGATTCATGCCTATTTGACTAAGTTCTTACTTGAGAAAGAGGAACTTAGTCTAGGAAAACTTGGCTAACAAAAAATTGAGCTAGTTGAAGTTTTGGATTAGTTTGATTAAAGGATTTGAACTAGAGATAGGGATAATCCAACTTAATATCATATCAATTGTTTAGATTGCTACCCATTTGGTCTTAAGAAAATGAATTTGGGGCATAATCACTCTTTAACTGAGAAGTATTGAGTGGGTACTTGAGCTCTGGGAGTCATAACAAACCCTGATCTACCAAATAAGTATAGATTTACTCTACCCATTAAGTTTACACCTAGGTGAAGATTACAACCCTAGGCTTTCCTTTATTTGAAAAAAATATCAAAAACATTTTAATCCTTATTTGCTTACTAGTTAGTTAAATCTCCTAAAAGTAATTTAGATAACAATTTCTCACTTTTGTTTGAAAGATAAATTTAGCGATTTCGAGTTCTTTTCTTAAGTGTTTACCTTAGCACCAACTTAAACTCCCTGTGGATTCGACCCCGAATCGTGTTGGGATTTATAATTGCAACAACAATTGCATACTCTTTAATTGGATGTGAATTGGACGTGATCAGTAAGTCTCTTGTCTAATCTTGTAAGAGAGAACTTATCCTCGTAGGTATTCTATTTGATATGTGTTACGTGTTATAGGAGCTATGTACGTAGGAGGTTACGAGCATCCTTGTGTATGCTAGATTCTTGATATGTTCGGGTAGACTTAGACTTACATCATGCTTTAACTTTACTACTTGAGTTAATTGCTCGTTTAAATACTTGAATTCGTGACTAAGCTTGAGACCAGAATTTACATAGTTTACCGAGCCTTGTTACTTTAAGATTTTGCGGGATACTTGATTATCGGTACAGTTTGTGCTTTCTCTTACGTACATGTCCTCGTGTTATACTTATTTATGCGGTAGTTTTGTGACTACTTAAACTCGCACGCATCTTTGCGAATTTGTTTTTTTTTTTTTAGCAAATAAACCACTAGGCATTATACCTAGTAGCTATTATATAAATAATAATCCAAAATCTCAAATCCATAGTTTACAAGTTATCCAAACCGAAAGATGAAAACATCTAATTTAAATCTAATAAAGCTGTAAGTGCTAACTATTACATATGTAAAACTGGACAGCTCCCAACGTAAGGTGTTGTGTGTATCCACCAGCCAATTACAAAACCTCAATGTAGCACCTCAAACGTTCTCACCAGGCGCCAATTTTTGCATTCCAATGGATATGGCAAATGTGAATCTTCAAGCAGCACCATCAACTTCCGGGGCTAATCAACAACCAAGCAGCATGCTGGAAAAATGAGAATGGTCTACAATGCCCAGAGCCTACTCTTTCCTCTGTACGTGAATGTGTGCAGAATAGGCCATATTGTATCTATGTACTGCGTCATGATGCAAGCAGTAACCTACACATCTTTGCGAATTGGTCTAGTTGACCCGTTGAAATTTTCAACACTCTTATGAAATCGGGTTATTCGCCTCAGCAATATTATGAAATATACTTATAGGAGTGGGTCGTTCGCCTCAGCAATATTATGAAATACACTTATGGGATCTGGTCGCTCGCCTTCGTAGTATTATGAAATATTCTTATAAGAGCAGGCTATTCGCATCAGCGGTATTATGAAATACATTTAGGGATCAGGTTGTTCACCTAGGAAGTATCATGTAACACCACTCTTATGGGATCGGGCCATTCGCCTCGACAAAATTGTGTGTAGTATTTCGATAGGGAATTAGTGTATATATGAGTACCCTAACTCGGATTTGACATTTGCACATGATATTGGTCACACATATTCCATTCGAGACAGTACAGGTATTTGATGATATTGTACATATTTATCTATTTTGTTGATACTTGTCATGCTTTATATTTGTCTACTTTTATTATCAATTGATTGGACCATTAGTAAGTGCCGATGTCGATACCTCGCCACTATTTTTTCGAGGTTAGACTAGATAGTTATTGGGTATGCATTGATTTACGTACTCATACTATATTTCTGTACTAATTGTGCAGGTACTGAGATAGGTACATTTGTTGGTCATATAGGTGCGTAGGCACAGCTGCTGAGGAGACTTTATGGTGAGTTGCTTCCTATGTTACGATCCGCAGTACACGGAGTCCTCTTCCTATCTATTTAATATATTCCATCTATTTTTTATTTCGGACAGTTATTATAGTAGTATTGTATATTCTACTAGATGCTCATGGACTTATGACACCATGTTTTGGGATTGTGGACCGATTGGTTGTACTTTTGTATTAGTTGATTTGACATTTGCCTTGTAGTTGGATAATTTTACGAATTTCCTTTTATGATACCTAAAATCTCCTGATTGGTTGAGAATTTTGTCTGATTATTTTGATTCTCAAATTATTTTAAGATATACTGTGGACTACTTGTTACGGTGTTTAGTTGTTGACTTGTCTAGCGGCAGCGTTATGCTCCATCACGACTCATGATGGGATTTGGGTCGTGACATCCGGTTTGCAACCTAGTTATTGTACCAAGGAGACCCAACTAGATTAAAAGAGTTGGGCTTCAATATTTGCTTCTCGCCAAGGATATGAAGGAACTTATCAAAATTATCCTTCACTTTTTTAACTTTTCACACACATATGGATCACTTGGCTGAACACCACAAAGCCTGCATGGTCTTCTTCTACCAGCATCTTTATCAAACTCACTGTTAATGTATGGTGAACTAGGAAGACTCCCAGCTAAAGGCTCATATCATCAAACCCACCTTCCTCATTATGCTTTAAATTTACTCTACCAGGTGATTTTTTAATGACATCCACCTATTCCAAATCAACCGTCAAGTGGTCGATTATAGGGCCATCTACTTCATCATCATATAGCACTAAATTCTTCATGTAGTCCATCTCCAGCTCGTGTAAGGTAAGGATAAGATAAGGGTGTGCCTCCTAAAATATAGCATAGGTAGAAGTCAATAGACAAATAATACTATACAATCGACAAGAGGTCTATAATAATCTTCTATTATGGTTGAGTCTAAGCAATTGGTGTAGTATTACTGCACTTCTTATCTTACCACATCAGAGTCATCCACTCGCTGCTTAAATAGATCCCAATCAGGGTCAGAAGTCACTTTCTTCCTATGTTATTTCAATATCCTTGGCAGCAACAGCGACACGACCTTTGGCTTTTCGGCATTACGTCCAAATTAAAGAATTGCTTCGTATGCCTAAGGCTATATTTCATATGAACAAAAAAATAATAATTTCAATACACTATAATAAAATAACAACCTTTTGACCACTTATCATGAATACTCATGGAAAACCATACATGGCATAACTAGCTGATTTGGACTTCTTACATGGGATTATTCTTTCCTTGTTCTTTGTCATGTATAGTTTGTAGATTGACAACATGTCCTTCTTCAAGTAATCAATTAAAATCACAAAATATTTCTTTCCCAGTGGATACTTCATGAAAAAATCCAAATTAATAGCCATACAAATTCACTAGACAAACCACACCAAAGAAAGCTTTATCTTCTCTTCAGCGCTAAATCTTGCCCTTCAACAACTTCAAAAGCCCTTCTTCTTCCACCCACTTCCTACTATTTAGGCACACCTTCTCGAAGAAGACTTCACCATCCTCTAAGACTTTAACCATTTCTTCTTGAGTGGGTATAGCACCGCATTTCAGTTCAGTCATCAGAGCAAACTCCTTCAAGCCAAAACGAACATGCTTGTCTCTGACTAAACGTCATTCTCGTGCTTTTTCGCTCAAATAATTTGGCGAATACGCATGGAATGGACAAGTTGTACGTTGAACTGGATCCAATGCTCTGAAAGTTTAGAAAACTATCCAAAACAACTACTCTCAAACTTGGCCAGAATTTTGACACTTCTTAACATTTCTTTAAACTCATAAAACTAGTTGATCCTGGACCTCACTTTAATCTTGGCTAGAAAACGTCTATACTTAATTCGGAAATATCCTAAAATTGTATTTGAATGCACCAATCGCCCTTACAAATACCGAAATTGATAGGCGATCATGGTCATCTTTATCTCCTCCACCAGTTTCACTTTCCAACTCCTCTTGACCATCTTCATCATGTTCATCGTCTTCATCTTCTACAATATCTCCTTCTTTATCATCTTTTTCACCATCCTCATCATCTTCACCATTTTTATCACCCTCCTAACCATCATCACCATTTTCTTCATCCTACTAACCATCTTCATCATTTTTATCTTCCTCCCCACCAAAACCTTTATCTGCACTGTTACTTTTTCCTCATCAATTAATTTTTTTGATAACGGGTATAACGACTCGGCCGATTATTTTGAGTATTTTAGCCCCGATCCCCTAATTTATGCTCCCTCTATGTTATATTGTGGTTACATGACTTGTCGGGGTGCTTGGTGTCATGTTCGAGAGAGTTTCGGAGTGATATGGGACACATAATCCCTAAGTTGGAAGTTTAAGACGTAGGAGTTGACGATAGTTTGACTTGTGTGAAGATGACTCCAGAATGGAGTTTCGATGGTTTTAATAGTTTTGTATGGTGATTTTGGTCGTAGAGCATATTCGGATGCTGATTTGGAGGTCCATAAGTCGTTTCGGCATGATTTGGCAAAAGTTGGAAATAGAAGATTTTTGGGAAGTTTGATCGGGAGTTGACTTTATTAATATCGGGGTCAGATCCTGATTCCGGAAATTGGAATAGGTTTGTAATGTCATTTATAACTTGTGTGAAAAATTTGGTGTCAGTCGGAGTTGTTTTGGTATGAATCGGCGTTGGTTTCGGAATTTGAAAGTTCATAGTACATAGGCTTGAATTTGGGTTGTGATTCGTATTTTTTGATGTTGTTTGATATGATTTAATGGATTGACTAAGTTCGTATCGTATTTTAGGACTTGTTGGAATGTTGGGATGGGTCCTGGGGACCTCGGGTGTGTTTCGGGTGTGTTTCGGGTGAGTTTTGAACAAGTTTGGCCATTTCGGCACTTTGATAATTGTTCTGGAGTAGTTGAAGTGCGAATGGCACATTTTGGAGTGCTGAGGCAAAGCCTCATGTGCGGCCGCAAACTTCCTGAGTGCAGAGGCAGTGGAAAATGTGCGACAGGGAAAATCCGTAGGTTTGATGGTCTGACTTCAGAACCTTATATCTTTTAATCTATAAGGAATTTGAAGATGAACCAAAATGAAAGTTGCAGCCCT
Source organism: Nicotiana tabacum (assembly GCF_000715075.1). Classification (NCBI taxonomy): domain Eukaryota; kingdom Viridiplantae; phylum Streptophyta; class Magnoliopsida; order Solanales; family Solanaceae; genus Nicotiana; species Nicotiana tabacum. Next base: position 77,135,391 of record NC_134101.1, read on the forward strand.
TTGAGTCTAGTTTCTAGAAAATCAAATTGTTCTTCATTTGGACATTTGTACAAAAGGTTATGATCAATTTACTGAAGCCTAGTAGTGCAGTTGCTGCTGAAGTGCGGCTGCACAATTTGGATCGCGGCCGCGGAGCTTGGAAGTGTGGACCACACAAATAATGTGCAGTCAGCACTTTGGGAGATCAGATATGGTACTATATAAACGAGGGTTTCATCTCATTTTTTATTTGTGGACCTAGAGAGCTCGATTTGTGGTGATTTTTTGTGGGTTTTTCAAGGAATTTATTGTAAGTGATTCGAACTCAGATTTTGTTAAATTATATGAATATATCCTTTATTTCATCATTTAATTAGTGATTTGGGTTGAAAATTTGGGAGAAATGGAGAAAACTTCTTAGGCCGAATTTTGGGGATTTGAGCGAGATTTTGGTATCACATTTGAGTAATTTTGGTATGGTTGGACTCGTGATTGAATGGGTGTTTGAATTTTGTAACTTTCATCAGATTTCGAGACGCGGGACCGGGGTGACTTCTTGGGTCAATTTTTTAATTCTTTGCAAAGATCGTAATTTCATTATTTCAATTAGTTTCCTATAGTTATATTTATAGTATAAAATTGTTTTTCGCTAGATTCGAGCCGTTCGGAGTTGAAAAATTAAGGGAAAGGCCTTCTAGTTGATTGATTTAGCATGGTTTGAGGTAAGTAACTTGTCTAACCTTGTGTGGGTAAAATTTTCCTTAGGATTTGGTACTTTTTTTTAAGTGTACGCAAGGTGACGAGTGCGTACACAAGCTAAATGTGAAATTTCCAGTTTTTAGCTATGTAATTTCCCTTCATGCTTTAATTGAGTTACTTTAACATGTTGTAGTCACGTACTTAGTCTAATTTCACATGTCTACTTGTCTTATCTCTTATTTGCAACTTGTCCTACATATTTAGTTGAATTACTTGCTTTTCTTTAATTTTGTATCCATTATTTAATTGTGGGATTCTTTACTTGAAATTTGCTATACTTTGAATATCTTGTTGTTAAGTTTGGTATTGAGTTGCAAAGGTCGTGGTTTCTATTGAGGCAAAGTGTAAGTTGTGAAATATCATTTATTATGTTACTCTCTGGTTGCTATTGTTGAGACTTTGTGTATATTGTGGTTGAGACGTGGGCTCCTTATTGTGAAATTTTGTTATTGTTGGCTTTTCTGGCAAGTGTGATATTGGTCACTTGAGGTTTGCACGAGATTTCTGCAGTGTTGTTGTTACTATTGATACGCATGTAGTGGTATAAGGTCTGGGTGTTGAAACGCATCTGGTGAGATAAGGTGGGCTTGATACGCGTGGCTAGTAGGGGAACTACTGGAAGCCATGTGATGTGATAAGGTGGGCAAAAACGCGAGGTGTTATTTTGGATAAATGATTTTCAAAACTAAATATAAAGGCTCTTGTGGTGGTATAAGAAAACGATTGTGAGTTACTTTTATAATTTGGGACTACGAGGCGATACCTTGGTAGTGGCCCTTGTTGATCTTTCTTTATTTGCTGTATTTGCCTTGATTGTTTGTTTCTTAACGTGTAAATCCTTGTTTCCTTCTGTGTTGTATTAACTGTCTTGGTTCTGTATTGTTAACTTTCCGTAAATTCCTTATTTGTTTCATTTCCTTTGTGATTATCATTATATCGTTATATCTTTCGTCTTGTCTCTTACTATCTCTCGTAGGGCCTTGACCTGACCTCGTCACTACTCTACCGAGGTTAGGCTTAGCACTTACTGGGTACCGTTATGGTGTACTCATACTACGCTTCGCACATGCTTTTGTGCAGATCCAGGTATATCTTACCAGTCCCGACACTAGTGCGCTGAGTTGTATTTGAAGACTTCAAGGTACACCTGCCCGCATCCACAGGCCTCGGAGTCCCCTTCTATCTTATTCTTCATTATTTAATTTTTCTTTTATAGACAGTGATGTGTACGATTGTTCGGCACTATACTTAGCGCTTGTGACTTATATCTCACCAGGTTTTGGGGAGGTGTACGTATTGCATTTACAGATTTTATTTTTGAAATTGTTGGAGTTTTGAAATTCTAAGGTTTTATTTAATGTTTTCGCATGTTGTTAGGCTTACCTAGTCTTAGAGACTAGGTGACGCCAAGACATCCTACGGAAGGAATTTGGGGTCATGACAAGTTGGTATGAGAGCTCTAGGTTCATAGGTGTTATAAGTCACAAACAGGTTTAGTAGAGTCTCGCGGATCGGTACAGAGACGTACGTGCTTAACTTTGGGAGGTTATGGAACTATTAGGAAAATCTTCACTTCTTTGATTCCTTATCATACGAAATTTTTGATTTCGGGATTCTAAACTTATGTCTTTCTATTCTCTCACAGATGGTGAGGACACGCACAGCCGGATGGGATGACCAGACACCCGCGCCCCATGCTAGAACCGCGAGAGGTCGAGGTCGAGGTCGGGGTAGAGGCCGAGGATGTCTACATGGTGCGGCCAAAGCACCTACACGAGCTACTACAAAGGAGCCACCAGTAGCTCCAGTTGGAGAGCAGGCACCCGAGGCACCTGTTACTGCCCCAGCACTCCACGAGACCCTCGCCCAGTTTCTGAGCTTGTTCGGCACTTTAGCTCACGCAGGGTTGATCCCACTTGCTCCTACCACATCTCAGGTTGGGGGAAGAGCACAGACTCCCGCCGCCCGCACCCCAAAGCAACGGGTCCAGGTTGACCAGGTCCCAGAAGTCATACCAGTGTAGCCGGTTGCCCCAGTTCAACCCAAGGCTAAGGCAACAACTACTGAGAGGGAGTAGCTCTGGCTTGAGAGGTACAAGAAGTACCACCCTCCTACTTTCAGTGGCTTGGCTTCAGAGAATGCCCAGGTTTTTCTTGATGAGTGCCACTGTATCCTCCGTACTATGGGTATTGTGGAGTCTAGTGGGGTTGCTTTCACTACATTCCAGCTTAAGGGAGCGGCTTATCCGTGGTGGCGAGCATATGAGTTATGTAGTCCAGCGGAGGCAGCTTCGGTCACTTGGACTTGGTTCTCGGATATGTTCTTGAGGGAGTTTGTTCCCCAGAGTCTCAGAGATACATGGCGCGCAGAGTTTGAGCAGTTGCGCCAGGGTTCTATGACCGTGTCGGAATATGCGGTCCGGTTTAGTGGTTTGGCTAGGCATGCACCAGCCTTAGTTGCTACTGTTAGAGAGCGAGTCCATCGATTTATCAAGGCGCTCAACCCCGATATCAGATTTAGCATGGCCCGTAAGGGTGGGCATAATACCGGCCGAACCAAAAAAACCCAACCGAACCATAAATTTTGATTTTTTAGTGTCGAGTTAATCGGTTATTCGGTCGGTGTGCGGTTTATAAATTATTAAATTTCGGTATTCATTGCGGTTAACGGTTTTGGTGTTTCGATTTTCGATTAAATCGAAAAACCGAAGTTTTGGGTATGAGTTGAGAAAAATAGGTTTGAACATATGGGCTCAACACCTGGCCACCAACATTTTAGCCCAATTTAGTAATTTACCCAATACCAATCTGAAACCCAATTTACCCAATACGTTGCATTTGAAGAAATTTGATTATTTTCGTTGGTTAAATAAACTATTGTAAATTCTGTAAATCATGATGATTTAGATATTCTAATTGTATTTCAGTTATTATTATTGACCCATAGTAAGTGTCAAAGTCGGTCATCTTGTCTCTATCACTTCGAGATTAGGCTTGATACTTACTGGGTACACGTTATTTACGTACTCATACTACACTTGCTGCACTTTTTGTGCAGGACCTGAGGCAAGTATTAGTGAGGGACCTATCGTCTTACACCCACGCTATCCAGAGGCATAGTGGTGCAACCCAATTTACACAATACCAGTACCTAAATACCTACAAGCCAACAGACTTACGTTACTTCCTTTCCTTAGAAATTAGAAATTGTTTAGTTCTAATAGGGTTCTTGACTTCTTGAGTCCCGACTTCCTTCCTCCTTTGTGCCGACCGATGTGACGCTTCTTCCTCTTCCGTCGCTCATCCTTCTTCCTCAAGTCAGTTGTTACCTCCTTCTTCTGAGTTCCTTTTTAGTTTTCCCTTGTCGCTCCTCCTTCTTTTTATTATTTTGAAAATATATCTTCTTATTGTTGCTTCTGCAGTATATACAGTTTGCAGCGTGCAATACATCCAAAGGGATAGTTAGGCATTGGTTTGTCGGGGCAATTCTTCATTCTTTGCCTCGCCATTTTTGTGACTCTCTTTGAGGCATAACCTGGATAAGAAACTTCTTTGATTTAGTAAACGGGCTTGAAGTGTAAATGAGTGAAAGGTATATCAATCTGGATAAGAAACCATTACTGATGATTAAAACATTGAATATATAGCACATAACGTTTACAAATGAATGAGGTAACTAGAGGTTAAACTGATGTCAAGGCATGTGTTCAATATCATGATATACCTAGAGGAATAAAGAAGAGGCTTTCACCTAAATCTAAAGAGAAACCAAGCTTGTGCAAGCTTTGTAGTCTCCAAGGTAAAAAAATCTCAGAAGAGCTACTTCATTATTTAGTGAACAGAAACAATTTAGTGTAATCAGCTTCTGCTTAAATGCTAACACTGACTTTCGTTCTTGATCAAAGAAAGCAACTAGAGAGTTCATTTCGAGAGTGCCAAACTGCCAACTAGAAATAGTGAACGCTACAATAAAAATTTGTGCTTACAAAATGCAAGAGCCGCAGATGACATAAAGAAAGCAAGTGAAAAGAATGCTATGTAAATCTAATCCAAAATCTCATCGATACAATAATATCAATCAAATTTAATATATCTGCCAATTGCAGAGGGTAAATATCTGTAGTCTACATCGGATATAAAAATCTTGAACCGTTAATAACTGAAAAACTAAACAGGAAATAACCAAACCGAACCTTGAAAAAACCGCACCGAACCATAAATTCTTTGGTTTGGTTTGGTTTGTTTATTAATATTACAAAACCAAAAATCGATAAACTGAATCGTACTTTCATACTAATCGACCGACGCCCACCCCTAATAGCCCGAGAGTTAGAGATGGACATCGCATACCAGGAGGTAGTGGGGATCGCTAGGATATTGGAGGGTATGTGGACCCGGGCGAGAGAGGAGAGGGAGGACAAGAGGCCTCGAGATTCTGTCACATATAGTGGTACTCGTGCCCCAGTTGCAGCTTGTCATAGTAGGGGCTATGTGAGTCGCCTTATTCATTTAGTACTTCCAGCCTCCAGAAGTATTCCGGCCACTCCTAGGCCTCAGGCTCCCTATTATGCAACACCATTATCTAGTGCACCTCTTTCACGGGGTGCTTTCAGTAGTCAGTCCAGCCGATCAGGCCCAAGCCAGCCACAGTAGCCATATCCTCCGAGAGCTTGTTTTGAGTATTGTGACATGTCATATGGTGAGGGATTGCCCCAGACTCATGAGGGGTGCACCTCCACCGACTACTCAGGCTCTGCGTATTCCATCGGGTCCTCAGGCTTCTCAGTCCATGGTCGTCGCACCAGTTGCCACTCCACCTGCACAGACAGCTAGAGATAGAGGTCGGGTAGGTAGGGGTCGCCCTAGAGGGGGAGGCCAGGCCAGATATTATGCTCTTCTTGCTATGATGGAGGCAGTTGCATCTGACTTAGTCATCACAGGTATTGTTCTGGTCTATCATAGAGATGCATCAGTATTATTTGATCCAGGCTCCACTTATTCTTATGTGTCATCTTACTTTTCTCCATATTTGGGTACATCTCGTGATTCCTTGAGTTATCCCGTCTATGTATCCACACCCGTGGGAGATTCCCTCGTTGTTGACCGTGTGTATCGGTCGTGTTTGGTTGTTCTTAGTGGTTTTGAGACCAGAGCCGATTTATTGTTGCTCAGTATGGTAGATTTTAATGTTATTTTGGGCATGGACTGGTTGTCACCCTATCATGCTATCCTTGATTGTCATGCCAAGACGGTGACGTTGGCTATGCTAGGTCTGTTGTGGTTAGAGTAGAGAGGTACTTTAGATTATATTCCCAGAAAGTTATTTCATTTCTAAAGGCTCAGCGGATGGTTGAGAAGGGGTGTGATGCATATTTGGAATATGTGAGAGATGTCAGTGTTGATACTTCTACCGTCGATTCAGTTCTAGTAGTGAGGTATTATCTAGATGAATTCCCGATGGATCTTTCGGGCATGCTGCCCGACAGGGATATCAACTTTGGTATTAATTTGTTATTGGGCACTCAGCCCGTTTCTATTCCTCCATATCTATGGCCCTACAAGAGTTGAAGGAGTTAAAGGAGCAGTTATTGGAGTTGCTTAATAAGGGTTTCATTCGACCTAGTGTATCGCCTTGGGGTACTCCGATCTTGTTTGTAAAGAAGAAGGATAGTTCTATGCGCATTTGCATTGATTATCGCTAGTTGAACAAGGTTACAGTGAAGTACATGTATCCATTGCCATGTATTGATGTCCTATTTGATCAGCTACAGGGTTCTATATTATTCTTCAAGACTAACTTGCATTCAGAATATCATCAGTTGAAGATTCAGGAGCCATATATCCCGAAGACTGCCTTTAGAACTCGGTATGGTCATTACGAATTCCTTGTAATGTCTTTTGGGCTGACCAACGCCCCAGCAGCATTCAAGCACTTGATGAACAGTGTATTCAGGCCCTATCTTGACTCATTCATCATTGTGTTTATTGACGAGATTCTGGTGTACTCCCGGAGCCAGGAGGATCATGACCAGCATCTGAGGACTGTGCTTCAGACTTTGAGAGAAAAGAAGTTATATGCAAAAATTTTGAAGTGTGAATTATAGCTTGATTTGGTGGCATTTTTGGGTCATGTAGTGTCGAGTGAGGGGATCAAGGTAGATCCAAAGAAGATTGAAGCAGTGCAGAGTTGGCCCAAATCGTCTTCAGCTACGGAGATCCGGAGTTTTCTTAGTTTGGCGGGGTATTACCGTCGATTTGTAGAGGGTTTTTCGTCTATTGCAGTGCCTATGACCAGATTGACCCAAAACTGTGCTCCATTCAGGTGGACTGAGGAGTGTGAGGAGAGCTTTCAAAAGCTCAAGACATCTTTGACTACAACCCCAGTGTTGGTGTTACCCTCGGGTTCGAGATCTTGTACTATGTACTGTGATGCGTCTCGTAGTGGTCTTGGCATGGTGTTGATGCAGGACAGTAAGGTGATTCCTTATGCTTCTAGATAGCTGAAGGTGCATGAGAATAACTATCGTGTCCACGACCTCGAGTTAGCAGCTATTGCTCATGTTTTGAAGATCTGGCGACATTATTTGTACGGTGTCCCTTATGAGGTCTACACCGACCACCGGAGTCTACAGTATATGTTCAAAAAGAAGGATCTTAACTTACAGAAGTAAAGGTGGTTAGAGTTGCTTAAGGACTATGATATCACCATTCTATATCATCCCGGGAAGGCCAATGTGGTGGTCGATGCCTTGAGTCGCTAGGCGAAGAGCTTGGGCAGTTTAGCATATCTACCGGTAGCAGAGAGGCCATTAGCCTTGGATGTTCAGACCTTGGCCAACCAGTTTGTTAGATTGGATGCTTCTGAGTCGAGCCGAGTTTTGGCTTATGTGGTTTCTCTGTCTTCTCTTTATGATCATATCAGAGAGCGTAAGTACGACGACCCCTATCTGCTTGTCCTCAAGGACACAGTTTAACACGGTGATGCCAAGGAGGTCACTATTTGGGATGACGGCGTATTACGGATGCAGGACAGGCTATGTGTGCCCAATGTAGATGGCTTGCGTGAGTTTATTCTCCAGGAGGCTCACAATTTGCGGTACTCTATTCATCCGGGTGACGTAAAGATGTATCAGGACTTGAGGCAGCACTATTGGTGGAGGAGGATAAAGAAGAACATAGTGGAATATGTAGCTCGGTGCCTAAACTATTAGCAGGTGAAGTATGAGCATCAGTGGCCTGGTGGATTGCTTCAGAGGTTAGAGATCCCATAGTGGAAATAGGAGCGAATTACTATGGATTTTGTTGTTGGGCTCCCACAGACTCTGAGGAAGTTTGATGCAGTTTGGGTGATTGTGGATAGGTTTATCAAGTCAGCTCATTTCATTCCAGTGGTGACTACTTATTGGGTATAGACTTGGATCAGGATGCTTTGGAAAAGGTTAAATTGATTCAAGATCGATTTCATATAGCCCAATCCAGATAGAAGATTTATGCGAATTAGAAGGTTCGCGACGTTTCATTCATGGTTGGGGAGCGAGTATTACTTCGGATTTCTCCCATGAAGGGTGTTATGAGGTTCGGGAAGAAGGGCAAGCTGAGCCCTAGGTATATCAAACCTTTTGAGATTCTTGAGAGGGTTGGAGAGGTGGCTTACAGACTTGCACTACCACCTAGTCTAGCTGTAGTTCATCCAGTATTCTATGTTTCTATGCTCCAAAAGTATCAAGGCGATTAGTCTCATGTGTTGGATTTCAGCTCAGTCCAATTGGACAAGGATTTATCTTATATAGACGATCCAGTGACCATTTTGGACAGGCAGGTTCAAAAGTTGAGGTCGAAGAACATTGCTTCAATGAAGGTTCAATGGAGGGGTCAGTCAGTTGAGAAGGCGAGTAGGGAGACCAAGCATGATATGCGTAGCCGTTATCCTCATCTTTTCACGATGGCACGTGATGTCGATATACTCGTTCGAGGACGAACGTTTGTTTTAAGAGGGGGAGGATGTAACGACCCGGTCGATCATTTTGAGTATTTTAGCCTTGATCCCCTAATTTATGCTCCCTTTATATTATATTGTGGTTACGTGACTTAACAGGGTGCTTAGTGTCGAGTTTGGAAGAGTTTTGGAGTGATATGGGACACATAGTCCCTAAGTTGGAAGTTTAAGTCATAGGAGTTGACCGTAGTTTCACTTGTGCGAAGATGACTCCGGAATGGAGTTTTGATGGTTCCAATAGCTCCGTATGGTGATTTTGGTCCTAGGGGCGTGTCCGAATGTTGATTTGGAGGTCCGTAAGTCATTTCGGAACGATTTGGCGAAAGTTAGAAATGGAAAATTTTTGGGAAATTTGACCATTAGTTGACTTTCTTAATATCGGGGTCGGATCCCGATTCCGGAAGTTGGAATAGGTCCGTAATATCATTTATAACTTGTGTGCAAAATTTGGTGTCAATCGGAGTTGTTTTGGTATGAATCGACGTTTTCAAAATTTGGAAGTTCATAGTTCATAGGCTTGAATTTCTGTTGCGATTCATGTTTTTGATATTGTTTGATGTGATTTGAGAACTCGACTAAGTTTTATCGTATTTTAGGACTTGTTGGTATGTTGGGATGGGGTCCCAGGGACCTCAGGTGTGTTTCAGGTGACTTTTGAACAAGTTTGGGCATTTCGGCACTTTGATGATTGTTTTGGAGCAGCTGGAGCGCGGAGGGCATATTTGGGACTGTTGAGGCAAAGCCTCATGTGCGGCCGCAAACTCCCTGAGTGCGAAGGTAGTGGAAAATGTGCGGACCATAGGGGAAAATACGCAGGTTTGATAATCTGACTTCGGAAGCTTATATCTTTTAATCTATAAGGAATTTAGAGATGATCCAAAAATAAAAGTTGCAGCCCTTTGAGTCTAGTTTCTAGAAAATAAAACCGTTCTTCATTTAGATATTTGTACAAAAGGTTATGATCAATTTATCGAATACGGGTAGTGCAGTTGCTACGGAAGTGAGGCCGCACAATTTGGATCGCGGTCGCGAAACTTGGAAGTGCGGACCACACAAAAAATGTACGGTCAGCACTTTGGGAGATCAGATGTGGTACTATATAAATGAGGGTTTCATCTCATTTTTCATTTGTGGACCTAGATAGCTCGATTTGTGGCAATTATTTGTGGGTTTTTCAAGAAATTGATTGGGGTAAGTGATTCTAACTCGGATTTGGTTAAATTATATGAATATATCCTTGATTTTATCATTTAATTAGTGATTTTGGTTGAAAATTTTAGGGAAATGGAGAAAACTTCTTAGGCCGAATTTTGGGGATTTGAGTGAGATTTTTGTATCGGATTTGAGTAATTTTGGTATGGTTGGACTCGTGGTTGAATGGGTGTTTGGATTTTGTAACTATCATCGGATTCCGAGATGCGGGCCCGGGGTGACCTTTTGGGTCGATTTTTCAATTCTTTGCAAAGATCGTAATTTCATTGTTTAAATTAGTTTCCTATAGTTATATTTATAGTATAAAATTATTTTGGCTAGATTCGAGTCGTTCGCAGTTGGAAAATCGAGAGAAAGGCCTTCTAGTTGGTTGATTTAGCGTGGTTTGAGGTAAGTGACTTGTCTAAGCTTGTGGGCGGAAAATTCCCCTTAGGATTTGGTATTGTTGTGATAATTGTGATATGTGAAAGTCGTGTACACAAGGTGACGAGTGCGTACACAAGCTAAATGTGAAATTTCCGGTTTTTAGCTATGTAGTTTTCTTTCATGCTTTAATTGAGTTACTTTAACATGTTGTGGTCACAGAACTTAGTCTAATTTCACATGTCTACTTGTCTTATATCTTATTTGAAACTTGTCCTACATGTTTACTTGAATTACTTGGTTTTCTTTAATTCTGTATCCATTATTTAACTGTGGGATTCTTTACTTGAAATTTGCTATCCTTGGAATATCTTGTTGTTAAGTTTGGTATTGAGTTGCAAAGGCCGTGGTTTCTATTGAGGCAAAGTGTAAGTTGTGAAATATCATTTATTGAGTTACTCTCTGGTTGCTATTGTTAAGACTTTGTGTACATTGTGGTTGAGTCGTGGGCTCCTTCTTATGAAATTTTGTTATTGTTGGCTTTTTCTGGCAAGTGTGATATTGGTCACTTGAGGTTTGCACGAGATTTCTGTCGTGTTGTTGTTACTATTGATACGCATGCGGTGGTATAAGGTCTGGGTGTTGAAACGCATACGGTGAGATAAGGTGGGCTTGATACGCGTGGCTAGTAGGGGAATTACTAGAAGTCATGCGGTGTGAGAAGGTGGGCTAAAACGCGAGGTGCTATTTCGGGACAATGATTTTCAAAACTAAATGTAAAGGCTCCCGCGGTGGTATAAGAAAAAGACTGTGAGTTACTTTTCATAATTTGGGACTACGAGACGGTACCTCGGTAGTGGCCCTTGTTGATGTTTCTTTATTTGTTGCATTTGCCTTGGTTGTTTGTTTCTTAACGTGTAAATCTTTGTTTCCTTCCGTATTGTATTAACTATCTTGGTTATGTATTGTTAACTTTCCGTAAATTCCTTATTTGTTTAATTTCCTTTGTCATTATCATTGTATCGTTATATCTTTCGTCTTGTATCTTATTATCTCTAGTAGGGCCTTGACCTGACCTCGTCACTACTCTACCAAGGTTAGGCTTGGCACTTACTGGGTACCGTTGTGGTATACTCATACTACGCTTCTACACATGCTTTTGTGCAGATCCATATACATCTTACCAGTTCCGGCACTAGTGCGCTGAGTTGCATTTGGAGACTTCAAGGTACACCTGCCCGCGTCCGCAGGTCTCGGAGTCCCCTTCTATCCTGTTCTTCTTTATTTCATTTCACTTTTATAGACAGTGATGTATAGGATTGTTCAGCACTGTACTAAGAGCTTGTGACTTATATCTCATCAGGTTTTGGGGAGGTGTACGTATTGAGTTTACAGATTTTATTTATGAAATTGTTGGAGTTTTGAAATTCTAAGCTTTTATTTAATGTTTTCGCATGTTGTTAGGCTTACCTAGTCTTAAAGACTAGGTGCCGTCACGACATCCTACGGAGAGAATTTGGGGTCGTGACAACAGGCTTCCTTTGATTGTGCTACATTCATGTCCACACTTTTCCTTCTTCTCATCAACTCCCTCTAACATCAAATACCTTGCTATAGGTTTTTACTTGCAGGGGCATTCTCATCAACTACTCTAGAACTTTATTTTATTTTTTACCTGTGTGCAGGTTTTGATGGCTCTTTATTTTATTTTCTGTTATCATGCTTAGAAACCTCAGTATTTACTTTACTAGTGGAAGCTTTAGAACTATTTGCATTATATTTCCTACTAATAATTTTTGGAGCATCTTTTCATTTCCTGGTAGCATACTTTAAAGGCTTGGCAATTGCTTTCCTAGTGGCAAGCTTTGAAAGCTCTGTAGTTGCTTTCTTTGTTGCGATTTTTTTTGGATCATAATGCTGCTTAGCAAGCATCATTTTGTTTCTCGTGTTTACAACATTCAAATAATTAATATCACGGTTTATAATTTGAAGTATCGACTTGGAATAAGAAAATTAAACCCAGTTCCAACAAACAGCTAAAAGCAGATAGTAATCGATCATAGGTTTATTAGTATACATTAGGCCGCAATAACGATGACAGTTGAAAAAATAGAGCCCAAAGGTAGCCGAACAAGGAACAATATCCATCAACTAAATACAAATAGCAAATGCACATGCAGCTCACTTAAAAATTCTATCTTCAACCCCAAAATCAATGTTTTAAGAAAAGAAAAGAAAAAGAAATTTAGGATTTACCTATAATTGATGATTCTGAATAAATACAATGCGTTGGAGGGTTTATATGAGGGGAGAGAGAGTCTATTGTCGCATGATTTTGGTTTGTAACTATCGAAAACCAACATGGTGGAGTGGGTCGATGGTACAAATCTTGGGGGGGAGAGGGAGGGGGAGAGAGAGAGAGAGAGAGAGAGAGAGAGAGAGAGAGAGATGAAGCGCGAGAGTGAGGAAAATAAGAATTGATATACTTTAATATCTAGCTCATAAATTTTTAAAATGCTATAAAGGCCCTCGACCCCACCCCCACCCCTCTCCCATAAGCCATTAAATCATGTCTTAGCAATTTTGGGCCCAAAAAAAGTGAGAAAGAAAAATGAAACTTTTTCGTATATATAAGAAATTTTAAAATATTTACCCGGTTTGTCTAAGTTTTCCTATTTATATAAAGTAACTTAAGCTTTTTATAAAATATAATATAAATTCAGTCAAAATCTACAATTTATCTACAACTTGTATAACGACCCGACCGGTCATTTTGGAGCTCTAGCGCGTCGTTCAGTGGTTTGAGGCCTTGAGTAACTTCTCTTCAGGTATTATGACTTGTACTTGTGGTCGAAATTGAACTTCGGGAAGTTCGGAGTTGATTTGGAAAGAAAATTATAATTTCGGAAGTTTTAAGTTGGAAGAATTAGCTAAGATTTGACTTTTTGAGTAAATGGCCTTGGAATCGGGATTTGAAGATTTCAATAGATTCGTATGATGATTTCGGACTTGGGCGTATGTTCGGGCTGAGTATCGGATCACCCGGGAGCATTTCAACACTTATTATGGAAGGTTGGTATTTTAAAAGTTTAAGAAATTCTTAAGTCTGACTTGAAGTGGATTTTAATGGTATCGATGTCCGTTTGGGATTTTGAGCCTTGGAATATCTTCTTTATGTCATTTATGACTCGTGTGTGAAATTTGAAGTCATTCTGGATTGATTTGGTACATTTCGACACAAGATATTGAATTTGGAAATCTGGAAATTTATAAGTTTGATTCAAGGTGCGATTCAGGATTTTGATGTTGTTTGACGCGGTTTAAGACTTTAACTAAGTTTGCATTGTATTTTGGGACGTGTTGGTATATTTGGTCGGGGTCCCAGGGGCCTCGGGTGCGAATCGGATTGAAAACAGATCGAGTTTGGACTTGGGAGAAGTGTTGAGGCAACTGGGATCTGGTGCAATCGCACCTGCTTGGAAAGGGTCGCAGGTGCGAGACCGCAGAAGCAGCCCAGGAGTCAAAGAAGCAAAGAAATGTCAGCCATGAGAAGGGCCACAGGTGCGGAGCTTTGGCCGCACCTGCGCAAGCACAGGAGCAGAACCCTGGGCGTAGAAGTGGGTGAAGGCGCAGAAGCGGAGGAATCTCGCACCTGCGATGCCGCAGAAGCGAGGTATGTTTCCGTAGGTGCGAGGCTTTGTGTTGGGGGATTTTCCGCAAAAGCGGAAGAGTAGCCGCAAAAGCGAGGCCGCAGGTGTGGTATTTTGTCCGCATAAGCGAACCTGGCTTGGTCTAGTGGAAACCGCACCTGTGATGGGGATTTTCGCAGGTGCGGAGCCGCAGAAGCGGCTAAGGGACCGCAGGTGCGAAAGGTCGTTGGGCAGTGTGTTCTTTTAAAATGAGGGTTTGGCTCAATTTCACTTCATTTCGCCATAGGGGCCAATTTTGTATCTTCATCAACTATTATGGGGTAAGTGATTTCTTCACATTGTGAGTTAAATACATGGTTTATATATGGATTTAGACATAGAAATTAGTAGGAATTTGGGATTTTGATAGAAAACCTAGAATTTGGCATTGTTGGATTTTTACCACGAAATTGGACATGGAATTAGGAATAAATCATATATTTGAGTTCGTGGTGTTATGGGTAAAGTTTATCTTCGAAAAATTTTAGAATTCGGGTACGTGGTCCTGAGGGTTATCTTTATCGACTTTTCGAGTGGAGTTGAGAATTGTTTAAATTTATTAATTATGGGTATTAGAATATATTTTGATTGGATTGCATATTGTTTGAATAGTTTTGGATCGACGGGCTTTGGTTTGAGGTATTAGAAAGGCTTTGGAGCTGGTTATGGAACTTCAGAGTGAGGTAAGTCTCATGTCTAACCTTGTGAGGGGGAAATTACCCCTAGGTGATATTTATTATTATGTGCAACTAGTTGTGGGTGCTACGTACGCACGAGGTGACGAGATTTCGTACGTAACTAAAGCATGTTTATGTCTAGGTAGTCTTAGTGCTTTATCATGTATAATTGAATTATTTGAACTCGTTCTACTAGCTTAATTAACTGAAGTCATAAATGAAATTGATTTAGAAATAAATATATTAATAATAGGCCAAGCCTTAACACTTGGAGTTGTGGGCGAGTTATTTGAGAAACGGTAAAGATTATATCCATTTTGTACTCATGTACGGTATTGTAAACACGTGTTTCGTTATTCGGTAACTTCCTTCCTTTTCTTGTGGAGCAGGTCAAATGCCTCCGCAGTATATAGATGCATCTATGGTTCGTGCCGAACGACCCTCGGCAGTGTACACATTATTCCGAATCGGGATGAACGACCTCGGCAGTATCATGCGTTATATCGCTAGTAACCCGAATATTTACGAGCTAATCTTTCCACTGAGGCCCGGCATTTTATGTTGTTTCTTAATTATTTGGTATTGACATTTGGCATGTTCTGAGATATTAAGGAAGAATACAAGATTGAGAAAATTTATGCTTTAAAGGGAATAAATTAGAAAATTATGAGATTACAGATTTACTTCGCTATAGTCGTACACTTCATATCTGTTATGAATTACCATATTATTTATTTAGACCTCTAGTAAGTGTTGATGCCAACCCCTCGTCACTACTTCTCCGGGGTTAGGCTAGATACTTACTGGGTACGCGTTGATTTACGTACTCATGCTGCACTTCTGCACTAAATGTGCAGGATCTGACAGGTTCATTGATGATCACCTTGGCACGTAGGCGTACCTGTTGAGGAGACTTTATGTGAGCTGCATCCCAGGCTACGCATCGCAGTCCACCGAGTCTCTGTTGTACTATTTATTTTATTCTATCTTATTACATTCGGGACAGAGGTTGTATTATTATTATATTCTTTAGAAAATGCTCGTGCACTTGTGACACCGGGTTTTGGGGGTTCCTATGGGTTGTTCGTTGTTGTAATTGTGTGAATATTATCACTTACTCTGTAAAAATCTATTTCATACGATTTAAGTAAAGGAAATTTTTTTATTTCAATTACTAAAATAAGTAAGTGAGTTAATAGATCATCGTTGACTTGCCTGACGGCGATGTTAGGCGTCATCACGACTTTTAGCGGATTTTGGGTTGTGACAACTTGGCTATAATTTTTTTATACAAAATTTGATCAAACCTACAATTTACATTCAATTTATATATAAATTTTATAGATTTATGTTAGTTGTATGTCGTTTTTATACCCGAAATAGAAAATATATATAATTTATTTATGTCTTCTTCTTATAGTTTCAATATAAATTTCTAACCAAAATCACCCCCAAATTCTTTCAAAACTAAGATATAAACTCCAAAGGATATTCTCAATCATTTGCAACAACACCCAATCCAAATAAATAACAATTTTGCAAATTTTGATTTTTAAATTCAAAGCTTTGAAACTTTTTAATGGCTGTCAATGGAGTTTTTAATGGAATAATAGGGTTTTCAATTTAATCTACTCGCTTCTGATTAATACTATTTAGTTTATTGATTCCAAAATTAAAATAAATCATTAATATGTTTACGTTTCACCAATTGCAAATCCAACCACATCAATATTACTGGGTTGCGTTCATGGAGCTTTCTGGTGGTACTACTAGGCTTGGGATTGAATTGGAGAGGAGAAAAACACATAGAGAGAGGGAGAGACAAAGAGAGAGAGATTCAGTTACTAAGTTAAAAGGCCTACTTATTTAATACTAAAATGTATAAAAGTTGTAAATTGTATATCAATTTGTAATTAAGTTGAAACTTCAATAGTGAGGCTAAATAAGTTTCAAAAGTAGTATAGCTAAGTAAAACTTCCAAGAAAAATGGAGGTTGTTTTCTTCATTCAAGTTTTCAAGAGGTTTTTTTTACAATTAGGGGTCATTCGGTAGTCGGTTAGAGAGGAGTAATCCATGTGTTAAAACTAGGATAACTTTATAAATATTTAGTTATAAAAATAAGAAAAAATAATCTCCACATAGAATGTAGCATAAGTTATATAATATTTAGTTGGTTTTTTCTTTTTCCACTTAAAACATAGTATTGCTAATATAGTATTTGGTTCATACTTTTCTTTTTGCATAACTAAACATGTACTAAGTAATGAGAGAATCTGTGTATTATTTTTGTAGGGTAGAAGATGATGACTTATACATGTATTAGTAATACTTGTATTAAAACACAAAATAATAAGAATACCCTCTATTCGAACTTTATATTTTTATTTTAGAACATATATTTAAAATATAATGATAATTTTAATAGAATAACTAGACTAATAATAAATAATATTCACAGTATATTTTTATATTACTAATCTTTACATAACTACTGTATAACTAGTCCCTTCATAACTATCTTTGTATAATTAGACCTTGCATAACTAATCATAATATAACTAACTCTTGCATAACTAATTTTGACATAACTAGTTCATGCATAACTAATCTCTACTCCCTCCGGTCCACTTTAATTAATTTTTTGGCCTTTTTTGTGATCCACAATATTTGATTTTTTAAGATATCAAGAAGGAAATGAACTTCTTTTTGCTAAATTTGCTCTTGGAATAAAGAGCCTAGGAGTAATTGTTATATTTTCAATGAATAAATTAAAGTTAGTATGGTCAATTTAATTGTTAATTAATACTAAAATGTAAATCACTTAAAAATGCCAAAAAATTAACTGCATAGTGCATAGCTCTAACCAGCAACCGAAGGACCCTTAACCAAAGGACCCCTTATTTCTTTATGGGAAAATGTCTGAAATTGCACCTCTACTATACTATATTGCTTACTTCTGCCACATGTTATACTGTTCATCCAATCTAGCCCCTACCGTTAATAAACTTTTAAAAATTTCTCCTAACCCTAACGGATCTACACCGTGGCAGCTAACCCACTCCATTTTTTCTATATCAGCTACCAAGTCACACGACCCTACCAAATTAAAACCCCACAAACTCCTTTACATCCTCAATTGACGAAGTTACACCCGACCTCAATTAAAACATCACACATTAGAGTCCATGTCACTAGTTTAAATATAAATAACTATACCCACTTAAATTTAATCATCCACTTAAATTTATTCTTCTCCATTAATAAATCACTGTCATGACCCCAAATCCCCTCCGTAGGATGTCGTGACAATCCCTAGTCTCTAAGACTAGGTAAGCCTAACAATATGCAAAAACATCAAATAAAAACTTAAAATTTCAACAACTTCATCAATAGACTATAAGCTCAATACGTACAACTTCCCAAAACCCGGTGAGATATGACTCACAAGCTCTAGATACAATGCTGAATAATCCTATACATCATTGTCTATCAAAAACATAAAAAAATAAGAAAAAATATGGTAGAAGGGGACTCCGAAGCCTACGGACGCGGGCAGGTGTACCTTAAAGTCTCCAAGCAGCAACACATCGCACTAATATCGAGACTGATAGGATGTACCTGGATCTGCATAAAATATGTGCGTATTAAGCACACCACAATGGTATCTTGTAAGAGCCAAGCCTAACCTCAGTAGAGTAGTGATGAGTTCGGATCAAGGCCCTACCGGAGATAATAAAAAATAAGTCAGAGATGATATGATATAATGAAAATGACAGGGAAGTGAACAATAATGAATTTACGGGAAATAACAACACGAAATCAAGGAAAGCTAACACAACACGAAAGGAAAACAAGAATTTTACATATTATGGAACACAACAACCAACAATACAGTAAATAAGGAAGATCAACAGGGGCACTCCCGAGGTACCGCCTCGTAGTCCCAAATCATAAAATAACTCAATTTCCTTATATCACCGCACCGCGGGGCCTATACATTTGGTTTTGAAAATTATTTTTCTGAAATAGCACCCTGTGTTTTAGCCCACCTTATCACACCGCATGGCTTCTATTAGTTCCCCTACTAGCCACGTGTATCAAGCCTCTTATCTCACCGCATGCGTTTCAACACCCACACCTTATACCACTGCATGCGTATCAATAATCATAATGGAACGGCTGAAACCTCGTGCATCAATAACAACTGCACGACAGAAACCTCGTGCAACAATAACAACAGCACGGCAGAAACCTCGTGCAAATAGCCAAACAATCACCTCAACAATAATACGAAAGCCAAAACGCAACAACTAAATAAATGATATTCTAAGGATAGCAATTTCAAGTAAAGAATTTCCACAGTTTAGTAATGAATACGAAAATCAAGAAAAGCAAGTAATTCAACTAAACATGTGATACAAGTTGCAAATAGGAGATAAGACAAGTAGACATGTAAAATTAGGCTAAACATAATGACTATAATGTGCCAAAGTAACTCAATTAACGTATGAAAAGGAAACTACGTAGCAAAAACTAAAATTTCAACATTTAGCCTATGTACGCACTTGTCACCTTGCATACACGGCCTTCACATATCACAAATTATCACCAAAATACCAAATCCTAAGGAAAAATTTTCCCCCATAAAGTTAGACAAGTCATTTACCTCAAACCACGCTCAATCAATTAATTAGAAGGCCTTTCCCTCGATTTTCCAACTACAAACGGCTCGAATCTAGCCAAAACAATTTCATACTATAAAATATAACTATAAGAAACTAATTTAAATAATGAAATAATGATCTTAGCTAAGAATTGAAAAATCGCACCAAAAAGTCGACCCGAGCCCATGTCTCGGAACAAGACCAAAATCATAAAATCTGAACACCCATTCGATAGCAAGTCCAACCATACAAGAATTATCCAAATCCGAGCTCATCTAGCCTTTCAAAACCCAAAAACTTGGTCTAAGAACTGCAACACTATTCCCCCAATTTTAAACTCCAAAACAATAATTAAAAGGTGTAATTAACAGTAGATTCATGGGAATTAATCAAAAATGAGTAAAGAATCCTAACCCAAATGCTTCCTCTGAAAATCCCTCAAAATCTCGCCTCAATCCGAGCTCTCAAAGTCCCAAAGTGAAAATAAAATCAAACCTTCGATTCTTTCCCTTTTCTGCCCAGTTATGTCGCGCATGCGACCTTACTGCCGCAGGTGCGGATTTCACTTAAGTCCACAGAGTCCGCTTCTATGAGCCAAGGGTCACACCTGCGCGTGCGCGCCTGCGACAAAATGTGTCGCACCTGCGACCACAGTCACTCCTGCGTATCTCCCCACCGCAGAAGCGATGCCGAAAACCGCTTCTGCGGAACCTTTTCTGCACATGCGAGCCCTGGCCTGGGCTTCTTTCTCCGCCTCTGCATTCCCTCACTCGCACCTATGGTCATAACCTCCGCAGGTGCGATGACACCAGAAGCTGTGATTTTTCAGAACAAGCACAAGTCCAACAATTGATCTGATATCGATCCGAATCACCCCCGAGCCCCCGGGGACCTCAACCAAATATACCAACAAGTCCTAAAATACGATACGAACTTAGTCGAGGCCTCAAATCACCTCAAACAACATCAAAAACATGAATCACACCCCAATTCAAGCCTAATGAACTTATAGATTTTAAACTTCTACATTCGATGTCGAACCCTATTAAATCAAGTCTAATTGACCTCACATTTTGCACACAAGTCATAATCGACATTACTGACATATTCCAACTTCCGGAATCAGAATCCAACCCCGATATCAAAAAGTCCACTCCCGGTAAAACTTTTCAAAATCTTGCAACTTTCCAACTTTCGCCAATTAACGCTGAAATGACCTACGTACCTCCAAATCAACATCCGGACATGCTTATGAGACAAAAATCACACTACGGAGCTATTAGAACCATCAAAACTCCATTCTGGAGTCGTCTGCACACAAGTGAAACTACGATAAACTCCTACGACTTAAACTTCCAGTTTAGGGACTATGTGTCCCATTTTACTCTGAAACTAAAAAACAAACCTCCCGGCAAGTAACATAATCACAGTATAACACAGAGAAGGCAATAAATAGGGGGTCGGGACTAATATACTTAAAACGACCGGTCGGGTCGTGACAATCACCAATGTTGAAACACTAATGTTCATCAGAGGAATCACAACTCAAGACCTTCAATATGTCAACAATGGTTTTCTTGAAAAATTTAACCACCGAACTCTTCAAAAGCAATGGCTATTTTGTTTGAGCTCAAAAAGTGATTTTCACTTAGTTTTTAAACTTCAAAACATCACAAATTCTTAAATCTCAGAATTGGATTTTCATACCAAACTTCATGAGAAATTCATGGGGAACATCTCCCAGAGAGCCCGAAAGAGGAAGAAACCAGAAGCTCGACTTATTTTGGCAACGATGGTCGATGAAGCATTGGCGAGCTCATCATTTAGGTTACAAGGAGTAGATGCATCTGATTCATTATCTCTATCGCGTCATTCAAGTCAGTTAACAGTGGTGAGAATCTCGAAACCCACTATAGTGTGTTCTTTGGGTGTCGAAAAATTGAAGTTGACAATTCGATTTGTTGATTATATATGGAGGAAATCAGCTGGGTGTTGTTGTTTGGAGCTTAAAATCTTGAATCAAACATTAATTTTGTGGATTTAAGTGAAGAACAAATTTGTGCTCCATTTTTGGGTTGCCGAAATTTGAAGTTGAAAAAAGACTCAAGAATCTGAAATTCTTGCTTCTTTCCTGCTGAAATCGAGTGAAAAAAATAAAAATTGAAGCTTGAAACGGGAAGAATAACATTGATGTTTATATATTTGAAAAAAATCACCATTGAAGGATTTGTAAGAATGCTTGAGAACATAAAATGGGTATTCTAATTTGCTAAAGTTTAAGCAAAGTGTTAGCTGGAATTTGTTGAGAATATTATTGTTGAGAAATTATGGTTGCAACTTGAGTCAGTTTGTTGAAAAACTTGGCCTAGTTTGGATTGAAAAATTTGAAGCAAAGATGAAGAACTCATGGAAGAAGAAGAAGAATAGGGAGTCCGGAGGGGGTGGGGTTGGGGTTGGCGGGATATGTTTTAATTTTGTTTTTTATTGAGTAAATAAGTGAATATTAAAATAGTGACATGGACGATTATGTGGCATTTGATTGAGAGGTTTGGTGCCACTATGGATAGTCGTTATGTGGTGGGGTCGTGTGACTTGGCAGCTGATATGAAAAAAATGGAGTGGATCAGCTATCACGGTGTACATCTATTAGGATTAGGGGCAATTTATAAAAGTTTATTAATGATAGGGGGCTAGATTGCACAAATTGTATCATTAATGGGTCGTAAATTTTTTTAGATCTTTTCCCTTCTCTCTCTCATCTTTCCCTCGTCTTCTTGTGCAATAGTATAAAAACAAAAATCAAAGATTTTGGTTTGAATTTCAGGAAATTTTTTAACTTCTGAAAATGAGGCCTCAAATAGTATTATTTGGGGACTCCATTACTGAACAATCTTTTAGATTAGGTGGTTGGGGTGCCGCTCTTGCTGATACTTATGTTCGCAAGGTTCGTTTGTTTTATTTTTAATCAAGTTGATCTATTGAACAATTATACGCATCTATTAATTAAAAGTCATTGGATTTGATAATTGTGAAGGCTGAAATATTGAATCG
Source organism: Nicotiana tabacum (assembly GCF_000715075.1). Taxonomy (NCBI): domain Eukaryota; kingdom Viridiplantae; phylum Streptophyta; class Magnoliopsida; order Solanales; family Solanaceae; genus Nicotiana; species Nicotiana tabacum. The sequence continues at coordinate 77,157,780 of NC_134101.1, forward strand.
TGGCTACGGTGGATACAACACCAAATGGGGATTGTTCTTGCTCCACCACCTATTTCCACTGGTACGTTACACGACCCCCTTTGCATTTTCCATTTTTGGCACATTTGGTAATACCTTTTGTTTTTGGATCTTGTTACCTCATGATTATAATTGGAGCTAGGATATTTAGATGGGTTGTAATGATTTAGGATATTTTGTTGGAGTACATTGCTAAAAAAAATTATAGTTTTGATATAGAGTAAGATCAGGAATTTTGCTGAATTTGCAAAAAAATCAATAGGGTCTAAGAGAAAAAGATTTTGTTTTTGTAAATTGTAGTTGGAAATCTACTGAGTTCGTTGATATTTGTTTAATGAAATGGGCTTTAATAGAGCACTATGGATATTGTCATACTGAGGATTCATATATCCAACCTCAACTGATGTTGGATCTTTATTACTTCATGATTATAGGACATTTAAGTATTGTAATGATTTAGATATGTGTTGATGCTAGTTAGTGTGTGCTTTTGGATGGTACTTTAATTTCCCATTTTGGGAATTTTGTTGGAGCTCATTGCTATATTTAATAAGTAAAGGGTAAGATCAAGAGTTTTACGAATTTGCAAAATCAATAGGGATGAAAGAAAGGAGAGATTGTGTTATTTGTAGTCTGTATTTGGAAATTGTGGGAGTTCTTGGAGGGGAGGATGCCGAGGGTCTATTGGAAACAGCCTCTCTACCTCATGGTAGAGGTAAGGTCTGCGTACACACTACCCTCCTCATACCCCACTAGTGGGATTATACTGGGTTGTTGTTGTTGTTGTTGTTGTTGTAGTCTGTATTTGGAAATTGGAATGGAATTTATATGCAACAATTTAGGGAGGGAATTATTTCAAGTATATATACATGAGTTTTGATCCTCGTGAACTGGGCTTTTCTGTAACTTTCTTGTGGCTCACTTGATTATGCTTTATTTTGTTTTTGAAATTTGAAATTTTATGGAGTCGATAGCTTTATGCTTAATTTGAGTGTTCATGGAACAATGAGATCAAGAAAGACTTATTGGAAAAAATAAAATAGAATGCTATCAACAGGGTTAGGAGTAAGGGATAAGAGAAGAGTCATTATTCAATTTGTTGTTCTTCACTGGGATTGGGAAATGGTACAGTGGTGAACCCCAGTTTTCCTCTCACAAGTTTTTGTTTCAAAAGGTAGAAAAGAGATCTGTGATGTTCTATGTACCAGAGGGTACAAGGAAAGAAGAAAATGTGAAATTTCCTAAGATAAGTTTCATGACAGACCAAAAACTGAGTTAGTTTCTTGTTATGGAATGTTCAAGTAATTCAAAATTTTATAGAGAACAAAAGATGACATTGGCCATGGAACAACAGACTTCTGTGACCAGCCACATCAAGAAGCTGAGTTTTTGTTGTTTGATTTGGCTGTTTACTAGTATAAGAACGGTATACTGTCATACTCTCTAACTGTTTTTGCTGCAACAAAGTTGCTCCTTCTTTTCAACATTGATATCTCTAATTTATAAGTGAGTAAGTTTGTTCAGGATCCTATTCAATCAAGCTAAGTTATGAGGCTATTTGTTAGATTCAGCTGCCTCATACTTGAGGTTATTAGTACAATACTACGATACACATAGTTTGGGAGTTTGATATATGCAAAGGTCTGTTGTGGTCCTGAGCTGCACTGTTACTTATTGCCAAATCTTCTGATTAGTGTATCTTTGGTTAATATTGCAGGATGCTCCAACACCTCCTGTTGCTGCCACTATATTCTTTGGAGCCAATGATGCTGCTCTTTTGGGAAGAACCAGTGAAAGGCAACATGTCCCACTCGAGGAATATAAGGAAAACCTAAGAAGAATTATACAACATTTGAAGGTTTAGAATTTCCCAATTCAATCATGCTTGTTTGTTGCTAAATTCTGACTGTGCTAAATTTTTCCTCCTAATTATGTTTGTCTATGGAAGATTTATCAAACAATAAAAATGGCAGGATCTGGAAGACATAAAGGGATAGAGTTAATGGTAACAATGGAAATAGTAGTAGTATTAAGCCAATGCAGCAAACAACAAGTGTTATATGCTATGAGGACTAAGTAAAAAACACAGAGTTACTCAATCTCACCATAAAAAGAAAAAAACTATAAAATGTATTGCTAGTTTTCCCACAAAATTAGATATAGAAGTATTGCAACAATTTTATGTCGTATGACCAGGATACTGAAGAGTCAAAATTGAGCCTCCGATGCTGAGCTATTATTTAAAGCTTGACATCTTATGAATAATATTTTTGAGGTCAGGTTAGTAATCATTTTTATCTCATCGCAATTTGGTTATTCGTGGAATAACTGAACTGAATGAACACTATAAAGACCTTAGTAACAGACTTCTGAAGCTTCACTACCGGCTGTGATTGTGAATTTCCTGTGTTAATCAAATAATTTACCACATACTAATATATTCTTGAAGGTTGATAGGGTCATCCGCCTCTTAGTTGTTCCTTTTCCTCTTCTTCTTCCCCCCTCTAGAAGAGGAACACCTATATTACATGGACTTACGTATGAGTAAGGATTCAGATATGACTTAGGCAGGAAATGTGCAATTTTTAGCATGTTTGTATTTTTTATTTTTTCAAGGTTCATACAAAGTACAGATATACATGTCAAACCTGTTTGACACAATTACATATTGGCAAAGTTAAGAGTCGGTGTAACATAGAGGAACACATATTCGTCAGTGTTTTTAAGAGCGAGAAGCGCAAAAAAGCGACAAGGGCTCGCCTCGCTTCAAAAGCGAAGCGCACGCTTTATTAAAGTGAAGCGCATTTCTTAAAAAACATAACATAAACCTTGCAAAGACACAATATAAAATTATAAATAATCAAAAAGTTCAATTTAAAAACTTAAAAGTAGGTACTAGGTACCACCAAATCCTCCACAAACCATAGGACAAGTAAAATCAAAGTTGCTAAATTACTAGAATCAACATCTTATTCTTCTACTCTTCTTGTTCTTCTTCAAGATTGTCAAAATCTTGAATTCCTCTATTATCTTCATATTGCTCGTCATCTTCTTCTTCCCCCTCCTCTTCCTCTTCATGATCACTTTCATCTTCATCAATTAGGGCTAGGGATCGACTTGTAGTAGCCACACTTTTTCCCTTCCTAATCGAGCTTGAACTTAAAGTATTCCCCCTTAAACCATAAGGATTCTCCCCAACTCCACTAGCAACCGCAACATCACCCCAAGTGAAATTAGAGTCGCCTTCAAATACTTCTTCATCTTCACAATTTTCGGGGACTCCGGTTAGCCACTCATTAACCTCATCAATATTGTCCAAAAGAATTGGATCAATTAGATTGCGGTGGTTGTAGCGACGCCTCAATGCTCTATTGTATTTTATGAACATTAGATTATGGAGGCGCTTCAAGGTTAGTTGATTCCTCTTCTTTGTATGAATCTGCAAACAAGATGTGTCAACTAATTAGTAGGAGTTAGGACAATTGAGATATAATTCTTTATCTCAAAACACGAAATAATTCTTTTTATTTCTCACGTGTTCAAAAACGCTCCAGTTCCTTTCACATCCGGATGAGCTACAAGTTAAACTTAGAACTCTGATGGCGAAAGTCTGTAAATCCGGAGTTAACAAGTCGGAGTTTAAAAAGTCCCTCAGCTGCCTTGTAAATAGCAAGCTGATCTACTATCTTTTCTTGCAAGTCTTCATCTGGGGTAAACTTGATAACAACCTCATGGAATCTTGTCCACACTTCTCTAGCCAATGAATTATTCTCATGCTAATCATAAAAGAGTGACGGGTTCAGAATAAGTCCAGCTGCATGCAAAGGTCTATGAAGTTGCTCACTCCATCTTGCATCAATGATCTGAAAGACCTTTGCATATTTCTGCTCATCAGTGAATGATGCTTGAATAGCCTCCTTGGCCCTATCCATAGCTTCATAGAGGTAGCCCATTGGTGGTTTTTGCTCCCCATCCACCAAACGGAGTACTTTAACCAAAGGGCCACCAATTTTAAGAGCATGAAGGACATTATTCCAAAAAGAATAAGAAAGAATAATGCGTGCAACATCTTTCCCTGCACTTTTCTTTGCAAATTTACTCTTGCTCCATTCCTCTGAAGTGAACAACTTCCTCAAATTGGCTTTTTGCAAGTGGATACTATGCAAAGTCAAGAAAGCAGTGGCGAACCTTGTCTTGCCCGGTTTCACCAATTTTTTTTGTCTGGTGAATCTTCTCATCATATTCAATAACAAGGGCGGCTGAGAAATATAAGAATGTACCCTAACGCCCTGGCCAAAAACTGTAGAGAAGGGTTTTTCCTTGAAAATGTCCCCGAATATTAAGTTGATACAATGAGCCGCACATGGAGTCCAATAGACATTCTTGTACGCTCCTTCCACCATGCCACCCGTTTTCACATTTTCACTCGCATTATTAATGACCACTTGAAAAACTTTGCTTGGGCCAATCTTTTCAATGGTGTTCTGAAACAAGGTGAACATTTTGATGTGGTCAGTGGATGAGTCGCTAGCATCAATGGACTCAAGAAACAAACTTCCCTTGAGAGAATTCACCAACACATTAATAATCATTATCCCAGTTCTTGCCGTCCACTTATCCATCATAATGGAGCAACCATACTTGTTCCACGCAAATTTATGTTCCTCCACAATTTTATTAGTCTCCTCCACTTCCTTATTTAGATAAGGACCTCTGATTTCATGATAAGTGAGAGGCTTCATTCCAAGTCCGTATTGACCAACGGCCTCAATAAAGTCTCCAAAAGTGTCAGTATAGTTGACACAATTGAAGGGGAGCCCAGCATCATAGACCCATCGTGCAAAAGCTCTAACTGCACGATCCCTCAAAATGTCCTTAGCAATTTTTTGTACATCTTTTCCACCGCTCTTTCCTTCCGGCTTCTTTGGGAAATAGCAATCTATAGGACCTTTAGTCCTACTCGTACCCGTCGATCCATGGCTTGAAGAGATTGCATCTCTTCCCCGTTTTGTTGGAAGTGACAATTCTTCAATATCATCATCATCATCATCAAGATTGGTCACCAATGGTTGATGACTCATTTGATTTTTTTGCTCCTTCTTCTTCTCAACAAAATTCTTTATTTCATCCCTCACCTCCGGTGGGCATTTCGGACAACTTGTGACGTTTCTATCGCCACCAATAAGATGGAATTTAAAGCGATAAATTCCATCCATTGTAATCTTGTTACAAAACTTGCATACAACATTTGTATTCTTCTCATTAACTCTATCGCCATATCGCCAAGCCGGGTCTTTATCTTTCGATCTTTGAGACATTTTGAAATCCCTATTAAGATATAAGAAAATACATAATCAAATAAACTGAAAATACATATAATATATATAATAATTAATTTTATAAACCGAAATACACATTAAAAAAATCAAATAAACTAAAATATAACATATATAATTTTCTAAAATGAAATACATATAAAATTAATCAAATAAACTGAAAACATAACATATATATAATAATTAATTTTATATACTGAAATATACATTAAAAAATCAAATAAACTGAAAAATATAACATATATAAATAATAATTAATTTTATAAACTAAAATACATATTAAAATTAATAATTAATAAATAAGAAGAATAAAAGGGGGAAAAAAAACAGAATCTGGACGGGTTAGAGATAAAAGGAAGAAGAAGACGCTGAAGTCTGAACAATGTGCAAATTGGACTGTTCAGAGATAAACGAAGAAGAAGGAAGAAAGAAGGAAAAAGAAAGAAAAAAAAGCAGAATCTGGACGGGAACAAGAAGAAGAAAGAAAAAAAAGAGAAGAAGAAAGCGACACAAGCGACGAAGCGATCGCTTTTCTAAACGCTGGTCAGTAACATCAGAAAGAGTAAAGAGTCAGCGTAACATAGAGGAATACATATTCATAAGTAACATCAGAGAGAATGAATATCTATAAAACAAAGCTTTGCCTGTCTCTATGCAAGTTGTGTAATGGTAGTCTCAAAACCTAGTTGCTATGCTAGTTGGAAGACATGCAGATTCTGCCCACTGGAGTAATTAATTTTACCAACTATTCACTTTCACAAATAATGTGCAGAAGTACAATGCAAGAAAATGGGAATGGTAGATTGGCATGAACAAACATAAAAGATGTCTTGTTAACTTTATAGTTCATACTCTTGTTAATGTGCTTGTTGAGAAGACATAAAATATCCCAAGTATATAGAGATCATGAATCCACCTGCTGGCAAATTGAATTTAGTTTGAATCTCACTCTTCTGGTGATACCAATCCAATTGCTCGATTCCGGGGTTGTTTAGAGTACAACAGGATACACTAGACCCTTGTCTTCTGTTATGCTCTATATATCTTTAGAATTCTGGGTTGAGCTTTGCGCTCTTTTGTATATCTCATTCATCTTATTTACGTCACAGAAATGCTCCCCGTCAATCCTAGCAGTGCTTATAACTCCACCACCAGTTGATGAAGCAGGACGGTTTGAACAAGCAAGGTACAATCCACCTTCTCTTTATTGGTAAAATAAATTATGAGGCAACCAATTGCTCTTTTTCTTTTTATTTCTTTTTTGAACTCTATGGTATCTGAGATGTTCAAGAACCTTCGTGACACAACCCGGAGCTCCTTTTAGTAGTGGGATAGGGCTTTAACTGTTCAAAAGCTGAGTAGATAACAGTATCCAATAACTTCTCAACATATAACTGGAGAGATTAACCAACCTCTCAAACATACACTGGAGAAATAAGCAGACTTCTCAAAAAAGAACCCCAAAACGAGGGCAAAAAGAAAGAGGAATAAGCAGATTGGTTTTTGTGTACAGTGCCTCTTTGAATCATAATTACAGCTATTGCTGCAAAGGCAGCTTCAGCATCACTAGAGACTCCCTTGATCATGGCTATCGAGCGGTACCCAATGTAGGAGCCGAATATGCAGTTGTCACACAAGAGATCAATCCTTCAGTAGTGGCCCCGCATCAGAGAGTACATTCCTTTCAATAACTTTTACAGCAACAGTAGTGCAAATTATCTTTCTAATCATAGATGAATATTTCAGGACCCAGTAGCCTTTTAGCAGTATGACCTGTGCCTTTATCATGTACTCATGGACATGACGTCTTTTGGTCATTTTCCTTTTATCCACTTGTTTCCTCTAAAAGCAAAACTCTATCAGTGAAACCAAGTTTTACGTTTCCAGCTTATTTTTTGTTTCATATATTTAGCTTTTGGTATGGCACTTTTTTAAACGTAAGCGTGTCACTGTCAACTGAATCAAATATTATTGTACTGGGATCTGTTACTTTTTAATTTGAAAAACAGGTCTATGTATGGAGACAAAGCAATGGAATTGCCAGAAAGGACAAATGAAGTGACAGGAGAGTACGCAAAACAGTGCGTTGAATTGGCAAGGGAGCTAGGTCTCCCTTCCATCAATCTATGGTCTAAAATGCAGGAAACAGAGGGTTGGCAAAAAAAATTCCTCAGGTAAGTGACAAATGTACACATGCTTTTAAGTTTAACTTTGCATAGTCCCCATTGATGGTTGAAGTTCGTGGTGCAATATGGTGTTAGAGGAATGATTATGCTTATAATGTTTTATAAGAACGATTGGGAGTTCGGGGGAAGGGGTGGGGAGGATTGGCATGGAGATGCGCCGGTGGCCTCAATTAGCAGCAAACAGTGGCATTCTTGTCATGGCATCATCAATATACATGTGTCTTGGCAGTTACACTGAACTCAGTACTTCTGGGGATATTTTTAGTAGTGAAATGAACAACAACAACAACAACAATAACAGACCCAGTGTAATCCACAAGTAGGGTTTGGAGAGGTAGTGTGTACGCAGACGTTATCCCTACCTTGTGAAGATAGAGAGGTTGTTTCCGAAGACCCTCGATGGTGAAATGTGAAAACTCTTATTTTTTCTGTTTTATTTTGCTACAGTGATGGCTTACATCTCACAGCAGAAGGCAATGCCATTGTTCACCAAGAAGTTGTTAAAGCGTTCAATGAAGCAGGTTTTTCTGCCCAAAAGATGCCTTATGATGTCCCTCACCATTCAGAAATCGACGGACAAAACCCCGAAAAGGCCTTCCAGCTACAATGCCCTGCTGTATAACCCTATATTGTGTCCTTTATGTATTATCAGTGAGAAACTAGTGTTCAATAATTGACAAAATTATCAATTTCTGGGTGTGATAAGCAATTTCCAGCAAAAGGATTTGGCCTTTGTAGGGTAATGTCTTTCCTGACTCCACCATCTAGTTCAAGAGTGGCAGTTGATTTCAAGTTCCCTAGGTTCCAAGATATTACATGAGACCTTTTCATTAACACTTCAAATATTCTAAAAATGACAGTTGAATTCGCATCTATACTATTTTCATCAATAAAAGAATGACTTTTAGATCTGATTTAAATACAGAAAATTCTACGGATCTTTACACAAATAGTCCGTCGTATTCATTTACTTTTTCTAGCCATATACATACATTATACATTGATTTTACATAAGTATACACATATAATACATAAATTATGTACATATTATACCTCCACCGGCTATTTATAGTGTAAGTGATTGGATGAGTGGCTAGTTGAGTTAATTCTTCAAAATATTTTTATTTGCGTTAATGAACGTTACCCTTTCTGCCAGTGCAATAGTATCTACAGATTTGAAATGCAACAGAATAACAGAAAGCTCAACAAATGTTTTGTAGTTCCAAAATTGCTTTTACTACCAAAAATGAAGTGAGAGATGCTGAGACTTGAGCATGTTCTTGTTACTTTTTCTCTCCTATGATAAATATAAATTAAAAAATCAGCCTTTTTTCAAGTGAGTAAAGTCATGACAGGGTCAAATGAGCGTCACATAACATCGAAAGGAGAAAGTACTGAAGGAGAATCATTTTATTCAAAATTGCTTTTAAAGGGAATTAGCTGTAGACGCAATCTCGTTCCTATTTTAGGCTATGTGACTTATTTGATGGCAAAGTTGATTTAAATTTAATTAGTCTTTTTAGTTCATAATATTTAGGTGGATATAAATATATTGTTAAGCTTGGAATTTAAGTTTCATAAAGTAAAAAAGGGGCAAGATTTCAACATTTATACCTGTAGAATTGAACACAATTAGTTAACAATTGTATTTAACGTTTCTATGGTTCCACTGTGACTTCTGCAAAACGTGTACTGAGTTATTCTAATGGATTCAACATTACGTTTACTGAGTTATTCTATGTCATCTATGATAATTTACTGACTACTAAAACTACTTTTAATGACAAGTAGTAATTTCAGAATTTAATGTGAGAATGGAAAGAGAGAAAGAGAGCTTCAGTTAACAAATCTAATTACTCATCTACTCTCCTACTATATGCTAATAATATCTTTGGGAAACCTCTCTCATGTAGAATACTTTTGTGCAAAAGCCTATTCAAAGGTACTAAGACGAACATTCTGGTTGTCCAATTACATGGTCAAAGAATTAACTGGTGGACTATAATGGTAAAAAATCTTTATGACATTTAAAGACTAGAATAGAATACAAATATTGAACTAAAACACGAAACATGTTTTTGTGTTTACCATGGTAATTAAGTTGTCCTCTCCAAAATAGAGTTGGTTTTCAACATATATAAATTTTCGCTTATCAATATATGAAAGTTTTAACAAAAAATTCCATTTTTGAAACTTTTAGAATATTACTCTCTTTAAAACAAATCCTATTTTATTAATGCAAAGGACCAAAAAAATGCGTGATGAAAATTTGAGGAATGATACAATTGTATGATTTTGATAATATATCTCGGAGAACTGATGTTAAAGAAGACTTATCGCAAAAACTTTTATTATATTAAATCGCAGTAACTTCTTATTACATCCATTGGCTAATTTTAACAAGGAATTGCTACTATTGACTGCTTTAATCAAAGAAATACCATTGACTTATTCCTCCGTAGTCTTTGTGCACATCATTTTAAAGTTAAAGTTTAAAAGAAAAGGGAAATTACGATAAATTTCACATAATGTGAATTTACTAAGCTGAACAATTTAATGGTTACATATTTGCTATATCAATTAAGCAAATAAGTAAACTCGTCTTTTACATTTATGTATGGATCGAAAAGGAAAACAAGGAAGAGGAAGAATAATTTAATTCCTTTACTTGTATTTACTAATTTCAACACTACTTTTTAATGTAATTATTAACAATAACATTGTATGTACATGTTAGTTTTGTGCCTAATATAAATACATATAAATTACTCAATTTTGTATGTAACTCGAACCTCGATATACATCCGTCAATGGAAAAGATAATAGACTCAATAAAGAAGATGCAAATCTGGCAGAATCAAAAATCAAGTGAAATCAGATTTTGCAATCAAATGATAAAATTCAACAAAAACATATATCTAACTTGTGAATCTAATCATTATAAAACTACCTATATTTTGTACATACTTTGTTTAATTAGTCCTAAACAAAACAAGCCTTTGTCCTTTAGAACACTTGCAATTAGATCACCCTTTGATACAAACAGTCCAGATACATTCACACTGCAATAAATGCCACTCCTTTACTACTACCATTAAGATAACAAACAGAGAAGGGAATTCAATTAAATTAAAGATCAGAGAATGAGATAGAGATTAGAGAGCTCCCTTTTCCTCCCTCATTTCCCCTCCATTTTGCCTCAAGCTAATTTCCTTCCAATGGAACTTGATCCAAGTAATAAACAAGACCTTTCCTTTCACCCAATTTTTGTGCCTAATAACAATAGCCTCAAACCAGAATTGGATGATGATTTTTGCATAGACTCTAAAGATTATTTTCAAGATTTTCAGCACCTTGATCTTAACTTTTCTCTTTCAGGAGGAGTACTACCTAACTATACCTTCAACAACACTGAAAATTTTATGATTGATACCAATGGTTATGACCCCTTTGATCCATTCTCCAATGAGGATAATTTTTCTTCATTAGGAGATTTTAACTTTAGTTATGAGCTTAAACCATTTGATGAAGAAAATGGTAACACAATCAAGGAGAATCCTATGGATGTTAATTATACGTACAATGGTTGTGAAGATGTGAAGCCTTTAAACTTTGTTGTGCCTGATCAAAGTTCATCATGTGTCACTAATGGTTCTAATTGCAAATTAGAAATTGGTGAATTAAGAAAGAATAAGAAGGTGAAAAGAAATGATCAAAGCTGCTTATTATCTTCATCAATGAAAAAACTAGGTAGAGGGAGGAATAAGAAGTCTAAATCCGCCAAAGGACAATGGACGATTGAAGAAGACAGGTAATCATATCATTTTATCTCATTTAAAAGCTTGAGTTGTTAGATAAAATATACTTTTAAATTATACTTAATTATGTTTTAACATCATTATCTATGAATTTCTTTGGTTATTTCATGTTTTTTTTCTTTTGCCGTGAAGATTGTCTTAGTAGGTTAAATTCCTATTGAGAAACTTGATCATGTACTTATCAAAATAAACTTATATATGTGCAGGCTTTTGATCCATTTGGTAGAGAAGTTTGGAGTTAGAAAATGGTCTCAAATAGCACAATTGCTCAAAGGGAGGATAGGCAAGCAATGTAGGGAGAGGTGGCACAACCATCTCAGACCTGATATAAAAGTATGATCTTTTATTTCTTTCTTTAATTTGCAAATAATATTAATCTTGCTTTCTGTTTAGAATCTTCCCTTAACATCGTATTATCTTTATGCAAGTTTATCACATTCCATGTAAATTAAAGGGTTTTTTCTTTCTTTAATTTGTGACTGCTCTTCCTTCTATATCCATGCATGCATGTACAAGAATTTCTTTTTCCCAATATTCCTCAAGACTTATGGAAAATTTTGTTAACGATTTCCATCCATATGCTTTTAAGTTATATACACGGTCAATATAAAGATTATTTGCAATAGTAGTCGTATTTGTAAATAATTGCCTAATACATAAATGACATCATGACTATCTAATTAAATACTTCTAATTAAAGATTTGTGTTGTTTCAGAAGGATTTGTGGACAGAGGAAGAAGACAGAATCCTAATAGAAGCTCATGCCGAAGTGGGAAACAAATGGGCAGAAATTGCAAAGAGACTTCCTGGAAGAACTGAGAATTCAATTAAGAATCATTGGAATGCAACAAAAAGAAGGCAATTTTCAAGACGAAAATGTCGTACCAAATGGCCAAGGCCTAGTTCTCTCCTCCAGAATTACATCAAAAGCTTGAATTTGGAAAAGGAAGCAGCAAAAAAAATTCTCAAACTTGCAATGCCACAAACTCTAGTGCCAAAGTAAAGGTATCGACTAAGCCAGAAGCCACTGATCAGTTTTCCCAAGGGAATATGGAGCAAGTTCGTGATTTTGATTTCAGTGAAGTCCCAGAATTTGCATTGGATGATAAATTTTTTGAAGAGAATACAATGAATTCTTTTATGGAAGATATGCATGTTGGTCCTAATTCCATTATGGAGAAATGCATGGGTTTGGAGATTATTCCTTATGAACTCAGGCAAGGTGAAGTCAGTAACAAGGAGATTGACTTGATGGAAATGATTTCTAGAGTTAATCCATAGATATTAATTCCTCATCGAGAAATATATAGATACTTTTTTCAAGAAATATGTGGTCGTGTTGAAATGTTAAGTATAACAAAAATAACTAGCGTTAAATATTACTAGTAGTAGTGTTCTCTCGAGTTATTTTGTGCTAATTGTACCAACTTTATGTAGTGAAAGACTTGGTCTAGTCTAAGTAATACGATGCGTATTTCTTTGGTTAGACCATGCATCAAAGGTGGTAGCCTGGTAGCTAGGTTATATATATCAGTGTGTGTATACATGTGTAATAAAAGATTGGACGTTGTCTTTGCCAAATATATATGTGCAGCTTTTCCTCAGTGATAAAGTGCTCTTTTCCTTGTCTTGAAATTAGTTTCTCTTTCTTACGAAAAATCTGCAAGTTCTAATATGGTGATGCCTAAATGACTTTTGATAAAACGTGAACAAGTAGTAGACAACTTTGTCGAAGGATAATATGTGAAAAGTTCAATATTTTTATTTATCCGAAAAACGAATAGAGTTGAATTTGTACGTAGTTCTAAGGATATGTGATATAGCCTGATACAAATCGTATGGATAAATAGAAATATCAAATAAGGATTGCAAAAGAATTCAGAAATAAACAAGGTTGGAGAGAAGGTGATTTTTAGGACTAAACACAACGAATCAACTAATGAAACTTAGAAGAATATGGTGCTTGAATTACAATGTAAGTAAAAAAATGTCCTTACAGAAATGTAGCCATCATCTTTATAGTGGAGGATCCGACTTTAGATATAATTAAAAATACATAGTGGAGACTCCATGATAAATCAGCTTTTCCCTTATTCCCGCCGAGATTCTCTCCCTTAGTATGTTTGCAACGGCTCTTGTCTGTGGGATCGAGCTCGATCGGCCTCGGTGTCGGTCGGTAGTGCTTCTAGAGCTCGATACGGACTCGGGATCAGGTGATGATTCGGACTCAGTCCCGGTTGGCCTCTGCCCCTTAAGCTCGAAATCATCTCATCATAGTTCGATCCGGACCAGAGCTCGATGATGACTTCGAACTTGGTGTTTGACTTATACCTGAAATCCGAAGCTTGTTTGTACCATCTTAGGAACCCATCTCGATATTAAGAAGTCTTTCTTCAATCCATTATATTTCGACCTTGATCAATCGTACGAAGGCCGAAATTTATTTCGACCATATACAGATAGTCCCCTAGTTTCTCGGGAAGGATGTGGTGAGAAACGATATGATTCTTCAATGACTCGATTGGATTATAAGCTGACGTTCACATTGAGCTTGATCATGACGCACGTGATAGCTGTCCCGTCGATTTAGTTTTTCAAGGCATTTAATGTATGTCAGACGGTGGTCGTCCACCGTTGATATTGAACCGCCATTGCTTTAAACTATAAATAGCCCTTCTTTTTACCATTTACCACTTTTACATCTTCAATCTTCCAAATTTGCCAAGTTCTTTTTCGTACCCTCTGATTCTATTCGCAATTTTGTGATTCCTCTTTGCAAAAGCCCTTCTTCAAAATTACTAAATCTTTATCACTTTCTTCTATTCTTGACCTTTAGATTCGAAAATGGCGAAAACATCACAAACCATTCCTCAGAAAGAGAGAGCTTCATCTTCATAGTATGCTGTCGACGAAACATCGGTAGAGCCACGACCTGAGGAGTGTGTTCCTGGGGCGTGTGTTCTTACCTCTGATTTTAAGGTCGATAAAGGCTCGTCGGTTCCCGGCCGATGTGAGCCAGTATCGAGGTACATGTATTCGATAACCGAGAGGCACCTCAAACAGCTGAAAAAAGATTGCAATTGGGAGGGTAAAGAAATAATAATCCTTTCTTTTGACGAAGATATCACCACTCACGTGAAATGGTTTTTAAGTGTGTATACTTACCCTTTCACGTTAGGTCCCCTCGATTCTGTTATTATTGACTTCTGCCGTCAATACTAAATAACCCTAGGTCAGGTCTATCCTTCTTTTTGGCGGATCATTATTTTGATTCGATACTTTGTGAATAAAATCGGGGGGATGTTGTTCACCCTCAACCATCTCATCCGATTGTACCGTCCTCGCCTTTTTCGATGAGTGTTAATAAAACTTCAGCGTCGGACTACCAAGGCTCTATTCTCGAGCATTGACGAGTACAGGGATCGAGGCTAGATGGGCAGGTTCGTTCGAGTAAGGACTTCATACCTCATTCCGACTGAAAAGATGCATTTTTCCGAGGAGTGGAATATGAAACGTAAGTGTGATTCTGCTGTTACTTCCTTCTATTTCGCCCTTTCATTTCTTTTCTCACTGATATTCCTCTTTCTGTGATGCAGTGGTTTCTTGGATGCCCGGAGCAGTTCCCGATCTCAAGAATTGGGTACGAGCTTTGGCTTCGACCTCCACATATGCCGAGCGCTCATGGCGTGATTTGTCAAAGGGCCGATGGGAGGCAAAAAATCACGGTAAGCCCTTTTCTCGTACCTTTTGGTAGTTCGAACGAGACGTTTTCCATATACTTTAATAAAATTTTTCATATGTATGGGTGGGCAAAGATGCAGTTTTGAGTCCCTCATCCGTCGAGGAAGAGGCTTCGACCTCTGTCCCAAAGCCGGTGAAAGATAATAAGAGGAAAAGAGCCTCCGCTCCCGAAGATCCAAAACCGAAGAAGAGGACGACTCGTAAGACGGACAAGAATACCATTCCTTTGACCATAGAATCAGTTCTGCGTCTAAGGGATGAAGAAGAAGAAGAAGAAGAAGAAGAAGAAGAATAAGAAGAAGAAGAAGAAGAAGAAGAAGAAGAAGAAGAAGAATAAGAAGAAGAAAACGATGGGTCCGCGCTGGCGGCCCGAACGAAGAAGACCACCGACATTCCACAGGCAGCTGGATCGATGGTGGTTCATAAGGATCCGCCTCAAACTGAGGATAATTCGGAGAAAGATTCGGGAGGAGTCCCCGAGTTGTTGGAGATCGAAGATGCTTCCCATCGAAGCCAACGGATGGGGGATATGTCTGAAGGGGCTCTCCTCGAATCTCTTCGAACCGAAAAGAATGCTCCAAGTGATTCACTTGGGGCAGTAGCAATCAAAGATTCACCCATCTTCCCTGCTTTTTCCGCAGGGGCGATTCGGGATGCCCAAGCTTTGGGGGCCCTCGAACTAGACATGCCTCATGATGTAGAGGATCTTTTTCGTGACCTGTTTACCGATGTCGAGGGCGTTGTCGGTACTAGTGATGCATCGAATCTTTTCCATGGGGTGCAACAAGCTTCGAATTAGGTAAGCCTTAAATTATTTTGTTGGTATTACCTTTATGTTTGCTCTTCTTTTCTAACTTCATTTCTTCTTTCTTTGCAGGTCGTGGTAGTTCAACGAGAAGCATGTTCTCGGTCCCAAACCGAGCTGCGTTGATACGACGCCGAGCTTCAACGGGTTACAGAGGAGAGGAACTCCCTAAAACTCCTCTTAGACCAAAGGGGGGAGGATATAAAAGACCTCCGAGCTGAGTTGGCCAAGGCTCACCAAGATTAGATCGATCTGTCCGAGCAGGTAATAATACTTTTCAAAGCCTATGGGCTCGATACCAGAATGATGGCTAATTTTTCGGTCTCACAACTGCAGCAGAAAATTGAGATGATCGGAAAACTCCGTGAAAAAGTTGATGTGATAAAAGCGGAGTCTTTGAAATGGAAAGAAGGAATGGGCCGCTTTGCTGCAGAGAAAGAAGTTGCTCGAGCCCAATTATCATCGCCGAAAATCAACTTCAAAAAATGAAGTAGAAAGGCTCGGTCCAAGCAAGAAGTATAGAGGAGCTCGAGGCTCGGTTGGCCTATGAACTTGCCAAGGCCGAATCTGACGCCGAAAAGGCAAAGGCCGATGCGGATGCACTCGTGGCCGTCTATCGGGCCGATGCTGAAGCTGCCCAGGTCCAAGCAAGAAAGGCAACCGAGACCGCCGATACTCGAGCACATTGGGTCGTTGTACTTGCTAAGTGCCGATCTCGGAGGGAGACCCTCAAGGAGATCCATGCTCGAGGTTTCGACCTCGCTGAAGAGATTAAAAGGGCCAAAGAACTCGAAGCCGATGCCGAAGCCTTGGCTTCTGATGACGACGATGATGATAATGATAATGATGATAGGAGTAAGAGCGGGTCCAATAATGTGGGGGAGCCCGGTAGAGAAGAGACCGCTCCCGGAGATAGCCAAGAAACTTAGCCCCTTAGTTTTTATGTTGCAATCGATCATGTAAACAATCTTGTAAATAAATATCTTTTTGTTTTACTGACTTATTTCTGTTTTGTTTCCTGCCTTGTGAAGATTTTATTCCTGTCTTATGAATGTTTTCATAAGGATATAGGCAATTTTGATCGAATTTGGACTTCGTAGCCTTTATAACCGAGTGAGCGCTTACTCAAACTTGAAATAAGGTAGCTCACAAGATTAGTAGTCGAGTTGAGTGATTTCTCAAACTTGAGATGATGTAGCCCTTAGGCTTATTAGTTGAGTGAGTGATTCGAACTCGACGTAATATAGTCCGTAGGCGTAATAGTCGAGTGATTGTTTCGAACTCGAAGTAACATAGCCCGTAGGCATAATGGTCGAGTGAGTATTTCGAACTCGAAGTAATATAGCCCGTAGGCTAAGTGGTTGAGTGAGTGCTTGCTCGAACTCGTAATAAAAGTAGCCCGTAGGCTTAATATTCAAGTGAATGTTTCGAACTCGAAGTAATATAGCATGTAGGCTAAGTGGTCGAGTGAGTGCTTGCTCGAACTCGGAATAAAAGCAGCCCATAGGGTTAATATTCGAGTGAATGTTTTGAACTCGAAGTAATATAGCCCATAGGCTAAGTGGTCGAATGAGTGCTTGCTCGAACTCGGAATAAAAGTAGCCCGTAGGCTTATTAGTCGAGTGAATATTTCGAACTCAAAGTAATATAGCTCGTAGGCTAAATGGTCGAGTGAGTGCTTTCTCGAACTCAGAATAAAAGTAGCCCGTAGGCTTAATATTCGAGTGAATATTTTCGAACTCGAAGTAATAGAGCCCGTAGGCTAAGTGGTCGAGTGAGTGCTTACTTGAACTCAGAATAAAAGTAGCCCATAGGCTTAATGTTCGAGTGAATGTTTCGAACTCGAAGTAATATAGCCCGTAGGCTAAATGGTCGAGTGCTTGCTCGAACTCGGAATAAAAGTAGCATGTAGGCTTAATATTCAAGTGAATGTTTTAAACTCGAAGTAATATAGCCCGTAGGTGTAATGGTCGAGTGAGTGCTTGCTCGAACTCAATCCTGTTTGCATAATAAATCTCGAATAGAGACATTTTTTTTAGATATAAGATATCGGTAAAGAAGAGAACTTTCTTTGCAAGTCATTATACATGTGTTCATTTTTTGTGTCAGGGCTCGGGCCAACTACATGAGCATGGTTCGTTTTGACCATTTGGCTCTTACAACTTTTCCTATTGGAACCCTGTTGTTACGAAATAACTTTCTTGCATCAGAACTTGATATATTTGAGGGCTAATGCCCCCCAGTATTCGAGGTTGATTGTAAAGATGCCTCGGATACTATCGAATTGTTTCTAAGTATAGCACGATCATTGGTTGCCTCATTAAAAACCTTGCTGAAAAACTCATTTGGGATAAAACCGATCTAAGGGAAAAAAGTGCAACGTGTGCTTTCAGACCTGGGTCTTCGTATTTAAGGATCCATCCTAGCTCTTGATTGGACTCCTGAAGGGGTTAGTTTTGAAATGTAAATGAATATGGTAGGGTCGTACCTTAACAGTAGTATCATTTTAGGTGTGACATATTTCAATTGCTTGATAGTTGTTTGTCGTTTATAATACCGAGCTTGTATGATCCTTTTCTGACGTTTTCGAGAACCTGATACGGTCCTTCCCAGTTCGGTCCTTCCCAGTTCGGTCCTAGTTTTCCTTCGTTTGAATTTCGGGTACTGAGGGTGACTTTCCTTAGCACTAAGTCCCCGGGTTTAAAATGGCTAAGCTTGGTTCTTCGATTATAGTATCTTTTGATTCGTTGCTTTTGGGCGGCCAATTGGATGAGAGCAGCTTCTCGTTTTGCATCTGATAATTCGAGGCTAGTGTTCATAGCCTCGTTGTTTGGCTCTGCTGTTGTATATCGAAACCTGGCACTGGGTTCCCCGACTTCGACTGGAATCAAGGCTTCGGAGCCATATACTAAGGAGAACGAGCTTGCCCCCGTACTATATTTTGATGTTGTTCGATATGCCCAAAGGACTTCGGGTAGGATTTCACTCCATTTTCCTTTAGCGTCGTTCAGTCTCTTCTTTAGGTTTTGAATGATAGTTTTGTTATTGATTCGGCCTGTCCGTTCCCACTGGGTGATACGGTGTTGATAATATCCTTTTTATTTTGTAGTCTTCGAAGAATTTCGTCACTTTGCTGCCGATAAACTGTTTCCCATTGTCACAAACTATTTCGGTGGGTATCCCGAATCGACATATGATATGATCCCAGATAAAGTCTATAACCTTTTTCTCTCTTACTTTCACGAACGCATGTGCTTCAACCCATTTAGAGAAATAGTCAGTCATAAATAAAATGAACTTAGCTTTATCTGGGGCCGATGGCAGAGGGTCGACGATATCCATTCCCCATTTCATGAATGGCCATGGGAATAGGACTGAGTGAAGTTGCTCTCCGGGCTGATAGACTATTGGTTCAAACCTTTGACATTTGTCACTTTTTCGAACAAAATCCTTTGCATCTTTGCCCATATCGATCCAATAATATCCTGCACTGATTACTTTTCAGACTAATGAATCGGCACCGGAGTGATTTCCACATGTGCCCTCGTGCACCTCACGTAGGATGTAATCGGTGTCTCCTGGACCTAAGCATACTGCCAATGGTCTATCGAATGTCCTCCGGTATAGCATTCCATCTGCAGCTAATGTGAATCGAGCAGCTTTGGTCCGTAGGGCCCTCGAATTTTTAGGGTCCGATGGGAGTTTTCCATTCATTAAGTATTCAATATACTTATTCCTCCAATCCCAGGTTAAGCTCATAGAATTTATCTCGGCATGACCTTTTTCGATTACGGATCTCGAGAGTTGAACGACAGTCCCCGATCTTATCTCGCCTTCCTCGACCGATGATCCCAAATTTGCAAGTACATCAGCCTCACTTTTTTGTTCTCGTGGAATATGCTGTAAAGTCCATTCTTTGAAATGGTGCAAAGTGACCTGCAGTTTGTCCAAACACCTTTGCATTCTATCTTCTCGAACTTCGAAGGTTTTGTTTACTTGATTTACCACCAGCAAAATGTCACACTTGGCTTCAATGACTTCTGCTCCTAAGCTTTTAGCTAGCTCGAGACCTGCAATCATGGCCTCATACTCGACCTCATTGTTAGTCAACTTGGTAGTTTTGATAGATTGCCTAATAGTGTTACCCGTGGGTGGCTTTAAAACAATGCCTAGCCCAGACCCTTTCACGTTCGAAGGCCCGTCCGTAAAAAAGGTCCATACCCTCGATGACGTACCCGATTTCAATAAGAGTTCTTTTTCGACTTTGGGTATGAGGTTCGGCGTGAAATCGGCCACGAAGTCTGCTAAAAGTTGAGACTTGATGGCCGTACGGGGTTGGTATTCGATATCGTACCCATTGAGTTCGACGGCCCATTTGGCCAATCGGCCTGATAGTTCGGGCTTTTGCAAAATATTACGAAGCGGGTAAGTGGTTAATACGCATATGGGGTGACATTGAAAGTACGGTCTTAACTTTCTAGAGGCGCTTATCAGTGCAAGTGCTAATTTTTCTAGGTAAGGATATCTAGTTTCTGCTTCTCCTAATGTTCGACTTATATAATAAACGAGAAATTGCGTACCTTGCTCTTCTCGAACTAGGACACCGCTTACCGCGATTTCCTATACTGCCAAGTACAAGCAAAGTTTTTCGTCTGTGTTTGGAGTATGAGGTAGTGGTGGGCTCGATAGATATCATTAAAATTCCTCTAATGCATGTTGGCATTCCGGGGTCCAAACGAAATCGTTCTTCTTTTGATTAGAGAGAAAAATTTGTGACTTCGATTTGACGATCTCAAAATGAATCAGCCTAAGGCTGCAATCCGTCCCGTTAGCCTCTGTACGACTTTCACGTTGTCCACGATGGTGATGTCTTCGATGGCCTTGATTTTATCGGGGTTAATCTCGATCCACCAATTTGATACCATGAAGCCGAGGAACTTGCCCGAACCGACCCCGAAAGCACATTTCTCGGGGTTGAGCTTCATGTTGTATTTCCTTAAAATCTCGAATGTTTCCTGCAAATGGGTCAAATGGTCCTCTGCGCGCAGGAACTTAACTAGCATGTCGTCAATATAAACTTCCATTGATTTACCTATTTGTTCCTCGAACATTTTATTTACTAGGCGTTGGTAAGTAGCTCCTCGGACTCGAGTCTTCTCTTTTACTTCACCGGTTTGAATCTAGGGTCCAAGCTTAGCCGATGCGTCGTTATGTCCTATGGGATCCCTGTTATATCTAAATGGGACCGGGCAAAGAAATCAATGTTATCGATAAGAAATTGAATAAGTTTTTTCCTGAGTTCGGGGGTCAACCCCGTTCCCAGGTATACCTTCCGTTCGGGCCAGTGCTCGATTAGTGTGACTTGCTCTAATTCCTCAATCGTTAATTCGGTAGCGTCGGAATCATCGGGAATCACAAAGGATCGAGGGATCCTTTGGTCATCATCTTCATCGATCTTCTGATTATCTGGTCAGGTTAAAGCCGATGTCTGTGATTGCTATTTGGTATCTCGTTCCCTTTTTTAGCCTGATCCCTTTACTGGTGAAGGCGAGGATATTGGATTCGCTTCCTCGATGACAAACATTTCTCTTGCGGGCGGTTGTTCTCCGTACACTATTTTGACTCCTATCGATGTTAGAAATTTAAGGACCCGGTGTAGGGTCGAAGGTACAATTCTCATGTTGTGGATCCATGGCCTTCCAAAAAGGGCGTTGTACCTCATGTCGCCTTCGATTACGTGGAACTTCATTTCCTGGATGGTCCCGGCCACGTTTGTCGGTAAAACTATCTCGCCTTTGGTGGTTTCACATGTCATATTGAATCCATTTAGAACCAGGGTTGCAGGTATGACATGGTCCTGTAAACCGAGCTGTTCTACGACCTTTAATCTAATGATGTTGGCTGAGCTACTTGGATCAATTAACACACACTTAACTTTAATTTTATTCTTAAGTACGGATATTACAAGTGCATCATTATGAGGTTGTATGACTCCTTCTGCATCTTCATCACTGAAGGACAAAGTTCCTATGGGTGTGTAATCTTGAGTTCGAGATCGCTTTTCTCTCACAATCGATGTCTTAGTGCGTTTAAGCACTGGTCCCTAAGGGGTATTGGTGCCGGCGATGATCATGTGAATGAACGTGCTGTGGTTCTTCTTGTTCGTTCTGCTTGCCGAAATCCCTGTTATTAAAATGGTTCTTCGCCCTATCGCTTAAAAATTCTCGAAGGTGACCTTTGTTGAATAACCGGGCTACCTCCTCTCTTAGTTGCCTGCAATCTTCCGTCCTGTGGCTATGGGTGCCATAATATTCGCATATTTTATTGGGACTACTCTGGGCAGGATCGGTCTGCATGGGTCGAGGACATTTAGTGTCTTTGATGCGTCCGATAGCCGACACGATGGCGGATGCATCGATGCTGAAGTTATACTCCGATAACCGAGGCACTTCCTTAGATCCGGCAGGCCTGTCGAACCTACCTATGTTCATAAGCCCCCGGGATCCTTGACCTCGATCACCTCTTTTGTTATTTTTCCCGGGGTTATGTCTCGATTCACCGATTTTGTAGTTTTCATTATACGGTCGGTATCGATCCCTGATCGGACCTTGTTCTCGATTAATATCCCTTCGAGCAACGGGTTCCGACCCCAACTGATCATTTTCGACCCTAATTTTTGATTGGTACCGATTGTGCACGTCGGCCCACGTGATGGCTGGGTATTCGATCAGGTTATGCTTCAACCTCCGTGAAGCCGTCGAACTTCGTTCGTTCAAACCTTGAGTGAAATCCTGAACGGCCAAATCGCCTGTGACTGGTGGAAGATCCATTCGTTCCATTTGAAAACGAGATATGAACTCCCTTAGCATCTCGTTATCCATTTGTCTTACCTTGAAAATGTCTGATTTCCTTGTTCTGACTTTTATGGCGCCAGCGTGTGCTTTTACATAAGAATCTGCTAACATGACAAATGAGTCGATGGAATTTGGTGGTAGGTTGTGATACCAAATCATTGCTCCCTTCGAGAGGGTCTCTCCGAATTTTTTTAACAACGCAGATTCGATTCCATCGTCTTCTAAATCATTGCCCTTGATGGCACACGTGTAAGAAGTGACATGCTCGTTGGGGTCAGTCGTTCCATTATATTTGGGAATTTCTTGCATACGAAATTTTTTGGGGATTGGTTTTGGGGCTGCGCTCGAGGGAAAATGTTTTTGCACGAATTTTTTGGAATCAAACCCTTTTATCATTGGTAGAGCTCCTGGGATCTGATCGACCTTAGAGTTATATGTTTCTACTTTTTTATCGTTGGTTTCGACTCGCTTTGTGAGCTCCTTGAGTAATTTAGCAATTTCGGGAGTAGTCCCCGATTCTTGCTTATTTGACCTCACTATGGCTGGCTCCGTTCTGTGGGCAATTTCTCGAGCTGGACTGGGCTCCGGCCTTCTCGGTAGCTAGGTTTGGCTCTGTAACTGAGCTATTGCTGCCTGTTGAGCTTGCAACATTTCAAAAATCATACGCAAGCTGACGCCATTTCCCTCGACGTTATGGGTATCTCGAGCTGCAGACCGAGTGACACCGTGAATGTTATTTTTAGGTTCAGAATGTATGTTCGCCTCAATGGCCACATGCGAATTGATATCTATCGGCACTTCGATTCGAGCTCTAACGGCGTTGAAAAGTGATCTTTCAGTACTGGGTGTCAAGTTGTTGTTCTCATCTTGAAGACTAGCTTTGTTGTCGATAGGTGAGGCCATTTGATTGGTAGTTAGTCATTGCTAATACGAAATCCAAGATACTTTCGGAAACAAGCGCAAAACGGTGTGTTTTTGCAGATTCATATCAAATAACCATTGTTATCCTTAGCCCCACGGTGGGCGCCAAACTGTTTACCCGAAAAACGGATAGAGTTGAATTTGTACGTAGTTATAAGGATATGTGATATAGCCTGATATAAATCATAGGGATAAATAGAAATATCAAATAAGGATGGAAAAAGAATGCAGAAATAAACAAGGTTGGAGAGAAGATGATTTTTAGGACTAAGCACAATGAATCAACTAATGAAACTTAGAAGAATAATCCTTGGATATAGGAGAATATGGTGCTTGAATTACAATGCAAGTAAAAAATTGCCCTCTACAGAAATGTAGCCATCCTCTTTATAGTGGAGGATCCTACTTTACATATAATTAAAAATACATAGTGGAGACTCCATGATAAATTAACTTTTCCCTTATTTCCGCCGAGATTCTCTCCCTTAGTGTGTTTGCAACGGCTCTTGTCTGTAGGCTCGAGCTCGATCGGCCTCGGTGTCGGTCGGTAGTGCTTCTAGAGTTCGATACGGACTCGGGATTAGGTGATGATTCGGACTCGGTCCCGGTTGACCTCTGCCCTTTAAGCTCGAAATCATCTCATCATAGTTCCATCCGGACTCGAGCTCGATGATGACTTTGAACTCGGTATTTGACCTATACCTGGAATCCGAAGCTTGTTTGTACCATCTTCGGAACTCATCTAGATATTACGAAGTCTTTCTTCGATCTATTATATTTCGACCTTGATCAATCGTACGAAGGCCGAAATCTATTTCGACCGCATATAATTTTATGCCTTGAATGGTGTAAAAAATATTTAAAACCTAAATCACTTTAAAACCTGTTGCATGTCAGTGTCTAGATTAAACACACTTTAGGATCTCTCTCTATATAAATAAGGCCAAATACATAGACAGCTCATTCAACCTGGCACCATTTTTTATTTTGGCGCTCTATCTCAACCTTGTTCCATTTTGGCCCTCCAACCCTATTTCTTATATTTCACTTTAACACAAAAACTGACTAGTCACAAAGTGTGCCTCACCTGGTAGGCGCATGAGGTAGATTTTTTCTTAGCAAAATTCCTTCTAATTACTATTGGCCCATATTTAATCCCCCAACTTCCTTTCCCATTATTTCATCTTCATTATTTCCTTCCCCATTTACTGTTTCCCCATCGTCATTCTCAAAGTTCCAAAGTTTTCATCTGCCGATTTCATACCTGGCCATCTAGAAGGCTTCAAACTTTTATAATTTTGTTGTTCGTTTATTTAATCTGATAAATTTTTTGTGGGTTTATTTCATAGGACTGCTATGTAGTAAATTGCAGAAGAATAAACTTTTTAAGCTTCTGATTGACAAGCCTCAAGCAATAACAAACACAAAAAAATTCAGATTGTTAAAAGGTCTCAAATACTAGATGTCAAAGTTTCATTCTTTACACAAAGCCAATTCTAGCAAGAATTGAATAAAGTTCAAATAAAGCATAAATCAGCTGCCAAACAACATAACACTTCAGCTGCCAGATGCCAAAAGCCAACAATAATCAAAACTACTCTTCAAATCAGTCTCGAATGTTGATGAATATAAAGAAATAGTTGATGAAATATGATTCTCGTCTTCAAATGATGAAGAAACCACCGATAATCGATGGGTTCTTCATGTGCGATTATGAATCTGGGAAGGAGCTTAGGGTACTATTAGTCGGGTAGAGATTTATGACGGGGAGAAAATAAGAAGCGGCCTTAATTTTACCCAAATACGGTCGAGTTCGAGTATTTTAGTATTGATCTGTTTGACATTGATGAAAAAAATAGGTGGCAACATTTAATTGGATATTTATCACACCTCAGATTTGTGTATACACACGCGCTATATTGTTTGCACTGGTTTCAGCTTTTGTGTTAAAGTAAAAAATAAGAAATAGGGTTGGAGGGCCAAAATGGAACAAGGCTGAGATAGAGTGCCAAAATAAAAAATGGTGCCAAGTTGAATGGGTTGTTTATGTATTTGGCTTATATAAAAAGGAGAGTATGGAAAAGATGACTTGGCACCTCTCTTTGGCCAAAAAACCTAATTATCTTTTTTCTCTCTTTTTTGGTCTTTTCTCCCTATTTTTTCCTCATATAATAAGAACAAACCCACTCAATTAAAGGCGTGCTTCCCGAATAGATTCCTTTCTCTTCCTCGGATACCGAATAAAGGGAACCCTGGCTTCACTTGTCGTAGTAAGACCACCCCTCTATAAGCTTTCCCTATTGCTCTGATGAATCTCTTTCCGCCTGTTCTCTAGAGTTCAAGAACAGATTCTTGCATATCCCTTATTTGTCCATTAAGTCCGTTTTCTACTAAAGACAGCATTCCGTAACGGTTCAATAGTTAAAGGAACGATGTGTTACTCAATTAAAGGGGCTGTCATTCCATGGTACGAAATGGTGCATTACTTAATTAAAGGAGAGTAAATTCATTTGTTATAAAAAGGTGTAACTCTTCCTTTCATTTCTCTCATACTATAAATGAATGAAAACAATATCCTCCAAACTATATTAAGCCATGTTAATGGTGAAGTGGGGTTAATTAGTCACAATATTTGCACACTGTTCATCTTCCCACCCCATCTTTCGCCTATTTTCTTCCTCGTGCTTGCTTTGTATATTTTGTCGCTATCTACTTGTGCATAATGTATAAATTCTGAACTACAAGTAGGGCATATCATTATCACCATGCTTCATTTTTTGAAATTATCACCACTGATATGGTTATATGCTTCATTCTTTAAATTTTTCACCACTGATATGGTTATTACAATTAATTGACATAGGTTCCTTCTTTGTATGTAGTTTTTGGAAGAAGTTACACACATATGCTGATGCGTTCAATGGAATCACAAAGAGTGTATAAGGTTATTTAATTTCCTCTCTCTCTTTCACTTTGAAAAATGGTAAGTTTATGTAAATCGTTGCAAGTCTCATGAATGAATGAATTCTTCGTACTTGCTTTGTATATATGGTGATATCTACTTGTGGATAATGCAAAAATTCATTTTTTTTTTGTTTGCGATATCGGGTAAAGCTAGAATAAACAAGGTGATGTGGTAACTTTCTATGGCCAGCAAATATATTACTCTCTTATCTTTTTTGCAATATTTTCAGTCATTATCTCATTATTTATGTGAAGCCAATAAAGAATTATAGTCAATTAAAATAATGAAGAGTCATAGCATGGACAGTGTTACCTAAAAAATGAAGAGTTGTGAAAGCAATGAAGAATTTGAATAAAAGAAAATAATGAAAAGTCATAGCCTGGAGTCATCTTTGCAACACAAGTATAGCATTATATTTGCAGTTTCCATTGTGGCAATCACAGAATTGTGTCCTCCAGTAAATGAGCATATTCTGCTAGGCATGGGACAGACAGTTTGCAAGGCTATCAGACAAGTTTTTTGTAATTTGAAGCTGTCATTGTTAATACTATGGTTGCAAAATCTTTTTTCCTATATGCTGTAATAATTATGTAGTATTGTAAATCTGAAAGACATGTAATTCCTGCTTTGGCATTATACACTAATTTTTGCTGCTTCTACCTTCCTTGAAAGCCTAAATTAGGTGGACTTGGATTTTCTAATGTTTAAATCTATCTTACCCATAATACAATGCTTTTGAGGGCATAAAAATATTGCGTTAGAGAATTTGATTTCTTTTTTTTTTTTTTTCGTGACAAATGGCTTATCACGAAAGATGATATCGCGTGAACTGTTTGAGAGAAAATTAAGCTTCTGGAGAAGGGGGAGGAGAGAAGGTGTGGCACCCACAAAGATTAAAAAAAAATCTGTAGGTATCTATTGTAATTATATACAGTATGTTATTTCACCATTTCCTCATATTTGGTTATATAGATGTAATACGTCCT
The DNA here is from genome assembly GCF_000715075.1 of Nicotiana tabacum. Classification (NCBI taxonomy): domain Eukaryota; kingdom Viridiplantae; phylum Streptophyta; class Magnoliopsida; order Solanales; family Solanaceae; genus Nicotiana; species Nicotiana tabacum. Next base: position 77,185,411 of record NC_134101.1, read on the forward strand.
TCATGAATTAGTATGTGATTTAAAATTTGAATGAAGGATAAAGGCTAATTTAAGATTTAAGCTCTATGCCTTCAAGATTTAAGATTTTTAGTATTGAACTCGTTGTGTTTTTAAAAACTATAAGTTTAAATTTACTATTTTTTGTAATTTTAGTGAATCTTTACGTATTAATTTCTGTATTTTATATTTCCGTATAGGAATAAATTTGAAAGAAAGGTCTTGATTAAGAATTAATAACCCCTTTTTCTCTTCACTTTCAGAAATGGTGATTTTATGTAATAGTTTTAACTCTTATGAATGAATAGCCTATATCTCTATGTTTTTGCGTACAGAAGATTTGCCACATAGAGGTGAAAGTATTAACATTAATATATACTTTCACTTTTTCTCAGTATAACATAAACAATATCAACAGTTAATATTTCGTTGTTCACTAAGCATATATTATCTTAATTAATCATCTAAATCTATTTTCATAGATTTTGCATTGCAATCCAAACCTCCATAATAGAGATTCTTGAGAAAGACTAAAATGCAATAGTGAAAATTCAATTAACTGTTAGCGTTACGGTTGGAGAATATAGAATAAGATAAAATTGATCAAAGAATAAATATTATTTTGTTATTAATACAAATTATAACAATAATTTTTTATCCATATTTTAATAATAATTGCTCAACCTCAAGACTTTGAGAAATTCTGTTGTAATTATCCTAGCGTCATAGTTTTACTGACTTTCAAAGCTTTGTGAAGTAAGATGATTTGTCTATACCAATTACTCTATAGCCACATTTTAACATAATACTTATGTGATTTTAAAATTTTTGTACTCACTGAACACATGATAATTGCACGTATTCTGAAGATTAATTACCTCTAAATTTAAAGGATCGTTTAAGCCTTTTTCTCCGTAGTAATTCTTCTGTTCGGTGTTATGAACCGAAAAAGATATTAAAAAAAGAAGGTTCCACCGAGATTTGAACTCGGGTTACTGGATTCAGAGTCCAATGTCCTAACCGCTAGACCATGGAACCATTTTTGTTTAATCTGGAGTACTAAAAAATATAAATACACTAAAATCAAGCAAAAGAGGAAGAACTCGAAAGGCTTAGTTGATCATCACAAAAGGAGGAGGAGGAGAAGAAATAATCAAGGTTTTATAACTTTATTGACGTTGTTGAAACTCCAATTTTATTACTATTAATTATTTATATGCAAACTTGAGAATGAGTAATGTAAGCGATTCTTTTTCAATAACTTATATTTAAAAAATTTAAATTAATAGATGGAGTAAAAAGGGCAGCCCGGTGTACTAAGCTCCCGCTATGCAGAGGGTCCAGGAAAAGGCAGAACCACAAAAATCTATTGTACACAGCCTTATCCTACATTTTTACAAGAGATTGTACAATTAATAGACGGAGTGCCTAAAAATAAACCTCTTCAAATGCGTTTGTATGTGCACTTTGAGATATTATACAAACCACACCTTTTAGTAGCTTGACTTTGTGTTTTACACTTGAACTTTACTACAAACTTATTAGTGTGAGTATGAGCAAAAAGTTATGCTCTAAAAAACTTTTGTGAATAGAAATCGAGTATCTAACTTAAATTTTTAAGGTCAATATTGATTTATAAGAATTTTACACTTGAGCTTTAATAAGACTTTACGAGTATAATTATGACCAATATTTTGGCTAATGGAGTCCATCTCACATAAGCATAAGTATCTTTGTAAAGTGTAGACTTTGTTGACAATATTCTTTGGGACTCAAAAATATTGCATTGTGTGGTGGACATTATTTGCACAAGTTGTATATCTTCTTTTACACCTAAGAGGCCAAGACTTTTTTGCCTATAAAAAGAAAGGCCATTAGTTCATTTTAGACATACCAACAAGACTTGAGTCTTCATTTCTTGTTTCTTCCTTTATTCCTTTATTAAGAGTGTTTTGTATAAGAATTAAGTGTAGGGAAGCACTTGTGTGAACCCTTTCTTTGGAGTGATCTTGTGAGGTTATTCTCTTAGAGTTTTTGGGATTAATTAGAATGTTTACTCTAATTTTGTACTCTTATTGGCATAGTAAAATTGCTCATCTCCGCTTGTGGACGTAGGTCACTTTGACTAAACCACGTTAAATTTGTGTCTTCTTTATCTACTTTAATTGCCGTTATTATCAACTTGCATTGTCTTTGTTATTTTTATTATAACGTTCTTTGGATAAATTTCGCACTACCCGGTTCCCGATCCTAATAAATTGATATCAAAGCCGGATTTAACTCGGTTTGTTTCAGTAGCCAATATGACTTTAACAAAGACTTATGTTGAGAAATTACCTATATTATAAGAATTTTACACTTGAACTTTAATATGACCTTACCAGTATAAAAGTTACTATATCAGAGGATGTCATGCGTACCATATGTAAAAATTTGAATTTCTTGCTTAGACCTTAAAGTGATGATTGAAGTGACCCAAAACCTTCGTAAACAACTTGAACATGTTAGGCGAATTAATTCAAAGTTATAGTAGAATATTTAAATAATTACCTAAACGATTTAGGATTTGATATTTGCAAGTTCATTTAATTTATGCTTAATTAAAATTTGAAGTCAGAACTATATAAGAATATATTTTTTAATTTTTAGTTAAAATATATTTCGTACTATTATAAATAGAAATATTACTAGCTATTTTTAGGTGTGGAGATTTTATGGAGTATTGTAGAGAATATTCAGAGATTTAATAAAATAATTTTTCCTTCAAATGCTCTACTAAGCAAAGAGATGAGAAGAAAGAATGCATCTGGATCTTTTTATGCTTACATTCCAAATATTTCTCAACAGAACATTTGGAAATCAGTAATAATACATGCACTTAGTTTTAAAGAATTATTTCATGAAGGGGCTTTTACCTACCTATATTATATATGAAACTTATTTATCCTCCTTAATTAAGTTTTAACTTAATTACATGGACATATACAATTTACCAATTATATACAAAATAGTATTAATGAGTATCCATTTATATTAGGAATTGAATAGGAATCGTTTATTTTTCCATCCATGTTCTCTCTCTGTGTGTGTGTCTCTCTCTCTTTCTTTCCATTTCTGTTTTTCCCCAATTTTTCTTCTTTCGTTTTTCATTATTTTTATCCTCTTTTTTTATCAATGAATTTCAATTATTTTAATATAAAATTTTAACTTAGCAATTTTCTCTCATGTTGCATAATTGGTGTTTGAATTGAAATTGTCAATCAATAAATTTTGAAAGTGTTTGATTCTCCACCATTGACAGCCATGAAAAAGCTTCAAAGTTTTGAATTCGAATTTGGGTTTTCAAAAACTATTGTTTGTTTGTTTGGATTGGGTGTTGTTATAAACAATTGAGAATATTTTTTGAAATTTATATCTCAATTTTGAGGGTGTTTGGTGAATATTAGACTTGATTTTGGCTGAATTTCAGATTGAAACTCGAATAGGAAGAAGAAGAAGAAGAAGAAGAACACATGACATACACTATACGTACGGAATTGTATTAAAGTTGTATATAAATTGTATTTAAGTTGTATTCTATTGTAATTATATATATTTTTATTTAAATGTTGTATGAAAGCTAAAAAAATAGTTATATAATGAATGAATCATTATATAAAATTTGTATTTAAGTTGTAAATATTATCTTTTTACATAAAGTTGTTGATATGTATCAAAATTATATTAAGAGGGGAAGTTTTGATTGGAATTTCAGAGAGGAAGAAGAACACACCACTTACAAAATATATACAAAATACATACAAAGGACATATTGTATAAAATTTGTATGAAAATTATATTTAAGTTGCATGATATTGTAGTTGTATTTAACTAGGTAGAAATGATGTATGAAAGTTGTAGATAAGTTGTATATTATATAATTAGTTGTATAAAATTTATTTTTAGTTTATATATTGTTGTAGATGTATCAAATTTGTATGAAATTTTATTTTTAGTTCGTATGCGGCAGAGAATAGGGAAAGATAAGATGATAGAAAAAAGAAAAAATGGATTGTATATGAAAAAATATGGCAGAAAATGAAAATAAGGAAAGGGTCTAGATTAGCTCCAGTAGTTGAAGCTCCTGTAATTATCAATAGGATTCTAAATTAAGGCCATTTGTCCGTCCATAATTTAAAAAGTCATGATTGTTTGCTTCACTTTCTTTATTTTCTCACGGTTTAACCGAGAAACATAACAAATATGAATTTGATGTTTGATTTGTTCACCGAATTATCTTTTTACCTTCTTCGTTCATTTTCGTTTTCTCCTCAATAACTTTATTTAGCTACTTGATTTTCAAAAACAAAAAATTTACTTAATTCGATAAAAATTCATAGTTCTATATCCACTTTAGTCCCATACTCAGAAATCTATTCTGTTTTCCGTTTCTGTAACTCCTCTTGGGTTGAACACAAAAGTATTTTAGTGATGGAGATATAGACTCCTTTTGAGTAATTTTAAGAATAGGAGGGAGATGAAAAGATATTGATTTTGACCACGGTTTGCATATGAGTTTCTTTCAGATTTGAGGAATTTTGTTAAGTTAGAAACTAAACATTGGCAGGTGGGTTGTAATGGAGATTTCGTGACCAAGAAAATGAAGAAATTTGAGGAAACAATCATGGTCTTCTAAATAGAACCTAATTGATAATTACTAGAGTATCAACTACTCGAGCTAATCTAGACCCATAAGTAAAGAGGAGTGGAGAGGAGAGAAAAAAGAAAAAGGATATAACTAAATCACCTAATTTAAGATATTAATAATATATTGTATATAATTTGTAAATGAAACACAGTTAAGTCGAGTAATATATAAATCTAGAACAATTTTGATAAATAAGTTTCAAATATTGTATATGAAAGAATTATTTTTTTTTTCATCAAGCCCGAACTGAATCTTCTTCATGTCTGACCCGTAAAGTCAGCTAGGCCCAAGAACATATCTTTTCTCTGGCCCAGTCTACTCGGCCCACAAACAAATCCACCTTCATAGCACACTCTTCTCACTAACCCTAAGCTGCACTACAAAAACTAGTCTTTCACATATCAAAGGGCTTTTCAACGGCGACAATTCCCTCTGCCATTTCTGTCTCACTCTTCGCCGGCGACAATGGTAATATTTGATTTTCCATATCTGATGTTGTTTCATTTTCTCGTAAAATACAAATTGTCGAATACATTATGTTAGATGTACAATTCCTGCTTTTGATTATGATTTTTTTTTCTCGAGGATGTCTAGGTTTGAGTGATGTTTAATGTTTTGATATGTTATTTGTTGGATTAACTGAGTTCTGAATGAAAAATGTTGAAGGTGAACGTTCCTAAGACAAAGAAGACTTACTGTAAGTCAAAGGAGTGTAAGAAACACACTTTGCATAAGGTCACCCAATACAAGAAGGGAAAAGATAGCTTAGCTGCTCAAGGAAAGCGTCGTTATGATCGCAAACAGTCTGGATATGGTGGTCAAACAAAGCCCGTCTTCCACAAAAAGGTGAGAAGCATTTGCTAACATAAAAAAAACTTCCATGCTTCAATAACATGCTAGTCTGTATGGATCTTCACTATCCATGCCGATCTATTTCGACTGGTCTCAATCCAATATTCAATAATTTAGTTTTTCTAACGCTCGAAGTTTTCTGTATTTCTACTGGCATTAATATATAATTAAGCATCATAAGAAATTAAGAGCACGTTTGGTTTATCAGCAAGTGCCAAAAATCATCTTTTAAGTGTTGAGGCTGATTATACGAATAAGAAGTTACATGTTTAGTTGATGTGTTTGGATAAACCCCTTTTTATGTTAAAGTAACTTAAATGCCGTTAAATTTGTTTAGACTAAAATAGAGCTTATTATTGCAAGATTTTTAGTTCCAACTTGATTCCAATATAGTACAAATTGATTTATATCTCAATTCACTTTATGTCCTAAACTGCTTAGATAAAGCTCTAGGAGTATTTGATAAATATAAATCATAAATCTGATAATTCTTCTTTTTTATTCCCCTCCCCTTTGATTCCCGTTTGATCCCCTTTGTTGGAGCTATTGCTCCTTTGGTGACTCGAACCCACCTACCTTGGGGTTGTGGATGAGGGTGCTGACCATCTGGGCAACCCCCTCTTGTCGGTATTCATTACAGAGGATGATGGTTTTAATTTTAATAAAGATCTTGAAAAACTCTTAAACAAGAACAGGATACTATATATTTTTAGATTATATTTGAGTAAATTTGCTAAAATTTAAATAGTTAACAAAAAAAATTGTTGCTCTAACAACACTAAAACCCCTGCAAATTTATGAAAATTCAATGTATATAAGAGAAAGATTATACAATATCAAGTGTCAGTTAAACCATACACATGTTTAACCATAACAAAATTAAAGAACTCAAACAAAATACTCCATTCAGAACCTAATACCAACTTTTATATGGACATAGATCAACCTGCATTAACATAATGAGTTTGCACAAATGCCTGATTAGACTTAGAAATATTTAAAAAAAATAACAGAAGCTTTATAGAGTTGTAGGTTGAGATTTAGTGACAATTTGTATTTGGCAAGGGAATGAAAAAAATGAGAAAAATAACTAAGAATCTTACTAATGATACAAAATATGCATATCAGGATGTCCTGAAAAAGAAGCTAAAAATTACTCATGTGAAATAGTAATATGGAAATTAAGTTTTTGTTGATTCAAACCTCAAATAAATTTATAAATACATGTTGCGTGAAATCTTAAAAGAATATATTATTTCATAGAGATGTTCCCATATTGGTAAACCACTAGAGAGCCAAAAGCTGGCAGCAAAGGCCAAAGGGTATTTGATTAAAAATGTAAGGGATAACAAGGTAAGATGCTTGGTCAAACCAAAAGAGCTTTTAAGCTAAAAATCCATAAGTGTGGGGTGCACAACTTATGTCTTTTGGCTTATTTTGGCCTAAAAGCACTTGATTTTGAAGTCACTTTTGTAAACACCAAAATAAAAGGTTGTTTGGGTAAGCTACGAGCTTGTCAATCCAACTTTAGAACACTTTTTAAATTATTTGCCAGTTGGGAGGTTCTATTTTCAAAGTTTGCTTTGTTATATTCTCTCATATATATGCAAAATATTAAATGTCCCCTTGGATTTTTCTTTTCTTGATGTTTGAGAATATAACGTGAGGCTATAAAAAAGATGTGGATTTGGCGGCTTCCATCCCGAATTTGAGATTCATCTCAAACTAATCATATCTGATTAATTGAACAATTAAAGTGAATTGAGCATAAGTAAATTTGTATTTGAATTGAATTAAAACAAAAAATCTTGCAATAGCTCCTTTTTAGTGTTGGCAATTCTAAGGACATTTAAGTTATTTTGACAAAGTAAGTGTTTATCGGCACTTTTTACCAGATACATAAACTATTTATTTTCAGATTCAACACTTCTATCCAAACACGTAGCTGCTAATTCATAAAATCAACTCTAGCACTTAATTCAAATAAACCGTACAAGCTCTTAGGCCATTTTCAATCTAAAATTCAATTAACATTCAATAACTTAATCTACTTAAAACAGAAATATATCGAGAAAGAGGGAGAGAAATAAGAAGATTCCAGTGATTAAGCGCCATTGTCTGTATTACTGTGGGTGGGCATAGATGTTAGACATTCAATGCTAGTTTTTTTTATAACTGATATGCTTCTCTTTCTTTTGCCATTCCAAACCAGGCAAAAACCACAAAGAAGATTGTGTTGAGATTGCAATGCCAGGGTTGCAAACATGTGTCGCAGCACCCAATCAAGGTATGTTAATTGATAGATCTCTATTCTCCAGTTGAATTTTTCATAATCATATAGTTGAAAATATGTGTTGTCCTTTTCCTTGGTGTTGTGCAGAGGTGCAAGCATTTTGAGATTGGTGGGGACAAGAAAGGAAAGGGAACCTCTCTTTTCTAGATTGCCTGTGAAGCAGAACGTGACAGATCTTTCTCCCCTTCTGTTCTGTTACACTGTTCAGATACTTTGGTTACATTTGACGTAGTGCAGGAGTTTCCGTTATTGAATCATGTAATCAGTTTTGTGCTCTCTTAGTGACATATCTGATCAGGAGACAAAATGAATATGTCAAGTTTTTGGTTTAGTAATTTGCTATTGTTAGCTTAATCTGTTGCAAGAAAGTTATGCTGCTCTACTGCACTTGGCTGCATCAATTTGTATGTTGGGATTATATTATAGTTTTGATTCTCCAAAGTAGTCTATATTGAAATACTTGCGTTGGTTAATATTTATCTTACTGTGTCATTTAATTTTTAAAATGCATTTTAGCATCTTGTCGGTCTATGCCATGTTGAGAGTAGTTTACTGATACTTGTACTGGTGGGATACATGTGCCTGATGGAATAGTCTAGGTATGCGGAAGCTTGGGCTAGACTCTGCCATTATAAAAATTGCATTTCAACATCTCACTCAGTTCCTCCTTGGTGTGCGAGTATCATTATTTCTTTGATGTGGTCAATTACTGTACTACTTTAAAGTCCTAATCGGACTGTGAATGATGTTGCGCAAATCATTGAAAAATCTTAAATCTTAAATCTCCAATTCTCATTGTTAATCTCATGTCTCCGCTTGTTCCTCTTTGCAATCTTCAAGTTTTGGGGGTCGCCTAAATTTTATTTTAGAAACTGAGACAGCTAGGGAAGATGGATTACTGTTAGTAAGTTCGGAAATGGTTTAAAGAATCAGCTTTTTGGTAAAATCTGAACAACTTAGTAATAGCTTAAATTGAGGCACGGTGTAATCTTATTGTTTCCCCGAGGTTCATAATTTATTTGAGGGTGATAAGGCTTGTTTTAGCTTCATCATTGTAACTTGATTGGTTTGAAATTATGTGACTACCACTGAATATGTCGTCTCTACTGCTTGCATTGGTGTCTCACGAGACAACTAAGGATTTACCCATTTAAAGGAGCAAATGAATGGTCACAGAACACGGATGGACGATCGTTACATTCCTTTTTCTAAATTAATTTTTAGAAATAGGGTGAGGAGACGAAGCTATCCGTATGAGACATGAGTCATCTTCAAACTGCGTCGTAGTGCTTCTTTGTGCACAATAGCTAGCAAAGCACAACGGCTGATTCGATCAATCAGCCGCAAAATGGCTTACTATAAAGAATAATAGATGGAAAGACTAGAGTGGCTTGTTAAAGTTTCTTTTCTCACGGATATTGGTGAGGCTGAAATTCCTTCGTTTGTGAAGAAAGTTAGCTCTCGGCTACTTTGGGATTGAAATTTTCACCAAAAATCTCTATAACAAATGGGGGAGGAGAACGTTGTAAGTTCAATACATATAATCTTTCCAACATGTAGTCAAAGATGCACGAGGATCAGTTAGTGTGCAAGAGTAAGAAAGGATATAAGGGCAGTTTAATAGTTGTTTTATAATCGATTTCTCTAATAAGTCCTTTTCAATTAAGAGATTTTTACCTTCCTATATTACACATACTACATGTGAAATTTTATTACCTTCCCTAATCAAGTTTTAATTTAATAACATGGCCATATACAATTTGCCAATTATATACAAATTACTTTTAAATGAGTATCCCTTTAAATTAGGAATTGAATAAGAAATCAATTATTTCCCATCCTTGTTCTCTCTCTCTCTCTCTCTCTCTCTCTCTCTCTCTCTCTATCTCTGTTCTTTCCCCAATTTTTCTTCCTCTGATGTTCTCTACTTTTAATCCTTTCAAGTTGTATATATTTATAATGTAATTCATCAATGGATTTCAATCGTTTTATTATAGAGTTTTAACTTAGCAATTTTCTTTCATATTGCACAATTGGTGTTCAAATTGAAATCGTCAATCAATAAATTTTGAAGGTGTTTGACTCTTAACCATTGACATCCATTAAAAAGCTTTGAAATCGAATTTGGGTTTTTCAAAATCATTATTGGTTTAGATTGGCTTCGAGTTGCAAGCAATTGAGAATATTGTTTGGAGTTTATATCTCAATTTTGAGAGTGTTTGGTGAAGATTAGACTTGATTTTGGCTGAATTTCAGATTGAAACTTGAAGAAGAAGAACACCTATCATACAATATACTTACGAAATTGTAGTAAAGTTGTATTATAATTGTATGTAAATTGTATTATGTTGTAGTTATATATATTCTTTATTTGAATGTTGTATGAAAATTGAAAATAGTTGTATAATGTATGAATTGTTGTATAAAATTTGTATTTAAGTTATCAATACTATATTTTTACATAAAGTTGCTGATATGTATCAAAATTATATTAAGAGAGTAAGTTTTGATTGGAATTTTAGAGAGGAAGTAGACACCACAAACAAAATATATACAAATCAGATACAAAATATACAAAAGACATATTGTATAAAATTTGTATGAAAATTGTATTTAAGTTATATGATGTTGTAGTTGTATTTTATTGGATAAGAAAGATGTATGAAAGTTATAGATAAGTTGTAAATAAGCTGTATATTGTATAATAGTTGTATGAATTTTTTTTAATTATGTATGTTGTTGTAGATATATCAAATTTTGTATTAAATTTGTATGAAATTTATTTTTTTATTTGTATGTTGTTGTACCATACTAATTTATCATCTCCCCGTTCTACTTACGCTTCAACTCCAACTGATCTCGAGATCATTGATATATATGTCATGTTTGCGATATTTACCACTGTAATTCAGGTTTGGTACATGGCTATTGTTGGGTCCTTCCAATTCTTAGAAGAATTGTACCTTTTGTGATTATCTGAACATATATAAGAAACAAAACAAAAAAAAGATTTGTTTTACTTGGTTAATAAAAGGTCGAATCAAACACAATAAAAACCAACCAACATAAAAAAAAAAAAAGGGGGGGGGGGGGGAAACGGCAATATTTATAAATTGGAAAATAAAAGAAAAGAATTTCCATAAAAAAACATATAATAGGGAACGAGGGATATTGAACGATTGAACGAGGGACTTACCAGCATTTTAGCATAAAAAATCCCCAAAAAACGTGAAGTTAGGATATTGAACAAAGGACTTACCGGCACTTTAGCCCAAAAAAAAATGAGGATTGTAAATGGAGAGAGGAGGCAGATAATAGGGAAAGAGGAGTGGAGAGAAAATAGAAAAATTTTTTAACTAAATCCCCTAATTTAAGTCACTAATAATGGATTATATATAATTTATAAGTAATTCTTGTTTAGAACGGATAATATACATAATTAGGATAATTTAGGTAAATAAATTTCAAACATTGTATAGCAAGGAAAAATCCCTTCAATTAATAGCCAATCTATTTAATATCTTTTGATAAGTTTTTTTTTTTATCTTAGTTAAGTTTTATCAATTTTACTTTTTGAAAAATTCTTGAGTAATGTAATCTTTGAGAAAGAAGGTGAGTAAAAATAAAGAAAAAGACAAAAAGTATGTAGGCTTTTTCTAGAATATGAAGAGATTGAAACATTGGCAAAACTATTTATCTGCTCAGTCAAATCTTTACTTTGTTTATATATCTAAAAGATTTTATTTCCTTTTAAATAAAAAAACTATTTTTATACTAAATGTACTAAACATTATTTTTGAAATACTTATAAACCTATCAAATATATAGATTATTTCTAAAAAATGAGGCCCTCCAGAATTGGGGGCCTAACACACAAGTTTTACTAGTAATAACAGTAGAGCCGGCCTTGGGTGGGATATTCAACTCACAGTCTTGCGATATTATGATGGGAGCAGTATTTTAAAAGGCGTGGGCGTAAGGCGAGACATTTTACATATGCCTTAGCGAGGCATAAGCCCCGAGACACGGGGCGTAAGCCCCATAAGTATTTAATTTTTAATATTTTATAAAATAATATAATTTCAGTAAATATTTATAAACATGTAAAATTGTATAAAGATTAAAGAAAACTATAAATATTTGAAAAACATATATATAGATGTGCTCCATCCCCACAAAAAATTAGTCAAAAGAATCTATTATACGCTACTTAGAAGCACAAGTAACTTGAGTCGAAAAGAATAAAGTTTTCTACATGAAGGAACAAAAAGGATGACTAATCTGCAATTTGAACTTTGAACTTGTTGCTACGAAGGAGAATAAAGTTCTCTTTGTACTTGTAATAAAAATTAAATATTCGTTGTTTTTGAGAGATTAATGTTGTAACGACCCGACTTGTCATTTTTTTTGAGTAATTACTCTCCTTTCAACTATTTGAAATCTCGAATAACTTCCTACGAGGTATTATGACTTGTACACAAAATTTGAGTTCATTCCGGATTGATTTTCTATGTTTCGATGTCGATTCTTCAAGAATATGTAGTATCACATCAAGAAAATGAGCTCCAAATTCAGTTTTGATTGAAGTATTAGATCCGTATTGAAATTACGGAGCCATAGCAAAAAGAATCGTTGAATTCGGACATCGTATGAGAAAGTTATGCCTATTTTCGTAACTGGAACGATTTTTCCGTCGCCGCGAGCGCCCAGGGTAGCGTGGGGTGCTAGCCCTGGCGCTGGGAATTTTTGGGTACTGGAAACTGGGTACTGGAAACTGCGCCCCACGCTACCTGTGACGCCCAAAACATCTGAGGGTCTATAAAACGGGGTTTTTGACCATTTTTGACAAAAATAGAGTTGGGGAGCTCGGTTTGGACGATTTTTGGGCGATTTTTATGGAAAAACATTGGGGTAAGTATTCCTTATCCTATATTGATTATATTTCATGATTCCATATTCATTTACATCATGAATCCATGAATTTATGGAAGAAAAATATGATTTTTGTAAAATCTTCCAAAAATGTAAAATGAAGATTTGAAGGTCAATCCGATGTCGGAATTTGATAATTTTTGTATGGTTGGACTCGTATCGGAACAGGTGTTCATATTTTGTAACTTTTATCGAGTTCCGAGATGTGGGCCCCATGGGCTATTTTTGAGCTAAATTTCGGGTTTTTATAGAAAATTAGCATTTTCATATGGAATTGATTTCTATACCTCGTGTTGATTGTATCAAATTATTTTGACTAAGATTCGAGGCGTTCGGAAGCCGAATCACGAGGAAAAGGTTTATTGGATTAAAGAATTTGCTTGGATTGAGGTAAGTAACTCTTCGAATCTTGGAGTTGAGGGTATGAACCCTGAATATATGTATTTTGTGAATTGTTGGGAGGTGACGCACATGCTAGGTGACGGGTGTGCACTATAGAAATTGTGACATAATTGTTTATGTGGAATGTTATAGTTAAATAACGTTGGTATTTTCCATGCGGTTTTGTATGTTAAAGAAATTGAGCTGAAAAGCATATTACAAATCATGTTGAGGCTATGTGCCGGTATTATTGGGACCCACAGAGGTCATATTGCTGTGAATTATTGTGTTAAATTGAAAAGTCATATTCAGTCATATTCATTTCATTGCATATCATAACTCAGTTTTATGACTATATTTTGATGCATATAAATATTTTGGGCCGAATGCCCTGTTTTACTAAAATGCCCGAGTGGCTTGATTTGTGAGGATGAGTGTGGATCGGGGCTGCCCGCCTGCAGCATACCTGAGTGAGGCCGAGGGCCTGATTTGTGAGGATGAGTGTGGATCGGGGATGCCCGCCTGCAGCATACCTGAGTGAGGCCGAGGGCCTGATTTGTGAGGATGAGTGTGGATCGGGGCTGCCCGCCTGCAGCATAACTGAGTGATTTATGCCATGATTTGGCTTGATATAGCGCTTGGGATGAAGGATCCCCTCCGGAGTCTGTACACACCCCCAGTGAGCGCAGGTACCTACTGAGTGCGAATGCCGAGTGCTGAGTGACTGGGAGGAATGAGTGATGGTGAGGTATGCCCGAGTGGCAAGAGTGATTGTGAGGTATGCCCGAGTGGCATGAGTGACTGTGAGGTTTTTGCCCGAGGGGCTGTATATGAGTGATGTTCTGCCCGAGGGGCTGTTAATGATTTTTATCATTGAGTTGCATCGCATTGGCATGCACACATGACATACATGCATAGAGATGTATTTTCTCATGCTGTACAACATCACATCACTCATGAGTTTTCACACATTGTTGACAGATGAGCATAGTGATGCATTTGTTTTACACGGGTTATCCGGAAGGAAAATAAAACATCTTATTTATTATTGACAAGATTTTGGGAGAAATTTATTATTTTCAAACTATTTATATTATTGGAAACTTCGGCAAACGATTTGGGTTTTCACTGAGATATTTGGAAGGAAGAACTATAATTTTTGAAATCATTATTTGGCTGAGTATTTTATCCCTGAGTTATTTATGGTATTATTTATTTTATGTTGTTATGGATTGTTGTGTACTATTGGTTGTTGACCCGACCTTGGTAGAAGCTCGTCACTACTTTCAACCTACGGCTAGGTTTGTTACTTACTCAGTACATGGGGTCGGTTGTACTGATACTACACTTCTGCACATTGCGTGCAGATGTTGGCTGTTGTTGTTGCTGTGCTCGATGGTTGCAGGACTTGAAGATGTACCTGCGTTCCTGTTGTAGCTGCCTCTTGTTCAGGGTAGCCTTAGATTTATAAAAGCTCTGTTTATGTAATATTCAAACAGACTATGTATTTATTTCATTTCCGCTTTGTATACTCTATTCTTAGAAGCTCATGATTTGTACTACCAGTTCTTGGGGAGATGTATCAGTTTTAGATTTTTTCTTTTAATTAATTTCATTGGAATTGGATAGTTGGAAATTGGCTTACCTAACAGGTTGGGTTAGGTGCCATCACGACTAGTGGGATTTTGGGTCGTGACAAGATGGTATCAGAGCTCTAGGTTCATAGGTTCTACAAGTCATGAGCAAGTATCTAGTAGAGTCTTGCGGATCGGTATGATGACGTCCATACTTATCTTCGAGAGGCTACAAGGCATTTAGGATAATTTCCCATCTTTCTTTCCTTTTCGTGCAGAATTGATTCAGCTTGAAATATAACTCTTTGAATTCCTTCCACGTATTCGTATGAGCACATGAGCGCTCGGTATCAGCTGTGCATCGCCGGCTTATGATTCTATGAATGAGGTTCGAGGTGTGTATTTTGTGTTTTGGTAATGGGCCAATTTGGAGGACTTGAGGCAAAGTTTAGACCGCAGCTTAGGCTCGGTAGCTTCAGTTGTAACCTGTACATTTGGACTCATATGTCCGGTAATATCCCTATGAGTGGAAGTTGTGGCTCGATGAGCGGTGGAATGGCTTTGTGATGAGTATGATGTAAATGCAGGATGTGTTTAGACGATTTGAATTTGACGAGAAGTATTTCCTTGAAATGTAAAGGAAAGGCCATTGGGTGCTTGTTTTTTTGAATTGATGTGGTGTACAGTCTCTAGTATGAATGTTTTGAAGGATCTTTCACATTGTTAAATTTTGGGGTAAAACTAAATTCTCACGTCTGGTTAATGAGTTTGGACTCAGATAGACTAAGTGATTGCATAGTAATTGTGAATGCGAAAGTGTATAACAAGATACCAGATTGAGGCTAAGTAGGTGGATTATCCCCTGCGGAGTAATCTACGTAGGAGTATTCCTTATGATGTGAGTAGAGAGTTTCTTTTCTACCGACGGGGTGTATGGGTGGAGATTTGAATCTGAATCTGGTTGAGAAAGTTGACTTGTGTGTTAAGAGGATGAATACGAGCTTAGCAGATGATTGAGGTATTTTTATGGTTGGCATTGTATGAACTTGGGAAGAAGTTTCATTTGACTGACTGTGCCATTATGGCAGTAAGAGAGTATTGGTATTGTGATTTATGGAATGTTTTAATCTATGGCTTTGAGCCAAGTGGGGGAGTCTGCTATTGACAATTTGATTTCATGGTTAGGTGTTAATTTTTAATTTTGGTCTGAGGCATACTTGTGGGTTAGCTATGACTTGCAGAAGTTGAGATCGAGTATGACTCGAATAAGAAAATTCCTGGATAAGGATTATATTGCACGTATGAGTAAATGAAATTCGCGGGATGAGTAAGTTGTTATTGGTGAATGATGTAGTGCGCACGGAGTATGAATTTGATATGTGGTGTTAAAGTAGAGTTACTTCTTTGAGTGTTGTGGTGCTAATGGGGCACGTGTCTTTTGGCCCATTTGGGCGGTGCAATTAGATTTGAGCAAAGTGGGTGACTCCCGAGAAAATTCCAGTGGGTTTGAGAATTATATGTAGCAATTGAAAATATTTCCGGACTTGTATATGGACAAAATCCGAGATTTGTGTTTGATGGTGCCTGGACTTGCAAAAATTCTATATGACTAAGGATTCTACATTTTTGTATAAGGAATGTAAGAAGAACAATTTCAAATTCACATAAGGTATTCTCAAAGTGAGTGTTATAATTGTGGTATTTTTGAAAGTGCTTAAGAAAAAAAAAATACAGTTGCTTATGGACTGTAGGGCGTTGTGGTTCTATGCTAAGGTTTGTAGGGTAAGTCGTGGTTAAAGATCATAGTAATTTAGCAAGAAGAAGTATCAATCTAAAGAAAAATTCGGAAGGGACCCGGAGAAAATAGGACAACTGGGTAGTAGGTTGGATCAGTATGGTAATGGATATGATCGGTTCTTTGGGTGCTTGTGATGTGGGGGTTTTCTACAGGTGCTTTGTGGCAATACACCTGGACTTTGCGACCTACGTGGCTTGGTCGAGTTAGAGAAATTTAGTTTTAAGGGCTTGATTATATGCAAATGGATTACAAAGTATTCTTGATGGTTTCTACCGGTGTGGAGAACTTGTTATATATTGTGATTTCCTCCTGGAAAGAAGCAAGAGAAAGGTTTCTAACTAAAAGGGTATGTAAATTATTGGTGACTCAAAGTTGATAATGGGATCCTTGTGCTTGTCACATGATGGCATAATAGATGCGGTGAGTTGTATGGGATTAAGGTTGGCGTGTGCAAGGTCACGGTTTAGCCTTGAAAGGGAGGTCATAAATTCTTAGAGGCATGAACAGTTTTCGATGTCTAGATGAATACTATTACTACTTGGTGTTGTATGAGAAGGGGGCGGATTTCAGAAGGCGTATGGTATTTTGACTTACGGATGTATAAATTGATATTGCGATACTCACACTGTTGATAGAATGCTGATATTCAAATTTTGACAAGTGGCACGGAAGATTTTTTTTTAAAGTATTTCTCGTGGGATGATCTTGTATTAGAGAGGTGTTAGACATTCAGGTAGTGGAGATGGAATCAAATATGGTGATTCACGTGTTCTATGAATTTGGAGATTGGGAGTTCTCAAGAGCGGATTGTTTCATGGTTATGGATTGTGAAGTGGTGGCCGGAGCTAGCCAGATGATAGAATGTGTTATGATTCAGTCATTATGGAGTTTCGGAAGAACTTTTATCTATTTATGGGTAACCCGAGTTGATTTGGCAGTCCATTGGTAGGCCCAATTAAGATGTGTATTCTATACCGAGTCGGAATGGTTGGCTCCATACTGCTATAGTTGAGGGATGTGTCATTCGGTTGATGTTGAGCTTATTCGTGTTCTGAGATGATCTGTGAGTTGCTCATTTATGTTACGAGGAGTTGTGATTCATTGGTTATGTGCACAGATGGTGCGGTCCTATTTGAGTTTTATAGTGGAATTTGAGCGTGATGAGTATTTAGGTATTGCATGATCGATTGCGTAATAGTTATGTTCTTTCAGGTTTTGTGTGATATTTTTGTCATTTGCCTCTCCGTGGTTATTGATTTTGAGCAGGGTGGCTCGGGGTATATTATATGGACCAACGTTTGGACGGGGACACACATTGCAGCATAGCTATATTAAGTATGAACCTTGTGTTAGAATCGGGTGATGGTTCTATGGTGTATGATGAATTTTCAGCATTTCGTTGTGGCGGTAGTTATTAATATTGCAGGGAAGTTCTCTCATTTGAGTCATTTTTTTCATGACTGAGTATATTTGAATTGTTGTGTATTGGTGCACAGATGGCATGAGTTGTGGCTGTGAGTTATATTGGTGCGGCATGTCTGTGGAAATAGTTGTGTTTAGTAATATAAGGTCATTGGACCTCGAATGGGTACTATCATGTTTGATTACGGTATGTTAGGGAGGATAATATTGAAAGTCGGCTAAAAAAAAAAAGCGATTATGGTTCTGGTTGGGCGAGAGAGCTCTGTGACTTGTTTATTTCGCGTGTTTCTTTTATTATCAATAGGGTACAAAGATTTTGGGATGAGGTTTGGCATGATATGAGGTTTTATACTAGTACTTGGTTGGTTGGAGTAATTACTATGATCGGGAATAGTGCTACGAGCAAGCGAGTTGTGTAATATGTTGGTTGATTATATCCAAGGTGATAGTTATAGCTCGATGCAACTTGTTTGGATTTATATGGTGTGTAAGTTTAAGACTTGTGTCTTGAAAGAAATTCTAAAGGTTGGAAATAAAATTCCAAGGTTTATGGGCTAGAGTTAAATTAATGAATTCAATTGGATTGTGTTGTTAAGCCTATATGGAATAGGGTGACGTGGGTTCACCCTCGGGTACGTGTGTGGTAAGATGGAACAGTGATTTGATGGCTTGGAAACAACTCTTAGCACGTTCGAGGACGAACGTATGTTTAAGTGGGGGAGAATGTAACGACCCGACTTGTCATTTTTTTTGAGTAATTACTCTTCTTTCAACTATTTGAAGTCTTGAATAACTTCCTACGAGGTATTATGACTTGTACACAAAATTTGAGTTCATTCCGGATTGATTTTCTATGTTTCGATGTCGATTCTTCAAGAATAAGTAGTATCACATCAAGCAAATGAGCTCCAAATTCAGTTTTGATTGAAGTATTAGATCCGTATTGAAATTACGGAGCCATAGCAAAAAGAATCGTTGAATTCGGACATCGTATGAGAAAGTTATGCCTATTTTCGTAACTGGAACGATTTTTCCGTCGCCGCGAGCGCCCAGGGTAGCGTGGGGCGCTAGCCCTGGCGCTGGGAATTTTTGGGTACTGGAAACTGCGCCACAGGCAGCGCCCCACGCTACCTGTGACCCCCGAAATATCTGAGGGTTTATAAAATGGGGTTTTTGACCATTTTTGACAAAAATAGAGTTGGGGAGCTCGGTTTAGGCGATTTTTGGGCGATTTTCATGGAAAAATATTGGGGTAAGTGTTCCTTATCCTATATTGATTATATTTCATGATTCCATATTCATTTACATCATGAATCCATGAATTTATGGAAGAAAAATCTAATTTTTGTAAAATCTTCCAAAAATGTAAAATGAAGATTTGAAGGTCAATCCGATGTCGGAATTTGATAATTTTTGTATGGTTGGACTCGTATCGGAACAGGTGTTCAGATTTTATAACTTTTGTTGAGTTCCGAGATGTGGGCCCCATGGGCTATTTTTGATCTAAATTTCGGGTTTTTATAGAAAATTAGCATTTTCATATGGAATTGATTTCTATACCTCGTGTTGATTGTATCAAATTATTTTGACTAAGATTCGAGGCGTTCGGAAGCCGAATCACGAGGAAAAGATTTATTGGATTAAAGAATTTGCTTGGATTGAGGTAAGTAACTCTTCTAATCTTGGAGTTGAGGGTATGAACCATGAATATATGTATTTTATGAATTGTTGGGAGGTGACGCACATGCTAGGTGACGGGCGTGTGGGCGTGCACTATAGAAATTATGACATAATTGTTTATGTGGAATGTTATAGTTAAATAACCTTGGTATTTTCCATGCGGTTTTGTGTGTTAAAGAAATTGAGCTGAAAAGCATATTACAAATCATGTTGAGGCTATGTGCCGGTATTATTGGGACCCACAGAGATCATATTGCTGTGAATTATTGTGTTAAATTGAAAAGTCATACTCAGTCATATTCATTTCATTGCATATCATAACTCAGTTTTATGACTATATTTTGATGCATATAAATGTTTTGGGCTGAATGCCCTGTTTTACTAAAATGCCCGAGTGGCTTGATTTGTGAGGATGAGTGTGGATCGGGGCTGCCCGCCTGCAGCATACCTGAGTGAGGCCGAGGGCCTGATTTGTAAGGATGAGTGTGGATCGGGGCTGCCCGCCTGCAGCATACCTGAGTGAGGCCGAGGGCCTGATTTGTGAGGATGAGTGTGGATCGGGGCTGCCCGCCTGCAGCATAACTGAGTGATTTATGCCGTGATTTGGCTTGATATAGCGCTTGGGATGAAGGATCCCCTCCGGAGTCTGTACACACCCCCAGTGAGCGCAGGTACCTACTGAGTGCGAGTGCCGAGTGCCGAGTGCTGAGTGACTGGGAGGAATGAGTGATGGTGAGGTATGCCCGAGTGGAAAGAGTGATTGTGAGGTATGCCCGAGTGGCATGAGTGACTGTGAGGTTTTTGCCCGAGGGGTTGTATATGAGTGATGTTCTGCCCGAGGGGCTGTTTATGATTTTTATCATTGAGTTGCATCACATTGGCATGCACACATGACATACATGCATAGAGATGTATTTCCTCATGCTGTACAACATCACATCACTCATGAGTTTTCACACATTATTGACAGATGGGCATAGTGATGCATTTGTTTTACACGGGTTATCCGGAAAAAAATGAAACATCTTATTTATTATTGACAAGATTTTGGGAGAAATTTATTATTTTCAAACTATTTATATTATTGGAAACTTCGGCAAACGATTTGGGTTTTCACTGAGATATTTGGAAGAAAGAACTACAATTTTTGAAATTATTATTTGGCTGAGTATTTTATCCCTGAGTTATTTATGGTATTATTTGCTTTATGTTGTTATGGATTGTTGTGTACTATTGGTTGTGGACCCGACCTTGGTAGAAGCTCGTCACTACTTTCAACCTACGGCTAGGTTTGTTACTTACTTAGTACATGGGGTCGGTTGTACTGATACTACACTTCTGCACATTGCGTGCAGATGTTGGCTGTTGTTGTTGCTGTGCTCGATAGTTGCGGGACTTGAAGATGTACCTGCGTTCCTGTTGTAGCTGCCTCTTGTTCAGGGTAGCCTTAGATTTATAAAAGCTCTGTTTATGTAATATTCAAACAGACTATGTATTTATTTCATTTCCGCTTTGTATACTCTATTGTTAGAATCTCATGATTTGTACTACCAGTTCTTGGGGAGATGTATCAGTTTTAGATATTTTCTTTTAATTAATTTCATTGGAATTGGATAGTTGAAAATTGGCTTACCTAACAGGTTGGGTTAGGTGCCATCACGACTAGTGGGATTTTGGGTCGTGACAAATGTAAATTAGCGGACAATATAATGAATTAAAAAAGACCATTTAGGGCTTCAATCAGTAAAAAAAGTCTTGACTTTTAAATTTAATACATTTAAGTTCCTTTTTAAAACTTTTGAGTAATTATCAAGCTGACTTTTGAGAATTTGGGTATTATATGGACTTATTCAATAAATTTTGCTTTAATTTAAAAAAGTCTTTAGGGCTTATGTCTCACTAAAAAAACGCGCATTAAACGTCCGGGGCGTACGCCTCTTGAGACTTTCGCCCCACACCATCGTTTCAGGGCGTTTTTGGTGCGTCTCGCCCCGAAAATGCCTTTTAAAGCATTGGATGAGAGCAGTGGCGGAGTCAGAATTTTTGTTAAGGAGTGTCAAAATATATAAAAGTAAACATACTAGGAAATTAAGGGGAGTCAATACATAGTATATTTATATATAATTTATTTTTTTACCTATGATTGTTGTTGTGATACTAATATTGTCTCCTTTTTGTCATTTCGTCTTTTTATTTTATTGAGTCGAGGGTCTTTCGGAAACAGCCTCTCTACTCCTTCGGGGTAGGGGTAAGGTTTGCGTACACACTACCCTCCCCAGACCCCATTACTGAAATTTTACTGGGTCGTTGTTGTTGTTGTAATTTATTTTTTTACCTAGTTACACAATGTATTTTTCCGGCGAACCCTTCCTATAAGGTGGCTCCGCCACTTAATCTTTTACCTCCAAATTAATTGGGAAAACTAAAACCTTAGGAAAGGGAAAAGGAAAAGAGGTGGAGGGCATATTGCGTTGCTTGTGAATCAAGCTTGACCCCCAAGAAGAAGAATGAAAGTAGAGATATTTTGTGGGTCATAGGATGTGGACACTTCACCGACAGCTAATATGCGTGTAGTATGGGCTTGTACGCTAACCGTCTGCGTCTTGGGTTCTCAATTCTCAATTCTCAATTCTCAATTCTCAATTCTCATGTTGTATACGTATAGGACGGTGGCCCCCACCTAATCTCTGTTGCAAGCCCGGTGAAAGAAGAAGCCATTCCTTATCATCTCATCTCGATTAATCGGACTATCTCACCATATGAGAATCCGCTAGAAAATACATTTTACTCATAAAAGACTACCACTAGTTTTATGTGATATTAAGAACTAACTAAAGAAATTAGAATTAATCCCACTTTTTGTCCTTTTGTGCCTACTAGTCACTTTTTCTCATCTCTAATAAATAATCACTAACGTTATTTTCCCTAATTTTTTTATGTCAGCCCCAACCCCTCCTCCCTACTTCCATTGAAGTAAAACCGTTCCATTAGCATTGTCTTCCATTTCATATATGGATGCCATTGTAATGTAATAATGATCTCACTTAACAAGCAACTAGTAATAGAGAACACACTTCTTGAGTCAATACAATCTTCGTTGAGCAGATGATATATCTCGGAGACTTGCAATTAGTATCATTTCAATTTCCTAGAACTTTGCAAAGTGCAAGGTTTCTTTTTTTGGGAACTCACATGTATTAGTACATTTTTTAGTTAGACCATCAAAATCGACAAGCAATCCGACACAAAATCCACAAACATAGAGTAGGTGGGTCCTCCACTTCCCAATTATCTATCGCATTTGAAAATTCAAAGACCAAAAAAGATTGCAACAAACTATGCTAGAAAAAGATAATATATGCTGTACATGTCTTACTATTTTATAATTGCATGAGTAGATTGTCGCCATTGGCACATCTTATTGGGATAACAAATAAAAAAATATGCATCAAATGGCGTGACCTAATAAAATAAAACGGGAAAAAACTATGGGAGGTTAGAACTCAAATTCTAGCGGAGATAAAAATGTGAGGTGAAACTGGTTATCTTCTTAAATTTTGGTGGATTGAGTTTTGTAATGGTCGCGTTGGTGAATTGCTCGAATATCACTATAAAACATATATTATAAAAAATCAAGAATCTATCCTCAAAGAAGACCATCCTTTTTATCAGATTAATTCCTTTTCTTTTTAAGAAAATTAAAATCTACAGAGGCAAAGAAGCAAAGCATCTCTTACACCCCACCGCCTTGTATTTCTTTCCCCTGTAAGCATCTCAGCTTTCCTTAGCTTACAATTAAAAACTTACCATCTTCCCACCTTTTCTTTGAGGAAAAATACATTAAACTAATGTTTTATATCTCTTTTTTATTTAATGCAAATACATGCAGAAAAGTTTGGAATCTCTGCTTACTTTGAAACATCAATGTAGGTCAATTTCTTGCCACTTGTTTTGCATTTTCTGACCCAAATCCAATAAGCTGTACAAATATTCCCCCCCTCTCTCCCTCTCTCTCTCTCTCTCTCTCGTCCTTGAGTTCTTGGGATTTGCATGAGAAACTTGCTTTATACCTTTCAGCTTTGGCCTTAGCTTGCTTTAACTTTTAGTCTTTTACTGCTGCTTTTACAGTACAAACATATTCCCCCCAGCACATTATGACCGCCTTACAGTTCATACCATAATCTCCGTTCTCTCTAATTTCACATTCCCCTTTTTACCTTGATAGGAATTTGGGGTTTCAAATTCTTTGTATTTAAGAAAACTATTTACTCTTTCTGTTGTCAATGTTATAATGAGTATTTTAAGAGCTCCAAAAAATTCTTGGCAAGCAGTTATGACTGCTAATACAACCATTCCTAGTTACTGGCTTAATTGGAGGCTTTTGCTCTGTTCTATTTGGGTTTTAACATCAATGGTGTTTGCAGCTATCCTTGTAATTAAGTATGAAGGTCCGAAAAATGGAAGCAGTGAACATGAACCCCAGAAAGATTCCCCTGGCCTCTTGTATCAAGATGAAGTTTGGAGGCCATGTCTTAAAACTATACATCCTGTTTGGCTTCTTGCATTCAGAGTCTTTGCCTTCATTATTCTTCTTTTATTGCTAATCCTTAATGTTATTGCTGATGGAGGGGACATTTTTTACTATTACACACAGTAAGTAATTCAATTTCTTAAATAAATTGTAGGATATTGAATGTTGCTATCTAAGATTTCATACTCCATTTGCTATTGAACAGGTGGACATTCACATTGATTACTATTTATTTTGCGGTAAGTAAAGGAAACATCTTATTATACATTTTTCATCTTTTATATTATGTTGCTTATGTTACAATGTTTATTTATGTAGCTTGGATCTATTCTCTCAATGTATGGATGTTACCATCATCACAATAAAGTTGGTATTGACGGAACTAATAGTGAGAGGTTAGATGCTGCGTATGGTTCACAAGGATTGGCTACAATTAGAGAAACCTCCATTAGTTCAAATGCTGTAAAACATATGGGGAGAAATGCAGAACAGCCTTATTGCAAAACTGCTGACTTTTGGGGATATGTTTTTCAAATTATTTTCCAGGTATTTGAAGATAATAGGGATTTCACAATGTGATAATTCATATTGTTGTTTCAGTTCAATGAAATTTTTGCCTTTTTTTTTGTTGTTGCTAAAGTTTGTTCCTTTTTCTTGTTAAAGATGAATGCAGGGGCTGTAACGCTTACGGATTGTGTCTTCTGGTTCATACTTGTTCCATATCTGACCATTAAAGGCTACAAGTTAAATTTTGTAAGTAGGCTACACTACCTTAGTCAAGTTCTGCACATTACTGTTGGAAATCTTTCTTTGTTAATTTCTAAATGTTATGTCATCTATCTTGCAGTGGATTATAAATATGCATTCAGTCAATGTTATATTTCTACTTGGTGACACTGCTCTGAATTGCTTGGTAAGTTGCAGATTTTTCATTGATATATACCAATGTGATGTTCATATATTTGATTACTTATCTTAAGTCTCCCATTTCTATGCTATTTCAGCGGTTCCCTTGGTTTCGGATTGGATACTTCTTTTTATGGACAGCAGTTTATGTTATTTTCCAGTGGGCCGTTCATGCCTGCATCTCAATCTGGTAATAATAATGCTGTACCCCTATGTTGTTGCATTTCAATTATGTTTAATCAATCAATTAATTACTAGTTTGAACCAGGTGGCCCTATCCATTCCTTGATCTATCATCTGCATTAGCACCTTTGTGGTATGTACTTCCTATCATGTCCTGAACTATACAAAAAATCCTGAATTTGTTTTGGCAAATAAATTAGCAGATTTACTATTGATTCTTGGTGGTTTTTCTCTTTAATCAAGAAAATGAACTCCCTCATTGCTATTTTCAGGTACTTGTTGGTGGCATTTATGCACATACCATGCTATGGTATTTTTGTTTTGGTTATGAAGCTGAAACACCATTTGTTCTCTAAATGGTTTCCTCAGTCTTATCAGTGTGCGAGATGATACAACAACAACCACGCCCTAAATCCCAATTGGGGTCGGCTATATGAACTCCTCATTGGCCAAGACCAAATAAGAAATTTTCAGCTTTCAAGACGGCTATACTAGGGAAAAAAAAAGAATCTACATATGGCAGAGAATACGACATCATCTCGTGTTTTGAACATTAAACTTGGATATTTGGTCCTTTTTCTGGAAGGAAGAAAGAAAAACAAAATCAAAAATTTTATGTAGCAAAGTAGCTGTGAATCCTTAGAAGTTCTGGTTTGCTAGATGTACATCTTGGGTAGCTATGGAAACAGAGATTTGTTGTTATAAGTTATTGTTGACCTCTTTCTTGCAATGTGTACAGATGATTGAAAATACATACAATATGAATTCTAAAGAACGTCGAGCATTATTTTTCCCTCTTTCTCTTTATCTACTTGATAATGTTCATTGATCTAACTTAAAATTTGAATCTGGTAAAGCTCAATGTGCGCTTTGTCAAATTAAACTGGTAAGACTCTACAAGTCTATTGTTTGATTGATATGAAACAATAGATTTTTCAAAATTTTATGTTATTTAAAAATTAACGCTTGAATTGCTAATTCATTCTTTAAATTTGGATGTCCTTCTGGGTCAGTAACTTGTGAATATCATCAGACTAGATGTTACAGGTTGCAATTTTCTAATTCAGGTGTAATAATAAAGAAAGAATACACCTGAAAATTTTCAAACTACTCCTTTCTTAGGATATAAGTAGTAAATCACCAAAAATACTGGTATTTCTAAAAGTAGTTTTGGCCTCTGGGTCACCTAAGATAAAGAACGTCAAGGGGCCAAATATACCACTTTATTTTCGAAAATGGTCTAAGAATACCCCTTGTTATATTATTCGGTTATTTATACCCTTGCAGTCAAACTTTGGGTTCAAATATACCCATCATTTAAACGGAGGTACACGTGTCATCATTCTGTTGGTCAATTCTAAATATATCCTAATTAATTAAAAAGACCCATTACCCATATCCGAAAAGCAATTTTTTTTTTTGTAAAAACTGAAAAAAACTGAAATTATTTTTATTAAAAACTGAAAAAAACAAAAATATTTTCTTTTTCAGTTTTTACAAAAAAACTGCTTTAGAAAAAACTGAAAAATATTTTCTAAAATAATATTTTTGTAAAAACTGAAACACAAAAGCTGAAAAGCAAATTTTTAAAGCAATTTTTTTTGTAAAAACTGGAAAAATACTGGAATTGTTTTAACTAAAAACTGAAAAAAAAAGATTTTTTTTTTTCCAGTTTTTACAAAAAAACTGCTTTAAAAAAAGTTGAAAAA
This sequence comes from Nicotiana tabacum, assembly GCF_000715075.1. Classification (NCBI taxonomy): domain Eukaryota; kingdom Viridiplantae; phylum Streptophyta; class Magnoliopsida; order Solanales; family Solanaceae; genus Nicotiana; species Nicotiana tabacum. The sequence goes on from NC_134101.1 coordinate 77,212,356, forward strand.
TATTTTCTAAAACAATATTTTTGTAAAAACTGAAAAAAAAACTGTAAAGCAATTTTCTAAAGCAATATTTTTGTAAACACTGAAAAAACAAATATTTTCTTTTTTTTTTCAGTTTTTAGTTAAAAATATTTCAGTTTTTCCAGTTTTTAATTGCTTTAGAAAATTGTTTTTCAGTTTTTACAAAAATATTGTTTTAAAAAATATTTTTCAGTTTTTTTAAAGCCTGGAATTTTATTTTATTTTCGTTTTTTTCAGTTTTTAGTAAAAATAATTTCAGTTTTTTCCAGTTTTTACAAAAAAAAAAATTACTTTTCGAGTATGGGTAATGAGTCTTTTTAATTAATTAGGAGATATTTAGAATTGACCAACGAGACGATTACACATGTCCCTCTATTTAAATGAGGGGTATATTTGCATCCAAAATATGATTGTAAGGGTATAGATAACCCAATAGTATAACGAGAGGTATTCTTAGACCATTTTCGAGAATAGAGGAATATATTTGGCCTTTTGCCCGATAAAGAATAGATGCCATAAAAAACATGTCTAACAGTAATAAAAGCTGTCTAAAGTGTCCACTCTCTACTGTTCAGATCTCAACTTTTTGGTGGGGCAATGACTTCATGCTGGAGAAGAAACTCAGTCCCAGTTAAAAGCTGGTTAAAGGGTGTGATAATGCGACTCATCATTTTTTTATGATTATATCATAAAGATTGAAAGAGGAAAATCATAGAAATAGCTCCTGGTCATAGATTTTGGATTTTTTAAAAAAAAAATAATTTAAAACATTATTTGTTCATAAAATACGATCATTTTTTGAAATAACAATTCAAGTTCCAAAAGCCGGTTTAGGACCGTTTCTGGGTGAATTCTTTTCTGTCAATCACAAAACTTGAATATTTTTTTAAATAAAATATATGTCCAAACACAACTTTAATTTCCAAAAATTATTTTTCAACACAACTTCAAAACTCCTTTCAAATTTCAATCAAATCTATATCCGAACGCTAGCATTGTTTCTGCGGGATTATTTCAAATGGGATACGGAATTCTGGCTTTTATCTTTTGAAAAAGTCCAATTGGCTCTTGGCTTTCATGTTTTAACAGGTCCCATTTGCCCTTTTAATTTACGAAAGGACTGGATTTGAACATACTCCTGTGTTTCAATTTTGTTTCAATTTAGATAAGATTGTTTGACTCGACACGGAGTTTAAGAAAAAGAATAAGACTTTTAAAACTTGTGATTTTAAAAGTTTAAGGGGTAAAAGCTTTGTGGGGCCATGATATTTGTGTGGTTATAAAAACTTCTCATTAAGAGTAAAATGGGTAAAATGAAGAGTTTAAAGTTGAATTATTTCTAAATTTAGAAATGTGTCATTTATTTTGGAACAAACTAAAAAGGAAAGTACCTCATCTAATTTGAAACGGAAGGAGTAACTCCCAATACCTCTATTTACCCTAAAAAAATATATAACAATTAAATTTGTATGTGGTTTTAAGAATACGCGGATTAATTCAATACAAACGATAAATTGCGTTAGATTAAACAGATAAAGGACATAATAGATTGTCAAACCACTGGGGGGGGGGGGTGATTCTGGACTCAATAACAGCCTTAATGAGATGCCTGCCCTCGATCCCGGACTCACAATAACGAAGCACTCATGAACAAGAGTAAGAACTTTGAATAACAGAGAAAATAAGAGTATATTACCTTGATATGCGTGTTATAATGTCCCTAATGAATAATGAGACCCCCTTTATATAGTATGAGAGTTTTACTCTAAGTACAATTCCATAAAAGGTAAAAATCTTGTGTTTAACTAATCACCGGTTCTCTGCCGATACGTGCCGAGATCCACGTTGTGATATCCGGCTAGTCGCGGACATCACAATCTTTTATTGGTCGTGCTCCATTATCTAGTAATGCTCTCCGAGGCTTTGAGATTCGAACCGAACCTGGGGGTCACGGCCCCGATACTCCTGAGGGCGAGTGGTTCCTTGCCTCGATTCCGGTTCTTTGCCTTTACATTTCTTGCTCCGTTCACTTCATCAGAAATTGAGGCGTCCCACGAGCTCGGTTTCACCCTTATACAGATAGTCCTCTCGTTTCTCGGAGAGTAAGTTCACGGAAACGACGAGAAACGATATGAGCACCTCGATTCCTTTTTCAATACGTCGTGATAGAAATAACAAAGAATCCAAAACGTTCTGTCAGTCGCGTCATAATGACTTCAAACGCGTGTCGTCCATCGACAGACCGTCTCCGGACACAAAACGGCGCGAAGCCTCTATAAATACTCCCTTCATTCGTTCAATTTTTACTTTACCAAGTTTCTACCTTCGTACCTTCAGGATATCACTGCCTCTCTTCATACCCCATCATTTTTAACTTCGTTTTTTCAAGATTTTTCAGCAAATTGCAAGTTTTTATTTATCTTCTACCCAAACCAGTGCGTTTGATTTTTTCAGCAAACTTTTACCCTTCATCTCCTAATCTTCTTTCTCACTTCTTCAAACCTTTTTCCAGATAATAATGACAAAAACTTCCAAGACTGTTCCCCAAAAAGTTGCTTCTTCTTCTTCACGGCTGACCACCAAAGTCGAGGAGACTGCTCCCGATGTGGTTGACCTAGATAGGTCCGCTCCGGGTACGGCTACCGATGAACCGACAACCGAGCCTCCCTTGAAAATGTTCGTCCCCGGGGGGTGTTCGGTCGCAGACGACATTAAGGTCGAAATGCCCTCATCGGTGCAAGGCCGATGCGAGGCGATATCTAGGTACATTTGCTCCATCACCGAGGCTGTCCTTCCTGCGGTTCGTAAGGACTGCGGCTGGGCGGATAAGGACATAATAATCCCTGGACCCGATGACGACATTACTACTCATGTTGAGGGGTATCTGAGTATTTACACTTACCCCTTTACACTAGGCGCGGTGGACCCGGTTATTCTAGACTTCTGTAGGAGGTATGAAGTGTGCCTCGGTCAGATCCACCCATCGTTATGGAGGATCGTAATCCTCCTTTGTTTTTTTGTGAACAAAATCGACTCCTGCTTGTTCACCATCGATCATCTACTCCGCATGTACAATCCCCGAATCTTCTGGGGGGGACTGATAAAACTCATACGCCGGGCTAGCAAAGCCCCACTTTCAAGCATCGACGAGAATCGGGATCGGGGCTGGCAGGGATGTTTTGTCCGGGTGAGGACCGCGGACTTATTCCCTGCCGAGTTCAGGCCATTCCCCGAGAAGTGAAATATATCACGTAAGCATAACTTTCTTTTAAATGTTGATTTTATTTTATCTCCCTTTCTCTCATCGGTATTTGCTGTGATGCAGCCCTTGCTCGAGTCCCAAATGCCATTCCTCGGCTCAAGGAGTGGATTGAGGGCATTTGCTCGCAGATGCCTTATTCTGAGCGCTCATGGCGCGAGCTCTCGAAGGGCCGTTGGGAGGCTTGTTCTCACGGTAAGATCTCTTTCCCGAATAAGTAACATTAGGCTCCCCTTTTAGCATCACATTCTCATTTCCTTTCTGTTCTTTTCGCAGGCTTGCCTAAAACCATTGAGCTTATGCCTTCAGTAGGGGATGAGAACTTGTCCGTTGATCCCTCCGCCTCGGGACAACTCGGGGCTGCTGCCGGAGAGAAGAAGAAAAGGAAGTCTCCGAGTTCCCCAAGCTCGGAGAAGAAGAAGCCAATGAGAAGATTGGCCCACAAGCCAAAAGAGAGTTCTGGCTCTCGAGCACCTGACTCGGACTCGCTTTATCGGCTCAGGGATGAGCCCGGGGAGGATGATATTCTTGTGGACCGTAGACCGATCTCCCCCGAAGAGCGATGGTTGTTGAACATGAGATTTATAAGGCCAATCTCCCTCAAATTAGGGAGGTTGATGAGGAGATCGGAGCCGAGACTTTCTGGGATACCGGCCATGCCCGAAAAGAGGCACCCAGTGTAATAGATATTTAGGGTCGCCTTCTTATACCGAGTCCATGCTCGAAGAGGCTCGAACGACGAATGAGCGATCCAACATAGGGGCTCATGGTGTTGACGATCCCCTCCGTTCCTTTTTTAAAGGTGTGGACTCAACCTCCTTGGAAGACTTCTCTGGGTTGGGTGATTTGGAGGTGCCGAGGAAAAACCCATCTTCGGAGGTCGGTGGGCTGAACTCGAGCCCAAAATTAATCAATCGATTCCCCTCCCCGAGCATGGATCCCGGCCGAAAGTGGTCAATAATCATCACCGTCCTAGAGGATGCCCGGGTTCTTTCCTCCCCAGTTGGAGTAGCTAGCTACCTCCAGTGCCTGGTAACCGAAGAAGACTAGGCAAAAATGAACGAGGTGGATACGCCCTTGTTCAATGAAGTACAACAGGCGCTGAACCGGGTAAGGCATCATTACACTCTTTCACCTTCAGATTTAGTTTTTGATATCTCTCATGCCTTTTCTTTTTTATATTTTTTGTTGGCCTCGGTACTTCATCATGAAAGTTTTCTCTGGTAATGGGCTGAGGTTAAACAGCTCGAAGCTGAGGTCAAGGTGCATGCTCAGAAGAGGGACATGTATAAGCTTCTCAGCGAGCAATGTTATGAAGAAGTCAAGAGTCTCCAGGCTGAGTTGGATACGGCTCAGAAGGAGCATGCCGACCTGGTGGAACAGGTAAAGATTTTTGAAGTTAGTGATGACGAGTTAGACATGGTGACTAACGGACAAACCTCGCAGGTCTAGCAGAAGGTTAATAGGATCAACCAACTCCGAGCTGAGATGAACGGGGTCAAGGCCATGGCCGAAGGGTGGAAAGGAAAACAAACCGATTGGCTATGAAGTAGGAGACTGCCCCGGAGTAGCTGGCATCGGTGGAGGTCCAACTCCGAGTGGCGAGTGAGAAAGCCGAATCACGGGCTCAATCAACCGAAGACCTCCAGTCTCAACTAGGCTCGGCCATTGTGATGTGTGGCTATAATTCCATAGTTTCGTACATTATGTGCCTTGCATTTTACATACTTTAATGATAAATTACACTTTATTTGTGCATAATGGAGTCTATTTTATGTGTAGGTGAATTGGAGATGAAAGTAGAGCAAAAGGGATACTTAAACGTTGAAAGTGTGCCCAAGAACAGTGAAAATGAGAGACTAGGCTTTAGCCTGGCGAGGCCAGCCAAATTCCAGGTGTTAGGCTAGCGACGCCAGGCCTAACGCCAGGTCCAATCCGAGTTTTGAAGACTTAATTCGTTACAGATTTGACTAGGACCCGGCCCACACGTTTAGGGTTTCTTCTACACATATAAATAAACCTAAAACACCACTTGGAAGGGGTATTTCAGCATCCATGTTTTTGGGCAGCCAAAGGCAAGGAGAGCTGGTGGAATCACCTCTTGGGAGTTAGAATATTCTATTTCTACATCTTTTCATCTTTACTCTGTATTTTAATTATGCAAAATATTTGGGATATTATTACTATGAGTATGAGTAGCTAACTTCCTAATCTAGGATTTTGATTGAACTTATTGAAGGAAGATTTTCTTGTTATGTTAATATAGATTTGCCGTAGTATTTTCTCTATTTGTTCAACTATATTATTCTTGTGGTTGATTGAAGGCCCCTCAATTAGCTGTGCCTATTTAGTATGTATTACTCGGGAGAGAGTACATATTTAGGTAGTTGTTGAATAACATCACTCTTAAATGTATATGGGGGATCAATACGGAGGTTTAAAGGTGGGTTTAGGGATAACGAAACTTTGATGCGATCTGAGTGAGCTGTACTTAATGCCAGCTAGCGTAATTCGGGAGAATATGCCTAGTAAATTGTGGTAATTACTCGAGAAAGAGTTACGACATTTCGAGTGCTCATGGTCGATAGAGAAGACTTAGGCAAATTTATAGGAAACGTAGCGGAAAGGATTTTGACAATAGGGGAAATCACAACTCTAGACCTCCTTAGTCTTGTATAGAATTTCATCCATGTTAGTTGATAATTTTACTGCTTTATAATATTTGCTAGTTAATTAGTAGAAATAAAAATCAAATCTTTATAACTAAAAAATTATTTAAACTTGTGTTTCTTTGCAATATTGAACAACTGTAGCTAAGCCTTAGTTCTCTGTGGGATTCGACTCCGGACTTATAAACCGGATTATATTTGCAACGACCTCTTAGTCCTTTTTATAAGGCATAGTTGGGCGTGATCAAATTTTGGCGCCGTTGCCGAGGAGCTAACGGTTTAGCTGTAGGTGTATATATTGCTAGGTTGCAAGTTTGAACTTTTATTTTTGCGTTCTTGTATTTGATTTTTTTTATTTTTGTTTTACTTGTTAATTTTAGAAACATGGCATCTTGGAATTATGACACTTTTGATGTTGGTAATTCTACTTTTGATCCTCCTTATGCATATTGTGGAGAAAACCACCCATGACAAAATTATCAAAATATTCCTGAGAGCGAGTTATGTGCACCAACTCAATCTTATGTGTGGAATGTGTGGTGGTCAAGATGGTCACTTTCATGGTTGGCTTATATGTCTTATCCTCCCCCAACCCCTTACTTTAATGGTTCTACATTTTCATGTGAAGTGAATAAGAACAAAGAATCTTGGGAAGCTGACCTGAAGGAGATCAAAGATATGTTAAAGGTCCTCATGGAACAATATGATGAGAAATTACTGCAGATACAAAGGCAAGAGGCAACTATTCACAACTTGGAGGCTCAAGCTAATAAACTAATTGAACCTTGTAAAGTGCAACAAGCTTACATTGTGGATAATAGCCAAGAAGAGCATGAATGGGCCGCAGAAATTGCCATTATAATGGAGGAGTTGAGAGTAGAATTTGACCAAACCAACCAACTAGAATTTGATGATGCCTATGTTGTAGAAGAGATACTAGAGTCAAGCAAGGACATTGATGATACATATTTAGTTGACTCTAGTGTCATTAGTGTTGAGGATGTAGACAGTCCCAATGTTCATGTAGTTGAACGCATTGGTCCACACTCCAAGCATTTTTCCACATTGTGTTTGGATGATGATATAGAAATAGAGTCATCCGAGCCACTTGAGGAGTCAGGGAATGAGGATCAAAGCGCCTACATTCTGAAATGCTTCTTGCCAGAAAGTCGGGAATACACATCTCATCTAAAGGTCAAGAAGTGCAGAATACTATATTGTTTTATTGGGCCAGTCAGATTCATTCCACCACCCAGGAGCATGATAATAGAGCAGAATCAAAATTTGGAGTCCAATTCATAAGTTCAAAGTGGAGGCAGAAAGTGATTCGTGTCGTGCCGCGACGTTAAATCAAGCGCTTGTTGGGAGGAAACCCAACTTTACTGCTTTATTTTATTATTATTTTTGTAGTGTCAATTTTTACTTTTCTAGGAGCATGGAAAGCTAAGCTATTGGAAGTATGCAACAACAAACTAGATAGTTGGAACTAAGTGTGAGGTACCCGCACAAAGGACCAAGCCTGGGAGAAGTCTGAGTACCCCATGAGTTGCTAGTGCTTCGGCCTTTGGCCTACCAGGAAGTCTCTTTTACCCTATTATTAGTTATGGTGTGCATTGGGGACAATGCACAATTTTAAGTGTGGGGTGAGAAGATTGTCTAGGTGACTTTCTATGCTATTTTAATTATGTTAGTTTAATTGAATTTTTTTAGAGAACAGAAATAGAAAAGATTGGACTTTTCCTGACGATGGATCTATTAGACAATTTTCTTGAGGGATTTAAGTCAAAAGGAAAAATACAAAAAGATTTTCTTTTGTTAGGTAGTGTAGCAATTCCCCCTTGGTTTTTCTTTGTACCGCCGATCTTTTTCAAGGGTTTTGTTTGAACCGGGTGTAGTTAGTTTTATTTGTTTTTAGGAATAGGAACCATTGTGCCATGAATTGAATTGAAGCAATATCTCTTAGCTTTGTTATACCTTGAGAATAGTTAGTACTATGGTTGTGACGCTTAGGCTCGGGTTTTGACTCTCGCATAAGTACCTTAAATTGTAGATTCTTAATTTTGCTTAACTGCTTTGACTGAAGCATCGCGATGAAACCAATTTTGAGTGAGTTATGTGCCATGTCTGTGTGAGGTTTTGTATGTATTCTATGCATTGCATTTGATGTCTAGAACTTGCCTCGTGTGTTTGCAAAGTGAAATAGTAGTATTGTTCAGTCTAGGAAGTGATATAGGCATTTCTGTGTTAAGCCAGATATATAAAGTTTACCCACCTAAATGTTATGTACCGTAGTTAACCCCGTTGAGCCTATAATCTTATTTCTTTGGTAACCACATTACAAGTCGTATCCCGTTGTTTTAATCGATCATATATTTGAACCTTTTCACCTCTCATGAGCACTTATATTGTTATGAACTTTGTAAAAGTTAAAGTGTGAGGTGGTTGGTTAGGCTTTGGTGTGGAACTAATGAAATAAGGAGAAATGTGCATTGTTTTGAAAAAGTAAGAGCCACTTGAATTGAAAAAAAGAAAGAAAAGAAAAATTAGTTGTATTGCTGTGAAAAATATTCCTTGATAGTGGTGACTCTTGATGTAATTGTGCTTAAAGAAATATGGAGTTAATATATATTGAGGTGAAGGTGGAGTTATGGTTTGACATAGGTATGTGATGTGTGTTAAAGTATATGTATTAAAGTGCTTAAGGGAGGTGTAGTCACTTATATCCAAATGTATCCTACCCGACCCGCAGCGTACATTACAACCAATGAAAGTCCTACTTGATCTTAGACTGAATGAACTCGATTAGTAGAGTATTACACTACGGGCAAGCCTTTGGTTCATCTTTTGTAGCATATGAATGTTATTTCTGAGAGCGAGTGAATTCTTCCTATATTGAGGGCACATGATTCATAAAGAAAAGGTAATGTTGTTGACATCCACGTTAGAGTAAGTAAGTGAATTGTGAATAAGGCATGGTATTTGTGAGTCGAATCTTGAGACGAGGATGTCACACTTGTGTGCTTAAACTATTTTAAAAATTCTTGATGTAATGAGTTAGGAGAATTGCTTAAAAAGGCCGTATCTATAAGTGTAGTTTTATTGCTCGAGGACGAGCAATGTTTAAGTGTGGGGTATTGATGTGTGGCTATAATTCCATAGTTTCGTACATTATGTGCCTTACATTTTACATGCTTTAATGATAAATTACACTTTATTTGTGCATAATAGAGTCTATTTTATGTGTAGGTGAATTGGAGATGAAAGTAGAGCAAAAGGAATACTTAAACGTTGAAAGTGTGCTCGAGAACAGTGGAAAGGAGAGACCAGGCTTTAGCCAGGCGAGGCCAGCCTAAGGCCAGGCTAGACCAGGCTTTAGCCAGCCTAAGGCCAGGCTGAACCAAGCTTTAGCCTGGCGAGGCCAGCCAAATTCCAGGCGTTAGGCTGGTGACGCCAGGCCTAACGTCAGGTGCAATCCGAGTTTTGAAGACTTAATTCGTTCCGGGTTTGACTAGGACAAGGCCCACACGTTTAGGGTTTCTTCTGCACATATAAATAGACCTAAAACACCACTTGGAAAGGGTTTTTCAGCAGACACATTTTTGGGCAGCCAAAGGCAAGGAGAGTTGGTGGAATCACCTCTTGGGAGTTAGAATCTTCTATTTCTACATCTTTTCATCTTTACTCTGTATTTTAATTATGCAAAATATTTGGGATATTGTTACTATGAGTATGAGTAGCTAACTTCCTAATCTAGGCTTTTGATTGAACCTATTGAAGGAAGATTTTCTTGTTATGTTAATATAGATTTGCCGTAGTATTTTCTCTATTTGTTCAACTATATTATTCTTGTGGTTGATTGAAGGCCCCTCAATTAGCTGTGCCTATTTAGTATGTATTACTCGGGAGAGAGTACATATTTAGGTAGTTGTTGAATAACATCACTCTTAAATGTATATGGGGGATCAATACGGAGGTTTAAAGGTAGGTTTAGGGATAACGAAACCTTGATGCGATCTGAGTGAGCTGTACTTAATGCCAGCTAGCGTAATTCGGGAGAATATGCCTAGTAAATTATGGTAATTACTCGGGAGAGAGTAATGACAGTTAGAGTGCTCATGGTCGATAGAGAAGACTTAGGCAAATTTATAGGAAACGTAGCGGAAAGGATTTCGACAATAGGAGAAATCACAACTCTAGACCTCCTTAGTCTTGTATTGAATTTCATCCATGTTAGTTGATAATTTTACTGCTTTATAATATTTGCTAGTTAATTAGTAGAAATAAAAATTAAATCTTTATAACTAAAAAATTATTTAAACTTGTGTTTCTTTGCAATATTGAACAACTGTAGCTATGCCTTAGTTCTCTTTGGGATTCGACTCTAGACTTATAAACCGGATTATATTTGCAATGACCGCTTAGTCCTTTTTATAAGGGATAGTTGGGCGTGATCACATTGCCGAATGGGATGCCCTCGGCAAGGAGCTCGAAACAGCAAAGTCTGTGTCGGAAATAACCAGGGCTGATGCTGAAGAGATGGTGGCCCAGTACAGGACTGATGCCGAGGCAACTCAGGACCGCATGAAAGTTACTGTTGAGTACGTGAAGTGCTTGTTCCGAAAGGAGGCTCTCAAGGAGGTCCATGCACGGGGTTTTGACCTGTCAGCCGAGATCGAAGATACGAAAAGGCTTGAAGCTGAGGCCAAGAAGCTGGCTGACCTCGAGGGTGAGGAAGGCTCTGAGGGTTCCGGTGAACCCTAGGATGGAGAAGACCCCGACGACTCCGGTGACGAGGCGGGTTCTGGTAAATATCAGGCTTAGGTGCCTTAGGAATTTTTTTTGTTTCTGCATTTTGTTCATTTTGTTGAGTCTGTCATCGTTGGCCTTTGTAAAAGAATTTTATTGGAATGTATATAAGGCTTTTTCCCCTTTGGCAATTTTTAAGTTTGTTTCTTTTGGCTTACCCTTCATGATTGCAAATATTTCAAATACCTTAGCACGGAATAAAACGTAGTAATAAGGTCTTGTTCGGAGGTTTGAACAAGAATCATTCTCGATGTAAATTTTGTTTCAAACTTGTGGGGGGCTCGGTATGACCGGAAGCTTTCCTCGAATTTATTGTTTAGATGCTTTTAGATTGTAGTTTTGTCGAGGGTAGCCTTTGAACCAGTTTGGAATTTTTGAATGCCTTATGTTTAGATTACGGGCTTCGGACGTCTCTGAGCCACTTCTAGGGTGGCCGTAGCCTTTTAAGTTAAGCTACTGCCTAATAAGCTTTGTACTTCCGGGCTTCGATACCCGAGCCATCCGAACTTGCCTTAGACAATAGTCCCCGAGTGGGGGTGGACATAGCCTTTTAAGTTTAGGCACTGCCTAATAGGCTTCTGTGCCTCCGGGCTTTGATAGCCCGAGCCATCCGAGGTTGCCTTGGACGACAATGCCCGAGTGGGGGTGATCTCTTAGATCTGGATAGAGGCGACCCTTGGGCTCGATATCCTTAAGGAACAAAATGTAATAGTCTTAAGGGGAAAAATATGTATCTGCAAGGTAGAAACTTTCTTTCATCCCAGTGTGCAATATACAAGATTGTAAGTGTGTATAAACTTTGTGTTATGGCTTAGGTGGTCTACGCGGGCACTGTTAACTTGACCATTTGTCCCTTACAATAAATCTTGTCCACCGAGTCTAAACTGTTCAAGCATAAAGTTTCCTTCCTTGCTAAAATCATTACCCGAGGTGATGGCCCTCAGTATTCGAGGTCGATCGTCGAGAGGGATCGGATACTGATGACGCGACTATCGATTCTAGTTCATAACTGGTATTTGATTCTAAGTTAGCCCGATCCACTGTTGCCTCATTAAAAATCTTGCCGGAAAATCCATTTAGGATAAAACCGGTTCAAGGGAAAAAGAGTGCAACACGTGCTTTTAGGCCTAACAACTGCATCATTCTTTGGTTGTTTCTTGCAAGTGTTAGTTCAATTCACAATATATGTAAAGAAAAGAATGAATGAGGTCATACCTTAGCAGTAGTATCGTTTTAAGTGGGTCACATTCCAGTTGTTTGGTATTCGCTCACCGTTCCCTTATTCGAATTTGTATGAACCTTTACCGGTAATCTCAATAATTCGATATAGACCTTCCAAATTCGGTCCCAATTTCCCTTAGTTCGGGTTCCGGGTATTCAGTGTCACCTTTATTAATACCAAGTCCCCGATATTGAAGTGTCAGAGTTTGGCTCTCCGGTTGTAATACCTTTCGATCATTGTTTTTGGGCAGCTAACCGGACGAGGGAGGCCTCGCGCCTCTCATTCAGTAGTTCTAGTCACGTCCTCATGGCCTCACCGTTTGACTCTTCAGTCGCATATCAGAACCTAAAACTCGGTTCTCCGATCTCGACCGGTATTAGCGCTTTGACGCCATAGACCAACGAGAATGGGGTGGCCCCGATACTAGATTTTGAGGTTGTACGGTATGACTACAGGACTTCGAGCAAAATTTCCTTCCATTTTCCTTTGGCGTCGGTCAGTCTCTTCTTAAGGTTTTGGAATATGGTCTTGTTTGTAGACTCTGCCTACCCGTTCCTACTAGGGTGATAGGGTGTTTATAGGATCCTTTTGATCTTATAGTCCTCGAAAAATTTGCTCACCTTACTGCCGATGAACTGCTTCCCGTTGTCACATACGATCTCGGCCGGCATTTTGAATTGACATATTATGTGGTCCCAAATAAAATCAATAATCTTTTTCTCCCTGACTTTCTCAAATGCCCGAGCTTCAACCCATATAGAAAAATAGTCAGTTATAAATAATATAAATTGAGCCTTACTAGGTGCCCATGGCAGGGAGCCGACGATGTCCATTCCCCATTTCATGAATGGCCAAGGCGACAAGACCGAATGCAGCAGCTCCCCGGGCTGGTGGATCATCGGTGCGTGCCTCTAACAGCCATCGCATCTCCGTACAAACTCAGAATCTTTATCCATATCAATCCAGTAATAGCCGGCTCTGATTATTTTACGGACTAACGATTCGGCCCCTAAGTAGTTTCCGCAGGTGCCTTCGTGAACTTCCCTCAAAATGTATTCGGTGTCTCCTGACCCCAAACATATAGCAAGCGGGCCATTAAATGTTCTTCTGAATAGGGTGTTATCTTCGGACATGCTGAACCTGGCTGCCTTCGTACATAGAGCTCTTGATTCTTTAGAATCCGAGGGTAGCTTCCCGATCTTCAGGTAATCTATTTACTTGTTTCTCCAGTCCAGGTTAAGCTTGTCGAGTTTATCTCGGCATGGCCTTCTTCCACTACCGATTTCATGAGTTGTCGACCGTTCTTGAGTTGAACTCATCGTCATTAACGGATGACCCAAAATTAGCTAGAGCATTGGCTTCGCTGTTTTGATCCCGGTGTACATGCTGCAGTGTCCACACCTTGAATCGATGTAGTGTTACCTGTAGTTTATCCAGGTATCTTCGCCTTCATTCCTCTTTCACCTCAAACGTCCCATTGACTTAATTCACCACAAGAAGAGAATCACATTTAGATTCGATCACTTCAGCCCCCAGGATTTTAGCCAATTCGAGACCTGCAATCATGGCCTCATACTCGGCCTCATTGTTAGTCAATTTCACAGTTTTAATAGATTGTCTAACTACGTTACCCGTGGGTGGATTTAACACGATGCCAAGCTCGAACCTTTTTGCGTTCGAGGCACCGTCCGTAAAGAGGGTCCAAATTCCCGAGGAAGTCTCCGAGTTCAACAACAATTCCCTTTTGACTTCGAGTATTAAGGTCGGCGTGAAGTTAGCCACGAAGTTTGCCAAAATTTAGGATTTGATGGCGGTTAGGGGTCGATATTCGATATCGTACCTGCTAATTTCCATGGCCCATTTGGCTAATCGTCCTGAGAGCTCGGGTTTATGCATTATGTTTATTAATGGGTAAGTAGTTACAACACATATGGGATGACACTGAAAATACGGCTTTAACTTCTGGGAGGCGCTTAGCAAAGCGAGCGCCAACTTCTCCAGGTGAGGATACCTAGTTTCGGCCTCGCCCAAAGTCTTGCTAATATAATAGATAGGAAATTGTGTACCTTCCTCTTCCTGGACTAGGACCCCACTTACCACTATCTCGGATACCGCTAAGTACATATACAATTGCGCGTCTGCCTTCAAAGTATGAAGCAAAGGTTGGATCGAAAGGTACCGCTTGAGTTCTTCCAAATCTTGTTGGCACTCTCGTGTCCACGAGAAGTTATTCTTTTTTTTTTTTTAACATAAGAATCGATGGCTCTTATCGGAGGACCTTGAAATGAACTGGCCCAAGGCGGCTATGCACCCGGTTAGCTTTTGAATGACCTTGACATTGTCCATGACGGTGATGTCTTCTATGGCCTTGATCTTATCGAGATTGATCTCGATTCACCGGTTGGACACCATAAACCCGAGGAAATTTTCGGATCCGACCCCGAATGCATTTCTTCGGGTTCAACTTCATATTGTATTTCTTTAGTATGTTAAAGGTTTCTTCCAAATGTTCTAATCAGTCCTCTGCTCGCAGGGACTTTACTAACATGTTGTCAATGTAAACCTCCATCGATTTTCCAATTTGTTCTTCGAACATCCGGTTTACTAGGCGTTGGTAAATGGCACCGATATTTTTTAATCCGAACTGCGTTACATTATAACAATAGGTGCCATATTTATTGATGAAGGAAGTTTTTTCCTGATCACCCGAGTCCATCCGGATTTGGTTGTACCCGGAATAGGGGTCGAGAAAGCTGAGGATCTCATGGTCGGCCGTCACATCGATCAAGCAATCGATGTTGGGTAGAGGAAAAGAGTCCTTGGGGCATGCCTTGTTCAGGTCTTTGTAGTCTACACGCATTCTTAATTTATTTTCCTTTCTAGGGACCACTACTACGTTTGCTAACCAATTCGGGTACTTAACTTCCCGAATAGAGCCTATTTTAAGGAGTTTAGATACCTCGTCTTTGACGAATGCGTTCTTGAATTCGGAAGAAGGCATCCTTTTCTATTTAACCGGGCGAAACTTCGGATCCAAGCTCAGCTTGTGAGTAGTTATTTTTGGCGGGATCCCTCTCATGTCAAGATGGGACCAAGCGAAACAATCTATGTTAGCTATAAGGAATTCAATGAGTTTTTTCCTGAGCTCAAGACTTAATCTCGTGCCCAGGTATATCTTCCGATAGGGCAGGTGCTCGATCAGTATGACTTGATCCAATTCCTCAACCGTTGACTTGGTGGAATCAGAATCGTCAGGGGCTATGAAAGACCTGGGAACCCCGTAGTCGTCGTCCTCGCTCGTGTCCTGCTTTCTTGGTACGGTCGGAGCCGGTGTCAGTGATTGCTATTTGGTTTCTTCCTTGGTGACCGAAATTGGGTTCTTTGATGTTGAGAGTGCAGATATCGGGACCACCTCATTGACTGCGAATATCTTTTTTACGGCCGGTTGCTCTCTGTAAACTGTTTTAACTCCTCCTGGTATGGGGAATTTCAACACCTAGTGTAATGTCGAGGGCACTGCCCTTATGTTGTGAATCCATGGCCTTCCGAACAGAACATTGTACCTCATATCTCTTTCGATCACGTAGAACTTTGTTTACTCAATAATTCCGGCGGTATTCACCGGTAGGGTTATCTCCCCTTTAGTGGTCTCACATGCCATGTTGAATCCGTCTAGAACTGGACTATAGGCACAATTTGGTCTTGTAGACCCAGTTATTCTACGACCCTCGATTTAATGATATTGGCCTAGCTACCTAGATTAATTAACACACCCTTAATTGTGTGGTTACACGATGCCTCCAACGTCCAGTGCATCATTGTGTGGTTGCACGATGCCTTCAACGTCCTCGTCGTTGAAAGATACAGTTTCTTTTAGCACATAATCTCGAGTACGTTTTCCCCTTGTGATGGACACTTTGGTGCGCTTTAACATTGGCCTCTGGGGGACGTCAACCCTACCAATGATCATATTTATGAGGTGTTGAGGTCCTCTTGCTCGATCTGCTTGTTGGAGTCCCTATTCCTGAAGTTATTTTTGGCTCGATCACTCAGAAAATCTCGCAGGTGTCCATTGTTGAATAACCGGGATACTTCTTCTCTTAGTTATCGACAATCTTTGGTTCTGTGGCCGTGAGTGCCATGATATTTACACATTAGGTTGGGGTCCCTTTGGGCAGGATCAGATTGTAATGGTCGAGGCCACTTAGTATCTTTGATGCGTCCGGTGGCTGATACGATGGCGGCAACGTCGACGTTGAAGTTGTACTCCGATAACCTTGGTGCTTCCTTAGACCCAATGGGTCTGTCAAAACCATTTTTGCTCATGAATCCTCGGTTATTCTGACCTCGGTCGCTCCTTCTTTCACTTCTTACAGTGTTGCGTCCGGACCCATTACCTCTTCGATCTTCATTATACGGTTGATACCGATCTATATTCGATCTTGGTTCACGATCAATGTCTCTCTTGAATCTGTCACCAACTCTGACGGTATAAACAGAGTCGGAAGGGGCCCCGAGTTGATCGTCTTCGACCTTGATTTTTGATTGGTACTGGTTATGGACGTCGGCGCAAGTTACTGCCGGGTATTCTATCAGATTTTCCTTCAACTACTGTGAAGCTAGTGAGCTTCGGGGATTGAGTCCTTGGGTGAAGGCCTGAACAGCCCAATTATCTGCGACCGAAGGCAGGTTCATTCGTTCCATTTGAAACCTCGATACGAATTCCCTGAGCATCTAGTTATCTCTTTGCTTTACCTTCAAAAGGTCTGATTTCCCAATCTAGACCTTGATGGCCCCGGTGTGTGCTTTTACAAAGGCGTCTGCAAGCATAGCAAACGAGTCAATAGAATTATAGGGTAAGTTGTGATACCATATCATATCTCCTTTCAACAAGGTCTCTCTAAACTTCTTCAACAGAACAAATTCGATTTCATCATCTTCCAAGTCATTTCCTTTGATGGCACACGTATAAGAGGTCACATGTTCGTTGGGATCGGTTGTCCCATTATACTATAGAATTTCGGGCATACAAAACTTTTTTGGGATCGGCTTCGGAGCTGTGCTCGGAGGGAAAGGCCTTTGGACAAATTGTTTCGAATCCATCCCCTTCAGTATCGCTGGTGCTCCCGGGATTTGATCGACCCTGGAGTTATAGGTCTCCACTTTTTTGTCGTTGGCTTCGATTTTCTTTTCTCCCGATTCCACCTATTTTGTCAGTTCCTCAAGCATCTTTATTATCTCGAGGTTGGTCCCGGGTTCTGCTTCACCTGGCCTTTTTGTGGACGGTTCATTCCTACGGGTGTTTTCCCTAGACGATCCGAGCTCAACTCTGCTGGGGGATCGACTTTGGTTCTGCAACTGGGCTACCGCTGCATGTTGAGCCTGTAACATTTCGAAGATCATGCGCAAGTTGATCCTGTCACCTTCGCCGTCGTATGTGCTCCGAGCTATCGACCAGGCTCCCTCGTGAATGTTGTTTTCGGGGTCAGTAGGCAAGTTTGCTTCGATAGCCATGTGTGAGTTAGTATCGATCGGATCAACGACTGGGACTCCATTGGGATCAGCAGGGTGACGAGCTCGAAACACACACCTAAATTATACTCGCTAATCAAATATAGTATAATATAATATTATATCCACAGGGATTGGATTTAAACAGTATTCTCGTAGTTACTAGCTTGGTTGCTATCCAAGATGATCAACAATTAAGATTTATATGATTTCTAACTAAAATTACTAAGAGTCCTAAGCTATTGACTAGTGACAATCGAAATAAATATAAGCAAGGAAGTTATCAATGGGAGAAAATAAGAGTTGATAGGATATGTGCAAGATAATTTTTTGGGATCTAACTCTAGATAATTCACTTCTAATGTTTAAGTGAGTCTCTCGATTTCACTCAATTATTAGTTCAAACGTTCAGCAGAAATTTCTCTCTCGATTAAGTCTTAATCTCACAAGATGAACCAATTTAAGTACGTGAAGATATGCAAGAATGTGTAGTGGATTGGTCTTTAGGAGAACCTCTTTCGATATTCTCCTAACTAGGTTTAATCAATGATTCAACTAGCCACTTTCGATTACTAAGAAGAATTAATGAACTCCACCAACAATATAATGCAAAGATATCACAAGTTATGTCTCTCTCGATTACATGAACACGTGAATATAGATGCAACAATTAAATCATCCAAAACGATTCAATACATAAAACTAGAGTTATAATCCACAAACAATCATCAAAACACCAAATCCATCAAACCCTAAAGGGAAACTACTCCATAGATATGGAGCAATTCATCACAAATAAAGTTAAAGTAGAGGAAAATATAAATTCAATCCAAACTCGTGTCTTGAGTGAGGAAGGAATGATGAAATCCTTGTGCTCGTGTTCTTCCAACCCCTCTTTAGCCACCTTAGGTCGAATATGTGTCAAAAGTACAGAAAATAATATTTTCCATGTATTTATACCAAGTAGGGTCGGCCCCAGACGAAATCATCTTTTCCTAGCCTAAATAGGACATTTACTTTGTAAAAAATACACAGGCGCACCGCATGGGACGACGTGCCATGCAGGGTATTATTGGGAATTTACAGAGAGCTAATTTCTGACAGATAACAGAGGATTGCATAAGTGCGGCGCCCCACGCACTGCGGCAGTGGGGAATTCTCAGAGTACAGACCAAACTTTGATTTTTGACATCCAAACTTGGTCCTCGACCCCCGAACACGATTTTGGCTTAATCCCTTGGGCTTTTACTCAGATTTCAAAGCTCTAAATAACTTGAATTCATTCCATAATATCTACATAGCTCGAAATCACTCCTACAAGGCATAAAACACATAATAAGTGCAAAATACTATCAATTAAAGCTCAAACATGAATAAAGTGTAGTAAATTAGAGTGCAATAACCAACTAAAATACGTAATTGTAACCTACCATCACAAGGGGGCACCTCGTTGCTGGGTACCACATTGTTGATTTCGCCATGGTAGCCGGACTCAGCATCCACGTTCAAATGGGCAGATTGGGAGTTCGACATTTTTAATCTGACCTGAAATTAAAAGCTCAAAGAACAAATGTAAAATAGAGTGTGTTATGGAAAATTGTATCAAATTGCCACTATTATCCTTAACCCTATGGTGGGTGCCAAACTATTTACCCTAAAAAACAGATAACAATTAAATTTGTATGTGGTTTTAAGGATACATAAATTAATTCAACACAAACGATAAATTGCATTAGATTAAACAGATAAATGACATAATAGATTGTCAAACCATTTGGGGGAGGGGGGGGAGGGGTATTTCGTACTCAATAACAACCTTAATGAGATGCTTATCCTCAATCTCGGACTCACAATAACGAAGCACTAATGAACAACAGTAATAACTTTGAATAACAGAGAAAATAAGAGTATATTGGTTTGATATGCATGTTACAGTGTCCCTAATGGATAATCTGGCCCCCTTTATATAGTAGGAGAGTTTTACCGTAAGTACAATTCCATAAAAGGTAAAAATCTTCTGTTTAACTAATCACCTGTTCTCTGTAGATATGTGCCAAGATCCACACCGTGATATCCGGCTACTCGCGGACATCACAACCTTTTGTTGGTCGTGCTCGATTATCTGGTATTGCTCTCCGAGGCTTTTGGGGTTTGAACCGGATCTGGGGGTCATGGCCCCGATACTCCTGAGGGCGGGTGTCTTACCCGGACCCCGGATCAAGAGGCTCCTTGCCTCGATTTCGATTCCTTACCTTTACGTTTCTTGCTCCGTTCACTTCATCGGAAACCGAGGCGTCCCACGGGCTTGGTTTTAGCCGTATACAACCTCTACTCAAGCAGTGGTGCATAATTGTTGAGGATGGAGTTGTGTCATATTAAAAGGTTGTGTAAATTGTGACAGAACGGCAGGGGATCAATTCTGATCAATTGTTGATGACTAGACTCTCGCCAATGTCTTCCCAGTAAAGTAGAGCCTTCTTCAATGATTCGACCGGTCAAATTAAAGAGCTTGTTGTACGATAGATTTCTAGTTCATAAACCGAATGTCTCAACTGGCTGATCAACTTTTGAGTTCTGATGCAACGTACCCATAGAGTTAGAATCAGTTTTGATTACAAGACTCCGGTTGAGAAATGAAAAAACTAAATGTCACTACTGGTAGTGGACAACTTGCTTTACATTAACGTAAAAATACTGCTCTTCCTAAAGGTTTTATTTTGATCCACTGAAAACTGTAATGATAATTCTTTTAGTTTTGGAGGAGGTTATTAATTATCATGCAGCTCTTCCCTCGAAATTACGCTTTGGATGGTATTTTTTAAAATTATCATTTATATTTTGACACTGTTACCCGTTAAGAAAAGTTGCTACCAGAATTTTAAAGCACTGCCAGAATCATATATATTACCCCCAAATAGAGAGTAAAGCGACTTTAACACAACAAATCGTTAAATAAAAAGTTTAACACATAATAATTTTGTTAAATTTGAGAAGATTCACAGGTTGAGAGATCAAAAGCACACATTAACAATTGAAGGTTACAAGTGCTTAATGAGAAACACAAATACCAAAATCAGAATGGGTCACCGAAAGCTATGTTATATTTCAGATGGTTTCCTTAAAACATTTCGAAAAACATAAAACTAAGAATATCCAAAAGTATTACTGTATGTGCATAAGTAGAAGCTGAAATTCTATCTCCACTTGTGATTCAAGCGAGATAAAACCGAAACTCACACAATTTAGCATATTTCCCTTCTTTTCTTTATCCTTTTTCCTTCTTGATATAATAAGTTATGATAAATTTAGTCGTTAAAGTTTGTTAAGTGTGTGACACACTGTGTGTCTAATACAGAGCTGAGGTTATCATGCATTCCACGTAGCAAGTATTTTTTCTGCTTTTGTTATCAAACATTTTAATGTAATAATCTATTTTAAGTATTGAATCTGGTTATCAAACATTAGATTGTTTCCCATTTCCCTTTTTTCTCCAACAAACAAATAAAAAAACGATGAATCTCATATATATAATTTCGCAATATAACGTACTTCCGTGAAGGAAATCTTTTCAAAACAAAATAAGAATAATGGTTTTGAATTGATATTTTTGTTGTTGTTTTGTTTATTGCATTAAAAAATGTTATGGGTGGATGTCACGATTCGAATCTGTGTGACGGCCACCCGACATACTATTCGACCCGGGCGAACTAACCCATCTGATGGACCCCAATCATATGCATGAAATTTATAAATCGCCGACCATCCATATTGATGACCTCGGCAAAAAGGTTGTCATATGTCAATTCACATTGATCATCCACAGAAATTTATACGTTATTCTTTCATGTAAAATTATTTACTCAAAACTTTATTTTAATATAATACAGATATTAATTCAAAACACAGCATACTACAATATTTACATATACGCGTTGTGCAGAGACACTAGTTGATTAAAATAAATTCATCTCATATTCCCAAGTTTTGTCGCGTAAGAGTTTTATGGTGCATGAGAATATGAGATAATAAGCAGAACCCTTGAAGATAAAAACTGGGGATAATTGCATTTTTTACTTCCTCAATTATCGATAAATTCCGATCTGGTACTTGTAATATTCCCTTCTTTTCCTTTTCCATTTTTCCTCCTTGATATAGTTATGGTTAATTTAGTTTACTTACTTACGCGTCCTTTATCTTAGAAGTTTGTTTAGGGTGTCTACAATATAGAACTGGTGTATGTTATATACATTCCACTTAGCTATAGAAAAAATTGGGTTTAATGGGTCCACTAATTACAATATGTGCTATTCAAAGCAGCCAATCAATTCCTATATTAAAAGTTTGGTACCAACAGCAATTGTAGAACCCTTCTTTTGACAATTTGTCACCTCAGGTCCACATAACTTAATTAGAATTAAAAGCTCTTTAATATGTACTCTACAACCTTATCTCCAATGAAGAAAGATGCTAAACCAGTACATTTCTTAAGTTACTCTTACTATTATATCACGAATTTTTCTGCTTTTGTTATCAAATATTTTTAATGTAATAAACTTTTTTAAGTATTGAAATTGGTTATCAAACACAAGATTGTTTCCCTTAAGTGTTTAAATTTAATCCTTAATCTACATCTTCTAAAACTAATGTGGATTGACAAGTGAAAGTATGTGGAGAAGTTATAACTAGATCTCTATCCACTCTTAGCTAGGCTATTAGATGGAGCAAACCTTACTGGGTAAAATTAAATGTTGATGGATGCAGTAAATGTTGAGGAGGGGATATCCATCTCGGTAACATGATAAAGGCCTTTAATTTGCAGAATTTTATGGCCAGTGTAGTAATTAATAACGTAACTAATAATTATTAGAAGCTAGCCAAGGCAATGCTGCATGGTATTAAGTTATGTAGCAATTCTGATTTTCTGAAAGTTCAGGTGGAATCTGATTCCATGTTAATATATAGAAAGATGGTACCTCCTTGGCAAATCAAACATATTATTGAGCAGATTTGGGAGTATTTCAAATTTACACACACATTTAGAGAAGGCAACATTGTCGCACATCGATCAGCTTGCTAACCTGGGAAACAAATCACAGAATTGTGCTATCTTCAATGAAACTGTTTCACTGCCTAGAAGGGTTAGAGTTCGATCAAGATGATTTGCCGAATTTTCGATTCAGGCCGGGAAGAAACCAATTTATTTTTAATGACTTGACAGTGTAATGTTTATTGTGCTTATGACTAAATTGTATGTAGTTTTACGTGCTATGTACTATCCAAGTTGTAAGGAGGAGTCCTCCACTTTCAAATAATTCTTTTGTGAATACCTGTAGCTTAGATTGGATTTTACCAATTTATACCTTGTAATCGAGGCTAAAGGTGTATGTCCTTCCCCGTGTAATTATTATTTTTGGAATATGCAAGTTGGAGTCTGCCCTAATTCCTTCATCATAATGATGGACCTTTTGATTTTAAAAATAAACACTAGATTGTTTCCCATTTCCCTTTTTGCTCCGGCAAACAAATTTGAGAAACAAAGAACGATGAAGTCAATCTCGAATGATGTCTTCCTAAAGGATAATATTTTTCAAAAAATTAATTTCGATAAAGATAATGGTTTTGAATTGATTTCCATTTTTTTGTTTATGGATGGAGTTCATGGCGTAGATTACATAAAATAAATGAAAAAGAGTCAATAACCTACAATGTGATAATATTGAGATTAGGTGAAGAACATATCCATACTTCATTATCACTTTCTATAATGGCATTGCAAAAAACAATTATTCGTGCCAGATATTTTTAAAAAAATTAATTTAATTTTGAAATGCATAAATTGAAGTAATAGTAATAAATATCATTTAATCATAAATAAATAATAAAATGTTATATACCACATGCTTTTGTATCCATTTATTAGTGTAAATGTAAATAAATTTTCTCCACTGCGTTGCATTTCATTTCTCTGTGGCTTATGAGTCGATGAGTCCCACTGGCGTCATAGTCTCTTAGAATATGAAAAATATGGAAGACGTCATTAAAGTACAAGAAATTGTTTGGATAATTCGTTAAAATAATTTGAGTGGGGATATATATATATATATATATATATATATATATATATATATATATATATATATATATATATATATATATATATATATATATATATACACACACATTCCAATTAATTTCTTATTACTCGATTTGGCGAAGACTTGCACCAAAATAACCAAGACATACCGACACAAATTGGTCTTTAAGCAAAATCAGATTTAATTCATTCCAAATAGGAGTAGGAGAAAATGGAAGTTAATCTTAACCTTTTGTTTTCCAAACTAATTAAATGCCTAAGTGTTGAAGTGATGTTTGTTGTGGTTGATACTTGCAATTACTCTATTAGGCAAAATGGCCTCTGAGCCACTTAAACTTGTATTCATTTATTAATTCGGTAAATGAATTTATAAGTATTTTATTTAAACACTTGTACTTGACGGAATAAGTATCAATAAACACCTTCAGCTGAGCGTGTTCCTCAATCGCTATGACCCGACTGACATATCATATACTTTAACCTATTATTGTTTGACATATGTAATTTGTATGTCCTAGTCTCTTTTTACCAATTTATTAAAATAAATAAAACATTTTCCTTTCTCTTCTTCTTCTTCTTCACCATGGTAGCACCAGCACTACATGTTTCATCCACCATGAACAACACCCTCATCCACTCTAAAATTCCTCAAATCAACAATGAACACCATACTTCTCTACTTTAAAACTCCCAAATGAATAAAAAAGTAAAAAAAAAAAAAAAAAGATCAGTAAAATTCAAAACATCCAGACGAATCAGTATGGAGAACTCTCTTCCATTATCTTCTCCAAAATTATCTTTGAAAATCCCCATCCAAATTAGAAAAAAGAAGAAAAAAATTCCCAACAATCTCAAATGGGAGCTCACTCATACATAGATATTTTGGCATAGAAACCAACATTCTCCAATTCTACTTTTACTTCTACTTCTTCCTTTTATGTTTCCTGAACAGAAATTTTAGAGAAAGCTTCAAAATCATCTCAAAATTTTCAATCTTCAACACTCAATTAATTGATTCTCAAAATTGAAATTTTGTTCTTTATTTTTTAGCATTTTCCTTTTCCTCTTTGAATTGTGGTCATGATAGGTTTGTCAAAGGTGGGGCGAGGGAATAGGAGGATAGAAAAGAAAGGGGAAGGGGAAGGGGAAGGGAATCGGGCAGCAACAAAATGAAAGGGTGAAGGAAGAAAGAGGAGAACCGAGGGTGTGGGGTGGGTGAGAGTTTTCAGCTTTTGCAATTTCTTGTACATAAGAATAACTAAACTATCCTTAGATACAGTATTTATTACTCCCCCTCAAGCGATGCATGATCGAAAAGAAAACAGAGCTTGTCACGTAGATATAACAATCGCGGAGAAGGAACTGCTTTGGCTAACAAATCAGCAAGTTGATCTTGACTTGGAACATATTGAACTTGGAGAGTACCTGATGCAACCTTTTTACGGACAAAATGAACATCAATTTTAATATGCTTGGTGCGAGCATGTTGGACAGGATTGTGAGCCAAATAAATGGTGCTAACATTATCACAAAAAATTATGAAAAGTGAAGAAACACATATGTGAAGATCTCGGAGAAGAGAGTGTAACCAAGTGAGTTCAGCTGCAGCATGAGCAACTGATCTATATTCAGCTTCAGCACTTGATCGAGAAATAATATTTTACTTTTTAGAAGACCATGAAATAAGATTAAGGCCAAAATATTATAGTATGCCGAAGTAGAACAGAGAGTTGTAGGACAACTGACCCAATCTACATCAGTATAACATTGCAAACTGCCAAGAAAATCACTAGCAACAAATAAACCATGATTCAAAGTTTCATGCAAGTAGCATAAAATTTGTTTTACTGCAGTATAGTAAATATCCAGGGGAGAATGCATAAACTGAGAAACTTGATTAACTGCGAAAGCAATGTCGGGGCAAGTGAATGTTAGGTATTGAAGACCACCAGCAAGACTCCTATAAACAGTTGTATCGGAAAATGAAGGAGAGTCATTTGAATGTAGAGATGATTTGGGAGAATGTGGCATTGAAACTGGCTTTGACGGTAGTAAATTGGAGTGACTAAGAAGGTCTTTAATATATTTTGACTGACAAAGAAAATAGCCGCCATTGAGAGCACTAACAGAAATACCATGAAAAAAGTTAACTAACCCTAAATCATTCATCAAAAATTTAGACTTGAGAGTCCGAATTAAAGATTGAAGCAATAAAGGAGAAGATGCAGTAAAAATAATATCATCAACATAAAGAAGAGAACATCAAAGTCTGAATTTTATTTGTAAATAAAGAGAGAAGAATCAAATAAGCTATTATGAAAACCAAAAGTTAGAAGAAAAGAAGTGAACCGTTGAAACCATGCCCTAGGGGCTTGCTTTAATCCATAAAGAGCTTTGATCAATCGACAAACATGATGGGAAAATTGTCGATGAACAATACCACTAGGCTGCTTCATATATACTAGTTCATTAAGATTGCCATGCAAAGAGGCATTCTTAACGTCTAATTGATGAACATGCTATTGTTTAGACGCAGCAAGAGCAAGAACCATACGAATGGTGATTGGTTTCACCACAGGACTAAATGTTTGATCATAGAATAGTCCTTGTTATTGATTATAACCCTGAGCCACAAGACGAGCTTTACGATGCTCAATAGAACTATCTGATTTTTGTTTAACTCTATATACCCAACGACAACCAATAACATTAGCATCAGAAGGGCGGGGAACTAAATCCCATGTGTGGTTAGCCATGAGGGCATTATACTCTTCTGCCATTGCACATATCTAATAAGGAAACTTAGAGGTTTCAGTAAAGGGTGAGGGTTCAAAAGGAAGAAAAAAGATATGAGAAAGCAATGATGGAAGAATACGAGGCTTAAGAGGACCTGTTTATTGACGGGTAATCATGTGATGCATATTATTGTTGGAGGAATAATCAACAGGTGAGAGGTCTATTTCACCACGAGGTTGTATATATATATGGTATAAGGAAAATTATTTGAGATAGAGGAGAGTTGTCTTGCTAGTACAGAGGACTTAGCAACACCAATAGTTAGTTGCACAGAAGAAGGAGAAACAGTTAAGGCAATATCAGAATGTGACGAGGATTGAGGAGATGTGTAAGGCCCGTAAAATTTCACCTAAAACCCGAGGTTCCGTGGTGGTGAGGTAGGCTAATATGTTTGGTGTACGGACTTTTTGGGTCGAACAATGAGCTAGAGAATTAAAGGAAAATGTTGGAAGAAAAAGACATTTCTACGGCCTACTATGCAGCCGCAGAGTGAAGGAGGAACTTAAGCAAAATTTGTGGGCTATTGTGCGGTCCATTATGCGGCCGCAGAATTGCTTTTGCGGGCCACAGATGCATCGCAGAATCGACATGAGGAATTCCGGGAGGAGATTTTGCGGTCCACTTTGCAATCGCAGAACGACCGCATACCCAGGTAGGGCTGCCCAGTTCCGAAGGGACATTTCGAGGCCCCTTTTGCGGACCGCAGAAGCATTATACGGTCGCATTGGGTTCCAAAACTTCATTTTTTTTATTTTTATAACCCGACCCTATTCCATTATATAGACGCTATGGACCGTTTCTTAAGTAAAAACCTGGTATTTTGAGAGTGGGAGTGCTCTAGAGTGGAAGAGGGTTCCTCAACAATTTGTTCTTCAATTCTTGCTCAAATTTTGGAAGATTAACAAGGGAAACTCACTAGGTCTTCATCATAGAGGTAAGATTCTACACCCTAACTCTCAATTTTAAAATGCAACTAAAAATAGGTAATTAGTAAGGAAATTCTTGGGTGTCGAAGTTGTTCATTTTTCATGCATGTGTTATCAAGGGGTGTAAGAAGATTGTTGAGATAAAAATAGTAGATAATGGGTTGTGGGATGATAAAATCCACCATAGGAGGACCTTGAAACCTTAATGCACACCTAGTGTTTGATAAAATGTTCAAATGAGCTGGAACCATGATCACCCTCCTAATTTTTGGTTCAATTTGTTATATTTCTAAAATAGATCGAAGTTGCTAAGATTTTCGGAACATTTTAGAGTTTAAGGAAGCTCAAGTGAGGTATGAAGGCTAAACTCTTCTTCTAGTATCGGAATTCCCGAACCCTTGTAAAATTCTATCATGTGTAGTCGAACTTGAAACGCTATTGATGTGGGATGTTCAAGCTAGTAAATTAATTCTCAAATTGCATAACGTGTCCGAACCCTCATGTGTTAAAGATTTTCTATTGTGACTTAATTATGTTATACCCCTTTTGGGAAGAAAACCTTGTATGAAATCAGTGTGATAAAACACTTATTTCTCATATGATGAGAACCTTATGAACTTACACTGCTAAGGCCAAAGGTGCCAAATGGTTGATTTAAAAGGGAACTCTTTTACACAAACTATTATAGTTGTCACGACCCAAATATTACTAGTCGTGATGGCACCTAACTCAACCCGCTAGGTAAGCCAACTAACAGTCAATACAATCCAAATGAAATTGTAGGAAAATAATAAAGAATTATCTGAACTCTTACAAATTAACCCAAGAACTGGTAGTACGAATCATGAGCTTCTAAGACTTGGAATTTACAAAGCTGATACAAATAAATACACGATCTGTTTGAAAGTTACATAAACATATTAACAAAATCTAAAGCTACCAAGGACAAGTGGCAGCTATATCCGGAATGCACGAACATCTTTAGGGTCAGCTCCATACATCACCAGCAGCTCCGCTCCAAAAATCTGCACGCAAGGTGCACAAGTGTAGTATGAGTACAACCGACCCCATGTACCCAGTAAGTATTTTGTCTCACCTCGTCGAAGTAGTGACGAGGCTTTTTAGTAAAAGATGCTCACTAATAAAAATCTGTACCGAAATCTAGCAATAGAACTATACTATAGTATAATAGGATAGAGTACACGAAACGAATGTACAAAGAAATAACAAAGTGCTAGAAGAGATCACAATTTAACAGAACCAATCTTTTCCTTAGAGCGAAACCAATAAACCACAATAGTCACCCTATAACTTTCATAACGTGAGGAATATACTCTGATATCAAGTCAACTGCACGACAACACTCTTTGTGCATTTATCTCATCCTCACCAAATATGCGTATTATAGTACCAACTAGATGGCACAAATGCCAATAACGGTAATGAAAAAGTAGGAAATACGCAAGTAGCAATAACGAACGAGGATGTACATAAGGGCATCAGTAATAGACTAGGCGAAAAATATAGAGGTGATGACAACAATCAGGAAAAGGAATATAACTTCAATTAACTAGCATGGTGGAGGCATAAATACAACTATTACGAATAAGAGGGGAACACATGATCTTTATGTGTTAACAAGTAGAAGCATGAATGACTAACACAGTAGAACGCATGTACTAAGGGCAACCAAAATAGATACGACAAAGATAAAATTATGACAGCAGGAAGTAGACATGGTATTTGCAAGTTTAGTAAGTAGAAGGCACGAGTGACATAATAACAAATAAGATAAAGAACAAGAACAGGGCATTAATGACAAGTCACATAAGAACCATAAATACAACGATAACAACTCAATGTAACGGCATGAACGTATACACAAAGGAAATATATCACAACATAATGCATGATAATATAAATGAAATGGCTCTGCATCACCCTTCGTGCTTTACACTCACATAACATGGCACGGCATCACCCTTCGTGCTTTTACTCACAAATGATATGGCACGGCATCACCCTTCGTGCTTTTACTCTCAATAATATGGCACGACATCATCCTTCATGCTTTTACTCTCATTAATATGGTACGGCATCACCCTTCGTGTTTTACACTCTCCCTCACATGATAAATTTATAAACAAAGGCACGACATCAAACTTCGTGCTTTACACTCTTCCTTACCAAGCATATGTATATCAATGACAAACAAGACAGAAAGTATAAATAACGTCAAGGAGAGTGTTTAAACGAATATTCCAAATGAATCCCAATCACAACTTTCCAAGCCAACAATAGTTCAATAAACCCACAAGAACCTTATTATTCAAGCATTCCAACAAATCACACAAGTGATCTACAACATAAGTATAGAATCAAGCATCTCAAGAATATCGGCCGTAGCAATGTATTAATGATTATACATATCGATGACCGAATTAAACACACCAATGTATTCTCAGTATCCCGTCAAATTTGACCAAGTTATAATAAGCTAAGTCGTAGTTCTAGCACTTAATACTATGTTCTTAGTATCTAGAAGTCAAGTAAGGCATGAGGAAAGAGGGTCACGTTACTCTACAAGACACAATTTATAACATAATTTATCCCCGAGCATAGTTAACCATGGCACATGCATATATGCTCGTCACCTCATATATGTATCACCCCCGCATATAGCAAACAATGTCAAATAGTAGGAAAAATTCCCTCAACAAAGTTAGACAAGACACTTACCTCAATTCGTCTAACTCAATACTCAATTTAGCTTTTTCCTTTACAAATTCACCTCCGCTCGGCTCAATCTAGCCAAAGACGACTTAAATACATCACACAATGCAAGGAAAAATAATTTCAATTAGTAAAGTTGTGATTTTTATACAATTTCTAAAAAGTCAACAAAAGTCAACCCGCGGGCCCGCCCGATCAAAACCCGGGTCCAAGGGTAGGTCTTGACTATCCATAGCCTCACGAGTCCAAATACGTATTTTGTTTCCAAATCCGAGTCCTATTCGACTCTCACATCCCAAATTTTTATTTTTCAAAGTTTTGACAAAATCCCCAATTTTTTCCCCAGATTCTCATGAATTTGATGTTAAATCTTATGTAAAATCATGAAATTTAGTTAAGAATTGATTAGAGGCACTTTTACCCAATGATTTGGTATGAAAATCCCTTCACAAAATCGCCCCCATCGAAGCTAGGGTTCAAAATATAACAAAATGAAGCTAAGTCTCGGAATTCTTAGCATTTAGCAGGCTGCAGATGTCACATTTGCGACATGCGAACCCCGCAAATGCGAACCCCCAAATGCGAACAATTAATCGCAAAAGCGAAGTTTGAAATTCTCTGTTGCCTTCGCAAATGCGACCAAAAAGGGTCGCAAATGCGAACACTGGTCGCAAAAGAGAACTAACCCCGCCCAGGCTTTTATTGCAAATACGATACTGAGTCCGCAAATGCGAACTTAACAGGCTTCGCAAAAGCGGAAAATTCTTCGCAAATGTGAGTCCTTTTCCCATCAGCCCAGCTTCGCAAATGCGAGGCTGCTTCGCAATTGCGATAGTCGCATTTGTGACGAAAATATTGCTATTGCGATGACACCAGTACCGACACTCAAAATCATAAAAAATCATTCCGGATCCAATCCAAAACTCACCTGAGCCTCGGAGGCTCCAAACCAAACACCCACACAAGTCTAAAAATATAACACAAACTCTCTCGCGCGACCAAATCGCCAAGAAAACAACTAAAACTACGAATTGAACACCAAATCAAAAGAAATTTTCAAGAAAATTTTAAAACTTCTATTTCAACAACCAGACATCCGAATCACGTCAAACCAACTCTGTTTCTCACCAAATTTGACAGACAAGTCATAAATATAGATATGAACCTATACCGAGTTCCGAAATCAAAATACAGACCTGATATCCAAAAAGTCAAACATTGGTCAAATATCTCAAAGTCATTAAGCCTTTAACTTTTAAATTTCAACAAAATGCGATAACTCGAGCTAGGGACTTCCGAATTCAATTCCGGGAAGACGCCCAAGTCCCAAATCACGATACAGACCCATCGGGATTGTCAAAACGCGGATCTGAGTATGTTTGCTCTAAATATTGACCAAAGTCAATTCAAATAGGTTTTAAGGCAAAGATTTCATATTTTTATCACTTTTTAACATAAAAGCTTTCCAAAAAAATACCCAGACTGTGCAGGCAAATCGAGAAAGACTAAAATGAGGTATTTAAGGCTTCCAAGTATAGAATTAAGTTTTAAAACATAAGATGACCTATCGAGTCTTCATAATAGTTTTGGTACCCTTTATTGTGGTATTGTAAATACACCTCCACCCGCGTATATTGGGGTAAGGCGGCAGGGCCGCTTTGTGTAGTGTTGTGGTATTGTGAGTACACCTCCACCCGCATATATTGGGGTGAGGCGGCGGGATGCTTTGTATAGTGTTGTGGTACTGTGAGTACGCCTCCACCAGTATACATTGGGGTGAGGCGACGGGGCCGCTTTGTGTAGAGCTCCTGGTATTGCGATTGCACCTCCACCTGCATACATTGGGGTGAGGCGGCAAGGCCGATCTGTATAAAGAAAGTTGTAGAGGATCCCCGACTTAAAATTTATAAATGTTATTAAAAGATCTTAATAAATTTGTTCTGGCTTTAACGGCTAGTTAAGCCTTTTTATTGTTACCATTATTTATCATAATTCATGTTGTATTTTAGAGTCTTTGAATAGGTGTTTGGTTTTCATACTAGTACTATTCGACATGTACTAACGTCTATTTAGTCAGGGAAACTGCATCTCTAGTGGATGCAGGTGGTTCCACAACAGAAGGCATTAACCAGTGATAGCGCTACACTCTTCTATCAGCTGACTTGGTGAGCCTCACTTCTTTTCGGGGTTGTGAATTTTTTGTTTCGTGTGTATTATGTTTTGAAGTATTGCCGGAGCCTTATTGCCGACTCCATCATTATACTCTTTTATATCTATTAGAGGCTCTGTAGATATGGTGTGGGAAGTGTATTAGTGTGAAAAAGTTAAACTAATGATGTCGTAATCGTATCTCATGCTTCCATTGTAAAACCATGGTTGTGAAATGTATTATTTTGGAGACTTATAAATGAAGTATCTAAAGGAGATGTAACTAGTGTTGTTCATGAACCCTCGTGGTATTAATCAATGAAGTTGATATTCTCTTTATTTATGGGTGAGTTAGATAGAAGAAAATCCAGCAGGCTTGCTCGGCCGGGTTATCTCGATTGAGCGCCGGTTGCGCTCCCTAAAGTCGGGGCATGACAAGATGGAGGTAAATTTCTAGAATGTATTTGATTTGGATGTAGTTGATTACGTGATAGAGACTGTAGAGATAGAGTAGGAGATTAAGTCAACATTGGAGTAAAATTAGTTTTTTGTAACATATTGCTCCTTACGTGACCAGTAGGATGTGGAGAAAAAATAGGACATGCATTAGAAGTAGTAGCAAGTTGGTGCATTCAATTAAGAATGGTAGTTAAAATTGAAAAATCATCTGTAGCTTTAAAATATCGTGAGGGATAAGGCTGAAGCTCTAGTGCAGAAGGAAGCTTAAAATTAGGACTTGTTGAACCAGATTTAGGCGAGGATAAATAGAGAAGATGAGAATAAGGAAAAGAGTCCTCATTGAAAATAATGTGTCTAGAGATATATAACTTATTACTTGAAGGATCAAAATACCTATAACATTTATAATTAGAGGGATAACCAAGAAATACACAATGTTTGGATCTAGGACTCAATTTATATGATGAATAATCACTTAAATTAGGATAACTCGAACAACCAAAGACACGTAAGTGATGGTATGTGGCAGGCTTGCCAAAAAGAACTTCATATGGGGTCTTAAAGTTAAGTTTAGAGGAAGGAATAATATTTAAGAGATGGATAGCAGTGTTAAGAGCTTCAACCCAAAATTGAGTTGGAAGGGAGGATTGAAATAATAAAGAACGAACCATCTTTAAAATTGTACGATACATGCGTTCGACATTACCATTTTGTTGGTGAATATGAGGGCATGAAATGCGAAGCAAAACACCATTGTTATTAAGAAAGGAACAAAATTCCTGAAGCTTAACAAACTATGCAGCCCCATCATATTGGAGAGCTTTAATTTTATAGAAAATTGAGTTAATGCATATGCATAAAACTGCTTGAACATAGTGAAAGCCTCAGCTTAAGCTTTATAGGAAAAACCCAAGAAAACTTAGTGAAACCATCATGAAAGAAAATATAATATCTAAAGCCAGAAAATGAAGGAACTGGAGAAGTCCAAATATCACTATGGATTAATTCAAAAGGAGATTATTTAGAAAAGAAACACGAATCCATAAACAGTAACTTGTGATGTTTGCCAAGTTGACAAGCATTACATAAATTATCTAAGCCTTGCAATGAAGAACAAGGCAAGTTATTGATCCTAACTAATCTAACTAAAATTGCCGAGCTTGGATGTCCTAGCCGACGATGCTAAAAGTTTGGAGAGGTTCGAGCACTGGCAAAACCAGAGTGTAATGCATAAGTTGACCACCGAAAGGCGAAAAAAGAGTATAAAGAGGTCCAGAGCTATTGCACTGATAAAGGAGCTTCTTCGTCGGGAATTCCTCAATAGACAAACCAAAATGATCAAATTCAATAGAACAACTATTATCTGAGACAAATTTACGAACACTTAGTAAATTAGCAAAAATGTGAGGAACAATTAAAATATCCTTAAGAGAAAAAACAGAATGAGTAGTAGAAAGTGTACCATGCCCTGTATAGGAGATATGAAGTTGAGTACCATTACCCATAGTTACACGATCGGAGCCATTATACGGATGGATGGATGATAAGATGGATGCATTTGGGGTCATGTGAGAAGAAGCGCCACCAGTATTTTAAAAGGCGTGGGCATAAGGCGAGGCATTTACATATGCCTCAGCGAAGCGTAAGCCCCGAGGCATTGGGTAAACAGGTAAAATTGCATAAAAATTGAAGAAAACTATAAATATGTAAAAAAAAATATATATAGATGTGATCCATCCCCATAAAAAACTAGTCAAAACAATCTATTATACGTTACTTACAAGCACAAGTAACTTGAGTCGAAAAGAATAAAGTTTTCTACATAGAGGAACAAAAACGATGACTAACTTGCAATTTGAACTTTGAAGTTGCTGCTATGAATGAGAATGGAGTTCTCTTTGTATTTGTAAAAAAAATAAACATTCGTTACTTTTGGGAGATATTAGCAGACTAGCGGACAAGATAAACCTTTGAGTAATTACAAGCTAACTTTTGAGAATTTGGGTATTATATGAAGGATTTATTCAACAAATTTTGTTTTAATTTAAAGAAGTCTCTAGGGCTTACACCTCACTACAAAATCGCACCTCAAAAGCCTGGGCGTACGCCTAGAATTTCTGGACGTATGCCCCAAATTACTGGGCATACGCCCTGAATTGCTGGGCGTACGCCTCTTGAGACTCTCGCCCCACACCATCTCCTCGGGGCATTCTTGATGTGCCTCGCCCCAGGACTCGCCCCGAAAATGCCTTTTAAAATACTGAGCGCCACTATCCACAAACCAAGAGGCATCACCAAGCGAAGCATGAGACGAGAAAAAAGGACTAAAGTGAAAATCTGAAACAAAAGCTTTAGAACCCAACAATGGGCGGTCACGAGCTGATAGCAACGTTGACAAGAAATAATTCCATGAGTAGTTGGAGAGGGAAATAACGAAGCTTGACCAGAAAAGGGCGGAGGACCTAATATAGAGGGAAGTCGGGGGAGAGCAGAAAATTGTTGAGGGGCAAGATTAAAGGATTTTGAGAATCCTTGATTGTGTCGACCTCTACCACGCCCACCATTAAAATTTCGGCCACCATTATTGTGCCTACCACGACCAAGACCATTAGAGGAAAAAGACTGTTGCTTAGCCGCACAAAGAGTAGTAGAATTATCTATAGACGGACGAGAGATATTACTCAACTGCGCATCATGAAGAAAAAGAAGGGATCTGGTTTTAACAAAGGTGGGAAGAGGGATACGAGTAGAGATAGAAGTGCTCACAGACATGTATTCAAGAGGTAGACCAGAAAGTATTTGTAAAACGAGATCCAAATTAGAGATGAGATTACCAATGGATGTTAACGTATCAACAATGGACTTGAGACAATGAACATATTCATTTATTGAAAGATAACCTTTCTTAAGATTGTGAAACTGGACCTTGAGTTGAAGAGTTCGGGAACTGACTTGGTCACGAAATAGACGGTTAATTTGAAGCCAAACATCCCTAGTAGTGAGAGTATGGTATGGCTTGATTATAGCCTGGAGAATTTCTTGAGAAATTATTGCCTGAATCCATGAGAGAACAATAGAGTCTAGTTGAACCCATTGTCCGAAAGCAGGATTAAATAATGAGGTGCCATCATCATGAGAAAAATAGAAGGCTCGGGACAAGGGATACTCCCATCAATGAAGTCATAGACATCATGACCCTTGAAGACATGCAAGAAAAGTTCTCTCCATAACATATAATTTGTGTAATCAAGAACCGTGGGAACAAGATTCTTATGTTTGAGACAAAAATAACAGAATGAGATGATGGGAGAAGGGAAGAAGCCTCTACCATAGAGGTGGGTGGAGAATGTGTTGATTCCGTAGAGGAAGAGTAAACCATATTTCGATGAAAGAGAGGAATAATCAATGTAGAGATGACCTAGACTTCTGATACCATGTAACAATATGTGTTTCACAATAATGTCTATCGTAGTACATGGAAAGACATTTATAGTATTTTACATGTACATAAGAATAACTAAACTATCCTTAGATACAGTAATTATTAGAAAAAACAGGAGAAGGGAGGGCATGGGGTGGTCTAGAGTTTTTAGCTTTTACCATTTCTTTTTGTTTTTCTTTTGCTTTTTTTTTTTCTTCTGATTTTAATATTTTTAATCAAAATTGTTATATTCACGCGCCTCTGTATCGTGGTTTGCACGTATTTGAGCCACATCATTTAAGTCGTTGGCACATAAGCATAGTCAATGGTCAAATCTGTTTATTGATACTCATTCCGTCAAGTACAAGTGTTCAAATGAGAAACTTATAAATTTATTTATCGGGCCGATAAACGGACACAAGTTTAGATAGCCTGGAGGCCATTTTATATGTAATTCAACTTAATAAAATGAGTTTTTTCTTTTAAGAACAAAAAGTGATCCAAAATTTTTATTTGAGGAATCACAATTGGTCTTTGTCACGTGTTCCTTTCTTGATCACATTTATCCCATACAAGTGTTGGGTTTATATAGGGGTGGCTAGTGGGCCTGTTAGGACTGGGACGGGCCCAGGACCGCAAGCCCACATGGGCGGTGGGCCTAAACGGTCCTAACCGGATAGGACCGGGACCGTGGCGTGGTGGGCCGGGTAGTGGGCCGGTCTCATAGGGGAGGCCCGCGAGACCGGGACCGTTTAGGACCAGGACCGACTCAGAAGTGGGCCCGGTTCAAGCGGTCCTAAACGGTCCTAAACGAGCCCCCAACGGATAATTTTTAAAATAAAAAAAAAATTTGACCGTTTGGCCATTTAAAAACTAGCCAATTGGTCTGCCAAAATAGCCATTTAACCCCCCCAAATTTTATTTTATCCCCAAACTTTTTATAATTACACTTTTTCCCTATTTTCAACTATAAATACCCCCTCATTCTTTCATTTTTCTCACAAAATTGTGAAGTTGGTGAATTGGAGTCTTCAAGTCTTCAATGATAATTATTTTTCAACAAGTTGTTCGTCAATTCGGAGACTTGTTCCAACTCTTAATTTGTAATATTATAGTTTTATTTGTTTTATTTACTTTGCTTGATTAATTAAGATGGCTTATTCCCTAAAAAAAATATTTAGTAAAAATAAGGAAAAATCCAAGAGTGGTGAATCTAGTGGCCAATCTGTTCCTCCTCCACTTCCTCCGGCTCCCCGGCCGAAACCTGTTACCCGTCCTACACCTGCTATTCTTGATAGCGATAATAGTTTATTACAATTTACCGAGAGTCAATTTTGCCATAATATTGTACCCGATGAACAATTAAACCATGAATATATGAATGCTCTTTATGGTAATCCAACTATTGATGAAAATGATGATGAAGAAATAGATTTTGATGAAATGCAACCGGATGACGATACACCCACTAGTCCTGCTCCTGAAGTTAACCCAACTAATAATAATCCAAATGATCCCCCGTCTGACCCTCCTGTTACTGCCCCTACCTTTTCTAGACAACCTTCTAAACGGGCAGAAACATCTCTTGTTTGGCCCTTTTTTACTCAATTAAGAGAAAAAAATAGGGCTAAGTGTAAAACTTGTGACAAAGAGTTAGCCTTGCTTACCACTACACTAAGTTCCTGCATTTAGTAACATTTTTCATGTTAGATGTATTTGTCATATTTACCATTTAATTGTGGGTGATGGTATGCAAATTTTAAATGTTGAAATTGAAAAGGTTAAAATGGCTCTTAATTGGCATTTTATTCAAACCGTAAAAGTAGACTTAGAGAATATTTTAAAAGATGCGATGAATTTGGCCTAAGAGAAAGAAAGGTTCCTAAACCTTGTCCAACTAGATGAAATTACATGTATGAAAGTTTAGTTGTTGCATATGAATATAGAAACCCCATAAAATCAACGTTTAATGCTCATGTAAGTGATGATGATGAGCACCTTACAAATGCGGATTGGGCTAATATTAAAATGCTTGTAGATTTTTTAGAAAAATTTCATATTGCTACAAATGAATTTTTTGGGTAATATTATCCTATTATTTCTAACTGTTTAGTTTATATTGCAGAACTTGCAAATTTATTTAATCATTTTTCAGAGGGTAGGGAAATTTATCAACTTGCTATTGATTCCATGAGAAAAAAAATTTAAAAATATTTTTTTCCTATTCCCCCTATTTATGGTATTGCTGCATTGTTAAATCCTACTATGAAATTAGGAGGTCCTCAATTTTGGTATGAAACTGTTTATAATGGTTTAACACTTGAAGATAAGGAGTTGTCTACACTTGCGGACGCAATAGCCTCAATTAAAATAAATGTTCAAACTATTTATAATGCTTATCAAGTCGCATTAGATCATGCTAGGCCAAATGTTCCAACTCCTTCTTCTTCTAGTTCTCAATCATCTAAAAGAACTGCGGGAGTAAGAGCACTTAGTGCTTGGGCAGGGTTCAGGGGTTCTCAAGGTTCTAGTACTAGTGATTTTTCACAACTAAATGAGCTTGAAGTTTATTTGTCACAGGGAATTGAGGAAGTGAATCCCGACGGCTCCTTTAATATTTTGGAATGGTGGAAGGACAAAGAAAAATACTTTCCGATTCTTTCAAGGATGGCCCGAGACATTTTAACTATTCAAGCTTCAACAGTGGCATCAGAGAGCGCTTTCAGTCAAGCAAGACTTCAACTCGGTGATTATAGAGCGTCTATGAGGGAGAGCTTGAAAAAATCAGTACTTTTCAGAGATTGGATCCGTTCGGAAAGAAGAAATTTTGGACTTGCTGAATCACAACCAGAGGTAGACGAAGCTTATGAAGAAATGCTAGCTGAACTTGCGGAGGATGATGCTTCGCCTGGAAGCGGTGATGACCAAGCTTCATTTCCGCCACCACCAACGGAAATTCCTCCGGACCTTGAAGGATTTATGAAATTTGTAAGAGATACCATATAAATTAATATATAACTTGTATTTTGGCACATCTTGATTAGTTTCTTTTTCTTGTCAATGGTGGTATTAGTACCTTGTTGTGCTCATTCCATAGGGGGAAGGAAGACTAAGAAAGATATTGCCATGATTTTTTAATGCTATAATAAAAATATAACACATTGCTTTGAATATCTCTTTACAATATTTATGTCTTTTTATATACCTTAAGCTATACATATATATATATATATATATATACTATATATACATCTTACTATATTAAGATGTATATATAGTATATCGTAAGATGTATACTATCGAATATGGCTTATATACTATGTATATAGTAAGATGTATATATATATATATATATATATTGAGAGAGAGAGAGAGAGAGAGAGAGATATCTTAAGATGTATATATAGTATATAAATCGAATATTAATGTATAAATCTTAAGATGAATATATAGTAAATTTAATATAACTTATATATCTTAAGATGTATATATAGTATAGTATATATATTATAACGCATTGCTTTGAATATCTCTTTACAATATTTTTGTCTTTAAATTTGAATTAAAAAATTTAGGTGACAATTTTATAATATAATTTACTAGGAATTGCCTTAGATATATTTATTACCATTTTTTTTTCTCTAACTTATATAAAAATAATTTATAAAATAGAAAGTTTCCGTTGGGCCCACTTGGATTCGTTTAGGACTGTTTGGGCCCACTTAACACGAGACCGCTAGTTCATGGTCCCGGTCCCGGACCGGTTCCAACGA
The DNA here is from genome assembly GCF_000715075.1 of Nicotiana tabacum. Taxonomy (NCBI): domain Eukaryota; kingdom Viridiplantae; phylum Streptophyta; class Magnoliopsida; order Solanales; family Solanaceae; genus Nicotiana; species Nicotiana tabacum. The sequence continues at coordinate 77,252,191 of NC_134101.1, forward strand.
GAAGCCCGCGAAGTCCGGGACCGCCCTATTTAGGACCGGATCACTTAAGACCGGGCCCGCCCCACATGCCACCTCTAGGTTTATAGGTCAGAAACCCTAATTTATGAATCTGGGCCCTCCTGAACATTAAAAAAAGAGTAAGATATACCCAGAAATAAGCACTGCTACATCATATCCACCAGGCAGTTTAATTTCATATGATTGATATTCCTTCTGTTACCCTTCACCAAACTACTGCACACGCCACACGAACTCAATTTCCTTCCCCATATTTATTACTCCACACCGCAGCCCTTAGCTTCTTCAGTTTCAGTTCATTAAATTGGATAACAGAAGCTGCCTCCTTTCATCTGGCAAACTGTAAAAACATGGCTCTGTTTCATAGCCGTATTCCGTTTTCAGCAGTGTCAGCATCTGCATCTCTTTCTGCAAAACGGGACCTTACTAAATTGTTTCTTGGAAGTAACCCACTTGCCAACTCCACCCAAAAAAAGTTTTCAACTCTTCATTATTCTTTGACCAATTCCAATAAGCAGTCATCCATATCCACCTTTAGTGAGGTAATAAAAAAGGAAACTTTTTTTTAAAAAATACAATGCTGAATTGGGTTTTTCTTATTGTGATTAAAGTTTGTTCCTTTTTGTGATTGATTCAGTTGATCGAGGCTTTAATTAGTGGGAAAGACTTGACGGAATCTGAAGCAGAAGAATCTCTTGATTATTTGTTGGATGGTGCTGATGAAGCTTTAATTAGTGCGTTTCTTGTTCTTTTGAGAGCTAAAGGTGAAACCTTTGAAGAAGTAAGTTCCTTCTTTAACTATTGCCATATTAGTAAAGGTTTATGTATACCCTTTGAATCATAACTTAGGTGAAATAAATATTTTATTTCATTCATTAGTATTTCCTCTCTGATGAAAAATTTTTCAGAAAAATCTATGCTTTCTGAAGAACAGGCCCTACTTTAAAATATAGTGTAAAGCTTCCATTTGGATGTACAATCCTCTGCCTATGAATCTGATTTCACAGAACCAGAATGCTTTTATTTGCTCCTTAATTATTGAGAGCTGTAAATTAACCATTAATTTGTCACTACCGTCTGATCTGTTAACTTAATCGAGCTAATGATAATGATTAGGTAGTGGGATTGGCAAGGGCAATGATAAAGAATTGCAGACAAGTGGAAGGCTTAGGCGACGCAGTTGATATTGTTGGGACAGGAGGGGATGGTGCAAACACGGTGAATATCTCAACAGGTGCTTCAATACTTGCTGCAGCTTGTGGTGCAAAAGTAGCCAAGGTTGACAGAGCTCTTTTTTGTTGTCCAAAGTTATTTAATTTCACTAAAAACTGTGGATATTTCGGGCTAAAAATTTGTGGGATTAAATTGCAGCAAGGTAATAGGTCGAGTTCATCTGCTTGTGGGAGTGCAGATGTATTGGAAGCACTAGGTATTGCCATTGAGCTGGACCCTGAGGTTGGTGATATTGGTGTTCTTGGCTGAAAAATGTTGGTAGTTTGAGGACATTTAATATTGTATTGTAGTTCTAAGACTTTCTTTTTTTTGAAAAAGTAAAGTATGTTGTAATTTTAAAAATTGAAGGTTTAAAAATGAAGTTTTCTGTCACATTAATTAATATTTGCTTTATAAGGAGAAACACTAGATGTGACGTTCACCAAATCAAATTATAATCTAATTTAATTTGTAGCCATCTAACAACCATGCATTTATTCTTTGTTACTGGCTTCAGGGGGTGAAAGAGTGTGTAACTCGAGCTGGAATCGGTTTCATGATGGCTCCAATATATCATCCAGCGATGAAGATTGTCAGACCTATCAGGAAAAAGCTAAAAGTAAAGACAGTGTTCAATATCTTGGGGCCTATGTTGAACCCAGCAAGAGTGCCGTTTGCTGTAGTTGGAGTTTACAAAGAAGACCTGGTACATTTTCAGCTGTTGAATTACACTAATATCACCAGTTCTATGAATGTGGCTTTAAGAATCTTGTAGTCTTAAATTATGTGAATTGAGGTGCTAAATTTTCTGGTCTTATCTCCATTCTGCCCTTTGGTTTATAGCTTTCTGGCCTGTTTCAATGTTATTCTTAAAGTGTTGTGTACATTCGTTTGGTGAATGAAACATCTCTTGTTGTAGGTCCACAAAATGGCTAAAGCAGTCCAGAGATTTGGCATGAAAAGAGCATTGATTGTTCACTCAGAAGGCCTAGATGAGATGAGTCCTCTTGGTATGGTCCCCTTTCACCACAGTAGTAAATATGTTGTCTTTGGTAATATTGTCCTTTTTAGTTTGACTTTGCTTGTATATCTTTTGAGTACTTAGATCTGGACATTTCCATCATATTATGTATGACAATTCATTTCGCAGGCCCTGGATTAGTCCTTGATGTCACACCAGACAATATTGAGAAGTTCTCCTTTGATCCATGTAAGTAACTCATTAAATCAGAAAAAGGGCAGCCCGGTGCAGGATGTATTTATTGCGTCGCACTGATAACAAGTGAATGCCGCTCTAAGTATTTGGTGAACTCTGCAGTAAAAAATGATGCAATATCATCAATGTGTATTTCACTAGTCATATAACATTGTCTCTTTGGGGTAGGCTGCCTATATCACACCCCCTTGGGGTGCAGCCCTTCCCCAGACCGTGCGTGAACGCGGGATACTTCGTGCAACGAGCTGCTTTTTATTTTTATTTTTAAATATAACATTATCTCTTTGAAAAAGATTAATCTGACAAGATTATTCTTCAATAGTGGACTTTGGCATCCCACGCTGTACTCTGGAAAGCTTGCGAGGTGGAGGTCCAGATTACAATGCCGAGATGCTCAAACGCGTGCTGTCCGGAGAAAAAGGGCCGATTGCTGATGCATTTGTAAGTTTCTTTGTCTGTTATGCTTCAAATATCCTTATAAACTTATCTGATTGATGTAGCTTGTCAGATTTAAGGCTCCTCCTTATAAAAAGATTGACAAAGCACTTGTTTCCATTTTCAATTATGTCCTTTCACCTTGAAAGTTCTTACATTATTCAGCATACAACATCACAGGCACTAAATGCAGCAGCTGCTCTCCTGGTAAGTGGACATGTTAAGAATCTGGCTGACGGAGTTGCATTAGCTCGTGAGACACTAGTCTCTGGCAAAGCGCTGAAGACACTTGATCTGTGGGTAGAGGTTTCGAATGTAAGGAGGATTTCACAGTAATTTCTTTAGATAGAGACTTGATCACATAAATTCATACTATGTCTTGTTTACTAAATTCCAGGAGGTGAAGGAAGCAGTACCTCAGGTCGCTTGATCGACTTTCTGCATGAACTCATTGAAAATGCCAAACTGACCATGTTAAGTGCATTTGGCCAGACAGAGAGATTCTTACGGCTCAACTTTGCTGCTAAGTTATCCTTAACAGATTCAAAATCAGAGAAAGAATGGACGGCACTACTCAACTTACAATTTTAGCTTGGAGAAGGATCAGAGGAAAGGGTTAAAGAAAGAACAAAAATAACTGTACCTTTGGCTACTGAAATTTGTAAGGCAGCTGTAGATTTGTGTACACATTGCTTGTAATACTCACTAGTGACAATGGCCAAGCAAAAGAATAACCAAGTGCAGAAAGATGTACCACATTTGGTGTTCCCTCTTCACCAACTTGTACAATCACCACAGAGATAGCCAACTCTATTTTTTATGAGAGAAATAAGGAAAGGGCCGACAATTTGGCACCAGATATTCGGAAGTGTGGAAGAGCAGTTGTGAGAAGCGGAAAAACCATTAAAAACGTAAATTACTTAATAATTGTTAAATAAATTTATCACTTAACAAAATAGATAATTGTGTGTACCAAGTGCCTAGAAAAGAAGGCACAAAGATCTGTGGAGCGGTGGTATGAAGTATTATTAAAGATTGATAATAGTATTAGCAAATCAGATATTGTTTAAATGAATTTTTTTAATATTAAAGATCGATAATAGTATTGATTAGAATGACGATATGAAATTAAAAGTTGAAATAGTTATGAAAGAAAATGACTCCACTCAAGAGTGAGGATTGTCAATTTCTTCCTTACTAGTCTTATGGTACGTAACCTATCTAAATGAGTCTAAAGTTTTTAGAAAATCATATAAAGATTATTTTTGAATTAAAATAAATGTATAAATTTATGTTAAAAAAGAATATTGTTGGTAGATTTCTAACACGTTTATATACACTTTATCCAATGCACATAAGAAAAAAGTTATAATACTTCACACTATTTAAATAAGGAAAGGATTTGTAAGTAAATAATTATTTGGTTTCAAATTCCTAAAATTTAGGAGTTTCTATATATATGTAACAAAAATGTAATTGATTTTAAAGTTCCAAATATTAAATTATATTTATAATTAATATAAAATATATTTTTAAAGGGTAAAAAAAGATAATGATATTTTCGTGCTTTTAATATATTTGTTCCTCGGCGTATTTTCATGCAATCAAACACAAAAGCAACTTATTTTCTAGAAATTACTTTGTGTGAGTGTCAACAGAAAGTGAAGCTTTTCAATTGGACTTGAGCTGACGGTCTAAAAGGTTCAGCCCAATATCCAACAGGCATGGCATTGGCCCTCCGTGTAAAAGCTACCAACGACCTTTGGTTACTCAGAAAAAAGGACAAAAAACAGTTATTGCATAAACTCTTTTTTCCCGGGAAACATCGAGTGGATAACAAGAAAATCAGTAGCCATTAGCCAAACAGAAATTAAAAGAAAAGAAGAAGAAAAGATTCAAACCTTCAACTGGTAGAATCGCAAAAGATTCCTTCTTGACTGGAGCTATGACTTTGGGCTCTGAATGGAAGTTCTCTCAAGTCTTTGGTGAACAAACTCCCGGTGACGATATTCAAGATTGTAAAGTCTCTTTTACTTTTACTGATATTTTATGTGAATGAACTCCAGTAATATTTTGTACTTTTCTTCTTTTGAGCAGAGCGGGATGCATACTGCTGCTTATGAATGTTTTTCTTCCTCTGGGTTTCCGTTTATTCTGGACCCAGCGCCCCTCCCCCCCTCCCTTTTTTTTTTTTTTTTTTTTTGCTTTGGAATGAAATGTGTAACATTTGTTTCTAATATATCATAAGTATGAGCAGCTTATAAAAAAATAAAAATAAAAATAAAAATATGAGTGGCGATCGAGTGGAAATATTCTTATTTGAGTTAGTGTTTTCTTCATATGAAGGAAATTTGTTGCTGCCCTTAATTGGATGCTGTAGTTTTATACATGAAATCTTGAAGCCTAATAGGGTAAACTTGTTTGATTTCTATAGCAAAAGATAACAAAATGAAGATTTAGAAACTGGGATGGAGGTGATATATTTGAGCTGATCCCAACTATTTTGAGATTTGAGTCTCAGTAGAGGTAGTGTTAGTGGTAGTAGTAGTAATAGCACCAGCTCTTGTTATTGTTGTTGATTGTGGAATAAGGATATTTCTTGAATTTTGAACGTCCAGTGTTCAGTTGAGACAAGAGACTGGTTGATGCTAGCAGAAAGAATTCTATATATAGGATTTTCCAACCTGCTTCATTAGTACTAAGATTAAGAATGAGAAGCAGGTTTTGAATATGAAGTTGAGAAAAAGGTACCTTGAATGGAGGGCCATTGGGAACTTCGTATTCTTCTGTTATGCTTAGAGATATCAATCATGGAATTGAATATAAGGTTATGCTTTAGAAGTTTAATTGGGGGCTTAAGTTGCTGAGGCTCTCACAATGCAAGGGGTATTTGGTTTTCTCTTTTTTGTTAGCCATGTCTGCTATGCTATGTTGGTTGGTTATATGAAACTGGTGGAGAATGTGAGGAGAATCAATAGCATAGAGTCAAAAAGAAGGAATACTCTCCACAAAACAATCCATTAAATCCACTCATTGTATATATGGCAAGACGAAAAACTTTTCCATCCTTTGAATGAGAAGGGGGTTGAACGGATATGAGGATCGCTAAAAAGCAGGAAGGCTTGTTGAGGCCATACTGGTTATATTATGGAAAATAATTTTTACAGTTCATTGAATATGTTGGACCACATTCACACACATTTTACTTTATCTAATACTAGATTTTTCTTGAAATTCTGTTATACCTGAAAAAAAGAAGATTGGGTTACCATTGAATTTTTGGTACCTTTGCATGTGACTTCTGGTGCACCACTTTATACATTTATAACATTTTATGCCTTAACTTGGTTAACTTCACTAAAAGAAGTTTCCTTGGGGCTGGAGATCAGTTACATAGAAAGGGATTTCTCATATTATTATAGTGAAAACTGGAAAAAGGAAAAGCCAACTTTTCGTTGCATTTCAGCTATTAAAAATGAAACAGCAAAGAGATGTTTAGCTCTTGTTTCCTTATTTTACCCTCTCACCTGAAAAGGAGCGATTATGAACCAAAGAAATAACGGAGCAAGAAGGAAATTGGTGTTACTTTTATTTCTGCTTTAATATTTCTTGATGGCCTGCACATAACAGGATTCTGTGTTAGGTGATATTTTATCTGCAATGGAATTTGACAAGAATGGTGATCATCTTGCTGTTGGAGATCAAGGTGGACGTGTCATAATTTTTGAGCGGCAGACGGGTAAAGAAGTGCGGACAAAATTTTCATAAATATCATTTGTGTAAATATGAATTCATCCGGCAAAGATTCTGTACTTTCTTGAGTGTCATATTCAAACTTTGTATCTCATGTAATCTTTTCACCTTTATGGTCTTGCAGGGTCTATTTGACAGCAGTTCTCGACGTGACTCTGGTCAGTTCAGCCTTCCACTTTGGCAGCATCCTGAATTTAAATATAAGACGGAATTCCAAAGTCATGAACCCGAGGTATGATTTAGGTTTTCATCTTATCTAGTTCTGCATACATCTTTTAAGGCTACTTAAATTTTGCATCTGTAGGTGATAGTTATGTACTTTTGGTGTTGATCATGTTACATCATCTTCAGTTTGATTATTTGAAGAGCGTGGAAATTGAAGAGAAGATTAATAAAATCAGATGGTGTACGAAACTCAACAGATCATTGTTTCTTCTTACAGCAAATGACAGGACGATAAAACTTTGGAAGGTATGAAATTCTTATGGCATTCGATAATCTTCAGACGAGTTTAAATTGAAGAAAGAAAGGGTTCTGGTTCCCCTCCAAATAAAAGATTCTATCTCGGGAGCCTTCTCTTTCAGCATCAAAAGATTGATAATTAAAATGCATGTGAAGTAGTACTATCATTTTTTATCTTTTAAGGTATTTCTTACTAAGATATTTAACTTGGTTAGATGCAGCTTTCTGAACTAAGAACTGTATCTAAATGTTCATCTATTTGTGACATACATCACACATGAAAAATAAAAACAGTGGGAAAATAAAAGAAGATTTCTCGGTGGTGAAAGTTAAGTATTAGCTGCATTCCTGTTCAGAGTCTGTAAAGATTGAATTTTTGTCTTTGCATTATTGAAAAAAACCCGGATGGCGTGTTCTTTCTTGATGAACTAAGATCCACTTGTCAGTTTCAATCTACTGTAACCTTACTATGAAACTTTAGACACAGAAAAGGCATACTTTATTCATAGAATTGTACAGTATTTATAGGACAACAGGTACAATCAAAGCAGCTAATCAATCCCTAATTCTTAGGAGATCCTTCAATCAAGTGATTACATCTAAACTAGTTTCCTAGAATAAATTCTAACAAATTTTCCTAAATATCTACTGTACTATATTTACAGAAGCAAATTATAATCAAATCTGCCAGCTCATTCAAGGAGCAGATTGTGATCAATCTGCCAGCTCATTCAACACTCCCCTCAAGTTGGCATGTAAATATCGAACATGCCTAACTTGCTGACAAAAAACTCAAAAGTAGTTCTAAAAAGACCTTTTGTGAAAATATCCGCAATTTGTTCAGTTGTTGGAACAAAAGGCACACGCTTCCATCTTCAATCTTCTCTATAATAAAGTGTATGTCCACTTCGACATGCTTTGTTCTGTCATGTTGAACTGGATTATGGGCAATGCTTATGGAAGCCTTATTGTCACAGTACCGCTTCATCGGCAAACTCATAGGTCTTCTTATTCTTCCAAAAGTCTCTTGAGCCACAACATTTCAAAAATTCCGTGTGCCATGGATCGATACTCAGCCTAGGCACTACTTCGAGCCACCACATTTTGCTTCTTACTTCTCCATGTTACCAAATTTTTCCAAACAAATGTACAATATCCAGATGTAGACCTTCTATCAGTAGATGACCCAGCCCAGTCCGCATCAATATAAGCCTCAACACTTCTTTGCTCATTCTTCTGGAAGAACAACCCTTTCCCAGGAGAGCTCTTTAGATACCTTAGGATTTGATACACAGCTTCTTGATGTTCTTCCTGTGGAGAATGCATAAACTGACTAACTAGGCTCACAACAAAGGCAATATCGGGTCTAGTATTAGACAAGTAAATCAACTTGCCTACCAATCTCTGATATTGGCCCTTATCAATCAATTTCCCTTCCTTATTTCCAAACTTTTGATTTGGGTCAATTGGAGTTTCTCATTCATGTTTCTTGTAACAAATCAAGTACATACTTTACAATTCCTTTCCTCGATCATGCAACCTCCATGCCGAGAAAGTACTTCAGCGGGCCTAAATCTTTTATCTCAAATTCTGAGGCAAGGCGCTCCTTCAGATTCTTTATTTCAACCATGTCATCTCCTGTGAGGATGATATCGTCGACATACACTATAAGAATTGTTGTTTTTCCTTCTAGTGAATGTCGGGTAAACATTATGTGATCTGCTTGTCCTTGCACATACCCTTGCTTCTTCACGAATTGAGTAAATCTTTCGAACCAAGCCCGTGGAGACTGTTTTAGACCGTAAAGAGATCTTCGGAGTCTACATACCTTCGACTTATACTTCCCTTCAAAACCTGGTGGAGGATCCATATAGACTTCTTCTTCTAGTTTCCCATTCAAGAAAGCATTCTTCACATCCAACTGTTGAAGAGGCCGGTCAAGATTTACCGCGATTGTAAAGAGGACTCCTAACTGAGTTTAGCTTAGCTACTGGAGCAAACGTCTCCAAATAGTCAACGCCATATGTTCGCGTGAATCCCTTAGCTACTAGGCGGGCCTTATACCTCTCCAAAGATCCATCTGCTCTGAATTTGGTGGTGAACACCCATTTGCAACCCACTGGTTTCTTTCCTTATGGTAGATTCACCAATTCCATGTCCTGTTCTTTTCAAGAGCTCACATTTCTTCCAAAATAGTCTCCTTCCACTCTAGAAATCGTAGAGTATCCTGTACATTGTTTGGAATCTCCACAGTAGAAAGTTGTGAGATACATGCGGAATAATTGGGAGATAACTTTTCATAGGACAAAAATATAGAAATAGGATGTTTAGGAGTATTTCTGTCACCTTTGCGTTTTGCAATGGGAAGATCCAAATCTGAGAAGGAATTAAAATTAGACTTTGTTGGAAGATTACTTTGAATTCCAGTGAGGTCTTGTGGATCTGACTTTTGATAGTGTTGAGAATCTTCAGTCTTTTTTCCTTGTTTTCGGTTCATTCTCGAATAAACATGTATTTCTTTTGTTTGTTCTCTGCTTCCATTTTTATTTGTGTCATTTAAAGGCTCTACAGGTTCGATATCAGGGATTTTTATCATTTAAGTCAATTAGGCCCCCCCATCTCTCGAATTACAGTTCTTTCCATCTCTTGGATCACACTTATTTATATTCTCCTAGATCCCTTACATCAGTATTTATTCTCCTAGATCCCTTTATCTGTGAGATGTCTAGTTTCCCCAATATCCCAAAAAGACGAATCTTCACTTGCATGATACTCCCCCTGAAGATGAGTAGTAAAATAAAATTATGACTCAAAGAAAGTTACATCCATTGTGACAATTATCTTTCTAGTGTGTGGATCATAGCACTTATATCCCTTTTGACTCGAAGCATATCCTACAAAAACACACTTCTTAGTTCGTGGTTCGAGTTTGCTACAATTATGAGGATGAACATGAACAAATGTTGTACACCCAAAAACCTTCAAAGGCAAATCTGTACTTAACCTAGAACTAGGAAAACTCTCTCTGAAAACACCGAAAGGTGTTTTAAATTTCAGAATCCTAGATGGCATCCTATTAATAAGGTAAGTAGCAGTCAAGAGAGCCTCTCCCCAATGGTATTGTGGAACTCTACTAGTAAATATTAAAGCTCTAGTTACCTCTAAAAGGTGCCGATTCTTCCTTTCTGCGATGCCATTTTGTTGAGGAGTATCTGGACAAGAGCTTTGGTGTACTACTCCATTTTTTCTGAAAAAACTTCCTAATTGTTCATTAAAAAATTCACGACCAATATCACTTCGGAATATCTTGATTTTCTTATTAAACTGTGTTTCCACCATGACATAGAAAGTTTCAAACACATCCTTAACCTCACTTTTGTCTTTTAATAAATAAACCCAGCGTAGTCTATTATGATCATCAATGAAAGTTATAAACCATCATTTTCCGAACATTGTTGAAATCCTAGACGGCCCCCAAACATCACTATGAGTCATCATAAAATGTTTTGAAGACTGATATTTTTTAGAAGGAAAACAAGATCGGTGATGCTTAGCCATTTCACATAATTCACATTGGAACAAAGACGGATTTTTATTTCCAAACATGTCAGGTAACAAATGTCATGAATAATAAAAACTAGGATGTCCAAGCCTATAGTGCCAAAGCATGACTTTGTTCATGTTGACCAGCTTAATTATAGGAGACAAAATTAGATAAAGAGTGTTTAGTGGTGCAAGATCTGACTCCTTTTCTGTGAGCAATAGGTACATCTAACTCATTAGGAATTGTGGGTAACTCACTAGTAGAAGAAGGTTCATCTTCGGCAGATTGCATGATGACTTCTTCTACTCTATTTCTCCTTGAGTAAGTTTTCAAATCAGGTCTATCCAAACGCCCAATAGTCTTCCCTGTATTCTGTCTTCATTTTTACTTTCCCGTGTGGTACTGGCAGTGGTTTCAACAATAGAACTCGCGAGAATCATCTCTTCCCTTTTATAGTTCTCCTCCCGAAGAGGTGATGATGTAATACTGAAATAGGGCTCAGATTCTCGAAAGGTAATATCCATGCTGACAAAGATTCTACGAGAGGGAGGATGATAACATTTGTACCCTTTATGTGTTGGAGAATACCCAATAAAGACACACTTAAGAGCTCTAGGATCAAGTTTCCTAGAGTTCCTAGTGTGAACAATGCAGATACACCCAAATACCTTCGGAGGAACAATATAATCATTCTTACCCTTTAATACTTCTAGAGGAGTTTGAAAATTAAGGGATTTTGGTGGCATTCTATTGATGAGATAGGTAGCTACTAAAATGGCATCCCCCAGTAAAGTTTTGGTAGATTCGTGGTAAACATAAGAGATCTTGCCACTTCTAACAAATGCTTATTTTTCCTTTCTGCAACCCTATTTTGTGCACTAGTATAAGGACAACTAGTTTGATGGATTATCCCATAAGACTCCAAATAAGCACCAAAAGTTTTATCCATGTATTCTGTGCCATTATCAGTACACAAGATTTTTATCTTAGCTTCAAACTGAGTGCAAATCATCTTATGAAATGACTGAAAGCAGGAGAAAACTTCACTTTTGGCCTTTAACAAATATACCCAAGTCATTCTAGTGCAACAATCAATAAAAGTAACAAACCACCTACTACCAGATAAAGAAAATGTTTGAGTAGGACCCCACACATCAGAATGAATAGTCGAAAAAAGAGTTGTACTTTTATTATCACTCAAAGGATAAGTGTTTCTAGTATGCTTGGCCAATACACAAGCATCACAAAACAAAGATTCAAACTCAGTTCTAGAAACAAACTAGGATATAACTTCTTTAAAGCAAAAAATGATGGGTGCCCCAACCGTCTATGTCACTGTATTATTTCTTGGTTGACATCCTTATTTCCTCCAAAAAAGGCCTGACTAGAGTCTCGAGTTCCATCAATCCAATATAAGTCATCATGCAATCTACCACTGCCAATCCTCTTTCTTGTTTGAAGATCCTGAAAAACACAATGATCAAGAAAGAACTCGACACACTACAGTTTAGTTTTTTGGTGATGACGCTAACAGATAACAAATTAACAGGAAACTAAGGGACATGGAGAATAGATGATAATGTAATATCAGGTGTACAAACAACAGAACCCGTTCCAGAGACAGGATTTAGGGAGCCATTGGCTATTCTGACATAATCCCCTTTGGAACTGGAAGAGTAGTTTTTAAAGCCTTTAGAGGAGCCTGTCATGTGTCTATTCGCACCAAAATCAATAATCCAAGAATTAAGGTGAGCATTGAAGGCAATACTTGCCTGCACGTAATTGGAAGTGGCAACATTAGAAGAGTCAAGTTTATTCAGGAGACGACGAAGATGTTGAACTTCATCCGAAGACAAAGCTTCTCCGGAAGCAATTTCCCTAGATGTCTCCACATTTTCTGCAATATTAGCCTGAATCCTTGATGGACATACACGTTTTCCTCCACGACCTCTAGTTGGTCTACCATGTAGTTTCCAACATGTCTCCTTAGTATGCCTTGGCTTTCCACAGTAATCACAGTGCAAGTGATATTTATCAGAAGTGAACGCCTTTGGTTATTCATGAGACACAGCTAACCCGGACTTCTCCATTGGTGCTGAATAAAGCATCACCCCTCGTCGACTCTCTTCCTGTTGAACATAAGAGTATGCATCCTCAAGAGAATGAAAAGGAACTTTACCAAGAACTTGAACCCTGATCTGATCATATTCTTGGTTCAAACCGGCCAGAAAATCACACCCTTTCCTTTTCAACCAATTGTTCAAAGAGAACTGCATCATTAGTACACTTTGCTTGGAGATCCTGATAGTAGTCAATCTCCTGCCATAACCCGCTTAACTCGGAAAAATAATCAGTGATAGTCAACGCACCTTGCTTAGTCGTATGAATTTTATTTCGAATTTCAAAAATCTGGGCATCATTTCCCTTGCGAGAATAAAATCGCTTGGCTGAATTCCAGATTTTTTCATCAATGTCAAGCAACAAATATTGTTTAGAAATTCGAGAGTGCATAGTATTCAAAAGCCAAGTCATAACAAGGGAATTATCAAAATCCCATTGACTATAAGTAACATCAGTCACAACATGTTGTTTCTTTTCTCCAGTAATATAACCAATCATCTTCCTGGATTTAATAAACAACAAACAAGCCCTTGACTAGGCAAGATACGAACCAGCACCATCTAATTTTACCATACTAATACCATGTGAAACAGAATTATTGTTATCTACTGTTTTTGAGTCTCCCATATTTTTGAACAATCCGAAGCACAAAAAGAAATTTCAGAATATAAATTCTAAACAGAAGAACCTGGTAACCCAAAAAACAGCCTTCAGAATCTGAAAAAGGCTCCTGGAGCTAACTGGTTACATCGGACTTGTCTTCTGGTGTTTGAAAAAATCTGAAACTTGTTTGGGCAGGTCGTACAGTAGGTATAATCCTTCCAGTGATACTAGTTTTTGTACAGAACTGGCGGAGGGTGAAAAAAAAGAGATCGGACAGAAACTTTAGCAAGAAAATTATGAGAAAGAGGGAGAAAACTCAACCTATGGAATCCTAGTGCTGCAGAGGGAGAAAACTCACCTCAAAAGGGCAGCAATGGCTCTGATACCATGATAAATAGACCTTGGGCCTAACTCAACCCCAAAAGCTAGCTTATGAGGTGAGGATTGCCCAAGACTATATAAGGAGACCAAGGACCTCAAATCCCTCCGATGTGGGATAACTTAACACCCCCTCACGCCTAGGCATGCAAACTGGAGTGTGGACAACATAAATGAGGGCCCAACATCGATAACAATAATTAGGATGAGTCTTTGCCTTGTTTATTTCTTCTGTGTTTATTCCCCAGAATTGGAGGGAAGCTTTTGTAGATCATAAATGAAAGCAAGCTATGATTGAAGAAATGAAGGCCTTATAAAAAAATAAAACTTGGGAATTTGTCACTTCACCACCAGACAAAAAGTTGGTTGGATGCAAATGGGTCTTCACCGTGAAGCACACAGCTGATGGCTTAATTGAAAGATTCAAAGCAAGATTAGTGGCTAAGGGATTCACTCAGACTTATGGAGTAGATTATCAAGAGACATTTGCCCCTGTTGCCAAAATGAACACTATCATAATCATTTTGTCTTGTGCAACTAATCTTGATTAGGACTTACAACAGTTTGATGTGAAGAACACATTTCTTCATGGAGAGTTAGAAGAAGAGGTGTATATGGTGATCCCTCCTAGATTTGATATCGAACAAAGTCAAGGAAAAGTGTGCAGATTGAAGAAAGCCTTGTATGGACTGAAGCAATCTCCTAGAGCTTGGTTTGACAGATTCTGCAATGCAATGATCTCCTTCGGCTACCAACAAAGCAATGTTGATCACACCCTCTTCATAAGACATCAAAAGGGTAAACTCACTCTTCTTATAGTTTATGTTGATGACATAGTAATGACAGGAGATGATAAAGAGGAGATGACCCGATTGAAGAAGTTGTTGGCACAAGAATTTGAAATCAAAGATCTAGGGAAGTTGCAGTACTTCTTGGGAATTGATGTTGCTAGATCAAAAACATGAATCTTTATTTCTCAAAGGAAGTATATTTTGGATCTCTTGAATGAAACGAGTATGACAGGTTGCAGACCGATAGAATCACCCATTGAAAGTAATCACAAGTTACAAAGCGGAACTGGAAAGTCAGTTGATAAGGAAGATATCAAAGACTGGTTGGAAGACTCATTTATCTTTCTCACACTAGACCAGACATAGCTTATGCAGTCAGCCTGGTGAGTCAGTTCATGCATGATCCCCGAAATCCTCATATGCAAGTTGTCTTTCACATTTTGCGGTATTTGAAGTCTGCTCCTGGAAAAGGTCAGTTGTTCTCCAAACATAGCCACCTCCAGGTAGAAGCCTTTACAGATGCAGATTGGGCTGGATCTCTAGATGACAGAAGATCTACATCCGGTTACCGTACACCCGTAGGAGGAAACTTAGTTACTTGGAGAAGCAAGAAGCAAAGTGTAGTCGCTAGATCAAGTGAAGAGGCAGAATAAAGAGCTATGGCCCAGGATGTGTGTGAATTTTTGTGGTTACAAAAGCTACTAGAGGAATTGAGACTGTCTGAAAAAGGAAAACTTTCCTTGTATTGTGATAACAAGGCTGCCATTAGCATAACTCATAATCCAGTCCATCATGACCGAACAAAGCATGTTGAAATTGATCGACATTTCATAAAAAAAAAGGTTACAAGTGGTGTCTTGAGTTTGTTCCATGTGTCATCTGAAAAACAGCTAGCTGATGTGTTTACCAAAGGTCTCATCAAACGGACTTTCCATAGACTGGTTTGCAAGTTGGGCATGTGTGACATCTTTGCACCAACTTGAGGGGGAGTGTTGACCAGCTTAATTATAGGAGAAAAATTAGAGAATCAAATCTGTAATTAATAGCTTGATTGTAGGATAGCTTGATTTTAGGAAACTTATATTGTAGTTGAATATTCTCTCATTATTTTCATTTATTTACTTTCCTAGAATAGCTGTAGAACTTTTGTATAAAGGCATGTATCAGTAGGATGTAAAATACATTGAAATACAAAGAAGCCTTATCTTCTTCTCAATTTCATCAATTCAAAACAGAAGTAGAGTTCAAACAAATAAGATTCAGTTGTTGTGAGTTGTCCCCTTATCAAGGAAATAAAGACCTCCGGATTCTCTAGCACTGCCAATCATCTTCCCCGAGACCTTGTCCTGAAATTCACACAAATTCGAGTCTAATATAGCACGACAACTCAAAGAACGGGTTAATTTACTGACAGAAATTAGATTGCAGAGGAGTTTCGAAACATGAAGGATATCATGAAGTGTGAGAGATGGTGATAGTTTAACGGTTCCTTTTCCAGCGATTGCTAAGAAGGAACCATCAACTATCTTGATTTTATTATTCCCTGCACAAGGAGTGTAAGTAGAGAAAAAAATGGAACTTCCTGTCATGTGACCACTAGCTCTTGAATCTATTATCCATGAATCTATTTGGTTGGAGTTGGCACTAAGAAAAGAAGATGGTACATTACCTGTTTGAGCAAAAGAACAAGAAGGATCTGGTCCACCCAATCAGAATTGTGGAGATTGAAGGAGTTTGTGCAGAAGTTCCAGTTGTTCCCTTGTGAATGGAGACGCTTCTAGAGAAGATTGCTGCCCCCGATCAAAATAGGTTGTTTGGAGGGCCTGACCATGTTGAGATTGGAAGCCACGATTGTCAACTCCTTTTTTCTTCCAGTTTGGTGGTTTCCCATGAATCTTCCAACATGTTTCACGGGTATGCCAGTGTTTTTTGCAATGATCGCACCATGGCTTTTTCTTTTTATCATTTTCATTTGTCACTGTTGCAAGTGCTGAAGCATCTACAACAGGTTTTAGTTCAAGGTTCAAATCAAGTTTTAACATAACTTTCCTCCTAGTTTCCTCTCTCCTAATTTCAAAAAAGGTTTCACGAAGTGAAGGCAAAGGGTTTTTTCCTAGAATCCGTGACCTGACTTCGTCAAATTTCCGATTTAATCCTGCTAAGAAAAGGTAAACTCTCTCATTTTCTTCCCTTTTTCTTGCTTTCACACTATCGGCAGGACACCCCCATTCATCATTGTAACACTGATCTAACTCCTGCCATAGAGATACCATTTCATTATAATAAGCAGTTACTTCCCTCTCACCCTGCTTAGCTTGCCAAAGTTTAATTTTTAACTCAAATATCTGAGAGCAGTGGCGGACCCAGAATTTTATGCAATCGGGTTCAATCTTAGAAGTATATAAATTTAGTCGTAAAATAGTAGTTGTCAAGTGGGTTCAAATAAAATATTTATGCAGTTTTAATCCTAATTTATACATATACACAGTATTATTTTTTTGTGAAGCGAGTTCAGTTGGACCCGCTAGCCACCACTTGGGTCTGCCACTGTCCGAGAGGCATTTTCTACATCTGAATATGTCTCCCTAACGACTTCTCACACATCCCTAGCAGTGGGTAGAAAAAGATAAGATTTACCTATGACTGGATCCATGGAATTTATTAGCCAGGCAATCACGAGTGAGTTCTCTGATCTCCAGGCTTTCATCTTTGGGTCTCCGACTTCCGGCTTTTTCGTCTCTCTAGTCAGATGTCCCAATTTTCCACGGCCATCGATTTCTACAGACTGCGCCCATTCCAGATAGTTCTTCCCGTTTAATCGATGAGAAGTTAGCTGGAAGGACATGTGAGACGAATCGCCTCCTTGTGTCACCATATTTTCTACCAGAGTTTCAAGAGAAGAACTTTCGGCTTCTGTTGATGTTGCAAAGTGGCGCTCTCCGTGAAAGGCTGTTTTGGCCATAAGGTATTAGGGAGGAAAGTCTCGCTCTGATATCATGAAACTTTAGACACAGAAAAGGCATACTTTATTCATAGAATTGTACAATATTTATAGGACAACGGGTACAATCAAAGCAGCTAATCAATCCCTAATTCTTAGGAGATCCTTCAATCAAGTGATTACATCTAAACTAGTTTCCTAGAATAAATTCTAACAAATTTTCCTAAATATCTACTGTACCATTTTTACAGAAGCAAATTATAATCAAATCTGCCAGCTCATTCAAGGAGCAGATTGTGATCAATCTGCCAGCTCATTCAACTAATTGTACAAATCAATTTACTGTTTCTTCATTTGTTTCTTTTGCAGATCAAGGAACAGAAAGTAAAGAAAGTTAAACAAATGGACATCAATCCGTTTGTGACTTCAGAGAATTCTCTTTTAGCTGATAAAAGTTTCATGAGTGGACAAAGTGAACCATCTCATGCTAATGGTACCAGGCTAGAATGGACTGACAAAATGAATGGCACATTGCCCTCACATGTAGGACATGGAAGAGTGTTAATATTCACGCATTCTTTATTACATTACTTCCCCAAATTATATGCATTTGACATGCTATTATAGCTTGTGATTCCAGCTACTGTTGTAAATAGCTTGCAGATATCACAAATGTGGCTTCTAGAAGATGCAGAAGAGTGTATGCACATGCTCATGATTTCAACATCAATTCCATCTCAAACAATAGGTATTCTTCTGTTCTTGCGAATATTTTGAATTTTAAACTTGCTCATTTGAAATGAAATTTGACCAGCCCCTGTTGTTTGTGTTTCTGTTTGAGCTTGATCTATCAGATCAGAGGTATCCTTCTATAAGCAGCAGTACCAGAGAAACTCAATAGTGTGAAAGTTGTTTACCAGTTGAAGGAGTGCCAGGTGTTTGATAACTCTCTGGTTTTCAAAACTTTTACAGCGATGGTGAGACATTCCTTTCTGGCGATGACCTTAGGATAAACGTATGGAACCTTGAAGTCAGAGACCAGTGTTTCAACATCATTGACATGAAGCCAAACAATATGGAAGATCTGACAGGTGATCCCGGATGTCTTTTCGAAGCATTTCATATGCTGTAACCTATTGGATCTTTTCTCATGCATCCGTGCTACTCTCTGTTAACCATTATTTGAAGTTTCCAGTTTAGTCTCCAAAAGTATGGAGGTATATGTTATAAATTTTACCAACTAATGATATGATGCCAAAGCACTTCGAGAATTATAGGAGGCAAAATATGGATTCAGGTAGTAGCTTTACGCCTCATAGGTAAACTTAGCAACATAACTGAAGGATATCTGTAGTTATACATTTATGTACCCAAAATCTACATAAACCTCGTATTCATGCTAGGGATGAGTTAGCTTCTTGGGCCTGTCTGGTTGATATGGAAGAGAACAGTTTTAGCCCCAGACTTGTGTTTTTTTTTGGGGGGGGGGGGGTCGTGAGTGTTGCCACATGCTTATTTAGGATTTCGGAAAAAGTTTGGAACAACTGGCACTGCATTACTCATCTTCTCAAAAGTTTTGTGGAGGCAAGCAATCAAAGATTAATAGTCGGGCCATTATTTTATTAGGTTTATCCTGTAATTCCAAAGATGCATGTGGAAAAAAACGAATTAACTCTATAAAAAGAATGCTTGGAAGGAATCTGAAGCCGCCTTTACTCCTCTCCCTGAAGAGGACTTGACCAATAAATTTGAGGATGATGATCTACCTTATGACATGGGTAGAATAAGGTTAAATTAGTTTCATTACCCTATACTTCTTTTTTGCATAAAAAAATTGACCAGGCTGCCACCTAATAAAGGATAAAAATGCTCATTGGGCCACTCTTTTATGTAGAGGTGATTACATCAGCAGAGTTCCATCCATTTCACTGCAATTTGTTGGCTTATAGTAGTTCACGGGGATTCATCCGACTTGTTGACATGAGGAAATCTGCCCTATGTGATCACAGTGTGAAAATGTGAGTTTTATTCCCATCTCTATTTTATTTCTCTTATCTGTATGATGCATTTCAGCTTCTAATCTGCTGCCCTGACACAACTTCCAGTACTTATTTTAACAACCTGCAACTTACTTTTACAGATTGCAAGATGGGGGGAGCCGTGGCCCTAAAACACTTTTCAGTGAAATCATAACTTCTATATCTGATATGAAGTATGCAATGGATGGAAGGCATATCTTAAGTCGTGATTACATGACTCTGAAGGTCTTCTCAATCTCGATGATCCTTTTACTGGATAATGCACACTAAGCTATGATTTGTTGCCATACCTGCATTTCTTTGAATTTGGTGCTATCTGTCAAGAAAAGAAAAGAAGTCAAGTATTTCTTATTCCCTCAGTCCCGTTTTTGTTTGAGGGGTTAAAACAAACTTTTCTTTGAGATTTCTCAATTATGTTTCTAGAATCTTTAAAATCTGACCCTTATATTTAACCATATTTCCTATGCAGTTTATTGATCTTTAATTACATTCCTCAAAAAATAAATTAACACCGAATCATATGTAAAATTTTCAATTTAACATACAAGAAACAAAACCGAGTGATTGAAAAAGGATGGAAGTTGTATTGATATGTGCTTCTCACACATGTTTTACTCCTCAATTAGGTGATTCATGCACTATTAATCTGGGAATTCTGTGTTTCTGACATTTGTGCGACTTCATTTTATGGGTCCTTAAAAGTGTATTCATCTTATTGACTTGTGCTTTTACCTTTTTTTTTAAATTCTTTTTTTGCCTTTTTCTCTGCCACTTCATTTTGATTCTTTCATCTCTCATTAGTGGTATATTTTTCTTTGTTCTCTTCGTCTTTGAGTGACATACAAATAAGCTATGGCTTTGTTTGGTTCTTATTTCCTTGATCTTTGACTTCTTTTGACGTTTTACATTCGCTATCACAAGATGGATCTGTAATTATATCTTAATTGTTAACTATTTGATAGTTATGGGACACTCACATGGATACTTCCCCGGTTGCAACGTATAAGATTCATGAACACCTCCGCCCTAAGGTATGAGGGTCTTCATCACAAACATTTCTCAGAGTTGTACTGAGAAATAAACAGTTGGCGATGTGGTGTAACATGTGAATATGCTATTTATTCAAATAGATTGATAGTATTTTCCGATTTGCAGTATAATTGATATAATACATGTTGTGCGGCAGCTTTCTAAGCTGTATACAAATGACGCCATTTTCGATAAGTTTGATTGCTGCCTGAATGGAGATGGACTGCAATTTGCAACTGGATCTTACAGGTTTATCACATCTCTAACTTATGTCAACATATGAAATGGTGTACTGATGTTGTATAATAGTGTACTTTCATTTTGTTGATCTTCTATACATATGACGAATTTTGGTAATGTTTTGTTGATTTAGCAATCATCTTCGTATATTTTCTTGTGGAGCTGAGAATGAAGATGGCATCACACTGGAAGTCAGAAAAAGTCCAAATAGGTAACTCTTGTACTAAAATGATCTTACTAAAATATCTTCTGTTCTTGAATTGATGCTTCATTATACCTTGAATTTGTAGGAAACCAACCTCTCAAGCTACTACAAGGCCTCGAAGGTCGTCATTGAGCAACTTGACTCGAGGATTTTATCGTCAAGGTAGTTAGTAACAGCCATGCATGTGCTTGTGCAAAGGGTAAATACTTACCCACACCTAATGTTTACACCAAACCAATGAATTTTACCCCAGTAATTAAAATTTAAAGTGAGAATACATATCAATTAACCATGATTAAGTGATAAATGTGGGAATACAAGATACATGTCTTGCATTCATTGGTTTGGTTTAAACACTGGTCACCGATATGGGCAAGTTTTTACCCTTGTAAGGGCCCATAATTCATCAATCAATTGGTGGCAGATCCAACCCCCTGGCTTTGAAACTTGGCATATTTTTTCATCTCATTTACATTGCTTTTTGTTGATAATTTCAGGACAAGATAGCTCAGAAAATGAGATTTCCTGTAATCTTAAGTCCAAGTTGCTGCATCTGGCTTGGCATCCAACGCACAATTTGATTGCGTGTTCTGTTGGAAGCAGCTTGTTCATGTACCATGCATAAAGTGCTATGAAGAGGACTGAGAGTAGTAACCCTCCTGTTCATGGGCTTTGCCCCCTGTAAATTGTATTTTGTCTCTGTCAATATACCAACATTTCTCACGTTGGGTAGTCATCTTGATCTAATCTCACAGGTAGCAGTCTGCCATTACAAGTTCCTAAAAAACTTTTGTTGAAAAAATAACTGCATTACTAAATGGAGAAGAAATTTGACACTTGCATAAATATATTTTATGCACATCTGAAGTTCGCTCGCTTGTTTCTGTACTTTATTTTTCATTTCCTGTTTCTCCTTGTATTTGATACTAGTACGTGTTTGGACAGAGCTACAACTAGAGGCGGAGCTAGGATTTCAAGTTTATGGGTTCAGGATTCTAATCGTTTTGAATTACTTGGTTCTAAATTAATAATTTATACATGAATTTTTTTAAGATAAATACAGAGTTCGAATCTAAGCTACTGGGTTCTACCGAACCCGCTCCCAACACTCTAGCTCCGAACTTGGCTACAACTGTTTTAGTGATTGCAATACTGAAACAAAGAAGCGGAGCTAAAAGTAAGCAATATTGCTTAATAAGTATGTGTTTCAACACTATCAAAACTCGTGACTAATTTATAAAATCACTCAAAAGTGTTTTTCAACAATTGATGCCTGTAAGATACTTTTGATCAATTAAGCCGAACAGTGTCAAAGTCATCGGTGATCTATTGCTATCTTTCGAGGGCATTAAGGACCAAATGCAATTTGCTCATTTTCATTATACTCCGCAGCAATTGACAGTCAGTTCCATCATAGCATGGTACCCTTCAAAGAATGAATAGAAAAACATGTTACCATACACAAACTTGGTCTTTCTCAAGCCTCTAATGAATATGGATAGAAACTTAGGGTCCACCAAATTGTATAGAGAACCTGGTTCTCTATCAGTTCCCGCATAATACACGCAATAAGAGATAAATAAATAACACAACGGAGTTTTACGTGAAAAACTTCCAGCTCACGGGATTAAAAATCACGACCTACACTCGTAGGATTTTAACTTCACTAACCGAGCAACTTTTAGATTATAGCCTATTGTAACCTAGGAATTAAACTCTTAATCTCTCACTCACTTGTAATAACTCTATTACAAGCCTCTTTGTAATAACGTTATTACAAAGCTCACAACTCGACTAACTCTAGCCAAGACACAAACACAAGGTTTCCATGGTGTTCTACCTTTGCGTAGTCTCGGTCCACAGGGTTTATGGTTTTACAAATGGTTTCCTACACAATGCTTTTAGCTAAGCTAAGTAGGAATTACAAGTAAATCACTCTAACAAAGGTGCAACATAACTAAAGGACATATAGTAACACAATGCTGGAAACTGGTCCTTCGTTATGTTGTCCTTTGTTCTTGAACCTGGAAGTCACTTGCAAGATGGCAACACACTTGAGAGGAAACATGATTAATTCTCGGATGTGCAAGTGTGTGTTTTCTTCATTGCTTCATGTTAATAATATCCAAGTGATGTCACTTGGATGATACAAGCAATATCCGGTACAAGACATTCCCTATAAAGTGGCTGCTGCACTGTTCACACTGTTGCGTGTGTGCAGAGGAACATTTGCAGCGGCTTTACAGATGTGAGCAGTTGACTAGTACAGTCAGCAAGGGAGCTGATGTCCATCTGTTCCCTCTGTCGTCTCTTTGACTCTGATTGTTGGAACTTGTGCCTGACTTGAGACTTGATGTTCTTGAGCACTTTGAGAATGTGTAACAGGTTCCCTATCTAGTTCTTATCATTTAAGTTTGTTAGATCATCAAAACATAACAGGGCACATAACCTATCAATTTTCTCCTTTTTGATGATGACAAACTTGTAATTGAAGTTCCTCCTAAGAACCAAAGTACCATACAATATTCCCCCTAAACTTGTTCCCCCTCAATTAAATTTTCCTCTTTTGGCTTCATAAAACGATTAGTCACAAGTAATACGCAAAAAGAAATCTAGCATGGTTAACTCATGCCACATGTGTGCACACAAACATGGCTAAGAACAGAGCATAAAAGTAAGGCATGCATAATAAAAAGACGAGATACTCATTAATTGGAAATAAAAGAGAGCAGAATTAGCAGTACCATTTGTTACACAACCATTCACAGAATAAAACAACTTAAAAAGTACCAGCCACCAAAAACAACAAAATACAGGGACCAAGATATTGGATAGACAACTTTGAACTGGACACTGGAGAGGGAAATTGTTTTAAGGTGCACTAGAAGGGGGAGGCAGGGATGAATAGGCAAGAGTTTAGAGGAGAATATCCATTAGGACATTTGCAGACACTTGCTCGTTAAGCAGCCGCTCTTTGAGGTCCTCGACCCGTTTTCTGAGATATGCATTTTTCTTGGTCAAACGGGCAACCTTTGTGCCTTGTGCATTGCTGGAACCAGGTGCATCCTGAGCTTGGCTAAGTTGCTCTTCAATAATGGAATTACATGCCTTCATCCTCCTTATCTCCTCAGTTGTAGCATTCTAAGCATCAATCAATTACGAGATAGTGGAAGCTGCCAACCCCTCTTTTTTTATCAATGCACTCACACTCCTCTAAGGTGATTTTGGAAGGTTTGCTTGCGAGTTCCCACTGTTGCTTTTCCCAAGGGACTTCGAAGATGTTAAACACCTTGGTGAGTAAGAATCTGTAAGGCAGCCCATGATTACCATCCTTAAAATCTGCCACTTTCTTCATGTTCTCTATCATGAGTCCAAGCAGATTGATAGTAGTGTAGGCATTCAGTGCTTCCATGAGGAACATGTCTGCTCTTGACGTAATGGAACACCTTTCTGCACATGGAAGTAAGACATTGTTCACCATCTCGAACAACAATTGATATACTGGTAGGAGGGCCTTCTTGTGTACCTGTTCCCCTTGCTGCACAACATCATGCTTCAGAATGAAACTTCTGAAATTGGGAGAACAAGTCCCCTCAATGGATGAAATCCCTTCAATAGGCACCCCCAAAATGTTCCCCAATACAGCCCCGTCCATCAAAAAGTCTACTTCATTCACCTTCAAGAAGATATTATCATCTTCCACTGTGAACATGTCTGTATAGAAGCTACACATTTCTTCCTCATACACCTTGGAAATCTCATTAGTGAAAAAGTGTGTCCACTTTTGAAACTCATAAATATCAACCAGTTGACGCATCCCTGTCATGTCTAGAATATTAAGGGAAAATGTTCTGCCCCACAGTACCCTCTGTTTTCTCAGGTTTGCTCTGCTTTCATCCTTGGACACACTTACTTTGGCCTTCTTGGAGGAACCAGGTTCCTCATTGTCACCAACCTTCCTTTTCACACACTTTCTCACACTTTTCTCTTTCTTTGCAGACATCTCAGACGCTTTCTCACCAGACTTGTCTACCTCAACATTCTCAACTTCCACAGCTTTCACATATAGCTCTCTCCTGGGTTATGGAGTCACAAGTCTCTTAGAGGACTTACGAATTAAGGAAGCAGGTTCCTTATTTACATCTTCATTGTCAATATCAACAACAAGTGCTGGAGGCACTTCTTCATCATTAACCATCTTTCCCCCTTTCACTAGCCACCTCATTTTCTTATTTTCTTTGTTTTTTCTTCAGAACAGTTTCAAGGGCTTCCTTCTTTTGCAACCTGGCAGTGGGTCTTTTAAGAGTGGGCGCATTGGGAACTACCCTTCCACTTCTAGCAGCAATGAATCTTGCTACATGCATATCATCATAGTCTTCCTCACTATTTTTATTTTCCTCTTCAGATAAAGATCTCATCTCAGGAATGACAAAGTTTAACGGCTCAGCATCGAAGTGAGGAGAGGGAGAAGGATCAATACTGACCTAGGGCTCTTTTGAAGAGCAGAGAGTTTCATCCCAATTAGGAGCAGAGGGCCCTCTTGGGATGAGGGAACAAGTCCCTCATTTGTTTCCCCAATAGTATTATTAGGTGCTGGATTTTCAAGGGGCACCAGTTCCCTACCTTCTTCCTGATGACCTTCACCTCCCCCTTAAGACCCAATGGTCTCATTAACATCCTCAAAACCGCACGACCCAATTCCATCTTAGGCCGTGATGGCTTCCAACACCATTGTTAGACAAGACAACACTGATCAAACTAATGGTTTCCCGTTTAAATAAAATACTAAGTGGATAACATTTCCCCATTTGTTAAAGAGATTTAAAAATTTGCCAATGTGACATAATTAAACGGAAGCAAACGAGTACAACTCATAATTATGTAAACAAAACCAATATCATAAGTCTACTAGTGTGTGTGCCAAGACCTGGTGTCACAAGTATGTGGACAATCTAGTAGAATATACAAAAGAACACTAGCCTACTGTCTGAAATAAAATAGACAAAAAAAAAATATATATATATATATAAGGGAGACTCTGACTGCTGCAGAACGGCTTGGAAGACAACTCACCGCGAAGTCTCGAGATGGGGATCAAATCTGCACACCAGATTGGTAACCAGATGCACCTGCCTCAGATCCTGTACAATTAAGTACAGAACTGTAGCGTGAGTACATAAATAATATGTACCCAGTAAGTATCTAGCCTAACCTCGAAGAAGTAGTGACGAGGGGTCGACTCGGACACTTACTAGGGCCAATAACATGATAATATGAAGTTCAAATTAAACATGATATACAACAATAAGACTCAGAACAAAAAAATAACTGAACAAGTCTTCAGAAATATTTAAGATCTTGAATCAATTCCTTCCTTTAAAACATATGATCACACAAGCAATGAATTTATACCGATTATGAAAGGAACTTTTAGTTTTTATTATCACACACGAATACCACCAAGGACTTTCGGCCCGATCCAACATAAATGTAAACTGTGCACTGAGGAGGGTCGAACGGCGTGAACAATAGATGCATCTATTACCCCGCTCGCGAATCATACATGCGACGCAGTCAAATATAAATTTATCAATAATTCATAAGTCTTCCTTGATTCTTTTCAAAATAAAGACAATTCGACTTGGAGCTTTTAAATCCTTAAAAATCCTCAACTCAGTTCCATTTGATACAGTTAACAATTATGATCAAATAATGGTGTCCACAAGCATGGTGTAAGCCTAAAACTACCCGGACATAAACAAGAATAGTAGCTACGTACGGACTCTCGTCACTTCGTGCATACGTAGCCCCCACAAATAACAGTACATATTAATTAAGTTCGCCTATGGGGTAAGTTCTCTCTTACAAGGTTAGAAAAGAGACTTACCTCGTCTCAAAGCTTACTTCCCAATTCAAGAATGCGCTCAAACCTCAAATTTGATGCCAAACGACTCAGAACTAGCCAAACATAATATAAATCGATCAATCTATTGCTCAAAAGTTCATATCTCCACTATTAAAGTGATTACCCAACCAAAATTACAAGATTCCTAAAATTCACCCCGTGCCCATAATATTAGGAACATCATATGTTTGGAAGAAAGTTGTTACCCACAACCTTAGGAACATAATATATGATTTTCACTTAGTTTCATAATCATTTTCGTGATAAAATATCATTTTTATTAAACCCTAGATTTTTAATCTCAAACCATGATTTCTACCAATTTTCATGTGGAAATCTACCCATAATATATATACTAAACTCATATTTAGAAGAAATTACTTACCTCACAAAGCTAGGTCGAAATCCCCTCCTAAGAAGCTCTCAAATTGCCCAAGAGTCAAAGAAAAATGTGATAAAAATGGTCCTAACCCGTAATAAATGAGGCTCACTGCCTCCAGCAGTTTCTGTACCAGCGCCCTTGCTTCTGCGAATAAGGGTCCGCTTCTGCGGAATTCACTGGGCTGGCTGGGACCGCTTCTACGGACGGGTACCCACTTCTGCAGAGGATGGGCCGCATCTGCGAAACCTGGGCTGCCCTCCTTTGGCCGCTTCTGTGAAGCTTGGCCCACATCTGTGAGCCCGCACGTGCGGCTGACCAAGCGCAAGTGCGGTTTTGACAGATCTGGTGCATCAGCTGCTGCTCCAAATTCTCCTCTTGGTCCGAGCCTCGTCCGATTGACACTCGGGGGCCCCGCTCGAACATACCAACAAGTTTGGAATCATAAAACGGACTCGCTCGAACTCTTGGAACGCTCGAAACAACATTAAAACTAAGAATCGCACCCTAAAACCAATTGAATCAACTTAAGAACTTTAAGTTTTTCAACTCACTTCTAATGTGCTGAAACGTACTTAAACTACTCGGAATGACACCAAATTTCAAATTTTACGTGCAAGTCTTAAATGACATTACAGAACTATTCCCGGTCTCGAAATTCTGTTTGGACCTCGATATAACCAAAACCCGCTCCAAATCAAATTTAAAGAACTTTTAAAACCTTCAAGAACCAACTTTCACTATTAGGCGCCGAAACGCTCCTGGGTCATCCAAAACCCGATCCGAACATACGCCCAAGTCTGAAATCATCATACGAACCTATTAGAATCATCAAATCCTGATTCCGAGGTCGTTTACTCAAAATGTTGACCGAAGTCAAACTTGGCCTTTTAAGCCAGCCTTAAGGAATTAAGTGTTCCGTTTTCAACCCGAACCTTTCCAAATCCCAAATTAACCATTCCCGCAAGTCATAAAACAGTAAAAGCATGTAAAGGAAGTCTTATTTAGGGGAATGGGGTTCTAGAAAGCAAAACGATCGGTCAGGTCATTACAATAACCACCAACCAGACCTCCCTCAGCAGTGATTAACAACATATTCTAAATGGCTTCTTGTTCATTTATCCCCAAAGTAGATTCATAAGACACATGAGGAATATTACCTGTGGAGTTAGCAACATTCAAATCGAAGCTTGGAATGGTCGTTGTTAAACCTTCACTACTACGAACCATAGTCTGTTGGGCTTCCACGCTCTCTTCAACATTCAGACTGGAAACTTTCTGACCTACGTCACCATCTACTGTTTTTCCCTCTACCATTTTTTTCAGCAAGGCAGAAGGCGAGGTCGAAACAACAAACCTTTTGGGGTTCTGAGTCTTGCGACTCCGGTGAGAACCAGAACTTCGATTGGGTTGGAGAGGAGGTAGTAGGTGGTTGGGGGTCTGGTGTAGGGTTTTGACTGGGTGACATAGAGGACTCAGACTCTCATTCTCATGCTTCGTGAGACAAAGACACGGTAGGGATTGATAAGTAGGGTTTTTGACCGCTTATTTGCTCTCTTTTACTTACGTTTTAGCTCAAAAATGCTTAAAGATATTCCCGAGAACTAATGAAATGTGCTTTATTGCAGGAATATTGGGAAACGAGCAAAAGAAGTGAAAATCAACTCAAAAAGGAGTAAAATTGGACAAGAACCAAAACAAGACAAAAAGGGCTACAATGCGGACCGCATAATACTGTGTGCGGCTGCAAACTCTGAAGATGCACTGATAGAATTTTTTCACAGAGTGCGGACTGCACAATTATTGTGCGGTCGTAGAAGACTAGATTCAGAGACTTGTATTTTGGGAGCTTGAAGATGTGCGGACCACACTATTATTGTGTGGCCGTAGGATGCCAAAATGCGGCCGCACTCATAAATGTGCGGTCCGCAGAATGAAGCCCAGATCCAGTCCAAGAGCAAAAGTGCGGCCGCACTCAGAAATGTGCGGTCCGCACAATTATAGGAAGTGCGGCCGCATCTCACTTTTATGCGACCGCAGAAAGCCAACCTGACCAGTCAGTCTCAAAGTGCGGGCCGCACACAGAATTGTGCGGCTGCACAACCTTCGCAGGGGCATTTTTGTCAGATATTTTCAGTTGGGTATAAATAGATCTTTTTGTCAATTTTAGGTTAAGTTTTGTGCACCTGAACACTTAGAGCCGTTTTTATTTACTGTATTGGGTAACTTTGTACTAGTTTAGCATTTAAACATTAGATTTTCTTTCCTTAATCAATTATTATGCATTTTATCTTAGTTTCTTCTTTAATTTCTTTATTTTCTATGAGTAGCTAAACCCTTAGCTAGGGTTGGGTGCTTAATGGGTGATTGATTTAGTGCTTATTTATGATTGGGTATATAATATTTAGCCTAGTTCTTGCTTGAATTTGAGAATTGATGGTTGCAGACATTGATTCATCCCTAATTGACTTAGTCTATACTTGAGAAAGTGAGACTAAGTCTAGGAAAACTTGGCTAACAAGAAATTGGGATGAACTCAAGAAATTGATAGCCACAATTAAAGGGACTAATCTAAAGATAGTAAGACCCGACTTGAGCATTTATCACTTGTTTCGTGATATACCCATTTGGACTTGAGAAAGCCAAATAGGGAAAATCACTCAAACTACCGAGAGGTATAGAGTAAGTAATTGCGTGTGATTTCTATATTGTATCCCGATAAACCAAACATGCCCTAAAGCTCTAAATCCGTTAGGTAACCAACTAGGCATAAGTCGCAACTCTAGATCTTTTATAACTTGAAAAACAACCAAAACCAAAAACATTGTCTCTTAGCTTTACAATTACAAGCATTAGCGTAAAATTATAAGTAGAAACGACAATTGAAAATTTGAAAGTGTAATCTTAGGCACGTCATACATTCACACCAGGTATATACCTAATCCCACAAGCTCCCTGTGGAATCGACCTCGACTCGCGTTGGGTTTTTATTATTGCATCGACCACCTTGCAACCTAAATTAGTGGTGTGAGTTTGGGTGATATCAGGGACTATACTAGAAACGTTTGAGGCTTCTAGATTTTCTGACATAGTGAAGATTTATAGTGATAACAAGAGAAAAAGGGTGTTTGGTTTTGAGAGAAAAAAGGAATTGTTGGCTTTAATGTGAATAGTGATGAAACCTACAACATTTGAGTTTATTTAAAGAGGGTGAGGGACCGGCTGCAAACGGGTATGGATTGCTGAGTAGACGGGTCATTTAGTAACGGGTACAACATTTGGGTTCTAAAGAGATGAAAAAGAGAAACTGAAATTTTAATGACGTGGCACTTTTACAACCGTTAAAAAGATATGCATGAGAGTACAAAGGAACTGCTAACCTGAGTCAAGGGAACCAAGTTCCCTGACTTAGTTTTGTAAATGTGAGCCTCATCCTTTTACCAAGATGCAATGACACTAGCTTCTTGTTTGCTCTGTAATTGCCATGCGTGTCTACCTATAACGGTATAGAAATGAGTTAGAATTTGCCAGAAAATACTTTTTAGCTATTTTACCTGTTCATTATTTCATAGCCAATCATTGAGGGACCAGGTGCTCAGTTTAATTTTATCAACACCAATGCTAATCAATTCTTTTCAGAGTGCTCTCTGCTCTGTGCTTTAGTGAAGATATCTGCTACTTGGTCTTCTGTTTTGCAAAACTTCATGCAGATAAGACCTTTTTCAACATTATATCTGAGAAAATGATGTCGCATATCAATGTGCTTTGTTTTCTTATGCTGAACTGAGTTCTTTGCCATGGTGAGAGCACTAGTATTATCACAAAGTAATGGCACACAATTAGAGAATACACCAAAGTCCTCCAGTTGCTGCTTGATCCACAACAATTGAGTACAGTAAGAGACAACTGCCACATATTCAGCTTCTGCAGTTGAAAGAGCCATTGAGTTTTGTTTCCTTGTACACCATGAAATCAAACACGATCATAGAAAATGCGCCATGCCATAAGTGATTTTTCTATCCACCAGATAACCAGCATAATCAACGTCAACATACCCAATCAAGTCGAAATTCTCTCTTGAAGGGTAGTAGAGAACCAGGTCCTGCGTTCCTTTGAGATACCTTAGAATTCTCTTGGCATCTTTCATATGAGATTCCTTTGGACTATATTGAAACCTAGCACATACTCCCACACTAAATACAATATTTAGTCTACTAGATGTGAGATACAAGAGTGAACCAATGATACCTCTGTACATGATTTCGTTCACAGGAGAACCAGTTCATCCATATCCAGACGAATGGCAGTGGCAATAGGGGTATCAATGATTTTTGAATTTTCCATCTCAAATCTCTTTAGGAGCTCTTTAATGTACTTATGTTGACTTATCATCATGCCCTTAGGAGTTTGCTTAACTTGCAGTCCCAAGAAAAAATTCAATTCCCCCATCATCCTTATTTCAAACTCACTTCCCATAAGCTTTGCAAACTCTTCACACATGGAATTATTTGTTGCACCAAAGATGATGTCGTCAACATAGATTTGCACGATGAGCAGGTTCCTCCCCCCTTTCTTCAGAAATAGGGTGTTATCAATTTTTCCTTTTGTAAAGCAATTTTCAAGGAGGAATTTGGACAACCTTTCATACCATGCATGAGGGGCCTGCTTCAGTCCATATAATGCCTTGTCAAGTTTGAATACATGCTCAGGATGCTCATGACATTCAAAACCAAGTGGTTGTTTGACGAAGACTTCTTCCTTTATATTTCTATTCAGAAATGCACTTTTGACATCCATTTGGAACAATTTGAATTCCATATGAGATGCAAAGGCGATGAGGATTCTGATGGCTTCCATTCGAGCAACTGGAGCAAAAGTTTCATCATAGTCGATTGATCCCTTCTTCTTGATTGTAGCCTTGGAATACTAACCTTGCCTTGTTCCTTGGTGTGTTCCCAAACTCATCCAGTTTGTTTCTAAACACCCATCTAGTTCCTATAATAGTTTTGTCTGAGGGACAAGGAAGCATGTGCCATATATTGTTCCTCTCAAATTGATGGAGTTCATCTTGCATAGCAGTAATCCAGTCAGCATCTTTCAGTGCTTCCATGATATGTTTTGGCTAAATTTGAGAGAGAAAGGCTGAGAAAGAAAGTGAGTTTCTTGACTTTGATCTAGTTTGAATCCTTGAGTCAAGAGGAGTGATCACATCTTGAAGAAGGTGTGAACTTTTGTGTTTCCAATTAGATATATGAATCCCATTGCGAGAGGATCTAGGTTCCTCTGAATGAGATCCATTATAGACATGAGTGCCACTTCTCAGCTCAGTATCAGGGGTTCCTTGCACGACATCAACAAATCTGTTCTTTGCTTTAATTGTTGTCATTGAGGGACCAGGTTCCTCTACATCAGTTAGAGATACAGTTGCACCATCTTCATTTGATTCTTTGACCTGACTCATCATGTCAGCCTTTCTATTTGCCATATCAATGACTTTATCAGGTACCTTTGACTGCTCTCCGTCTTGATAAATCTTATCATGTGAATCTTTCCCACATATGTGGTGTGATTCATCAAAGATCACATGTATGCTTTCCTCAACACATTGAGTTCTTTTGTTGTAAACCTTGTAAGCTTTGCTTTGTGATAAATAACCGAGAAAGATTCCTTCATCACTTTTGGGATTAAATTTTCCCAGTGCTTCCTTCCCATTATTGATAACAAAACATTTGCCGCCAAATGTCCTCAAATGTGTTAGCTTGGATTTTCTCCCGTTCAGCAGTTCATACGGGGTTTTGTTCAAGAAGGACCTGATCATGCACCTATTCACCAAGTAGCATGCAGTGTTCACTGCCTCTTCCCAGAAACTTTTGCGACACCACTGTCGATCAGCATTGTCCTTGCCATGTCTTCAAGAGTCCTATTTTTCCTCTCCATAACACCATTTAGTTGGGGTGTTCTTGGAGTTAAAAAATTATGACTTATACCATTTTCAGCATAGAATTTGTCGAATTTTGCGTTGTCGAACTCTGTGTCGTGATAAGATCTTATACTCACAACATTATGGCTCATCTTCACTTGAATCTTCTTCAAAAAAGCAGCAAACATTGGAAAGGTTTCATCCTTAGTTCTGAGGAACAAAGTCCAGGTGAATTTGGAGTAGTCATCAACTATGACAAAAATGTATCTCTTTCCTCCTCTACTTGGCACCCTCATAGGTCCACACTAATCCATATGGAGGAGATAAAGTATCCTTGAGGTGCTTACTTCCTTTTTGGGATTGAAGGAGGACCTGACTTGCTTTCCTTTCACACATGCATCACACACCTTTTGATCTTTGAAACTTGACTTAGGCAGCCCACAAACCAAGTCCTTCTTGACCAGTTTGTTCAACAAATCCGATGGCACCTATCCAATAAGTCCTGGGCATCCTCTGACTCAGCCTCACTGAATGATGAAGGCTAGAGTCTCCCAAATCTCTCTAGCCTCTTCTTCTCATCATCACTCATAACGAGACCCACCTGGGGCTAAGCAGTTGCAAATGGCTGGGCTGGTAGTACCCCCGGTGTCTGAAGTCCCTACATCACCTATTTTGGAGTATGGGCAGTGGGAGTTTGAGTACCTCCCTTGGCCTGAGAAGTGGCTGGCGCGGTCTGAACAGAAAATGCCTGAGCAAGACTAGTGCAAACGGTCAATATCTTAGTCAAAGCCTCTTGAAGGCCTCGAATCACAATGGGCACAGCTAGTGTCTGAGTTGGCCCCACTGGATCAACCACATCTGGAATCGGCTCCTGAGCTGAAGCAACTGGTGGATCTGCAGGTGCTGCTCTAGCTGCTATACGAGCTGCACCTCAGGTCCTACCATGGCCCCGACCTCTCGTGGCCCTAACTGGTGGTACTGGTGCCTGTCTGTCTGATGTCCTCACCATCTATGAGAGAATATAATAACAGAAGTTTAGTTCTCGGAATCAACAAATTCGCATGATAAGAATACAAGAATGTGAAGTTTTCCTAAGGGTTCGGCAGCCTCTCGAAGATAAGTACAAATGTCTCCATACCAATCCGCAAGACTATACTAAACCTGCTCATGACTCGTGAGACCTATGTAACCTAGGCTCTGATACCAACTTGTCACGACCCAAAACTCAACCTGTCGTGATGACGCCTATCATGATACTAGGACAGCCGACTATTCCGACATTTCCAACACTTTAAAATTTAAAATATATTAAAATAGGTTTAAACAAGTAACAATCTCATAAAAACTGATAAAAACCATCACGACTCGATACAGAAGTTTTCCAAAACCAGGGTGCCACTGAGTGTATGAGAATCTATACAAATACAAAGTCTGATACTCTGTCTAAGAAACCACAAAATAGATAAATAAACTGAGGGATAGGGGAGTAGAGTCAAGGTCTGCGGACGGCAGGCATCTACCTCGATAATCTCCGAATGACTAAAAAAACTCTGAGAATCAGCAACTACCGTGTTCGAAAACACTTGGATCTGCACACGAAGTGTAGGGTGTAGCATGAGTACAACCAACTCAGTAAGTAACAAGTCTAACTATTGGGCTGAAAGCAGTGACGAGCTTCACATGTACAGTTCAATTACAGAATTACAGTACAAAAACATAGGCATGCTTCCAAGTTTAACAGTTAAAGCCCAAATAGGTAAAATATGTGAAGTTCAATTGCAACAAGATATGGTACATCTCGATATCTATATGTCAATTATGTATACCAACTGAAGTACAAAACAGTGATGAAATCATATGCATACTCTCAGAGTATCAGTCACTCATCCCTCCCATTCACTCCATCCTCACAGTCACTCCATCCTCACAGTCACTCAATCCTCCCAATCGCTCAGCACTCACACTCAGTAAGTACCGGCGCTCACTGTGGGTATGCAGACTCCGGAGGGGCAAATCCAGCCCAAGCACTATAATAAGCCAATCATGGCATGAATCAATAAAATATGCTGCAGCGTGCAGACCGATCCCATCAGTATCCTCACTATCAGGCCCTCGGTATCACTCAGTCATCAATCTCTCCAGTCTCTCGGGCTCACAAGAATTATGATAATCAGCCCAAACAATGATGATATGATGTATCAATAAATGGAAATAAAGACTGAGATATGATATGAAAATAATAGTTGTGACTGACTACATAATTGCAAATGAAGAAAATAATTCAACATGTAACACGATCTCTGTGGGTCCCAACAGTACCAGCATGTAGCTTAAGTATGATTTCTATCCTGACTCGCAGCTCAATTTCTCTAACACATGGAGAATATACGGATAACAACAAGATTATTCAACTATACAGTTACACAGAATCGACCAAGTCATAATTCCTACTTTGCACGCCCACACGCCCATCACCTAGCATGTGCGTCACCTCAACACCAATCACATAACACGTAATTCGGGGTTTCATACCCTCAGAACCAAGTTTAGAAGTGTTACTTACCTGAAACCATGTGAATCTCTACTCCAATAAGCCTTTGCCTCACGAATCGGCCTCTGAATGCCTTGAATTTAGCCACAAACAATTCAATACAATCTACACAAACTAAAGGAATCAATTCCATAAGAAAATACTAAGTTCTTAATCAAAAGTCAGCTCAAATGTCGACCCCTGAGGCCACGTTTCGGAATCCGATAAAAGTTACAAAATTTGGAATCCCATTCAACCACGAGTCCAACCATACCAAATTTACCAAAATTCAACACCAAATCTCCAAATTAAACTCTCCAAATCGCTAGCCTCAAACTCCCAAAGTTCTACCTAAAAAACACAAACTAGGTGGGAAATTCAATAGGGAAACAATATTATTGAATAAAAATGTTCACAAGTGACTTACCTCAAGAAACCCCTCGAAATCCCTCACAAAAATTGCCTTAGCCCGAGCTTGATATGTCCAAAATGATAAAAATCACGAAACCCTCGAGTTTTAAACTCTGCCCAGTGCTTTCGCACCTGCGGGACAAAATTTCGCTTTTGCGGGATCGTTTTTGCGATAAAAGTTTCGCTTCTGCAGAAGTCACTTAAGGGCCGACCAACCGCTTCTAATGTCCCAATCCCGCTCCCGTGGGTGCGCTTCTACGCAAAGCCATCTGCTTCAGCAGACCATGCACTCCAGGCCCCTTTCCGCTTCTGCGACCAACCTTCCGCATCTGCAGCCTATCCCTCGCAGGTGCGATTGCACCAGACCTGATCACACCAGCTGTTCCAAAATTCTAAAATCCAATCTGATTTCAATCCAAATCACTCCCGAGCCCCCGGGACCCCCATCTAAACATACCAACACGTCCGAAAATACAATGAGAACTTAGTCGAGGCCTCAAATCACATCAAACAACATCAAAAACACGAATCACACCTCAATTAGAGCCTAATGAATACTAGGAAATTCAAACTTCTACAGTCAATGCCGAAACCAATCAAATCACGTCCGATTGACCTCAAATTTTGCACACAAGTCATAAACGATAAAACTGTAACAACCCGATTGGTCTTTTTGAGCTCTAGTGCATCGTTTAATAGTTTGAAGCCATGAGCAACTTCACTTCAGGTATTATGACTTGTACGCATAGTCAGAATTGAGATTTAGGGAGTTCAGAGTTGATTTGGAAAGAAAATTCTCATTTCAGAAGCTTTAAGTTGGAAGAATTGACTAAGGTTGAATTTTTGAGTAAACGATCTTGGAATGGGGGTTTGAAGGTTCCAACAGCTTCGTATAATGATTTCCGACTTGTGCGCATGTCCGTATCGGGTTTTAAATGACCTGGGAGAGTTTCGGCACCTATTGTGGAAGTTAGCATTTTGGAAGAATTCCATAAATTTGGGTTAAAGTGCATTTCGATGTTATCGATGTTTGTTTGGAATTTTGAGTCTAGGAATAGCTTCGTATGGTGATTCCGATATTGGGAGCACGTCCGAAAGTGGATTTGGAGGTCCGTAGGTCATTTTGGAGTCATTTGGCTAAAGTTAGAAATTTGAAGGGTTTTGAGAAGTTTGACCGGAAGTGAAATTTTTAATATCGGGGTCAGAATATGATTTTGGAAGTTGGAATAGACCCGTAATGTCAATTATGACTTGTGTGCAAAATTTGAGGTCAATCGGACGTAATTTGATAGGTTTCGGCATCGATTATAGAAGTTTGAAGTTTCAAAGTTTATTAATTTTGAATTGGGGTGCGATTCATGATTTTGATATTTTTGGATGCGATTTGAGGTCTCGAGCAAGTTCGTAATGTGTTATGGGATTGGTTGGTATGATTGGTTGGGGTCCCGAGGGCTCCGGGTGTGTTTCGGGATGGTTTCAGACCAAATTCCCCTTGTTTATGATTGTTGGTTTCTGGTGTTTGGGTTGTTCATCGCGATCGCGTAGATTGGCACACGATTACATAGTGCTGACTGGGAGCTGGCGAAGTTGTTCTTTGAGATCACAGGGAAAGGTACCCGATTGCGTAAGTCATTGGTCTGAGGCATGAAGGTTTGGCCTTCGCGTTCGCGGAGCTGGGCTCGCATTCACGTAGGTTGATCAGGCTGAGGTTCGCGATTGCATCACAGTTGTCACGTTCGCATAGAAGAGAAGTTGGGAGAACATAATTTGGTCTTCGCGATCGCGAAGGTGTTCCCGCGATCGCGAAGAAGGTACCAGACTGGGCAGTGAGATGTTTTAAAACGGGATTTTTGGCCATTTTCACTTCATTTTCTCCATGGGAGCCGGTCTTGCGGCAATTTTGGAGCTCCATCCTCATCATCTATGTCAAGGTAAGTGATTCACACCTATTGCAAGTTAAATACATCGTTTATATATGGATTTAGACATGGAAAATTTTAGAAATATGAGATTTTGAAGAAAAACCTAGAACTAGGTATTTTTGAATTTTGACCACGAAATTGGACATGGAAATGGAGAATAAATTATATATTTGAGTTTGTGGGATTATGGGTAAATTTTATCTTCGAAAATTTTCGAAATCCGGGCACGCGGGCCCGAGGGTAATTTTATCAACTTTTCGATCGGGGGTTAGGAATTGCTATAAATTGGATTATAATGAGTATTCGAGTGTATATTAATGGGTTTGCATAATTATTGGCTAGTTTTGGAGCGTTGTGCATCGATTCAAGTTATTTGAAGGGCTCGGAAGCCGGTTATGGAACTACGGAGCGAGATAAGTCTCCTTTCTAACCTTGTAAGGGGGAATTAACCCCATAGGTAAACTAAATTATTGTGTGCTTATATTTATGGGGGCTACGTAAGCACGAGGTGACGAGAGTCCGTACGTAGCTACTAGCTAAGCCTACGTCTGGGTAGTTTTAGGCTCACATCATGCCTTGTTGATATTATTATTGATTTATGTTTATTGTTTGCCTTGAGCGGGAGCAAGATTGAGTCTGCTTATTAAATGTTTTGAAAGGAGTGAAATTGAAGAATTTAAGATTTTAAAGGTTTCATTTGAACTTCGTAATTTCGAAAAGAATTGAGGAATATTATAATAGCTTAAGAAATCTATGTATAACCGTGTCGCATGTATGATTTGCGAGCGGGGTAATTTTCTTAAAAAGCTTCAAGTTGAATTTTTCTTATTTTGAAAAGAATCAAGAAAGAGATATGATTTTAATGTTAAATTTATATTTGACCGCGTCGCAAGTATGATCAGCGAGCAGGGAGATTCCTTAAATTTATATTTGACCGCATCGCACGTATGATTCGCGAGCGGGGTATTTCCTTCGATCACTCTTATGGGATCGGGTCGTTCGCCTCGGCAGGATTTATGTACCACACTCTCATGGGAGCGGTACGTTCGCCTCGGCAGGTTAATATATGTATCTATGGTTCGCGCCGTTCGACCCTTGGCAGTGCACAATTTACTTTTATATTGGATCGGACCGTACGCCTCGACATTTTCTATATATAAATATTTGGCAAGAATCTCGGCATTTCCTATATATATTATCCTCATGGAATCATGCGTAACGTTTGGCAAGAAGCCAGTGTATCTGAGGGTTTTTCCCTGATTTGGATTATGACAACCTCTGAAATCCACGATATCTATATACATGCTCCGGTTACGGAGGAAACTTGCTAGTTGAGAGCTTGACTAAATTGTAAAGAGGAAAAAATTGTACTATGTATTTTATACTTATTTATTTTATATATTTACTCTATCTCATATTCATTCACTTTTTTACTGTACCTGATATTATTGGACCATTAGTAATTGTTGAAGTCGACCCCTCGTCACTACTTCTTCGGGGTTAGGCGGGATACTTACTGGGTATGCATTGATTTACATACTCATACTACACTTGCTGCATATTTTTGTGCAGGTACACATATGTTTAGCGGCCTCGTGGGCGCAGAGACGCGATTATGACGGGGACTTAGGTGAGTTGCATTCTGTACGACGCACCACAACCAGCAGAGTCTCCTTCAGAGTATTGTATTTTCTTTCCTGTCCAAGGTGTATTCCGGACAGTTATTGTATTTTATTTTAAATTTCTAGAAAAGGGTCATGCACTTGTGATACTGGGTTCTGGTATGATTATGGGATGTTCAGTATTGAAATTTGTAAAACATTATTATTTTATTCTGTAAATTCATCTTTTACTAGATAAATTAAAGTAAATTTATGATATCAAAAATATTAAAATAAGAATTTACTAGTTATTGGTGTTGGCTTGCCTGACAGTCGTGTCCGGCACCATCACGACCTTTCAAAGATTTTTGGGTCGTGACAAAAACGGACCTACCCTAACTTCCGGAACCAAAATCTAAGCCCGGTAACCACAAAGTCAACTTTCGGTCAAACTTATAAATTTTTAAAATTTCTAATTTTCCAACTTTCGCCATTTTAAGCCTAAATCAAGTACGGGCCTCCAAATCACTATCCGGATACTCCCTAAGTCCAAAATCACCCAATGGAGCTATCAGAACCATCAAAACTCCATTCCGAAGTCGTTTACACCTAAGTCCACATCTGGTCAACATTTTCAACTTATGCTTTCAACCTTGAGACTAAGTGTCTTATCTCATTCCGAAACATCTCTGGAACCATACTGACTATCCCAAAAAGTCATATAACAATAAATGAGCATAAGATAAACAATAAACGGGGGAACGGGACTATAACACTCCAAACGACTGGCCGGGTCATTACAGAATCGTATTCCAAAAGATAAGCCAAATATAAAGTGAGTTCTAGATAAGAATAGCAAAAATATTTGACAAAATATATGCGCAACAAAATGTAGTATGTGAAGGTATAAAAAGGATATTAAAGAATGGTATTTTAGTATAAGTTAAATAATACGAAAGGAATTGCACTTAAAGAATTTATGTTATGTCTGAGGGTAAATTATTTTGAGTGAGAGGCTAAAGTGTAAGAAAAGAAAACTTACCTTTAAAGTGATTGGCCAAAAGTGGGGGAAGAATTATCTTAAAGTAGTTTTATATAGTAAATAGAGTAAGAAAAAAAAGATTCAATATTTACAAGAATTATATTTAAAAAAATGATTTGAAATGAAGAGTAACTGAATATGAATATCACATGTCCAAACACAAATACCTATGTAATAGAATGCATATCAAGTTTGAAAGTATATGAAAATTATGTCTTTTGATGATTCAATATATGTACCAAACATGTAGCCATAAGTAAAGTATTTATAAATTAACTAAATAAATTTCAATCATAAGAACAAACTTGAAAAGATTTGATTAGCACTGAATAAATTAATAAAATATAAATAAAACTTGTTTAAAGTAATGGATAAAGATGGGAAAGAACTATCTTAGAATATACAATATGAATAACTAATGATTTCAAAGTATTAGTCAACAAATAGGATTGTTAAGCAAAAAAGTCATCAAAATACATATGGAAAGTATCATTCACAAAACAAAAGAGTTTATATATATATATATATATATATATATATATATATATATATATATATATATATATATATATATATATATATTTCGAAACAAACAAATGGCAAAGAATAAATGTAAGAATATTAATTTCAAAAGAATGGCTATTTCATGTTGGAAGCATAAGTTGAAATAGTTGATCGGATATTGACTTATGTGTAAACGAACCCGGAATAGAGTTTTGATGATTCTAAAAGCTCCGTATAGTGATTATGGACTTGGGAGAGTGTCCGGAAAATATTTTAGAGGTCCGTAGTAGAATTAGGCTTGAAATGGCGAAATTTAAATTTTTGAAAAGTTTGATATCGGGGTCGGAATCCGATTCAGGAAATTGAAATAGGTCTGTTATGTCATTTATGACTTATGTGAAAAATTTGAGGTCAATCGGACTTGATTCGATAGGTTTCGGCATCGAATATAGAAGTTAGAAATTTCATAATAGACTAAAGTTTCAAGTGAGTTCGCACAAGACCTAATTTCAAATGAGCATAATTCTCATGATACGAAGTGTTATATGGTGTATTAACTATCAAATGAAAAATCTTTGAGTTTAGTTTCTAACGCTTCAAACCGTTCGTCATTTAGACATTCCTACAAAAGGTTATGACCAAATAACCAAACGATGGAAAAATGAGATTACCGCAAACTGGACCAGAACAGCCTAGTTCTGGGCACTGATTTTTGCGACCATTTTGCGACCCGCATACCCATTCTGCGGTACATTATGCCACCGTAGACCTGCTTTCGGAGGGTTAAATTTTTTATTTTCATAACACGACCCCATTTTAATAAATAGGCTTTGGGACTCATTTTGGAGCAAAACTCTGACATTTTTTAGAGAGAAGAGAGAGTGTTCTAGAGAGAGAGAGTGTTCTACAAAATGTAGTATGTGAAGGTATAAAAAGGATATTAAAGAATGGTATTTTAGTATAAGTTAAATAATACGAAAGGAATTGCACTTAAAGAATTTATGTTATGTCTGAGGGTAAATTATTTTGAGTGAGAGGCTAAAGTGTAAGAAAAGAAAACTTACCTTTAAAGTGATTGGCCAAAAGTGGGGGAAGAATTATCTTAAAGTAGTTTTATATAGTAATACCTGCTTTCGGAGGGTTAAATTTTTTATTTTCATAACACGACCCCATTTTAATAAATAGGCTTTGGGACTCATTTTGGAGCAAAACTCTGACATTTTTTAGAGAGAAGAGAGAGTGTTCTAGAGAGAGAGAGTGTTCTACAAAATGTAGTATGTGAAGGTATAAAAAGGATATTAAAGAATGGTATTTTAG
Organism: Nicotiana tabacum; assembly: GCF_000715075.1. NCBI lineage: Eukaryota > Viridiplantae > Streptophyta > Magnoliopsida > Solanales > Solanaceae > Nicotiana > Nicotiana tabacum. The sequence continues at coordinate 77,294,709 of NC_134101.1, forward strand.
TATAAGTTAAATAATACGAAAGGAATTGCACTTAAAGAATTTATGTTATGTCTGAGGGTAAATTATTTTGAGTGAGAGGCTAAAGTGTAAGAAAAGAAAACTTACCTTTAAAGTGATTGGCCAAAAGTGGGGGAAGAATTATCTTAAAGTAGTTTTATATAGTAAATAGAGTAAGAAAAAAAAGATTCAATATTTACAAGAATTATATTTAAAAAAATGATTTGAAATGAAGAGTAACTGAATATGAATATCACATGTCCAAACACAAATACCTATGTAATAGAATGCATATCAAGTTTGAAAGTATATGAAAATTATGTCTTTTGATGATTCAATATATGTACCAAACATGTAGCCATAAGTAAAGTATTTATAAATTAACTAAATAAATTTCAATCATAAGAACAAACTTGAAAAGATTTGATTAGCACTGAATAAATTAATAAAATATAAATAAAACTTGTTTAAAGTAATGGATAAAGATGGGAAAGAACTATCTTAGAATATACAATATGAATAACTAATGATTTCAAAGTATTAGTCAACAAATAGGATTGTTAAGCAAAAAAGTCATCAAAATACATATGGAAAGTATCATTCACAAAACAAAAGAGTTTATATATATATATATATATATATATATATATATATATATATATATATATATATATATATATATTTTCGAAACAAACAAATGGCAAAGAATAAATGTAAGAATATTAATTTCAAAAGAATGGCTATTTCATGTTGGAAGCATAAGTTGAAATAGTTGATCGGATATTGACTTATGTGTAAACGAACCCGGAATAGAGTTTTGATGATTCTAAAAGCTCCGTATAGTGATTATGGACTTGGGAGAGTGTCCGGAAAATATTTTAGAGGTCCGTAGTAGAATTAGGCTTGAAATGGCGAAATTTAAATTTTTGAAAAGTTTGATATCGGGGTCGGAATCCGATTCAGGAAATTGAAATAGGTCTGTTATGTCATTTATGACTTATGTGAAAAATTTGAGGTCAATCGGACTTGATTCGATAGGTTTCGGCATCGAATATAGAAGTTAGAAATTTCATAATAGACTAAAGTTTCAAGTGAGTTCGCACAAGACCTAATTTCAAATGAGCATAATTCTCATGATACGAAGTGTTATATGGTGTATTAACTATCAAATGAAAAATCTTTGAGTTTAGTTTCTAACGCTTCAAACCGTTCGTCATTTAGACATTCCTACAAAAGGTTATGACCAAATAACCAAACGATGGAAAAATGAGATTACCGCAAACTGGACCAGAACAGCCTAGTTCTGGGCACTGATTTTTGCGACCATTTTGCGACCCGCATACCCATTCTGCGGTACATTATGCCACCGTAGACCTGCTTTCGGAGGGTTAAATTTTTTATTTTCATAACACGACCCCATTTTAATAAATAGGCTTTGGGACTCATTTTGGAGCAAAACTCTGACATTTTTTAGAGAGAAGAGAGAGTGTTCTAGAGAGAGGAAGAAGCTCAAGTGCTTTTTTCATCAAGATCTTGTTCAAGCTTTGAAATCCAACAAGGAAATATCACAAGATCTTCACCCAAGAGGTAAGGTTCTAACCCCTAGTCTTCAATTTCGAGTTTGGGTAAAGATGGGTGATTAAGAGTATGATTCTTGGGTGTAATAGTATTATTTATACATATAAATAATATTTATGGAAAGATTGTTGAGTTCAAATGGGTAAAGATTGGGTTGAAAATGGTAAAACAAAATTCAATGACTTTAATTGAAGATTTGAGAGTCGAGTTGATGTCGGAATTTGGTAAAATTTGTATGGTTGGACTCGTGGTTGGACGAGCGTCCAAATTTTGTGAGATTTATCGGATTACGATACGTGGGCCCCATGGGCAATTTTTGAGTGTAATTTCGGATTTTGTGGAAAAATTAGTATTTTGATATGGAATAAATTCCTATGATTTGGGTTGACTAAATCAAATTAATTGTGACTAGATTTGAGCAGTTCTGAAGTTGTTACGCGCAAAATGAAATTTCTGAAGCATTGTTTAGCTTGCTCGATATTGTATTCGACTTGTTCGAGGTAAGTAACTCTTCTAATCTTGGAGTTGAGGGTATGAACCCTGAATATATGTATTATGTGAATTGTTGGGAGGTGGCGCACATGCTAGGTGTCCCTGAATATATGTATTATGTGAATTGTTGGGAGGTGGCGCACATGCTAGGTGTTGGGTGTGTGGGCGTGCACCATAGAAATTTTGACATAATTGTTTCCCTGAAACTTTGTAGTCAAATAATCTTGGTATTTTCTATGCAGTTTTATGTGTTAAAGAAATTGAGCTAAGAATCATATTAAAAATTATGTTGAGGGTATGTGCAGTATTAGTGAGACCCATATAGGTCATATTGCTGTTCAATTATTTGTTTAAAATAATATTTCATAATCAGTCATGTTCATTCATTTCATATTATTTCTCAGTCTCCGTTGCTATTTATTGATTCATCATATCATCATTTTGGGCTAGTTTCATGACATTGTGAGCCTGAGAGACTAGAGAGATTGATGACTGAGTGAGGTCGAGGGCCTGATTGTGAGGATAATTTTTAGATCGGGCTGCACGCCGCAGCATGCCATATTGGCTTTATATACTTTATTATTATGTGGATCGGGGTTGCCCGCTTGCAGCAGGCCTTATAGGCTTATTATAGCACGTGAGTTTTCTATGCGGATACATATATTGATACTATAGCACATGAGTTTTCCGTACAACACGTGAGTTTTCCGTACAGCACGTGAGTTGTCTGTGCAGATTATAGTGCTTGAGCTGAAGGAGCCCCTTCGGAATCTGTACACACATCTAGTGAGCGCACTGGGGAAAGCAAAAAAACTGCTTTGGTGGTGTTCATGGTGTACTTATGAAGAAGACTTCAAAGACCAACTAAGCAAGCTAGGAGAGTTGAACAAGAATACAACAGAGATCTTATTAAAGTACCCACCACAGTCTTGGTGCAGAGCTTATCTGGATACAGTTTGCAAGAATCAGTTAGTTGATAACAATCTGACTGAATCCTTCAATTCATGGATTTTGAAAGCAAGGAAAAAACCAATCATTAAGATGTTGGAAGACATTAGACTCAAAGTTATGAACATGTTGACAAAACATGAAGCTGAAGCTAGGACATAGAGCAATGAGTTTAGTCCAAAGAGCCTAGAACTCTACAATGAATTCATGGAGATTGCTCAAGTGTGTAAAGTTAATTCCAATAAAGAAGGAGGATATGAAGATAGTGAAAGGTCTGACAAGCATTGTGTCAACTTAAGCATGAAGAAGTGCACCTGCAGGGCATGAGACCTTACAGGAATCCCATGTCCTCATGCTATTAGAGTTGTACTTCACAACAGGGGTGATCCTTTGACAGAGATGCACTGGTGGTACAGTAAGGAGGAATTTTTACTTACTTATAGACACAAGCTCCAACATGTTAGAGGAGAAAGTTTTTGGAAAATTGACCCATCACAAGCAATGGATCCCCCATAGTTGGTGAAGTTGGCTGGCATGCCTAAAATTAAGAGGGATAGGCAGAAAGATGAGGTAGTTAAAAAGCAAGGAGTGTTGAAAAGGTAGAGTCATGACTTGTGGAGAATGTGGATTTCATTAGTCAGAACAACCTCACTATCGCTACTAATATTGTACACAACTATCAGCCAGCAATAGGTGCTTGGAAGCAAATTCAAAGCCAAAACACAAACCCAAAAATATCAAACGAATCTGCCCGATTCATTCACGTTTCCCACAAACAGAAAAAAGAAATAGAACTAACAGAGCTGTCTAAAAGTCATTCATCAAACACCAAAAAGACAAAAGTTCCAAAAGAAACATAAAGAGATAGCTCCCTGATGTACCAGATTAACAAAAACTTGTAATTAGAACCTATAACACTACTTATAACAGACACAAACTATACAGCTTTCTGCTTAAGACTCCAGACGATAGAGGCCATAATCAAGTGAAGTTGCTCCTATGTCCTCCAAGATGACAACGAGGTACATGGTTTCGCAATGGACAGAGCAATCTAGAAGGTGGGGTATTATCAAACTGTGGAGGCAATAGATCATAATCTCCACCAATTATATGTGGCCTCCAAGGTCCTGGGAATGGATTAGGACCCCCTAAAAATCTCAGGGGATCAACCACTCTTCTTCTGCTTATCATCTTCCTTCTCTTCCTACTCTCCCAAGACTTGACAAACTTGTCTTTCCAATGCCCCCCTTCCCCTCCTCCAGGCGTGTTGGCATCACCAAACTGCTCCACATACTTCTTCTTCCACAGATCATCACTCGAAGCCAAATATCGCAATTCAGAGCTCAGACAACTCACTTTGGCTATCTCAACACCGGGAAGCAACTCCAAAATCTTCAACTTAAGGTCAGTGGGAAGTCGCATAAAGCATGGTGGAAGTTCCAAACCAGACTTGTCACACAAATCAATCAGCAATGGCAGCACAAGCCCATCCTTCACATTCCTCCAAAACTGAAACACTTCCCTCTCAGGAAAAGCCCCATTGTTTACTTCCTCATGTAATCCACAATTAGCCCACACAACATTCAAGAACGGAACCAACTGATCCTCATTCAATGTAACTCTACGTGTGAAAACACCACCAGACAATGACCCGTGAGCAATAAAAAACTTCCCTAAACAATGAAACTTCAATTCAACAGTATGATGAATAGACGCCTCAGGCAGGGTGTAAAACAGAGTCATTCGGGAAGGCGAAGCACCCCAAGGCCAATAACATTTCCAAAACTGGGACCCACTAAGTTGAGTAAAGGAAACAGGGTCAAGGAGAACAAACCCAGATTCTAGAAAAACAGCGTGAAGCGCAACCACCAACAGCTTATGGTCACGGCCGCCGTCATCACTCAGCTCTTCTGTGAACACTTTCCTTAAAAATCCAGGTACAGAAAACGACTTGGTCAAATTCACATCAACTGTCATGTCACTGTAATCGACCTCCATAAACTCCTCCGCTTCCGCTTCCGCTTCCTCTCCCTCGAGTATCGAATTTACGGTCTCAGGTTCCTGGATAATTTGGGTATCCAATTTTTTGACTGTCTCAAGTTTTTGGATAATTTGGGTGTCCAATTTGATGGGTTGAGATTTGGGGATATGGGTTTCAGTTGAAATTGGAAACCCATTTGGCTTGAAAGTGAAGAAAATAAGATCACCGGAGGTAATACCAAAGGATTGAAGCGTCTCTTCAGAGGGCGAAAGGTCGTCCTTCCCGTTGAGGGAAAGATGAATGGAATTCGATGAAGATGAAGATGGAATTGTTTGAGAGATGCGTTGTTTCAGTTCATGAACAGTGCAAGAAGAAGATGGTATGTCGATTTTTAGGGTTTCTTTGGTTTCCAAGCATCTGATTCTCAGTTTCATGGTGGTGGCTTTGGCTGTGGACTTGGATCTTTCGGGGGCAATTGCACCAGTACCCGATATTAATACCACCATTTAGTCTGTAGCCAATTTTTATAAATTATTTAACTAGTACCCAGTTTATAATAAGTTACTAATATCTGGACGATAGTACCCTTGTAATAAACAAAAACTTGTACGACCTTCATCGCAGTAGATCCATCCAACACTTAGACCCGTTTCACCATGAGTTTTGCCAAAATAAATTTGGGATTTATTTGGCAAACACATGTTTGGCTATAAATTTTACTCACATTTTGGCAAAATTTCAAATCCCAAATTTCAAATCACCTCAATTGGTGATTTTGGGCCAAAACATGATTGTTACATTTTTAAATTTTTTTAAATATTATCCCAAACTTTTATAATTTATAAAAGAACCCATATTTATTATGACCAACTAAATATTTGATGAATATGCTCCCTTATCAGCTCAATCCTTTGTGCATCTTACTTTTGCTTCTGATTTGTAGGCTAAATGGCTTTCTGAACACTCATATCAGTTAACTTTTTCTTCTTAATTAGGAGCCGTAATTTTCTAATGGGATTTCACTGTAATTAATGATTTATATAGTTCATTATAAAAATGATAATTTTGTACCAAACTTATTTAAGTTCAGGGTTATGGTTTGTGATAATGATACTATTGGGTATTTGTGATAGTTTTTAGAACTTGTGGGTATAAATAATGTTTCATGTTTTTTCAAATAAAAAGTGAAATATGTTTTGAAAAATCAGATTTTTCAAAACAAATGATTTTTCAAAACAAATTTGGAAATCTATGGCCAAACGCTAGCTTAGTTCTCAATGATTTTCTCTACAACTTAAATCGTTCTCTTTATTTTTATGCAATATCTCATTCCGTTCTCTTTATTTTCTTTGTACTTTCGTGCTTAATTATTGGTTTCAGATCTAAAGCATGAGATGAAAAAGTAATAGCTATGGCGGAAGATGTAATGATTCACGAAGAACTTTCTTCGAACTATTGTTGCATTTTGGTGAGTATTTTGAGGTGGGGTTTCTATTTCTCTATCAATTTTTAGTTGCTTATGTACATAGATTTTTGATTTTTTTGTTTGGGTTACAGTGGGGAAAGAAGTTTAATAAGTTGAAAGATAACTACTGGAAGCTTGAAGAACGTAGAAATGCTCTACGTAAAAGTCTCTCCAGTCTCCATTTATAAGAACCAAGTTTTCAATATAAATTCTGAGAATTTCACTCTAAAAAAAGGTTAGAATTTTTCTAGGCACTATATAGTTGATACATTTGAGTTTGAAGTTAGGCATGATAGTTCAAACTTCAAACATATAGATCTGAAGTTGGGTCCTGCAGATTGTTAAGGTTAACTTCAATCTGAAATGTAGTTCGAACCGCACAAGCAATATGCCAAGGATAATTTCAGACATACAAATCTGAAGTTGGGGACAGCGGACTGCCGATTGCCAACGTTGACTTCAGTCTGAAATGTCTAATGTTCGAATGGCACATGCAATATGTCAAGGTTAACTTCAGACATACGGATCTGAAGTTGGCTACTGCGGACTACCAAGGTTAACTTCAGTCCAAAATGTCTGAAGTTTGAACTGTACAAAGCAATATGTGAGGTTAACTTCAGTTCGAAATGTCTGAAGTTCGAACTGCACAAAGCAATATGCCAAGGTTAACTTCAGTCCGAAATGTTTGAAGTTCGAACTTCACAAAGCAATATGCCAAGGTTAACTTCAGTCCGAAATGTCTGAAATTCGAACTACACAAGCAATATGAATATGCCAAGGTTAACTTCAGATATACAAGTCTAAAGTTGTTGAAACTTCAATTATATGCAAGCCTAATATCATATCCGTATGTTTGAAGTTGTTGAAACTTCAGACCGGGAGGTCTAAAGTTTGCACTGCAGTGGGCAAACTTCAGACACGAGACTGAAATTTGCTTGTTGCTGAACTTCTGACCCATGGCAGTTGTCTTTCGATCTCCATGGTGATGCTTGTAAATCCTCTTATTTTCGGTGCTAAATTTCTATTAATGATAACCGGAGATATTAGATTAACCAGATTTTGGATTATATTCTCTGTCTCACAATCACACCAAGTGCAAACTAATTCTTTTTCATGGATAATTTCTTTTGCGAGTTCTATACACAAGCAATATGCCGAGATTAACTTCAGTGCGAAATGTCTGAAGTTTGAACTGCACAAAGCAATATGCCAAGGTTAACTTCAGTCCGAAATGTCTGAAGATCGAACTGCACAAGCAATATGAATATGCCAAGGTTAACTTCAGACATACAAGTCTGAAGTTGTTGAAACTTCAATTATATGCAAGCCTAATATCATATCTGTATGTCTGAAGTTGTTGAAACTTCAGACCGGGAGGTCTAAAGTTTGACGTGAGACTAAAATTTACTTGCTGCTGAACTTCAGACCCGTGGCAGTTGTCTTTCGATCTCCATGGTGATGCTTGTAAATCCTCTTATTTTTGGTGCTAAATTTCTATTAATGATAACCAGAGATATTAGATTAACCAGATTTTGGATTAGCTTCTCTGTCTCACAATCACACCATGTGCATACTAATTCTTTTTCATGGAAAAAGAAGACTAATTCTTTTTCATAGATAATTTCTTTTGTGAGTTCTATACACAAGCAATATGCCGAGGTTAACTTCAGTTTGAAATGTCTGAAGTTCGAACTGCACAAAGCAATATGCTAAGGTTAACTTCAGTCCGAAATGTCTGAAGTTCGAACTGCACAAGCAATATGAATATGCCAAGGTTAACTTCAGACATACAAGTCTAAAGTTGTTGAAACTTCAATTATATGCAAGCCTAATATCATATCCGTATGTTTGAAGTTGTTGAAACTTCAGACCGGGAGGTCTAAAGTTTGCACTGCAGTGGGCAAACTTCAGACACGAGACTGAAATTTGCTTGTTGCTGAACTTCTGACCCATGGCAGTTGTCTTTCGATCTCCATGGTGATGCTTGTAAATCCTCTTATTTTCGGTGCTAAATTTTTTCTATTAATGATAACCGGAGATATTAGATTAATCAAATTTTGGATTAGCTTCTCTGTCTCACAATCACACCATGTGCAGACTAATTATTTTTCATGAAAAAAGAAGACTAAATCTTTTTCATGGATAATTTCTTTTGTGAGTTCTATACACAAGCAATATGTCGAGGTTAACTTCAGTTCGAAATGTCTGAAGTTCGAACTGCACAGGCAATATGCCGAGGTTAACTTCAGTCCGAAATGTCTGAAGTTCGAACTGCACAAAGCGATATGCTAAGGTTAACTTCAGTCCGAAATGCCTGAAGTTCGAATTGCACAAGCAATATGCCGAGGTTAACTTCAGTCCGAAATGTCTGAAGTTCGAACTGCACAAGTAATATGCCGAGGTTATTTTCAGTCCGAAATGTCTGAAGTTCGAATTGCACAAAGTAATATGCTAAGGTTAACTTCAGTCCGAAATGTCTGAAGTTCGAACTGCACAAGCAATATGCCGAGGTTAACTTCAGTCCGAAATGTCTGAAGTTCGAACTGCACAAAGCAATATGCCGAGGTTATCTTCAGTCCGAAATGTCTGAAGTTCGAACTGCACAAAGCAATACCAAGGTTAACTTCAGTCCGAAATGTCTGAAATTCGAACTGCACAAGCAATATGCCGAGGTTAACTTCAGTCCGAAATGTCTGAAGTTCGAACTGCACAAAGCAGTATGCCAAAATTAACTTCAGTCCAAAATGTCTGAAGTTCGAACACAAGCAATATACCAAGGTAACATTACAATGACATTTGGTCTTTATAACTGTAGGAATTGAAGAAATATTTTCGTTGGAGGGATGAAGAAATCGATTCATGATCCATGGTTGTTCTAAGGAGAAATGGAAGACCATATACACGAGGCCCTAATGATCAATGTCAGAGTAAACCACGATGGCGGAGACCGGATAACATTGACTTCTCTTAGTTTCTGGTGTATTTCTAGAGGTGAAAAATAGATATTGAAGTTATTTCCAGAGGTCAAAGTAAACCACTTCAATTTTCTTGTTCCACCTGTTTTCTAATTCTTGTAGTTTGGTGATGTTGTTCCTAGTGTTGGAGAGAGTGGTTTTTGGGTCTTATGTGTGTGCAGAAAGTTGAAGCTAGAAATAAATTTATAAAATCTAACATTAGTGAAATTTAGTACTTTTTGTGTGTCCACCAAATTAGGATGGTTTTAGTACTTCCCGTGTGTACACGGGGTTCATTGATGTAATCACTACTTACCAAAAAGAAAATGGAACAAAGTTTTTTTATCTCAATTGTATTCTTTGATTCTCAATGTTGTTCAGAAACTCTAATGGCAAGCTCATCAACCAACAAGAAAGTTATTGTCAAAAATGACTTTTTTTTATAAGAGAGCCAAAAATGAGATAAAATAGCCGATTGTAATAACAAATTCATTACCAAATGAAACACAAAATAGCCAACCATCTTGGCAAATTGATCACATTATTTCAAATATTACAAGCATTGCCTTCCAACTATTAACCTAAATCAAATTTAAAAAAACTACAATATTTTTTATGACAATTGCGAATTTTTATTCTTTAACTGGTCAATTTTTAATAGACAAGCTAAAATGCCCACATAAGCACACACAAGTATAAAACAAAACATATTTTTCCGAGTCTTGCATCTAGTTCTTTTTTCCTTAGTTTTCTATCTTTTAACATCTCTATTTCACCTTCCAACTTTATAATCTAATCCATGTAAGATGACAATTCCATCTCCATCATTAGCATTTCTGCTACTTTTTCTGCCAATACAAATTTTAGCTTCATTCTTTTTCAATCTGTCATAAATGGCAAGATCTTCCTACAATATGAACATTGACAACTCCATTAGTCATTATAAATCCAATGAATATATGGTAAAACTAAAGTACCAACACCATTATTCATTCATATACAATAGATGATAAAATTAAAGCACCAACACCACTAGCCATTCATGTCTAGTGGTCACAATACCAAATATATATATTGTTGATACCCAATTTTTTTCTCATATTTAAAAAAAATATATATATATATATATACTTTCAAAATAGCATATTTGCATCATCATTTAGTTACAAACCCATACAAGCAATTTTCATAATTTTTAGAAGCTCTAAATTAATTTCTTGCTGCATTTTATTGCATAAATATCCAATAATTACCCTTAAATTATTTTTATGATGATTTAATCATCCAAACTTATTATTTACACCAACATGTATGTTTTATAATATTCTACTTCATTTTTTCTATAATTGCATTTGTATTTTTAGGCTAATTGCACGTTTTTTGTAATAATAGCTTATATTCATGTATAATTACATTACTTGTGCCTAAGTTATTATTTTTCATTATTTTAGTGCACAAATAATATTTTTTATTATTTATTAACTACTTTTATAAATTATTTTTTTGATAAATATTGGGTATTTAAATAACAATCCATTTTAAAACCAATTTCGGACCAAATAAATGGCCCAAAACCCTCAAACATCTAGGCCAAATACCCCAACCCAAACCAAATGACCCACTAATCCAAAATCCGGTCGGTGCCCCATCTCTATGACCCGCTCGTTCCAACTTTTAATCTTGGTCGTTGATCTCTCAAGATCAACGATCCTTATTCACCCTTCCCTTTTAATTAACCCAACTCCCAAACCCTAACCTATTATCCTCTAACCCGCCGCCCTCACACTCTCTCAACCTCCCCTTCTCTCTCTGAAGAACCCTAAACCCCCGCCCCCTCGCCCCCCTAAATCCTTCTCCTAATCCCACTAAATATGGGATTCGACTACTATTTCTTGCCATATCTGACCCCCTTTTGGTACTGATTATTCTCTTATGGTATTACTTAAGTGCTTGCCTAAACATGGCAAGCAAATCTCTTCCGAAATCGAACCAAAATGGTTCAAATCTCTGATTTTGAACGTTTTTCTGTCTATATACGTTCTATGCTACTATGTGAGTCCGATTTTTTGTTTAGATTCTGTTGATTTACACTTTTCCTAAAAAACTAGGGTTTATAGATTTCTCTCTTAAATTGATTTTTAGATTGATTTGCATGTTTATTTTCCTTGTTTGTTGCTTAATTTACTTTGTTTCCTTGATTATTGCTCAATTGTTTCACTACTATATAAACCCCTCCTCCATTCCCTTTTGGACAGACGGCGAATCACAAAATTCCCACTAAAAAGCTAAAGATCTTCACTCTGTTGTTCGCTTATTCTCTTGTTCTACTCTGGATCTTGGACGGCTGAAATCCAAGGCCATCGAAATTCCTATTTTTCGACCTTCCTTGGGTGCGAGAATTGCCCTGGGTTCCTCGAAACCCTTGGGAACTTGACGCATCTAAGGTTCTGGGTTATACTATTGTGTTTACGTTCAAAGTGTTGTGGAGTCTGTTCTTGCTTGTTTTGTCTACTTGTCAATCAGTAACTGGTGAGTTCTTTAGCCTTTGCAATATTCATTCTCTTGTGTTCATGATTTGCATATTCACATCTCTGAAATTTCATAACCCAATGTGTTTTTAGACTATCTCTATGTGCAACCCTGCTAATATCGAATCTGTTTGTGATATGAAACTCTCTAGCATTTGCTTATGCCTAAACTGCCAGTTCTGAAATGTGTTTCTGTTTAAATGGAAAAATTTAGACTGTTTGAAGTCGTTTAGCTTAATATATTGGTACTTTGATTGTCTACATTGGTTATATGGCATCAATTTATTTCCTGCCTTGTCCTGGATTTCTATAGTGATTGATTTGTATCTGTGATATGCACCAATCTATGTTAAAACCCTCATTCTAGCTATGATTTGCTCCTATGATTATTTTATCACTTAGTATATCCTTACCCTGCCTAACTCTGCACTCACTAGCAACTAGTTGTAACCTTTTAGAATAGCTTCCCAACTTGAGTTTCCCTCATGACATTTGACTCTGTTTTGCCTTGTTGCTATGAGTTGGTCTGTTTAACTTCTGGTGTGTGGCATAATTTTACCCTTAGGTTTGAACCTGTTAGGTTAATGTTCTATTGTTTGTCTTACTGGCCTAATGCGCCTTTGCTTATTAGTTTGCAATCCCAGAAGTCATAATTCCCCCCTTGCATCCCACAAATGTCTTCTGCCCCAATGTGCTAAGTGTGGACTTGTGATATCAACCTGTCTTTTAAGTTTGTTTATCCTCTTTGCTGATATGCTCATTGTGTGATCACTTTTGCAATGCATTTTTCTAAAAACTGCAAATGCATTTCTTCAAATTCTACCAGTTGATCACCATTTTTCATTCTCATTGGTTATTTACCCTATTCTGAATCTATAATTCTTGACCGGCTGAAATCCAAGGCCACTAAAGTTTTCTCTATTAACCTCCCTAGTGTGAGCACTGTTCGGGGTCCATTTTGAGACCCTTGTGAACTCTGACACACTAGGACCTGAGAATCTTTGGTCACTTTCTTTACTACTCAGTTTTGTCCCTCTTTTTGTCTGTTGAATGTGCAAATTGAGTTGTGTGATTGATTGGTTTCTGGATCCTATGATCAAACCATGATTGTTTGGTTTGGTTTGAGTTCTCCTATGGTTTCTGGGCTATGTTGAGATCCGTGTGTGCTAAAAGGTGGAGAAAGAGCTTAGTTGAAGACCTGGTAGTGCTGGGTATCTCTTTGTGCCTATCTTAGGCCTATTGTTATTACTTGTACCACTTTGTAATTTATTCATTATTGGGTCTGTAATAATTCTGTAATAACAATTGGGGTAATAGTGAAATTGAGAAATGGGTATCTCCTAATACCTGCATGAAAATGGTAGAAAGCATGCTCATAGGATTTTGTGTGATACATTTTCTTTCCAACCTGTTATATTTAAATCTCTTTGTGCACTATTAGAGATCATGTTATTAGGGCAATCACACACTCACATAACTGGTGTACTGTCAAAGCATGAGTGCTCTATTTATTCCCATGTCTACTGCTATGTGTTGCTAGATAGCATGCCTATAGAAAATAACTGCTAACAACTGTTCTTTAATCCGCACCATGTTCATTAGATACCATGCCTATAGGATTTTAACTAATTAATTCGCTCCGTTCATCTAGACAACATGCCTATAAGAGCTAAAGGTATAAAATCAGTTCCAATCGTCAATCTCTAGAAATCATGCCCATAAGACATCACTGCTCGCTTTTCAAACGTTGTTTCATTGCCCATCCACACAATTATTAGGAAGCATAGGTAATTTTGAGCATTTTCAATAAGTTTCACTATCTGTGCAAACCATTTAGAGATCATGCCTATAGGTCTATTAACTTATAATATGTAATAAACGACTTAGCAGCAGCATGTATTCACAACTGGTAATTTAGAAATCATAGGTCTAAAATAGCCTGCATATCTGAATCAGATCATCTAGAAGCCATGTCTATAGGTCTTAACGACTTCAATCTCCCTTAATTCTGAAACTGCCTAATACCCTACATAGAAATCTGTCTGCGTGCCTTTGTTGTCTAATCGCGGAGGCAAACTTGAGCCTTTAATTGTATTTAATTGCAGTCATATCTGTTTTGAACTGTCGCCTAGTTTTAACATTTTCTGAGCAGCCTGAGTCAAGTCTAGAACCACCCAAAATAGAGGTCCAAATGCCTCCTAGACCATAGGTATGGGACGGGTAGTGCACGCATAAGGCACGATTTAGAATCAACTAGTGCGCTTTAGGTAATAATTTAAAGATAGTAATCGGGTAGCAGGAGATGATAGTCTGTGCCCGCTGAATAATACGAGTAACACCCCATCTCGAGGGAGTTACAAAGTATTATTTATGTTGTACGGGGTAATCCTTTAGGCTAAAAAACTTAAGACCGACCCCCCCCCCCCCCAATCTTATTCTTGTTTATCTTTGAATCAAGTGTTCGTATTTACTCAAAGTCTTTTAATAAATTTCCAAAATTTCTTGTTTTTCTATGTCTTCATTTATCTGACCAATTCATATAATTCAAGTTCGGCCGAGACCACAGTTGTGGACCTCGAAGAGTGCCTAACACCTTTTCTTCGAGGTAATTGCGAGCCCTTACCCGATCTTTGGTGATGCAAACTAGTTTAACCCGAGTCATATGCAAATAGGTGCCCTTACACACCTTAAAACCCATTAGGTGGTGATTCTCCTCTTTTAATACTTCCTTAAAAAAGTTGTCATATGTCGAAACCCGATTTTGCGAGAAAACGGGGCGCGACAGTATGTTGACTCTGTTGGGGATATACACTTAGGCTCTTACCATAATGAACTTGGCTTATGTGGATTAGTTTTCTTTGTTATAAACGCACATTCCTTTTCCATATTTATTTGTTAGATTTGCTATAACACACACATCCCTTTCTCGTTCACCTTTACTTGTCTAAAACCATTATAACATGTACGACCCTTCCCTTCTCCATCTTTATGTGCTTAAATTTGTTATAACATGCACATCCCTTTCCATATCCGCCCCTTAGTTGCTCTAACTGCTATTTATTAGCTATATCATATCTCTCCCACCCCTACTCCCTTGCTCACTTTATTATATTCCCTATGTTCCATGAACTAACTTCTTCTTTTGTCTTTCTTTTTACGTCCTTTATGTTTTATCTTAATACTGCGTTTATTGCTTTCACGTATTTATCATGCAAATACTTGGCAATATGTTATTATCTTTGCATAAAGCATGCTCCACATCATATTCTACTCGTGCCCAACTAATACCATAGCGGCACTTGATGAGTGTCCGCGCTCTTCCCAAAATTACCCTTTTTAATTTGGAAAGGCTTATTTGCGGTAAAACTAGTCGATCAATGGTACAGTAGATGGTGCTCTGCCTTTCCCTATCAAGTTGTCCACTTGAAGGTACCAGTCTAGACCCTTCCAGAAACCTCACTCCAATATTAACTGTGCATGCATCATGTCAAACCTAATACGGATTAGGACGTTTTCCACGTGATAATCCACTAAGATAAGCCTTGTCCAAAGTCCGACAGGATTTCCATAATATCAATGGACACCATCACGTTATGTACATTACTTGGAGAAAACATACTGATATGTTGATCATTAATGTGTAAATAGTCAGACCCGGAGGGGAAGGGGCTAACTCTATTTGTTTTGCAGAAAATGAGGCACGAAATTCCCAGGTTCGGCATGGTTTAAAACATTCCACCTTTGCTGCTTGATTGGTGGAAGAACCTCTCACCTAGTGACCAGAATCATGTGAAAAGTGTCCGCAAAAATTTACCTTCCTTATTGGACATCCGGCCAAATAACGTATTGATTGAGGCCACCACTATGTTTTGGAATGAGAAAAGAGTTGTCTTTTCAGTTTGGTAATGTAGAGATGACCCCTCTCTTAGAGGAAATAGGAGGCTTCGCTAGGCTGCCATGGGATAGTCCGGGTTTATTAGTACCAGAAAATCCCACTCCCCGCGATTTTTTAAAAATGATGGGTTTCAAGAAGAATGATGAATTACTTTGTGTGAAGGAGTCATACATACCATTTGAATTCCTTTATGAACGTTATGGGCATAGCAAGTCATATCGCCTTCACTGTGATGAACTTGCCATTACTTCTTTGGGCTGGACATACCGTCGAGTTTTTTGCTTTCATTGTCTGTTTCTTGGAGTTGCTGATATTTTCGATGAAAGGGGGAGGATCCACACTCGTTTAGCCATGGTCGCTAGGACTCTAATGGAAGGAATTGAAGGACGAACTTACACTATCATCCCTATGATCTTGGCTGAAATGTACTGAGCTCTAGATCGATGCAAGTAGGGGTACGGACATTTCGAGGGCTGTAATCTGTTGCTACAGGTTTGGTTATTAGAACATTTCCAGAGAGGTAAATATCGTCAGGAACTTCTATGATGACTATTGAATGACTACATAGCCTACTATCATCCAAAAAAAAAGACATTTATCCCAGATAAGTTCACACAACCTGGAAATGCTGTGAGCTAGGTGCGTTTCTTCAGCAATTTGACTGATGAAAGGGTACATTGGATGTTTGAATGGTTCCCTAGCAGCGAGTTCATCATCATGTCAAGAGAAACCACTCATTTGGTGCTGATCGGGTTAAGAGGAATCTATCCTTATGCTCCTATAAGGGTAATGAAGCAAGCAGGAAGAAAGCAGGTTATACCTCGGGTTTCCAACATGGTCCAGTATAAAGCAGACTTTAAAGGGAACATCATTCCGTTCAAGTTCGAGGTGCAACATATGTGGAATCAAAAAGTCGTTGTAGAGAAAGACACTATTGAGCCAGACATGTACCATGCCGGCCATGTATACTTCTACCCGTCGTGGTTGGTCGATGATATAGTGGGAGATGTCAAACTAGGGATCAATATGGTAAATAGGATTATCGATGACGTTGCTGAAGCACAAGATAAGTATAGGATGTTGCGCAAGAGGGTTTTCGAGTCTGAAGCTAGACATTTGGAACAAGACAAAGTGGACATGGAAGCTATCGGCGAATGGAAAGAAATTGCTACTAAATCAACAGAAAGATTGGAATATTTGGAGCAAGGGTTAATTGAACTCGAATGGAAGATGAGGAAGAGGCTCTCGGATTGTCAGAATACGGAAGGCAGTGAGGGAGGGAACCTAGCAAGGGCTTACCTACTATTGGACATATGCGACCAGGGGAACTTGATTGATGGATCCAAGAGGGCCAAGCATGGAGAATGTCCCTCCGGGGCCAAATAGATTAAAGAATGATGTTCTTTACTGCTTTTTAGCTTAGTTTTAGTTTTCGAATGTAATAGGGCAAATGCCATTAGTCACTTTCTTATTATTGTCGTTTTAGTAAGGATTTGATCCATTTTCGCATTAATGAAATGACATAATTATTGGCATCAATTTTCTCCAAGTCTATGTGTCACTTAGGCCTACCTCGGGCATAACGAGGTCCCCCAAATTAGGACGCGAATTTATTTACTGATTCTGCAACACATGTTTAATATTGCAAGCATTCTTTCAATATCCCTTATTGATTTGGTTACCTTTTTGTTTTCTTTTCTTTGTTTATTCCCATTCCCCAAAGGTTGGTTTGTGCATATTGGCCTCATCCGCATATCATACTAGATCTAGAGGTCCTCCACCTTCTCCTCCACCAAGTTATCCTAAAGGCAAAAGCAAAGGGAAAGAAAAAATGGACGATTTAAGCGGTATCAGAAAGGACAATGCAGAGAACGTTGAAACCTCAGACGGTCAGAATACTCCAGCACAGAACGAATTAGTCCTACGTCTGGAACAGAAAATATTGGAACTACAAGGGGAACTTGAGCAGGGCCGGAACTTGGCAAACCTTTCCCTCACCCTAAACGTCCCTGACATCAACCAATAAAACACAAATGCCCAAAACCCGATACCTCCCCAAAACACGCAGAATCAAAACCCACCACCGAATCCTCCCGCACCATATCAATACACCACACCTTCTCAGAACTACAACACCGATACCTACTCTCCAACAACACCATCACCACCCAACTTAATACTAACAAACAACCACATACCACATCCCTCAGAATGCATCACAGCCTACTCCTGACCCAAAAAACTCAACCAATGACCACTATTACGCCCAGATTCCCGGAGTCCACCAAAGCAATCCTATATATGTGGAAACCTTACCCCACACCCCACAACAGACCCTATACATACCCGAATCTGCCGAGAAGGACCTGCTCATCAAGAACATGGCAGAGGAACTCAAGAAACTTACTGGCAGGGTTCAAAGTGTCAAAGGGGGCAAAGGCATTAAGGGTTTGAATTGTGAAGATTTGTGTATTCAGCCAGATGTAGAACTTCCAGAGGGTTACAAACCTCCTAAGTTCGAAATGTTTGACGGAACTGGTGATCCGAAGGTATATTTGAGAATATATTGTGACAAGCTTGTAGGAGTTGGCAGGGATGAAAGAATCCGCATGAAGCTGTTCATGAGAAGCCTCACCGGAGATGCCCTATATTGGTACATCAGTCAGAACCCAAAGAAATAGGTTAATTAGGTGAGCATGGCATCAGATTTCATTGATCGATTCAGGTTTAACACAGAAAACGCACCAGGCATTTTCTACATTCAAAATCTCAAGAAGAAGCCAACGGAAACTTTCCGCGAATATGCTACTCGGTGGAGGTCTGAAGCTGCAAAAGTAAGGCCAGTGCTAGAAGAAGAACAGATGAATAAGTTCTTCATCAGAGCTCAGGATCCGCAATACTACGAAAGATTGATGGTTATTGAAAATCATAAATTTTCTAATATCATCAAGTTGGGAGAGAGAATAGAAGAATGGGTCAAAAGCGGAATGGTGACAAATTTTGAAGCACTCCAAGCCACAAATAAGGCCCTGCAGTTAGGAGGTATCTCCAAGAAGAAAGAAATAGGTGCAGTAATGGTAGCCCAAGGTCCGAAGTCTCCTCTCATATGCCAAACACCTCCACCCACATATAAGCCTTCACCTCCCAGATACCAATAACCTGCCACCACTTACCATACCTATAACACCCAACCCGCATACTACCACTCACCACCAGCCCGCCAAAACTACCAAAAACCTAGACCAAATTTCGACCGCAGACCACCGAGACAATACACCCCAATTGTTGAACCTATAGACCAGATGTATGAGAGATTGAAAGTTGCCAGTTATATCACTCACATTCCCGCTGTTGCTATGAAAAACTCTTCCCAGTGGATTAATCCAAACAAGACAGTGCCTATCACTCAGGCATGAAATGTCATACTATTGATGAGTTTCGTACTTTGAATGATAAGATACATACATTAATTGACACCAAAGTCATATAGGCAAAAGAGGCTGCACCCAATGTCCGTAATAATCCGCTCCCAGTTCATAGGGGTGGAGGAGTAAACGTGATAGAGACCGATGAAGAATGGGACTCAGAGGGGTCAATTGGACTCATTCGGGAAGGGTATAATTCTGAAACATCTCCAATCACTCTCACACCTATCATGGTACAGACTCAGGCACCAATTGAAGTTGAGGTAGCTACACCAACTCCGTTTGAGGTTGAAGTAACAACGCCCTTCACCGTGATGGTAGCATGGGATTATGTTGTGGAAGCAAGAAGAAAAGGAAAGGCAAAAATGGAAGAAACAGGTGCAGCGCAAGGAATGACCACAGCTGGTAGGGTTTATACACCCGAGCATTTAGGAGGAACGAGCAAAGAAACTGCATCTAATTCACCTATCATTGAGACTGGCCCGGATGACCTTTGGATAAAGGTGCAAGCAAGGGAATATTCTGTGGTTGATCATCTGAACAAAACTCCTGCTCAAATATCCATTTTATCACTGCTGCAAAACTTCGAGGCATATAGGAATGCCCTGATGAAGGTGTTGAACGAAGCCTATGTACCCAACAACATCACCAGTGGAGAGATGACCAACATGGTAGGGCAAGTGTTGGAAAGCCACAAGATCACTTTTCATGAAGACGAGCTGCCACCAGAAGGATTAAGTCATAATAGGGCACTGCATATCACAGTGTAGTTTAAAGACAAGTTCATTGCTAGAGTCCTGATAGATGGGGGTTCGAGTCTCAACATCTGTCCACTAACTACTTTGAAAAGGTTGGGTAAAGGTCTGCACGAGATATGAGCAGGAAGTATGGATGTAAAAGCATTTGATGGGTCTCAAAGGGCCACAACTGGGGAGACCAACCTCAACCTACAGATGGGCCCAACCTGGTTTGATGTTGAGTTTCAAGTGTTGGACATATCTGCTACCTACAACCTATTATTGGGACGGCCTTGGATACACGCCGCTGGAGCTGTAGCTTCTACTTTACATCAGGTCGTGAAGTTTGAGTGAAACCATCCGGAAGTGATCATCCATGGGGACGGGAGTAATCCCATTTACACCAATCAAACTGTTCCGGTCACGGCACAACTTTTGGGCTTGAGTATGAATACACCTGGCACGAGTATCAGAATTGGTCGCCACCATGGCGTGGTCCTTATTACCCTCTACAGCAACCAGTACCACATTTGAGCCAGTCATTTCATCAAGCTGACATAATGTAGGAGTCTGAAGAAGATGAAGTTCTAGCTGGTATAAGGAATCTGTTTCTGGATGATGAAGACATGAATTGCAGTACGATAGTTGAGGAGGAGGAGGAGGAAGGCCTCATTATTCAGACCATGGAGAAGGGAGCTATTCTCAAGAACTGGACTGTTGCACCATCAAGGGCCCGTTGAGTTCCTGGGTAGCCTGGAAATTAACATCATTTATTTTAAAAGCAATTTTATGAGCATTTAAGACATTTTCAGTATTTTGTTATAAGCATGTTTTGTTTGAAATAATTGCTCGGGTCATCGAGCCGTACTTGTTTGACGTTTTCAAGATTTATCTAATGCATTGTTATTTTTAGTATTTATTATTATTCTTTACGTTTTTCTCTACAGTATTATTATTACCTATCCCGATGAACTTACGACTGTGATATGTAATGAGACAACGCAATATAAGGATAATGATTCAGAGGATCTGGAGGAGGATATAATACCCGAGAAAATTGTCAGAGAAGTGGAAAACTTTGAAAACAAGCCTAAGTCCAATTTAGATGATACCCAAACAGTTAATTTGGGAGACTCTGAAACAGTCAAGGAAACACGTGTAATCATTCACCTATCACCATCAGAGAAGGCAGAGTATGTCCGGTTCTTGAAGGAGTATGAGGATATCTTTGCATGGTCCTATAATGATATGACCGATTTGAGCACGTCCATAGTTGCTCATAAACTATCTACCAACCCTATGTGTCTGCCTGTAAAGCAGAAGCTCAGAAAATTCAAGCCAAATATGAGTCTGAAAATAAAGGAGGAAGTCACCAAGCAGATCAAAGCCAAGGTTCTCAAAGTGGTTGAATATCCGACCTGGTTGGCTAACATTGTGCCAGTTCCAAAGAAAGATGGGAAGGTCAAAGTGTGTGTCGACTATCGTAACTTAAACAGAGCAAGTCCCAAAGATGATTTCTCGTTGCCCAATATACACATACTGATCGACAACTATGCCAAGCATGAACTCCAATCCTTTGTGGATTGCTTCACGGGATATCATTAGATCTGGATGGATGAAGAGGATGCCGAAAAGACAGCCTTTATTACACCATGGGGAGTGTATTGCTACAAAATGATGCCGTTTGGCCTAAAGAATGCTGGAGCCACTTATATGAGGGTCATGACAACCATTTTCCATGACATGATACACAAGGAGATAGAGGTGTACGTGGATGATGTCATCATCAAATCCAAGAGAAGCACATATCATATAGCAGATTTGAGGAAATTCTTTAATCGACTTCGAAGGTACAACCTGAAACTGAACCCCGGAAAGTGTGCCTTCGGGGTCCCCACTGGAAAGCTGTTAGGGTTCATCGTCAGCCATCGAGGAATTGAGCTAGACCCGTCAAAGGTCAAGGGTATCCAAGATTTGCCACCTCCAAAGAACAAGAAAGATGTGATGAGTTTCTTGGGGCATCTCAATTACATCAGCCGTTTCATAGCACAATCAACTGTGATTTGTGAACCGATTTTCAAAATGTTAAAGAAAGACGCTGCAACAAGTTGGACTGAAGAATGCTAGAAAGTCTTTGACAAGATCAAGGAATATTTATCCAAACCACCTATTCTGGTCCCACCAGAACCTGGGAGACCTCTGCTACTCTATTTATCTGTACTGGATGGGGCTTTCGGTTGTGTCTTGGGACAACACGACGAGACGGGAAGAAAGGAACATGCCATATACTATCTAATAAGAAGTTCACACCCTACAAAACACGATACTCTTTGTTGGAGCGCACCTACTGTGCTTTAACGTGGATAGCTCAGAAGTTGAGGCACTACTTCTGTTCATATACCACATATCTCATATCAAGAATGGATCCATTAAAATACGTCTTCCAGAAACCCATGCCTACGAAAAAATTGGCAAAATAGCAGATACTACCGAGTGAGTTCGACATCATCTATGTGACTCAGAAAGAGGTCAAGGGACAAGCATTGGCGGATCATCTGGTAGAAAATCCTATGGGCGGAGAATACGAACCACTGGAAATGTATTTTCCCGATAAAGAGGTATTATTCGTAAGAGAAGATATCACCGAAACCTATGACGGTTGGAGAGTGTTTTTCGATGGAGCTGTGAACTTCAAAGGAGTAGGTATTGGAGCAGTTTTGGTATCAGAGACGGGTCAACACTATCCGGTATCCGTAAAACTTAGATTTTCGTGTACCAATAATATGGCAGAATACGAGGCTTGCATCTTGGAGCTCAAGTTGGCCATTAACATGAACGTTCAGGAATTGCTGGTAATTGGAGATTTAGACCTTTTGGTACATCAGGTTTTAGGAGAATGGGCTACAAAGAATACCAAAATATTGCCATATTTGTACTACGTACAAGAGTTGATGAAGAGGTTCACAAAAATAGAGTTCAAACATGTTCCGAGAATCCAAAATGAGTTCACAGATGCGTTAGCCACTCTATCTTCCATGATACCACACCCAGACAAGAATTTCATCGATCCTATTCCAGTAGGAATCCATAATCAGCCAGCTTATTGTGCTCATGTTGAAGAAGAAGCTGATGGGAATCCATGGTTTCATGACATCAAAGAATACTTGGCAAAAGGAGAGTACCTGGAGCACGCAAATCATACTCAGAAACGCACACTCCGAAGATTTTCCAACCATTTCTTCCAAAGTGGAGGAATTTTGTACAGAAGGACTCCAGACCTAGGATTATTACGGTGTGTTGATGCCAAGGAAGCTTCCAAACTGCTCGAAGAGATACATGCCGGAGCTTGCGGACCACACATGAACGACTTTATTTTAGCTAAGAAGATATTAAGAGCAGGATATTTCTGGATGACTATGGAAACGGACTGCATCAGGTATGTCCAAAAGTGTCATCAATGCCAAGTACATGCAGATATGATACGAGTGCCATCCAATGAACTCAATGCAACAAGTGCACCTTGGCCTTTCTCCGCTTGGGGAATGGATGTCATCGGTCCAATCGAACCCGCCGCTTCAAATGGGCACAGGTTCATTCTAGTGGCCATAGACTATTTCACAAAATGGGTTGAAGCCGCATCTTACAAGTCTGTAATTAAAAAGGACGTCGCAGATTTCGTTAGGGATTGTATTGTCTGTCGATTCGGGGTGCCAGAATCTATCATCACCGACAACGCCGCCAACCTTAACAGTGACTTAATGAAATCTATATGTGAAACCTTCAAGATCAAGCATAAGAATTCCACAGCATACAAGCCACAAATGAATGGAGCTGTGGAAGCCGCCAATAAGAACATCAAGAAGATATTAAGGAAGATGGTAGATAATCACAAACAATGGCACGAGAAGTTACCATTTGCCCTACTTGGATATTGTACCACGGTTCGCACATCAACTGGGGCAACTCCTTATTTGCTGGTCTATGGCACTAAAGCCATTATTCCCGCCGAAGTAGAAATTCCTTCTTTGAGAATCATACAAGAGGCTGAACTTAGTGATGCTGAATGGATACGAAGTCGTTATGAGCAACTGGCTCTTATTGACGGAAAAAGAATAAACGCAGTATGTCACAGTCAACTTTACCAGAACAGAATGTCCAGAGCTTTCAACAAAAGGGTCAGGTCTAGACAATTCACACCAGGGCAGCTGGTGCTGAAGCGAATCTTCCCGCATTAAGATGAAGCCAAAGGGAAATTTTTACCCAATTGGCAAGGCCCCCTACATGGTTCATCGAGTATTAACAGGAGGAGCGCTCATACTCGCAGAGATGGACAGAGAAGTTTGGCCAAAACCTATCAACTCATACATAGTTAAGAGATACTATGTTTATATTGTTTACATTTCTTCATTTGATGTAACTAAACTACGCTTGACCTGATTCTCGTTTAAGAGGGGATACGTAGGTAGCCCTATGGGTTCGGTCACAACTCAATAAAGTCTTCATTTTTGTCATGATCAGAAAACTGGGGCAGAATTTTGAGGAGGAACTCAAAATTCTAAAGCAAGTTCAACCGACATCGTAATACACAGAACAGTCAAAGAATTGCTTTTAAACTGGGGCAGAATTTTGAGGAGGACCCTCAAAATTCTAAAGCAAGGAGGTCGCAATGTCTCTAAAATATGTCACAGTCATTGGTTCATCTAACTTAGTCGATAGTATATCTCAAATAACTACATTCATCAAATGCACACATTTTTTTCGAAAAACTTTATTTCTATAAACAGCCAGATGCTACCCAGGGTGACTCAAACAGGATCTCAAGACAGGAGCACAGGCAAAGCAAAAGACAAAAGCGCGAACCAGCCTTCCCCTGCAAAACTCACAATTTTTCTTTGGATGCAGGAACAGTAAGACAATAATATCTGCAGACACGTCATGTCACTACCTTCAAGATAGCAGATTATATATCCCCAAGCATCTCCAGCTAAGAAACACTCTAATGTCACTCATCGTTTTCCTTACATCGAGACTAAGCATTGTCTTCTATTTTTGCATGAGGCTACGCATTGCCTCCCGAATTACATAAGGCCAAACATTGCCTTTCCTTGCATCGAGACTAAGCATTGTCTCCTATTTTGCATGAGGCTAAGCATTGCCTCCATAAATTGCATAAGGCTAAGCTCGGCCTTTCTTTGCATGAGACTAAGCATTGTCTCCTCTCCTTGCATAAGGCTAAGCTCGGCCTTTCTTTGCATGAGACTAAGAAATGTCTCCTAATTGCATGAGACTAAGCACTGTCTCCCTTTCTTTGCATGAGAGTAAGCATTGTCTTCTCTCCTTGCATAAGGCTAAGGTTGACATTTCTTTGCATGAGACTAAGCACTGTCTCCTCTCCTTGCATAGGGCTAAGCATCGCCTTTCTTTGCATGAGACTAAGCAATGTCTCCTAATTGCATGAGACTAAGAACTGTCTTCTTCTCTTTGCATGAGACTAAACATTGTCTCCTATTTTTGCATGAGGCTAAGCATTGCCTCCATAAATTGCATAAGGATAAGCATCGCCTTTCTTTGCATGAGACTAAGCACTGTCTCCTCTTTCGCATGAGGCTAAGCATTACCTCCCTAATCGCATAAGGCTAAGCATTGCCTCCCTAATCCTATAAGGCTAAGCTCTTCCTTTCCTTACATCGAGACTAAGCACAGTCTCCTTTTCTTTGCATGAGACTAAGCATTGTCTCCTTTATCTGCATAAGCATTGTCTCCTTTCTTTGCACGATACTAAGCATTGTCTCCTATTTGCACGAGGCTAAGCATCGCCTCCTTAACTGCACAAGTCTAAGCACTGCCTTTTTTGCATGAGACTAAGCATTGTCTCCTATTTTGCATGAAGCTAAGCATCGCTTCCCTTACTCGCATGAGACTAAGAGTTGTCTCCTATTTTGCATAAGTCTAAGCCCTACCCCTCTCTTGCATATGGCTAAGCACTGTCTTTTCCTCAAGATTAAATACTATCCCCACTACACCACCTAAGACCTAGCAGTATCCTCTGTTCACCTAGGGCTAAGCATTGCACTCATCATACACAAGACTAAGCCTTGTCTTGTCTCATCTTTGCATGTGACCAAGCGTCACATATTTGCACTTCATAGGCTGAAACATCGCCATCTTTGTCCAAAGGCGTCATAGTCCGAAGGCATCATCCTCATAGCCGGAAGACACCATTCCATGGCCTAAGGATCTCTCAGTATTGCACATCATTATTCAAAGACGTCATGGTGTAAGGACATCATCCTCACCGCCCGTGGACATCATTTCCTGGCCTGCGAATCCCCTATCATATGATTCATGGCCTAGGATGTCATGGTCTAAGGACATCATCCCCACCGTCCAAAGACAACTTTCACAGTCCAAAGAAAATTTGCATCATGTTTAAATTCTCGCAATAATCCGTATATACTTGCATGCATTGCGTTTAAGTTTTGTAGGTAATCTAGGAGATAACCGTTCTTTTAAACGGGAGCAATCGTCACTCCGGTTTTCGTTTGGTGCTCACATCCTGAAATTACCTCAAATGTAGCCAACCACCGTCCGCTACCCGCTTCCACTTGATAACCGTTCAAATGCTCATCCATAACCGTTTTGAGATACATCCATTCACAACCTCATATAAACTCATATGATATTATCCTACCTAAAGGAACACTTTCCAAGCATACGACCATTCTTGCAACAGCTCCATCGGCTCAGTTCACCGCTAGATCCAGAACTACACGCGACTTGATTCCCGTTATACCAGGGATATGTAGGCAACTCAAAAATCAAATTTCGGCCTCTATTTTTCAAAACATCCCATTCGGTCAAAATCAGTCATCATTTCTTTACCCGACAATTCTTTCATCATTCCCGGGTAAAGAGGGGCAGCTGTTGATACCCAATTTTTCCCTAATATTTTTAAAAGAATATATATATATACTTTCAAAATATCATTTGCATCATCATTTAGTTTAAAAACCCATACAAGCAATTTTCATAATTTTTCATAATTTTTAGAAGCTCTAAATTAATTTCTTGTTGCATTTTATTACATAAATATCCAATAATTACCCTTCAAATTATTTTTATAATGATTTAATCATCCAAACTTATTATTTACACTAACATGTATGTTTTATAATATTTTACTTCATTTTTCTATATTTGCATTTGCATTTTTAGGCTAATTGCACGTTTTTGCAATAATAGCCTATATTCATGTATAATTACATTACTTGTCCGAAATAACTTTTTATATTAATGTTAAGTTATTATTTACCATCATTTTAGTGCACAAATAATATTTTTTATTATTTATTAATTACTTTTATAAATTATTTTTTTGATAAATATTGGGTATTTAAACAACATCCCATTTTAAAACCAATTTCGGACCAAATAAATGGCCCAAAACCCTCAAACATCTAGCCCAAATACCCCAGCCCAAACCAAATGACCCACTAATCCAAAACCCGGTTGGTGCCCCATCTCCATGACCTGCCCGTTCCAACTTTTAATCTTTGTCGTTGATTTCTCAAGATCAACGACCCTTATTCACCCTTCCCTTTTAATTAACCCAACCCCCAAACCCTAACTTATTATCCCCTAACCCACCGCCCTCACACTCTCTCAACATCCCCTTCTATCTCTGAAGAACCCTAAACCACCGCCCCCCTAAATCCTTCTCCTAATCCCACTAAATAAGGGATTTGACTACCATTTCTTGCCATATATGACCCCTTTTTGGTACTGGTTGTTCTCTTATGGAATTACCTAAGTGCATTCCTAATCATGGCAAGCAAATCTCTTCCGAAATCGAACCAAAATGGTTCAAATCTCTGATTTTGAACGATATTCTATTTATATATGTTCTATGCTACTATGTGAGTCTGATTTTTTGTTTAGATTCTATTTATTTGCACTTTCCCTAAAAAACTAGGGTTTACAGATTTCTCTCTTAAATTGATTTTCAGATTGATTTGCATATTTATTTTCCTTGCTTGTTGCTTAATTTACTCTGTTTTCTTGATTATTGCTCGATTTTTTCACTACTATATAAACCCCTCCCCCATTCCCTTTTGGACAGTCGGCGAATCACAAAATTCCCACTAAAAAGCTAAAGATCTTTATTTTGTTGTTCGCTTATTCTCTTGTTCTACTCTGGCTCTTGGCCGGCTGAAAGCCAAGGCCACCGGAATTCCTATTTTTCGACCTTCCTTGGGTACGAGCATTACCCTGGGTTCCTCGAAACCCTTGGGAACTTGACGCATCTAAGGTCCTGGCTTAATACACCTTTGCTTATTAGTTTGCAATCCCAGAAGTCATAATTACCCCCTTGCTTCCCACAAATGTCCCATGCCCCAATATGCTAAGTGTGAACTTGTGATATCAACATGTCTTTTAAGTTTGTTTACCCTCTTTGCTGATGTGTTCATTGTGTGATCACCTCTGTAATGCCTGTTTCTAAAAAATGCAAATACACTTCTTCAAATTCTACTAGTTGATCACTATTTTTCATTCTCATTGGTTATTTACCCTATTCTGAATCTATAATTCTTGGCCGGCTGAAAGCCAAGCCACTAAAGCTTTCTCTATTAACCTCCCTAGTGTAAACACTGCTCGGGGTCCATTTTGAGACCCTTGTGAACTCTAACACACTAGGACTTGAGGTTCTTTGGCCACTTTCTTTACTACTCAGCTTTGTCCCTCTTTCTGTCTGTTGAATGTGCAAATTAATTTGTGTGATTGATTGGTTTTTGGATCCTATGATCAAACCATGGCTGTTTGGTTTGGTTTGAGTTCTCCTATGATTTCTGGGCTATGTTGAGATCCGTGTGTGCTAAAAGGTGGAGAAAGAGTTTAGTTGAAGACCTGGCAGTGCTGGGTATCTCTTTGGGCCTCTCTTGGGCCTATTGTTATTACGTCTACCACTTTATAATTTATTCATTATTGGGTTTGTAATAATTCTGTAATAACAATTGGGGTAATAGTGAAATTGAAAAATGGGTATCTCCTAATACCTGCATGAAAAGGGTAGAAAGCATGCTCATAGGATTTTGTGTGATACATTTGCTTTCCAGCCTGTTATATTTAAATCTCTTTGTGCACTATTAGAGATCATATTATTAGGGCAATCACACACTCACATAACTGGTGTACTGTCAAAGCATGAGTGCTCTATTTATTCCCATGTCTACTGCTATGTGTTGCTAGATAGCATGCCTATAGGAAATAATTGCTAACAACTGTTCTTTAATCCACACCATGTTCATTAAATACCATGCCTATAGGATTTTAACTAATTAATTCGCTTCGTTCATCTATACAGTATGCCTATAAGAGCTAAGGTATAAAATCAGTTCCAATCGTCAATCTCTAGAAATCATGCCCATAAGACATCACTGCTCGCTTTTTAAATGTTGTTTCATTGCTCATCCACGCAATTATTAGGAAGCATAATTAATTTTGAGCATTTCCAATAAGTTTCACTATCTGTGCAAATCATTTAGAGATCATGCTTATATGTCTATTAACTTATAATTTGTAATAAGCGACTTAGCAGCAGCAGGTATTTACAACTAGTAATTTAGAAATCATAGGTCTAAAATAGCTTGCATATCTGAATCAGATCATCTAGAAGCCATGTCTATAGGGCTTAACGAATTCAATCTCCCTCAATTCTGAAACTGCCTAATACCCTACATAGAAATCTGTCTGCGTGCCTTTATTATCTAATCGCGGAGGCTAACTTGAGCCTTTAATTGTATTTAATTGCAGTCCTATCTGTTTTGAACTGTCGCCTAATTTTAACATTTTCTGAGCAGCCTAAATCAAGTCTAGAACCACCCAAAATAGAGGTCCAAATGCCTCCTGGACCATAGGTATGGGACGGGGAGTGCACGCATAAGGCACAATTTAGATTTAACTAGTACGCTTTAGGTAATAACTTAAAGATAGTAATCGGGTAGCAGGAGATGATAGTCTGTGCCCGCTGAATAATACGAGTAACACCCCATCTCGAGGGAGTTACGAAGTATTATTTATGTTGCACGAGGTGATCCTTTAGGCTAAAAAATTTAGGACCGAGATGATAGTCTATGCCCGCTGAATAATACGAGTAACACCCCATCTCGAGGGAGTTACGAAGTATTATTTATGTTGCACGGGGTGATCCTTTAGGCTAAAAAATTTAGGACCTCCCCTCCCTCCCCTCCCCCCCCCCTCCAATCTTATTCTTGTTTATCTTTGAATCAGGTGTTCGTATTTACTCAAAGTCTTTTAATAAATTTTCCAAATTTCTTGTTTTTCTCTGTCTTCGTTTATCTGACTAATTCATATAATTCAAGTTCGGCCGGGACCCACAGTTGTGGACCTCAAAGAGTACCTAATACTTTCTCTTCGAGGTAATTTCGAGCCCTTACTCGATCTTTGGTGATGCAAACTAGTTTAACCCGATTCATATGCAAATAGATGCCGTAACACACCTTAAAACCGTTAGGTGGCGACTCTCTTCTTTTAATACTTTCTTAAAAGAGTTGTCACATGTTGAAACCCGATTTCGCGAGAAAACGGGGCGCGACATATATCACTAACACCATTAGCCATTCATGTTTAGTGGATACAATACCAACTAGATATATCACAACACCATTAGCCATTCATGTCTAGTGGTTACAATAACAATTAAATATATGACTAGTTGAAAATAATTCGTTTCGCAAAAAAGCAGCTTGGCAACAAACAATACATGACAAACAGTTCTCCCTTACCCCCATTCTCTCCGTACTTGCTAGTTCCGAATATTTTAGCATTAGATCAGATACAATTCATGTCAAGAAGAAAGTGTGGAAAGACGATACCTACTTTTCTTTTAATATCATTATACTTTTACCACTAGAAACTAAAATTAAAAATAATACTCCTAGAAGAATAGATATTTTATACGGAAAAGGTACAAATATGTCCTTATACTACACGGAATTGAGCACATTTGCCCTTCGTTAATACTTTAGCTCAAATATGCCCTTACCGTCACATAGTTGGTCCATATATGCCCTTAGAATTACACAGTTGACCCATATATGCACTTTTCAAAACGGAATTCACCCAAATTAATTAGCTCTTTCGTTAATTGTATTAAAGTGTATTACAAATACTATTTTCTTTTTATTAGTACTTTTTTTCTTTACCTTTCTCTTTTCTTTCTTCTTTTTTCTTTTCTTCTTTTTTTTTCCTTTTTCTTTCTCCCTTATCCGATTTCCTCCATTAATGATGTCTTCTCCATTTTCATTACCAATTTCACTTGACAAAACTCATGAATTCCAATTACTAAGAAAATCCTCCCATAAGAATATTTTTATAGATCATATGTTTGTCAATTTTTTAATTTTTACTGAACATATATTTACTTCTAAAAAATTTAACAAAATAAGATTGAAATAATATTTATGTAACAAAAAATTCGAAAATCCAACAAAACCGAACAATCCAAACCGATATAATTGGTTTGGTTTGATTTTGATAAAAATTGAACCAACCCGTTCCATGTACGCCCCTAATCTACATAGTTAATAAAAAAAATAGAAAATGTCCTGCTGAAAAAAGACTAACAACTCAAATTTATAACACTACAACTTGAACTCTAGGCTTTTAATCATTAAATTATCTTTCTAAAAATAATTTAAATATTTTGGTCTTTTGAGTATTGTTAAAGGTTGATATGTTTTTATTATTTTAAAGTTTAAACCATAATTTTTGGAATAATTTAATTTTATTTATTTAGAGGGCTAGTGAAATTGGAACTTGATTACCTTATGGGAGAATTTTCTTAGTAATTGGAATTCATGAGTTTTATCAAGTGAAATTGGTGACGAAAATGGAGAAAACATCAGTAATGGAGGAAACGGATAAGGGAGAAAGAAAAAGGGAAAAAAAGAGAAGAAAATAAAAAAGAAGAAAGAAAAGAGAAAGGTAAAGAAAAAAAAGTACTAATAAAAAAGAAATAGTGTTTGTAATACACTTTAATACAATTAAAGAAAGAGCTAATTAGTTTTGGTGAATTCCGTTTTGAAAAGGGCATATATGGGCCAACTGTGTAACTCTAAGGGCATATATGGACCAACTATATGACGGTAAGGGCATATTTGAGCTAAAGTATTAACGAAGGGCAAATGTGCTCAATTTCGTATAATACAAGGGCATATTTGGAACTTTGCCCTTGTTACTTTAAATACTGGTCTATCTACTGAGAATAAAGCTGCTTCATTTAACCAATGCCTCCCAACTAAATCTTGTTGAAAAATAGATATCACCAAAGATTAATAAAGGTTCCTTCACAACTGAAGATCAATCAAACAGCCTCCTCTAGTTCCATTCACTAGCCCTCCTAATAAAAAAAACAACAATTACTGCACCTCAATTCCGAGTAAGTTAAGGTCAACTGTATGAATTCTTATTGTTTATAATTAAGCTCATCTCAGATCGTAGCAAGACTCTGCTATGGTTTTACCATTATCATGACTGGTTTTCTAAGCTTGAAGTTATCTTCCACTCGACCAATTTCAAGAGCCCTCTCACAAATAAGATATCCCTGATCATCCCATGACTCCAGTATTATGCCATAATCAATGCAAGTCCTTCATATAATATATCAGGAGAAACAATTTCTCTTTATTATTAATGGAATTAGATGAACTCGTATTTCAACTTCAGTTTATCGTTCTTACTCTTTTTGTTGGTTGGCATTTGTTGGGTTTCAGAAAAATCTTTATCCAATTATAGCAATCATTAACCCTTTTATCTCAATATATATGGAGTTTAACTTTTTTAACAAGGTAAATGATTGTTTTTACTTGAATTGTCAAGTGAGTACGTATTGTAATTGGCATGGAATTCAAGTATGGAAATTAGTGCTCTTCTGAAGTGGGCATTGTAAAGAAATGCAATGTTTCATAAAACATGTTATTTATCAGATGTCAATGTCTGAAGTTTGCACTACCTCAGGCGAACTTCAGACACCGATATCTGAAGTTTGTATAACGTCAGGCAAAGTTCAGGCTTTACTTTAGACTACCTCAGGCGAATTTCAGATGCCAATATCTGAAGTTTGTACAACCTCATGCAAATTTCAGGCTTCACTTTAGACCTCGATGTCTGAAGTTCGCACTACCTCAGGCAAACTTTAGAGTGACTCTGTATCAAGTTTGCACTGCCTTAGCCAGACTTCAAACACGGATATCTGAAGTTTGCACTGCCTCAGGGCGCACTTTAGACTCTCATAAGTTTGTACTATAATAGGCGACCTTCAGACCTCCATGTCTGGAATTTGCACTACAACACTTCTGACCTTGAAAATAGAGATAAATTATAAAATTATTTTGAAACACGGGATGTTATTGTTGAGGTTTTTGTTATTTAAGATGAAATAGTCTTAAAATGAGGGTGAATGGAAAATGGAGGGAAAATAAAAATTTTGAGTAAACTTTTAAGTTTCCCCCTCTTGACAATGAGACATTGTCCCATATTGGAAGAGGAAAAGATTTTTGGTGGGTATATATATAATTGCTCTTCTTGTAGCTCTTAAAGAGTTAAGAAGAAAGCAAGCCTCGCGCCGTCGCTCGCTCGCTCGCTCGGCTCGGCTCGGCTTCGGCTTCGGCTTCGGACTTATTTATTAATAGTAAATATTAACGTATTGCACTCCTTCCTCTCAGCATTTCCATACGATTTTCTGAGTTTCTACTCCTTTGTTCTGCATTGTTTTAACTTCAAACAAAGCAACTGTAAGTGTGATTTGCTACCGAACTTTGTGTTCGCTGAAATACTGGGGTTTGAAGTACCGCTACACCAGTGTGTGATTCGTTCTATCCTGGGAGGAAATAATCCATAACCTTGGGTACTAGGAGGGGATTAAATTCCTTAAGGAAACACTGTGAATTCAGTGAGCTCGAATTAATTACTGCTTCATTACGATAACTTATATTTCCCAGAATTATTATTTACAAATACAGCAATATTGGCGGGACTAACAATCTTAAGGAATTTAATATTTATTTCTGTATTTGTGTTATTCTTATTATTCTGCAAACTAAAACCTTTGTGGTTTTGTGTACTCCCGTTTTGGAGAGTAAAGCCTTCGTGGCGGTTTGTTGGAGATTAAAATCTACGTGATTTTTACTCCAGTTTGAAAATATTTGTTTGTGTCATTCTTTTACAGAAAAAATGACGACTGAAAGCGAAAACCAAGCTGTTCCGACGGTGACTGCCAACACATCGACAAGCCGAACACCGGCGTTGGCACCGGCAGAAAAACTCGAAAAATTTTCCAGGATTGATTTCAAGCGCTGGCAGCAGAAGATGTTCTTCTACTTAACTACGTTATGTCTACAGAAGTTCATCAAGGAAGATGTTCATGATCTGCCAAATAAAACTCCAGAGAATGAACGCTTTGTCGTGATTGAAGCGTGGAAGCATTCTGATTTTTTATGCAAGAATTATATTCTTAGCGGACTGGAAGATAATCTGTATAATGTATACAGTGGCGTGGAGACGTCAAAAGAATTATGGAATGCGCTTGAAAAGAAATATAAAACTGAAGATGCCGGGATGAAGAAATTCGTTGCCGTAAAATTTTTGGACTACAAAATGGTAGATAGCAAGTCTGTTATTACCCAAGTCCAGGAATTGCAAGTGATTATTCATGATCTACTTGCTGAAGGTCTTGTCATCAATGAAGCATTCCAAGTAGCAGTAATGATTGAGAAGTTGTGTCCGTTGTCGAAGGACTTCAAAAATTATTTGAAACACAAACAAAAGGAAATGTCCCTTGAAGATCTAATTGTTCGGTTGAGAATCGAAGAGGAAAATAAAGCTGCTGAAAGGAGAGGCCGTGAAAATTCAACAATAATGGGAGCAAATATTGTTGAAGATAACAAAAAGAGGAAGAAGGCTTCTGTTCCGAAATACAACCCAAGCAAGAAGCGGTTCAGTGGAATCTGCTACAACTGTAAAAAAATCGGACACAAATCTACGGAGTGTCATGCTCCGAAGAAAGACAAGAAAAGGGGTCAAGCAAACATGGTAGTAAAGCATGATGATGTTGATAACTTGTGTGCCATGCTTTCTGAATGTAACTTGGTGGGAAATCCTAAACAGTGGTGGTTTGATTCTGGAGCCACTCGCCATGTTTGTGCAGTTAGAGAAGCTTTTGCTACTTATGCTCCTGCTGGACCCGGAGAGACAGTTTATATGGGAAATGCTTCAACAACAAAAGTTGAAGGATATGGGAAGATATTTCTGAAAATGACTTCTGGCAAGGTCATGACTTTGAACAATGTCCTTCATGTTCCCGAAATGAGAAAGAATTTAGTCTCTACTGGACTTCTTGTTAAGCACGGTTTTAAGTGCGTTTTTGTGTCCGACAAGGTTGTCATAAGTAAGAATGAAATATTTGTAGGAAAAGGTTACCTCATCGAGGGCCTTTTCAATCTGAATGTAATAGTTGTGGAAAACAATAATAATATTTCAGCTTCTTCTTACTTACTTGAGTCAAATGATTTATGGCATGTACGTTTAGGTCATGTCAATTATAAAACCTTGCGGAAAATGATTAACTTGGAAGTACTCCCTAAGTTTGAATGCGAAAAATCAAAATATCAAACATGTGTGGAATCTAAGTATGTTAAACATCCTTATTAGTCAGTTGAAAGGAATTCAAATCCTTAGACTTAATTCACACAGATATTTGTGACATGAAGTCAATACCATCTCGCGGTGGAAAGAAGTATTTCATAACTTTTATTGACGATGGTACTCGATATTGCTATATTTACTTACTGAATAGTAAAGATGAAGCAATAGACGCATTCAGGCAATACAAAAATAAAGTTGAAACGTAGCTTAACAAGAAAGTAAAAACGATAAGAAGTGATGGGGGTGGTGAATATGAATCTCCTTTTGAAGAAATATGTTTAGAATATGGAATTATTCATCAAACAACAGCCCCTTACACGCCCCAATCTAATGGGATTGCGGAAAGAAAGAATCGCACATTAAAGGAGATGATGAACGCGTTGTTGATAAGTTCTGGTTTGCCACAGAACTTGTGGGGGGAAGCCATTCTTACGGCTAATAGAATATTAAATCGAGTGCCCCATAGCAAAACACAATCCATTCCATATGAAAAATGAAAAGGAAGGAAGCCCAACTTGAATTATTTTAAAGTGTGGGGGTGTTTGGCAAAAGTGCAAGTTCCTAAACCCAAAAGGGTAAAGATAGGACCGAAAATCGTTGATTGTGTTTTCATAGGATATGCGACAAAATAGTAAAGCATATCGATTTATGGTTCATAAATCAGAAAATCCCGACATTCATAATAATACGGTTATAGAATCAGATAATGCTGAGTTCTTTGAAAATATATATCCGTATAAAAAGGAATGTGAGTCGTTTGGTGAAGGATCTAAACGACCTCGGGAAGAAACAAAAGAAAGTACATGTAATCAGGAGAATCCAAGACGTAGTAAACGTCAAAGAACTTCTACTTCATTTGGACCAGATTTTGTGACTTTCTTATTGGAAAATGAGCCTCAAACATTTAAAGAAGCTATGACTTCTTCGGAATCATTGTTTTGAAAAGAGGCAGTCAATAGTGAAATAGAATCCATATTGAACAACCATACATGGGAATTGGTTGATCTTCCTCCTGGAAATAAACCTTTGGGTTCTAAATGGATTTTTAAGAGAAAAATCAAAAATGATGGCACTATTGATAAATTCAAGGCAAGACTCGTAGTCAAAGGGTATAGACAACGAGAAGGTCTAGACTAATTTGATACATACTCTCCAGTTACAAGAATTACGTCCATACGGATGTTAGTAGCATTAGCTGCAGTGCATGGTCTTGAAATTCATCAAATGGATATTAAGACGGCCTTCTTAAATGGAGAGTTGGAGGAAGAAATTTACATGGAATAACCTGAAGGGTTTGTGGTTCCAGGTAAAGAAAAGAAGGTATGTAGACTTGTTAAGTCTCTTTACGGACTAAAAAAAGCACCCAAACAATGGCATGCGAAATTTGACCAAACAATATTGTCAAATGATTTTAAGATAAATGAATGTGATAAATGTGTGTACATTAAAAATGTTTCAAATCACATAGTCATTGTTTGCCTATAAGTGGATGATATGCTGATAATGAGTAATGACATTGCCAATATAAATGCTACTAAGCGTATGCTCAATAGCAAGTTTGATATGAAAGACTTGGGAGTTGCTGATTTAATTCTGGGAATTAAGATCCATAAGACTCCTCAAGGTCTGGCATTGTCACAATCTCATTATATTAAGACAGTACTTGAAAAATTCAAGCACTTGAGCTTTAAAGTTGCAAAGACTCCAATTGACGTGAATCTTGCATTAGCAAAGAATAAAGGCCAAAGCATATCACAATTGGATTATGCTCGTGTGTTGGGATGCTTAATGTATATCATGAATTGTACACGACCAGATATAGCTTGTGCTATAAGTAAACTGAGTCGATATACGAGCAATCCAGGCCAATCTCATTGGATGGCAATGAAACGAGTTTTGGGATATTTAGAACATACCCAGAACTTTGACTTGCACTACAGTAAATTCCCTGCGGTGATTGAGGGATACTGTGATGCCAATTGGATCACCGGTTCAACTGATTCTAAGTCCACGAGTGGATATGAATTCACTATTGGTGGAGGAGCAGTATCTTGGAAGTCGTCCAAACAAACATGTATTGCCCGCTCTACAATGGAGGCTGAATTCATAACCTTAGATAAAGCCGGTGAAGAAGTTGAATGGCTCCGGAATTTCTTGGAAGACATTTCATTTTGGCCCAAACTGTTGGCACCAATATGCATACATTGTGATAGTCAAGCGGCAATTGGAAGGGCTGGGAGCGTTATGTATAACGGTAAATCTCGTCATATACGACGAAGACATAAAACCGTTAGGCAATTACTCTCTAGAGGAATTATCACGATTGACTATATAAAGTCAAGTGATAATGTGTCGGATCCACTTACAAAAGACCTAACTAGAGAGGTAGTTGAGAAATCATCAAGGGGAATGGGGCTATGGCCGAGAACAAGTCATTGTGGCGGTAACTCTACCTAGAAGACTGGAGATCCCAAGATCTAGGTTCAAGGAGATCAAACAAAGTCATTAATGACGGTTCAACATTGTCAAATAAAATTTTAGTCCATTCTCGTGATGAGAGAATGTTCAGTACCAAGGATAAAGCATTAAGGCTTTTTAATAATTTCTAAATTTGATACGGGGTATATCAAATAGTGTATCTACAGGATGACACGTTTAGGAATCACCTATGTAAGTGTGAAGTGTTAGCCGCTTCAAGGAGAACTTTGTAAGGACAGTTCTCTACGCACTTATGAAACCAGGCGGTGTTCATGGCTGAAACGAACACAACAATGAGAGCCAAAGAAGGTTAAGGGTCGGTTGTGTGACTTATGGTTGTCTAGGTATACACCAAAGTTCGACGGTTCAAAGATATCAAATCTACCGATTGACCGAGTATATCCGACATAAGTTCACTACGGAAAGTTCAAAGGAAAACCTACTTATCCAGATGCGATTAATCCTTGCTTGCAAATCACATAGTTTTTCCATGCATACTTCCGTGATATAGCCATTCCCCATTCATGTGGGGGATTGTTGAGGTTTTTGTTATTTAAGATGAAATAGTCTTAAAATGAGGGTGAATGGGAAATGGAGGGAAAATGAAATTTTTGAGTAAAATTTTTAAGTTTTTCCCTCTTGACAATGAGACATTGTCCCATATTGGAAGAGGAAAAGATTTTTGGTGGGTATATATATAATTGCTCTTCTTGTAGCTCTTAAAGAGTTAAGAAGAAAGCAAGCCTCGCGCCGTCGTCGTCGCTCGCTCGGCTCGGCTCAGCTTCGGCTTCGGCTTCGGCTTCGGCTTCGGCTTCGGCTTCGGATTTGGTCAAATGATCGATTGATTGATTAATCTTTTGGACCAAATTTATTTGTTAATAGTAAATATTAACGTAAGATTATCCGCATTTGTAACGGATATGTTCCAATCCGTGTATACCAGCTGCAATAGCAGCCGCCTAATGCTCTTCCCACTATGACCAAGTGCTTGCTTCACAAACAAGCTAGTGCATACTCCACCATGGAGGGTGGAGGGTCGTTCATCTTCAAAGCTGACTGCTATAAATATGTGCAGCAGCTGTTAAAGAAAGACACAACAAACACCAAACTGAAAACGCTCATTGGCTATACATTGCACTCTTTCCTCTCAGCATTTCCATATGATTTTCTGAGTTTCTACTCCTTTGTTCTGCATTGTTTTAACTTCAAACACAGCAACTGTAAGTGTGATTTGCTACCGAACTTTGTGTTCGCTGAAACACTGGGGTTTGAAGTACCGCTACACCAGTGTGTGATTCGTTCTATCCTGGGAGGAAATAATCCATAACCTTGGGTACTAGGAGGGGATTAAATTCCTTAAGGAAACACTGTGAATTCAGTGAGCTCGAATTAATTACTGCTTCATTACGATAACTTATATTTTCCAGAATTATTATTTACAAATACAGCAATATTGACGGGACTAACAGTTATAACAATTTATTCCTTTTATGGAATGAGTAATCTAAGAAAATGGAAGCGAAGACGAAAGTTGAGAATCGTTAACCCAGTTGCGAGCAATCTTACACCACCCCAAGGATTCGCCATAGTCTAATCAATTGAAAAGGACATCTAATGACCGAGCTTAAGGTGAGAATAAAGAGAATCTTCTTTTTATACAGATGACCTGATTTATGGGAGCTTACTCCTATGGTTTTAGCACATCCTCCCTCTTGGATAAAGCGACGATAGCTATCCAGTGGAAGGAGAAAGACACTTGACAGCAGAAGAGGAAATAATATGCCAAGCGTTGATTTAAAAGGAGGACATAAAAGTCTTTTTCAGTCAACTTTAACCATAAAACGGGTATTTGTGCACAAAACATAAAATATTGGGCATAGGTTAAATGAGGGTGTCCAAATAGGGCACCCATGCATTTTTTACTATCTTTCGTATGTGATTGTTCGGAATTTATGAAGTCGGAGGGTGTATTTGGTAGTTGGTAGGAAGAAGAATGTTCCCATTAAAAATTATTTCTTGAAAAATAAGTTACTTTGTTTATTGAAATATATATTAATTATTTTGTCTTTCATTAATCAGTAGTAATATGTTTCTTTCCACGTTATTCTAAAAATAAATTTTTCATTGTATTAAGCGAGACCAGAATTAACCTGTTATGGAAACATTTTAATAAAGTTGGACAATAAAATGCACCAACTCTGTAAATTAGCCACCAAAACTTTAACATAAATGAAAAAGTAGGGTAGAAATTGATAACCCTTATAAGTTAAGTATGAAAAATGCAATTTAATTACAACTTCTTCTCTGATTTGTTGTCCAATTGTTTTTGGAAAATAAGGGGATCTCATGTTTGTTGAGTAAGCAATTGACGGGCAGTTAACTAAATCCAAACAAACCCATAAACAGAAGGTAAATATATGAAAAATAGCAGTTGAAAAAGATTGGTTTGGTCCCTCTCACTTGATGAGATTCGAATATTACTGTAATGTTTTCTTTTCTTCTATATTTTCAGAATTATTTATGATCAAGAGGTTATCTGATACCTTGACTTGACCTAGTAGACATTGACATCTTGATTACCAAGGAAAACAACTAATCCATGCAACAAATCTGTATTTGAATTTATTTAATTTCTACTGATTAAATTTTTTCTTGATAAAAAGTCATGTTCTTGTTTAGTGGACCTTACTGTATGTGTCCAGTTGTTGGTTCTTTTTTGAAAATTTAACCCAAATAGCCGCTCATTCAAACACTTAAACTAAAAATAGCCGGTAGAGGTATAATATATGCATAATTTATGTATTATATGTGTATTATATTTGCATGAATAGGGTCATTCGATGTCATCATTTAAATTTTAATCCCGTTTAAAAGAAATTTGAGAAAATAACTTTCAGCCAAAATTTTGCTTAATGCTCCTAATGATCACCAAAATTTTGTACTTGATTTTATTTTTTAATTTTAGCCTTGTACTTATAATTTAGAGGAAAAAATATAAATAGCCAATATTTAAGAAAAAATTTCAAATACCTATTACTACTAGGTCTTGGCAGAGTTGCCTATGTAACAATACTACTACCAACTCTTCCTGTAGAACTCAATAATTCAACGGCACATAGGATCACAATCATCAATAATTACAATGGCCTCACACGACCAATGAGAATAACTAACACAACAATCCATACATTTCACTAAAATAGGCATACTAATTAATGATACATAAATCTTACCAATCCACAAATAAGTTATTGAACTTTTATGAATTAGAGCCCGTTTGGATTAACTGATTGTAAATAGCTGATAAGCTTGTAGTGCTGAAAGTTTTTTTAAGTACTGAAATTGATTTTTAAAATTAGCATTTACGTATTTGGATAGAAGTGCTGAAACTGATAATAAGCAGTTGATGTGTTTGATTAAAAAGTGCTGATAAGCTATTCTTTTGTTAAAATGATTAAAATACCCTTGTATTTTTTTCAAAAGATTAAAAATTTCTTTGTAAAGAAAAGAATTAATAACCAATATGGAATGAAGAGAAAGTCAAGAAATTTATTTTGAAAAAAGTATTTTGTGAATTAGAAAATATTATTAAGGATAAACTAGTGAAAATGTTGGTCAAACTAAAAGTGCTTATAAGCTGAAAAGCCATAAGTTGGGGGTGACCAGCTTATGACTTATGGCTGATTTTAGCTTATAAGCACTTAGCTTATAAGCACTTTGAGTGTTTACCAAATGCGTAGATAAGCCAAAAAGTGCTTATAAGCCAGTTTGACCAACTTATAAGCTTAGCCAAACACCCTCTTAATATTAAAGTGATGACTACTCTTCTGAATTGAAATATACATTCACTCAACGTGTTCTATATTTTTATTAATTTTTAAGTTATACCCCACTAATAGTTATTTAACTTATACAATGTTGTTCATTTATTTCAATGAAAACTTAATTTAAAATTACTTATAGATTTTAAAATTTTTAATTTTGAATATTAATATTTCAATATATCCATTTTTCAACGAAAACTAATATGCATACAAATATAAATCATGTATAATTAATAATATGGTATAATATTAAAATAAATCATGTATATTTATCATAACATCCTTATATTCTGAAAAATATAAAATACACATATTAAGTGGAAATATATAAGGTATATATGTGGTATAATATACATTTTAAATTATTTATAGGTTTGGTATAATTAAAAAAAACTTAGACGATATCTTGCTTGAGTTAAAATGTGTATCATTATTATACAAAATGGTATAATGATGGTAGCCCGTATATTTGCCTTTTATGTTTTTCTGTGTATATCTAAAAAAGATGTTAATAGTATATATGTGATAAGCTTTCATAGTTTGATAGTATATATAATTTTTCGTTATCGTGACAACTACAACATTGGTCAAGAAGTGCTCTTTTTAGACAGAGACGGATCCAGAATTTAAATTCTATGGGTTCAATTTTTAAGATTTTTAATATTGAACCCATTATATATTTAAAGTTATGGGTTCAAATCTATTATTTTTGTAATTTTAATGAATTTTTATACATAAATTTCAACTCCGCGTCGAAAATTATGGGTTCAATTGAACCCGTAACTCTCACACTGGATCTGCCCATATTTTTAGAGGTGTGGCAGAGTTGTTGAAGGGCAACACTCAGATGATTATTGTGTAGAGATGGAGGTTCACGGTGGAGGGGTGATTATGAAACTTTTGGGTACGATAGAGAAGAAGGAGAATCAATGGTAGAGTGGCTGCTAGAGTTTTGAAATGAAAAAAATGATACTAATTATTTATGAATGAGAGAGAGAGAAATAAGATATCAATAATTTAAACATAATTCCTTATTTTCGAGAACAATTAGAAAATGAATGAGTTACTATTAAATTCTAGTATTTCATTTAAATATGCTACATTTGTAATAAAATCTGCTATTATTGGAATAATCCATATATAGTAACATTAATATAAATACGTATTTTTTAAGAGTCTTATCGTGTAAAAATCTCTATAGTTTATACGACAAAGAAGAAGAATATGGAAGAGGAGGAGGAAGAAGCGAGAGAAATTTAAAAATAGCCATATTTACAAGTGGTAATTGAAAAATAGCAATCGTTTCAAAAGTAATCGAAATTTAGCCACTTTTCATGTAAAGATAAATTTGAACGAAAATACTGTTCAAAATCCAAAAAATATTCCAGTATAATATACTGGAGTCCAGTATATTATACTAGAGTTTTAGTATAATATACTGGAACTCCAACATAATATACTAGAGTTCCAGTATAATATACCGGTCCATCATAATATGCTGGAAGTTCATACACAGGTGCTCCAATCTCCGTATATTATGCTGGAACTTTTCGTATGTTGGAGTTCCAGCATAGTATGCTGGAATTCATACACAGGTGCACCAATCTCCAGTATATTATGCTGGACCGGTCCGTGTTGTAGCAAAATAGTGGCTATATTTCAATGACTTTGCAAACGCTGGCTATTTTTCAAGTAAAAATTGCACGGGGCGCCCTATTTGGTCGCCCCATTTAACCTATATCCACTTTTTTTTAAAAAAATTAACTTATACCCACTTTTAAACAACTTCAGGTCTCTTTCTCCCCCTCCTTCGTTTTCTGAATGCTGAAACTTGAGATATTGTTATGCGTTCTAGCCTGATGATTCATATATATCTGCTTGTCCCATCATGTTCAGTTTGGATTTACAATAATTTAACCTCTTAGATATTTTAGCTTTAGAGGCACGTTGGTTTTTGGTTCTAATTTATCTGTAGTAACTTGTTTTCATGTCGAAAATATTTTTCATTCTTTAATCTTTGAAATGAACAACATCAATCGCTGCTAATCATGATTTATTAAATTCATTGTTGTTTAGTACTATTTCGTTTATGTACAATATGTTCTTTATTGAATTCTTTTTTTGAAAGATGATCTTCCTCATTTCCGTGTGCAGACTTAGAACTTCAGCTCTAAGAATGCTGAAGTTCAACAAATATAAACAAAAACTTCAGCTCCTAGAATGCTGAAATTCAGCAAATACAAAACAAACTTCAGCCCTAGA
This sequence comes from Nicotiana tabacum, assembly GCF_000715075.1. Taxonomy (NCBI): domain Eukaryota; kingdom Viridiplantae; phylum Streptophyta; class Magnoliopsida; order Solanales; family Solanaceae; genus Nicotiana; species Nicotiana tabacum. The sequence continues at coordinate 77,338,993 of NC_134101.1, forward strand.
ATGCTGAAGTTCAGCAATTACAAAACAAACTTCAGCTCCTAGAATGCTAAAGTTCAGCAATTACAAAACAAATTTCAGCTCCTAGAATGCTGAAGTTCAGCAATTACAAAACAAAAACTTCAGCCAAAACATGCTGTAGTTTTATTGAGCTGAAGTTTGCCATTGCACTATGAACTGAAATTTGCGTGATTGCCTTTGCAAGTAAGGTCAAATTTCAGGCAAAATTATCTGAAGTTTTGGTACACTTCAGGCAAAACATTCTGAAGTTCAAACTTCAGACATAAATTTTTGCTACTTCAGGCCCGTATGTCTGAAGTTACCCGAAAAGTGGGTACGCTTGCAATTATTTTTTGCAAAGCAGGTATAAGTTAAAAATTGACCCAAAAATTGGGTATAGATACAAATGCCCCATTTTTCAATTACCGTTTCAAAAACTGACTAGCCCATGCTATTTTTACGGAAAAAGCAGGAGAAGAAGATGTACAAAAAGAGGAAGAATAAGGAATTCCTGGTGAGCGTTTAAATGGTTAAGAGTGTTCTTATTATGGACAAAATTTAAATAGGTGTCCACTTAACGTAAATTCGTGTTTTTTTCTTTTTAATGGGCCTCAATAGCTTCTCTTATCATAACAAACCAACATATATGGGTGAAGCGCATAAAATAGCCCTCAAAGTGTGGACGGTCTTGAATTTTTGTCCCCGTTTGCTCTATGAGCAGAATTTCAAGTTTAACAACTGTTATCCCTTGCTAGCCCATAGGTAACACTTTCGACTTTTAACCTTAAAGTTTTGCCGTTAAAGACCACCCAAAAAGTGTCATATTTCTGCAATTTTTTTACATATATATTGGTGGCCTATGTGATATATTGATTATTTTCCATTAAATATGCTTCTCCTTTGTCTGCAAGCTTTGGTTTCAGCTCCAATTATTAGTAAATTATTATGTTGGGAAGGTTCATAAGTTGGAATTCCGCCAGTTTATTGTATTTTCCTGTGCTTCCTGCATGCAAACTAACAGAACATATAACCGGAATATACTTACGTTTGAAAACCTTAAAAATTACTTAGGTTTGCTTGAGATATCTTTAGTCTCACTGGTACAGAATAAGACAGATGCTATAGCTTTGGTTTCTCAGGATGGCTGGTTAAGGATATTTAGGCCATTATATATACCAGAAGTGTGTGATTGTACAGATCTACAAACAATTTTATTGAAAAAGACTAAAAGGAAAATATGAGACAGAGATCACATGATGCTAAAGAAACCATTACATTACATTACATTACATTACATTATTTGTATGCTATTGTTAACAAAATTTACATGGCTATGTAAAAAGATAGTGATAATATACTGAAATGTTAGGAGCAGAAAATTTCTTCTAAAATTTCGGGGACCCTCTAATTCTAGGCTATCGTAAGAAGGGATACAAAGAAAAATATAATAAAGTAAAAAAGAGAAAATTAAAATCAGAAAGAGAGGCAAAAAGATACGAGTCAGAACAATAGGATACTCTACAAGATCACCAAGAATATTGTAGCATTTTATTTTTTATGGACACCTTGAATTCCTACCAGGACCTCCATAGTAAAAATAATCACCCCAAACATTATTTTTTCCAGCTTTGATGTCATAGCAATTAGGATTGTCAGCTAAAAGATGAAGGTTTGATAAAGGAATCAAGTTATTGTCCCAATCAACCAATTGCAAGTTTCTGAAATAGGATGCCTTGCCAAAGCCTTAATTCATCTGCAAAATGACCACTTCCCATTTGTGTTGAAGTGTGAAATCCCATTGATCTTGAGTTCACTATTTCTCCTCCAAATTGTATCATGCTTGCATGGTTTTGCAAATGGCTGAACAAAAATGAAGGCCAGTATCTTACTAATAATCCTGACCCCAATTCAAGCCACCAATGTCCATGCTTTGGGTCCTACACAAATCAATTTGTTTTTTTGTAAAGGTGCTAACCGTACCGGACGGGCTGGACACAAAAAAAAAATAGTCCGTCCGGTTATTATTCCGGGCTGTGATTTTTTGGGTTTTGGTGGGCCCGTCCGGGTTCGTGCTTAACGGGTCCGGACCGGGTTGGCTCAATTTTGTTTTAGTATATTTTGTTTTTCTTATTCAATGTTATTGATACTTAAGTGTTTGCAAACTATTAAGGCTTAGAATTAAATTTTAAAGTTTAAAGTTTTAAATTTGAAATTTGAATTTTAAAATTGAAATTTGAAAGTAAGTGGCTACAAAAAATTATTTAATAAGACCAATAGGCAATATGTAAGGATCAAACTCCGAAAGCTTTCGTTTTATATTTTCATTGAATAATAAATAATACTTCAAATTAATTTGCAAGTTCTAATTTGATTTTTTAACTTTTGAACTTACAAATTAAAAGTTTACAACAATTATAAAAAATAAAGAGTACATTACATGCTTTGCATTATTTTTGTAAGTTCATCCATGTCAACATGAGGTTCTTGATTTCCGGCATTGCTTAAGTCGGAACCATAAACCATTATATCTCCAATTTCTTGGTCCTCTGCTTCATCTACCTCTTCACGCTCTTGATTTCGTCGTTTTGATCTTATCCAATCTCTGAAGCACACTAGAACTTTTAAAGCATTGCTGCCCAATGAATGACGGGTATCTCCTAGTTGCTGCCTTGCTTGGCTAAATGCGCTCTCTGATGCGACTGTTGAAATCGGCACATTTAGCACGTCTCGAGCCATGGCCGAAAGAACAGGAAATTGATTTGAGTTACTCCTCCACCAACCCAGTGGTAGAAATTCCTTTGTGCATGGCTCCGGTGACTTTTGCAAGTAGAATTTGAGTTCATCAATATTTCTGCTACTGATTTGTTGATGCTCTCTTAGTGTAGATTAAATCAAATAATCTTTAATACCATCGTTATCCTCCAAAGCACCGGATGCAGATGTTGAAACTAAACTTGAAGGAATATTTGCATCTACAACAGCAGAAGCATCAACAATGTTAGCATAATAATTATATAAAGTTTGTAAATATTTGTGTAGATCAGAAATACAAGTTTCAGTATCAGGGGTTTCAGTTGGTCCAATATCCATATAAACATATAAAGCAGTGATTAATTGGCGACAAATGGCCATTTTGATAGAAGAGTTTAAAATAGCACTAATTAGGTAAATAGAGGGAATTGGATAGAAATAGTTTTTAAATTTATCTAGCATAGATTCAGCAATAGAAGTATATCCTTCTTTCTTCTTCAAATTGTGGAGTAAAAGAGAAATTTCAGCAATATGAACTAAACCATTTGCAATAGCAGGATAATAAGCTCCAGAAAACTCAAGTGTAGCCACATAAATTTTTTGTAAAACTTTTACAACATCTTCAATGACATTCCAAGTTCTAGATGTTAACAAACGGTTTGGATTGGTACAATGAGAATTAGTTACTTCAGTTATAGGCATTTTATATTTATAATAACATCTTAAGAATAAATAAGTATAATTCCACCTAGTAACTATTTCTTCAGGCATGAGTCTTGGTTTTAGTCCATATTGTACATATTTTTCCTAAAATGCATTTAATCTAGCACTTCTATTATTTTCTTGAATTACACCAACAACTCTTCTAAGTAAAGTGATCTCATCTCTAAATAATTCAAGGCTACTCTTCATAATTAAATTATAAATATGACATGCACACCTAACATGAAATATTTCAGGAAGTGGTGGGTGTAGATGCAATTTTAATATTGTAATAGCAGCATTGTTGTTAGAAGCATTATCAAATGACATACACAAAACTTTTTCTGCAAGGTTGTAAAATATAGCAACTTCATGAATAGTATTACTTATAAATGTACCAGTATGACTTTGATCTTCATCATATTTAAAAGCAATAATACGTTTTTGCATATAAAAATTATCATCTATCCAATGACATGTAACAGTCAAATAATCATTTCCATTTACAGCACGACCAATATCATAAGTAAGAGAAACTCTCCAAGAAAGACTAGCGAACAAATAATGAATATATATCTGATATTGTCCACAGAGCCTAAAGATATCAGCTCTACAAGTTTATAATCCTCCGGTCTCATGTTTATAAACTTCCTTACAAATTTGACATCTTACATAATTTTTATCTTCTTCTAGTCTTTCAAAAAAATTTCAACACTTACTTCTTAATCTTCGATTCCTCTTAATAGGGAGGGGAGGCCTACCTGTATTACCACGACCTCCACCCCTAGTATTTTGAGTTTGACTAGCATTAGCAGGTATAGCTGGTGGTGTTTCAAGATTATCAGGTGATTGAATATCATCTAAATTGTTATCCATACTATAATTTTCTTGAAGTCGCTCATAATCTACATTTAAATTTTTAGCTAAACTTTCAGAAATATGTGTAAAGCTACTAGAAGAACCAGCACCACCTCTTGATTTTTTAGAAGTTTTACTCTTACTACTACCACCCCTACTAGTACACGCTTTTTTTGGCTGCTCTAAATAAATCCATTATGTAAATTAAATTAATAATTATAAATAATAAAATAAAAATATACACCAAAGAAGAGAAAGAGATAGAACGAGTGTACCGGGATTCCGGATACCGCACTAAATTTGATATCAAACTTCAGTTGATAGACTGATACTTGATATTTGATGATATTGAATATTGATACCACACTTCACTTGAATACTTGATAATTATAATTTTGTAGTGACTTGTGATGACCCAAAATATCATCTTTAAATTTAATAAGTAATTCTGTGTTCTAAGACCTCAAAAAATATCATTTATCATTCCTCGACTTACGTGCACAGTCCGTACAATTTTTTGGAAAGTTTTTTTTATGTGAAAAATGGATTAAAATGTGAAATAGAGATTTAAAACTCAACTGAGTTGACTTTGGTTAACATTTTGAGCAAACGGACCCGGATCAGTATTTTGACAATTTCAGTAGGTCCGTATCGTAATTTGGGACTTGGGCGTATGCCCGGAATCGAATTCCGAGGTCCCTAGCCCGAGATATAGAATTTTGATGAAAAATTAAAAGCTTGAAAGCTTAATGATTTTTAAGAAATTACTGATGTTGGATTTATTGACCACGGGTCCGTATTTAGGTTCCAGAGCCCGATATAGGTACACTATAATATTTATGACTTGTCTGCCGAATTTGGTGAGAATCGGAGTTGATTTGACGTGATTCGGACGTCCGGTTGTGAAAATATAAGTTTTAAAGTTTTCTTGAAAACTTCCTTTGATTTGATGTCCAATTCGTAGTTCTAGGTGTTATTTTGGCGATTTGATCGCGCGAGCAAGTTCGTATGATATTTTAGGACTTGGGTGCATGTTTGATTTTGTAACGACCCCGCCGGTCGTTTCGAGAGTTATAGCCTCGTTTTCCCCATTATTACTTCTTTTTGTGTTATTCAGTTATATTATGTTATATCAAGTTAGTTGGTTCGGGACCAGAATGATTTCAGAGTGAATTGAGACACTTAGTCTCTTAAGTAGAAACTTAAGTTGGAAAAGTCAATTGGATGTTGACCTATGTGTAAACGATCTTGGATTTGAATTCTGATGGTTCCGTTAGCTCCGTTAGGTAATTTTGGAATTAGGAGTGCGTCCGGAATGAAATTCGGAGGTTCGTGGTATAATTAGCCTTGAATTGGCAAAGTTGAAAATTTGGCGATTTTGGTCGGCAGTGAAAAATTTGATATCGGGGTCGGAACAGAATTTTGGAAGTTAGAATAGGTTCGTAGTGTCATTTGTGACGTGTGTGCAAAATTTGAGGTCATTCGGACGTGGTTTGGTTGGTTTCGGCATCGATTGCCGAATTTGGAAATTTTGAATTTCTTAGGCTTGAATCCGAGGGTAATTTGGTGTTTGGATATTGTTTTGAGTGATTCAAAGGTTCGACTAAGTTTGTATGTTGATATATGACTTGTTGGTATTTTTGATTGAGGTCCTGAGGGCCTCAGGGTGATTCCGGGTGGTTAACGGATTTGTCGAAGTTGCAAAATGCAGCTGAAGCTGCTACTTATGTTATTTCCGCACCTGCAGAAGGAAGAGTCGCAGGTGCGAGGCCGCTGGTGCGCATGGGAAGTCCGCAGGAGCGGTCAATGCTGGGCTAGGCAGGATGCGTAGGTGCGAGTTGGAGGTCGCATATGCGAGACCGCAGGTGCGAAACCTAGGGCGCAGATGCGGAAAGGGGGACGCTGGGCAGGCTTCGCAAAAGCGGAGGAAACGCGCAGGTGCGCCTTCGCAGGCATGGGGTTTTGGGCCGTAGATACGAAAGCTGGGCTCCTAAGTGAGTTCCGCATCTGCGATGGATTTTTTCGCAGGTGCGGTGGCGTAGAAGCGTGAAATTTTCCGCAGGTGCGAAAAACCTGGGCAGAAACCATAAATAGAACCCTTCGCGAATTTGGTTCATTTCCACCATTTTCAAGTCATTTTTTGGTGCTTTTGGAGTGATTTTTGAAGAGTGATTCAAGGGCTATCAGTAAGGTAAGTTGCTTGAGCCCTAATACTCGTATATATGGTGATTTTTCCGTTGTTTAATCATGTAATTAGTGAAAATGAGGGGTTAGGGCTTGGGATTTTTGGAGAAGTAATTTAAGGATTTGAAGGAACAAACGATGTCAGATTTTGATGAATTTGGTATGGTTAGACTCGTGAGTAAATGGGCTTTCTAGTTTTGTAAATTTTATCGGATTTCGAGACATGGGCCCGGGGGCCGAGTTTAAGCCAATTTCGGGTTTTGGTCTAATATTTATAGCTTTTCTTGTGGAATTCATTCCATTAGCGCGTATTGATGATATTGTGCTGATTTTTAATAGATTCGGAGCATTTGGGGGCCGAGTCCAGAGGCAAGAGCATTGCGGGGTAGAGATTTGACCGGTTTGAGGTAAGTAACGATTGTAAATCTAGTCCTGAGGGTATGAAACCCCGGATTTTTGTATCATTCTACTATTTTTAGTGACGCACATGCTAGGTGACGGGCGTGTGGGCGTGCACTGTTGGAGATTGTGACTTGGTCCGTCCTGTAGCAACTATAAAGTTGCATACTTTGTTGAAACTATATGATACTTATATGTTTTAGAAAGAGTTTCTGTAAATTGGGCTGAATGCCATGTTTGGGCCTTGTGCCAGTGTTGTTTGGACCCTTAGGGGCCTTTTCTTATTATCCTCTCACTATTTTCGATTGAAAATCTATACTCAGTCATGATTATACTTGTTTAACGTATAACTCAGTTTTATGACTCTATTTTGATGCATATAAATGTTTTGGGCCGAACGCCCTGTTTTACTAAAATGCCCGAGTGGCTTGTGAGGTTTATGGTTGAGTGAGGCCGAGGGCCTGATTTATGAGGATATTTATGAGATCGGGCTGCATGCCGCAACATGTTGCATATTCATGGGATCGGACTGCACGCCGCATCATGTTTGATATAGGCCGAGGGCCTGAGTGATCCATGATTTGGCTTGATATAGTGCTTGGGCTGAAGGAGCCCCTCTGGAGTCTGTACACACCCCCAGTGAGCGCAGGCACCTACTGAGTGCGAGTGCCGAGTGTTGAGTGACTGAGAGGCATGAGTGATTGTGAGGTATGCCCGAGTGGCAAGAGTGATTGTGAGGTATGCTCGAGTGGCAAGAGTGATTGTGAGGTTTGCCTGGGGGCTATTTATGATTTCTTCATTTTTGCTCACCTTTGCATTTTTTATTTGTTTGAAAAACTGTTGAAAAATATCTTTAAATAATTTTTACTGGAACTGGGTTTAAACGAGATGATTTGATTCAAACACTGATTTTAAAGCATGTTGTACTTTACTTAATTTTTGTGATATGAACTTGATATGCTTTATTGCTCGTCACTACTGCTCAGTCTTTATTTATTATTGTTTCTTACTGAGTTGGCATACTCACGTTACTCCCTGCACCTTGTGTGCAGATCCAGGTGTAGCTGGACACGGTAGCGGTTGTTGATTATTCTGGTTGCAGATTTTCTCGGGGATAGCAAGGTAGCTGCTTGGCGACCGCAACCCCTGCTCTTCTCCCTCTTATCTTCCTTTAGTTGTATTTAGCTATTTTTCAGACTATGTTCGTCTTGATATTGTCAGACAAATGGTAGTAAATACTCATGACTAGTGACACCCCGATGTCGGGCTTTTCCTTCCGCACTTTTATTTTGATTTGAACTCCTTTACGAAGGTTTTTTTGTTAAATAACATTGAAATTTTCTTTAAAATTAAAATATTGGTTTGTTTTGGAAATGAGTCGGCTTGCCTAGTTCCATGATAGACGCCATCACGACAGTGGTTAGTTTGGGTCGTGACAGATTGGTATCAGAGCCTAGATTACATAGGTCTCACGAGTCATGAGCGGGTTTAGTAGAGTCTTGCGGATCGGTACGGAGACGTTTGTACTTATCTTCGAGAGGCTGTAGAACCTTTAGGAAGATTCCACATTCTTGAATTCTTGTCGTGTGAATCTGTTGATTCTAGTAACTAAACATATGCTGTTTCATTCTCTCATAGATGGTGAAGACTCGTATTACCGGTCAGGAGGGCCAGCCACCAGTACCACCAACTAGGGCCACGAGAGGCCGAGGCCGCGGTAGAGGCCGTGGTAGGGGCAGAGGTGTAGCCCGTACAGCAGCTGGGGCAGTACTTGCAGATCCACCAGTTGTCCCAGGTCAGGACTAGGTTCCAGTTGTTGATGCACCAGCTTAGGCATCAGTTGTGCCTATTGTGATTTCAGGCCTTCAGGAGGCTCTAGCTCAGATTCTGACAGCGTGTACCGGCCTTGCTCAGGCAGTTTTTATCTCGATGGCCGCAGCCACTTCTCAGGCCAGGGGAGGCACTCAGACTCCCGTCGCTCGCACACCCGAGCAGGTTGTTCAGGGACTACAGACACTGGAGGCACCACCAACCCAGCTGGTTGCTGTTGCTCAGGATTATGTGGTTCCTGCTATGCCTGAGGATGATCAGTATAGGTTGGAGAGGTTTGGGAGACTCCAGCCACCACCTTTCAGTGGCATAGAGAGAGAGGATGCTCAGGACTTTTTGGACAGGTGTTAGAGGATTCTCTGTACTGCTGGTATTCTGGAGACTTGTGGGGTCTCCTTCACTACTTTTCAATTTTTCGGGACTGCACTTAGATGGTGGGAGACTTACGAGAGGTGTAGGCCTGTTGGCGCAGCACCCCTTACTTGGCAGCAGTTCTCTGTGGTCTTTTTGGAGAAGTTCGTGCTTCGATCCCGCAGAGAGGAGCTGCGCATGCAGTTTGAGCGGCTTCGCCAGGGTGATATGTCTGTGACCCAGTATGAGATACGATTCTCCGAGTTGGCCCGTCATATGATCTGGTTGGTTCCCACGGACAGGGAGAGGATCATGAGGTTTATTGATGGTCTCACTTATCAGCTACAGTTGCTCATGACCAGAGAGAGGGTTTCAGGTGTTACTTTTGATGAGGTTATCGACATTCCTCGGCAGATTGAGATGGTTTGCGGTCAGGAAAGGGTTGAGAGGGAGGCCAAAAGGCCTCGTGGTCAGGGTGGATTCAGCGGTGCTCCTTTTGGGGGTCAGTCCTAGCACGGTAGAGGTCGTCATTTCAGACAGGCTCAGTCAGCTCGGCCATTTCATTGTGGTGCATCATCTGGCCATGGTTCTCACAGTTCTTATCAGGGCCACTCATCACTTAGTGCCCTTCCAGCTCAAAGTTTGTCCCGTGCTCCACCTGTTCAGGGCTTTTCCATGCCAGGTTCTTCTACCAGTCATCCCGGTGCTAGGGGTTCCCTTCAGTTCCCTCCACCAGCACCAGGGAGTTATTTTGAGTGTGGGGAGCTTGGGCATATGTGGAGGCATTGTCCTCGTCGTCATGGAGATCTATCTCAGCAGAGGAGTCAGCCTCCGACTTCAGCACCAGTTACCTTACCACTCGCCTAGTCAGCTCGGGGTGGAGGTCAGTCAGCTAGGGGTCGCCCTAGAGGGGGAGACAGATCAGGGGGTGGCCAGGCCCGTTTCTATTCCCTCCGTGCCAGAGCAGACACTATTGCTTCATATGCTGTGATTACAGGTATTGTCTCAGTTTGTCACCGAGATGCCTCAGTATTATTTGACCCTGGTTCCACGTATTCATATGTTTCTTTGTATTTCGCCCATTTTCTGGATATGCCCCGTGAGTCTTTAGTTTCATCTGTACATGTATCTACTCTTGTGGGCGATACTATTATTGTGGACCACATATATCGGTCATGTGTGGTAACTATTGGGGGTCTGGAGACCCAAGTAGACCTTTTGCCGCTCAGTATGGTCGACTTTGATGTGATATTGGGTATGGATTGGTTATCTCCATGTCATGTTATTCTAGATTGTCACGCTAAGACGGTGACGTTGGCTATGCCGGGAATTTCGAGGGTTGAGTGGAGCGGTTCTGTGGATTATGTACCAAGTAGGGTGATTTCATATTTGAAGGCTCAGCGCATGGTTGAGAAGGGTTGCCTATCTTATTTGGCTTTTGTGAGGGATGTTAGTGCTGAGACTACTGTCATTGATTCTGTTCCGGTGGTACATGATTTTTCGGATGTGTTTCCTGCAGACTTGCCGGGCATGCCGCCTGACAGGGATATTGACTTTGGTATTGATTTGGTGCCGGGCACTCAGCCCATTTCTATTCCACCGTATTGTATGGCACGAGCGGAGTTGAAGGAATTGAAAGAACAGCTTCGGGAACTCCTTGATAAGGGGCTTATTCGGCCTAGTGTGTCACCTTGGGGTGCACCGGTTCTATTTGTGAAGAAGAAGGATGATTCCATGAGAATGTGTATTGATTACAGGCAGTTGAACAAGGTCACAGTCAAGAACAAGTATCCTTTGCCTCGTATTGATGATTTATTCGACCAGCTTTAGGGAGCGAGGGTGTTCTCCAAGATTGATTTGAGGTCCGGTTATCACCAGCTGAAGATTCGAGAATCAGATATTCTTAAGACAGCTTTCAGGACCCGATATGGCCATTATGAGTTTTCGGTGATGTCTTTTGGGCTGACCAATGCCCCAGCAGCATTCAAGCATTTGATGAACAGTGTATTCCAGCCCTATTTGGACTCATTCATTGTTGTATTCATTGATGACATCCTAGTGTACTCTCGTAGCCAGGAGGAGCACGCTCAGCATTTGAAGATTGTATTACAGAGATTGAGGGAGGAGAAGCTTTATGCAAAGTTCTCCAAATATGAGTTTTGGCTCAGTTCAGTAGCATTCTTGGGGCACATGGTGTCCAGTGAGGGTATTCAGGTGGACCCGAAGAAGATAGAGGCGGTGCAGAGTTGGCCCAGACCGTCCTCAACCATGGAGATTAGGAGCTTTCTTGGTTTGGCGGGTTACTACCGTCGCTTTATGGAGGGATTTTATTCTATTGCATCGCCCTTGACCAAATTGACCCAAAAGGGTGCTCCATTCAGGTGGTCGGATGAGTGTAAGGAGAGCTTTCAGAAGCTCAAAACTGCTTTGACCACAACTCAAGTGTTAGTTCTGCCATTAGCTTCAGGTTCTTACACCTTGTATTATGATGCCTCGAGGATAGGCATTGGTTGTGTTTTGATGCAGGAGGGTAAGGTGATCGCCTATGCCTCGCGCCAGTTGAAGACCCATGAGAAGAGCTATCCTGTCCATGATCTTGAGTTAGCAGCCATTGTTCACGCCTTAAAGATTTGGCGTCATTATTTGTATGGGGTTCATTGTGAGATCTATATTGATCACCGGAGTCTGCAACATCTGTTCAAGCAGAAGGATCTTAATTTGCGTCAGCGGAGATGGTTAGAGCTTCTTAAGGACTACGATATCACTATTTTGTACCATCCGGGGAAGGCCAATGTGGTGGCCGATGCTTTGAGTCGCCGGGTAGAGAGTTTGGGGAGTTTAGCATATCTTCCAGCAGTAGAGAGACCTTTGGCATTGGATGTTCAGGCCTTAGCAGGCCAGCTTGTCAGATTGGATATTTCGGAGCCTAGTCGGGTATTAGCTTGTGTGGTCTCCAGGTCTTCTCTTTATGACCGTATTAGGGAGCATCAGTATGATGACCCCCACTTGCTCGTTCTTCACGACAGGGTCCGGAGAGGTGATGCTAGGGATGTGACTATTGGTGATAACGGCGTGTTGAGAATGCAGGGCCAGATATGCGTGCCTAATGTAGAGGGCTTCGACAGTTGATTCTTGAGGAGGCCCACAACTCGCAGTATTCCATCCATCCGGGTGCCGCGAAGATATACCAGGATTTGAGGCAGCACTATTGGTGGAGGCAGATGAAGAAGGATATAGTTAGGTTTGTGGCTCGGTGTCTCAATTGTCAGCAGGTTAAATATGAGCATCAGAGATCGGGTGGCTTGCTTCAGAGATTAGAGATCCCAGAGTGGAAGTGGGAGCGGATCACTATGGACTTTGTAGTTGGGCTCCCACGGACCTCGAGGAAGTTCGATGCTATTTGGTTATTGTGGATCGGCTGACCAAGTCTGCGCACTTCATTCCAGTTGGTACTACTTACTCTTTAGAGCGGTTGGCTGAGATTTACATCCGAGAGATTGTTCGCCTGCATGGTGTTCCAGTTTCTATCATTTCAGATAGGGGCACTCAGTTTATATCGCAGTTTTGGAGGGTAGTACAATGAGAGTTGGGTACTCAGGTTGAGTTGAGCACAACTTTTCACCCTCAGACGTACGGGCATTCCGAGCGCACAATTAAGATATTAGAGGACATGTTGCGCGCTTGTGACATTGACTTTGGGGGTTCATGGGATCAGTTTCTTCCACTCGCGGTGTTTGCATATAACAACAATTATCAGTCGAGTATTCAGATGGCTCCATACGAGGCTTTATATGGGAGGAGGTGTAGATCTCCTGTAGGATGGTTTGAGCCAGGTGAGGCTAGGCTCTTAGGTACAGACTTGGTCCAGGATGCATTAGATAAGGTGAAATTGATTCAGGAGCGGCTTCACACGGCATAATCTAGGCAGAAGAGCTACGCGGATAGGAAGGTCTGTGATGTGTCTTTTATGGTTGGGGAGAAGATTTTGCTGAAGGTATCACCCATGAAGGGTGTTATGAGGCAAGTTGAGCCCCCAGTTTATTGGGCCTTTTGAGGTGCTTCAGAGGACAGGAGAGGTGGCTTATAAGCTTGCCTTGCCACCCAGCTTGTCGCATATGCATCCAGTGTTTCATATTTCCATGCTCCGGAAGTATATTGGAGATCCGTCCCATGTTTTGGATTTCAGCACGGTTCAGTTGGAGGGTGATATGATTTATAATGTGGAGCCGGTGGCTATTTTGGATCGGCGGGTTCGAAGGTTGGGGTCAAAGGATATAGCTTCAGTGAAGGTGTAGTGGAGAGGTCAGCCTCTGGAGGAGTCCACCTAGGAGACTGAGTGGGAGATGTGGAGCAGATATCCACACCTATTCGAGACTCCAGGTATATTTTTAGACCCGTTCGAGGACGAACGGATGTTTAAGAGGGGGAGGATGTAACGACCTGGCCGGTCGTTTTGAGAGTTATAGCCCTGTTTATCCCATTTCTACTTCATTTTGTGCTATTCAGCTATATTATGTTATATCAGGTTAGTTGGTTCGTGACCGGAGTGGTTTCAGAGTGAATTGAGACACTTAGTCTCTTAAGTAGAAACTTAAGTTGGAAAAGTCAATCGGATGTTGACCTATGTGTAAACAATCTCGGATTTGAATTCTGATGGTTTCGTTATCTCCGTTAGGTGATTTTGGAATTAGGAGTGCGTCCGGAATGAAATTTGGAGGTTCCTGGTAGAATTAGGCTTGAATTGGCGAAGTTGAAAATTTGGCGATTTTGGTCGGCAATGAAAAATTTGATATCGGGGTCAGAACGGAATTTCGGAAGTTAAAATAGGTTCGTAGTGTCATTTGTGACGTGTATGCAAAATTTGAGGTCATTTGGACGTGGTTTGGTTGGTTTCAGCATCGGTTGCCGAATTACGAAATTTAAAAGTTCTTAGGCTTGAATCCGATGGTAATTTGGTGTTTGGATATTGTTTTGAGTGATTCGAAGGTTCGACTAAGTTTGTATATTGATATATGACTTGTTGGTATTTTTGGTTGAGGTCCCGAGGGCCTTGGGGTGATTTTGGGTGGTTAACGGATTTGTCGAAGTTGGAAAATGCAGCTGAAGCTTCTGCTTCTGCTATTTCCGCACATGCGGAAGGAAGAGTCGCAGGTGCGAGGCCGCTGGTGCGCATGGGAAGTCCGCAGGAGCGAGCAATGCTGGGCTAGGCAGGATATGCAGGTGCGAGTTGGAGGTCGCATCTGCGAGCCCGCAGGTGCGAAACCTGGGGCGCAGATGCGGAAAGGGGGATGTTGGGCAGGCTTCGCAGAAGCGGAGGAAACGCGCAGGTGCGCCTTCGCAGGCGCGGGGTTTTGGGCCGCAGATGCGGAAGTTGGGCTCCTAAGTGACTTCCACATCTGCGATGGATTTTTCCGCAGGTGCGGTGGCACAGAAGCGTGAAATTTTCCGCACGTGCAAAAAACCTGGGCAGAAACCTTAAATAGAACCCTTCGTGAATTTTGGTTCATTTCCACCATTTTCAAGTCAGTTTTTGAAGCTTTTGGAGTGATTTTTGAAGGGTGATTCAAGGGCTATCAGTGAGGTAAGTTGCTTGAGCCCTAATACTCGTATATATGGTGATTTTTCCATTATTTAATCATGTAATTAGTGAAAATGAGGGGTTAGGGTTTGGGATTTTTGGAGAAGTAATTTAAGGATTTGAAGGACCAAACGATGTCGGATTTTGATGAATTTGGTATGGTTAGACTCGTGAGTGAATGGGCTTTCTAGTTTTGTAAATTTTGTCACATTTCGAGATGTGGGCCCGTGGGCCGGGTTTGAGCCAATTTCGGGTTTTGGTCTAATTTTTGTAGCTTTTCTTGTGGAATTCATTCCATTAGTGCATATTGATGGTATTGTGCTGATTTTTAATAGATTAGGAGCATTTGGTGGCCGAGTCCAGAGGCAAGAGCATTGCGGGGTAGAGATTTGACCGATTTGAGGTAAGTAACGATTATAAATCTAGTCCTGAGGGTATGAAACCTCGAATTTGTGTATCATTCTATTATTTTTAGTGACGCACATGCTAGGTGACGGGCGTGTGGGCGTGCATTGTTGGGGATTGTGACTTGGTCCATCATGTAGCAACTGTAAAGTTGCATACTTTGTTGAAACTATATGATACTTATATGTTTTAGAAAGAGTTTCTGTAAATTGGGGTGAATGCCATGTTTGGGCCTTGTGCTAGTGTTGTTTGGACCCTTAGGGGCCTTTTCTTATTATCCTCTTAATGTTTTCGATTGAAAATCTATACTCAGTCATGATTATACTTGTTTACTGCATAACTCAGTTTTATGACTCTATTTTGATGTATATAAATGTTTTGGGCCGAATGCCCTGTTTTACTGAAATGCCAGAGTGGCTTGTGAGGTTTATGACTGAGTGAGGCCGAGGGCCTTATTTATGAGAATATTTATGGGATAGGGCTGCACGCCGCAGCATGTTGCATATTCATGGGATCGGGCTGCACGCCGCAACATGTTTGATATAGGCCGAGGGCTTGAGTGATTTATGCCATGATTTGGCTTGATATAGTGCTTGGGCTGAAGGAGCCCCTCCGGAGTCTGTACACACCCCCAGTAAGCACAGGCACCTACTGAGTGCGAGTGCCGAGTGCTGAGTGACTGGGAGGCATGAGTGATTGTGAGGTATGCCTGAGTGGCAAGAGTGATTGTGAGGTATGCCCGAGTGGCAAGAGTGATTGTGAGGTTTGCCCGAGGGGCTATTTATGATTTCTTCATTTTTGCTCACCTTTGCATTTTTTCTCTGTTTGAAAAACGGTTGAAAAATATCTTTAAATAATTTTTACTGGAACTGGGTTTAAACGAGATGATTTGATTCAAACACTGATTTTTAAAGCATGTTATACTTTACTGAATTTTTGTGATATGAACTTGATATGCTTTATTGCTCGTCACTACTGCTTAGTCATTATTTATTGTTGTTACTTACTGAGTTGGCGTACTCACGTTACTCCCTGCACCTTGTGTGCAGATCCAGGTGTAGCTGGACACAGTTTAAGTAGACACGGTAGCGGTTGTTGATTATTCTGGTTGCAGATTTTCTCGGGGATAGCAAGGTAGCTGCTTGGCGACTGCAACCCCTGCTCTTCTCCCTCTTATCTTCCTTTAGTTATATTTAGCTATTTTTCAGACTATGTTAGTCTCGATATTGTCAGACAAATGATAGTGGATGCTCATGACTAGTGACACCGCAATGTCGGGCTTTTCCTTTCGCACTTTTATTTTGATTTGAACTCATTTACGATAGTTTTTGTGTTAAATAACATTGAAATTTTCTTTGAAATAAAAATAATGGTTTGTTTTGGAAATAAGTCGGCTTTCCTAGTTCCACGATAGGCGCCATCACGACAGGGGTTAGTTTGGGTCGTGACAGGTTTTGAGCCCCGAGGGCTCGGGTGAGTTTCGGATAGGCTACGGGATGATTTTGAACTTAAAAAATCTGATTATTGAGCTTCTGCTATCGTCTGGTACATTGTGCTTCGCGATCGCGAAGAGAAAATTTTAAGCCTTGAGTTTTACTCTTCGTGTTCGCAAAGATAGGCACGCGAACGCGAAAGGCTAGCTCCCAGTGCACTGCAAACGCGAGCTCAAAGCTGCGATCGCGAAGAAGGAATGAGGCAGAAGCTGAAGCACCGAAATTATGCTACGTAATCGCATAAACCTGTACGCGATCGCGTAAGGCTGAGAAATTGTTCTCTGCGATTGCATGGCCTTATACGCGATCGCGTAGTGTTAAACAAACACGGGAATTTTTTTTTCTACGCTATCGCGATGAATAAAAATCTGAAAAATAGAACTTAAGTTCTGGAAATGGGGTTTCGACCCATTTTCAACCATTTCCAATTTTTGAGCTCGGGTAAGGCAATTCTTGGGCGATTTTCACGGGAAAACATTGGGGTAAATATTCCTTATCCTATATTGATTATATTTCATGATTTTATACTCATTTATATCATAAATCCGTGAATATATGGAAGAAAAATCAGATTTTTATAAAATCTTCCAAAAACGAAAATTTAAGGTTTGATGGTCCATTTGACATCGGAATTTGATAAATTTTGTATGGTTGGACTCGTATCAGAACTGGTGTTCGGATTTCGTAAGTTTTTCCAAGATTTGAATATTTTAATGAATTTCAAATTTTTATCCGAAAAATTAGTAAATTCATATGGAATTAATTCCTATGATTCGTATTGAGTATATTGAATTGTCTATGAATAGATTTGAAGATTTTGGAGACAAACTTAAAAGAAAAAGTTGTGGTCGAGTATTTGATTGGAATTTGCAAAGTGAGGTAATTATCGTGGTTAACCTTGACTTGAGGGAATAGAACCCTTAAACTATTTGTTATGTGTAATGCATGTGAACGACGTATAGGCAAGGTGACGAGTGTCTATACGTCGTCAAATTAATTATTTGCATAATTACTTGAAAAACCATAAATCGTTTTAAATCATGAATTAATTATTTATCTCCTATTCTTTGTCAAATATTAATTCTTGAATTTCTGCATTAATTGTTACATGCTATTTGAATTATGTGTCTTAATTGTTATTTGACATTTAGCATATTAAATATTAAACTGCCTATTTTCTCTCTGATTTCCATAATAATTTGCTATTTGTCATTGTTTATTTCATAATTAAATCATAATTATTGTATGCTTGTTGTCTTATAATTTTATATTAATTGTTGCATTTATTGGAGAAATTTCTTCTATAAGAATTGGTAAATGGATATATTGGAGGATCGGGTTGCACGCCGCAACAGATCTGATTGAAATGGATATATTGGAGGATCGGGTTGCACGCCGCAACAGACTTATTAAAAAGTTCATATTGGAGGATCGGGTTGCACGCCGCAACAGACTTATTAAAAGTCAATATTTGGGGGATCGGATTGCACGCCGCAATAGACTTATTTAAAAGTCAATATATATACTTGATTAAAAATAATTATATGAGAGGATTGAAAATGAATATACTACGAGAGCGGGTTGCACGCTGCAACAGAATTGAATGTGAATATATTGTGAGAGCGGGTTGCACGCTGCAACAGAATTGAATGTGAATATATTGTGAGAGCGGGTTGCACGCTGCAACAGAATTGATGGAAATGATAATTGGTTATGACTGCTGAGTTGGCTTGAATTATATTAAATGAGTTACCTGATTCATTTCTATTATTTGTTGTTGTTACTAATATTGCGTACATGTTAATGTAAGTGACCCGCCTTAGCCTCATCACTACTTCGTTGAGGTTAGGCCCAGCACTTACCAGTACATGGGGTCGGTTGTACTGATACTACACTCTGCACTTCTTGTGCAGATTTCGGAGTTGGTCCCAGCGGCGTACCATAGACTTGCTCGTATTTCAGCTACCAGAGGAGATTTGAGGTATAACTGCACGGCGTCCGCAGTTCTGAAGTCCCCGTCTACTTCACTTTCTCTATTTGTTTATTTGCAGACAGCTTTATTTTATTCAGACCTTTATTTGTATTATTCTAGAAGCTCGTGCACTTGTGACACCAATTATGGGATGGTATTTAGACATCGTTATTTTTATGGATTATTCACTACATTTCAGACCTTACTTCCGCATTTATTTCTTTGTTATGAATAATTTAAAAAAATGTTTAAAAATTGGTTAATATTATTCTAACGTTGGCTTGCCTAGCAAGTGAAATGTTAGGCGCCATCACGGTCCGAAGGTGGGAATTTCGGGTCATGACAGTTGGTATCAGAGCACTAGGTTACATAGGTCTCACGAGTCACGAGCAAGCTTAGTAGAGTCTGAAGGATCAGTACGGAGACGTCTGCACTTATCTCTTAGAGGCTATGAAGTTTAGGAACAATATCACTTCTTTCTTATTCTGTCGTGTGATTTTACTCTATCATCGATGATTGAACCATTCTACTCTTATTCTCTCGCAGATGGTCAGAACACGTAATACCTCTATCGATGGACAGGGACCAGAACCCCCGGTGACAACTATGGCCAGGGGTAGAGGTCAAGGCCAAGTTCGTGCTAGAGGCCGAGGTAGAGGCCAAGATAGAGCTCAGTCCAGAGCTCGAGCAGCTGCACCTGTTGAAGAACCTCAGGTGGACCTTCAGGAGGAGGTTCCCGTTTAGAATGTACCAGTTGGACCAGTTCAGGTCCCGAAAGGATTCATAGCCACTCTAGTACTTCAGGACGCTCTAGTCTATTTGGTAAGTCTTATGGAGGGCGTAGCCCAGAATGGTACATTTCCAATAGCACCAGCCATCTCACAGGCTGGGGGAGGAGCACAAACTCCACTACTCCCGCTCCGGAGCAGATGACTCCCCAGAATCAGGGTCCAGCAGCCCCGCCAGTTGGGGTAGTTCGGCCAGTTATTGCGGCACAGACCGGTGATAGGACCGCCATGTCTTTGAAGGCCTTATTGAGACTGGATAAGTTTACTAAGCTCTTTCCAGTTCACTTCAGTGGTACACCTTCTGAGGACCCACACGATTATCTTGAATGCTGCCACGAGGTGCTGCGGAACATGGGTATAGTGGAGACCAATGGGGTTGATTTTGCTATATTTCAGATGACAGGTTCCGCCAAGAGATGGTGGAGAGATTATACATTGACCAGACCAGTTGGATTTACTGCACTTACATGGGTGCAGTTCTCTCAGCTATTTCTGAAGAAGTTCCTTCCTATCATATTGAGAGAGGAATTTCGCAAGCAATTTGAGCGTCTACAGTAAGGCAGTATGACTGTTACTCAGTATGAGTCCCGTTTTGTGGATTTGGCCCGTCATGCTCTCCTTTTACTACCTACTGAGGGGGAGAGAGTGAGGAGGTTTATTGAGGGACTCACTCACCCTATCAGGCTTCAGATGGCCAAGGAAACCGCAAGCGAGATTTCTTTTCAGGCGGCTGCTAATGTCGCGAGGAGGATCGAGATTGTTCTTGCACAGGAGAGAGGGCAGAGGTCTGATAAGAGGCCTAGTCAGTTTGGTGGTTTCGGTGGTGCTTCGTCTGGAGGCAGGGGTAATTTTGGTAGGGATCATCCTCCCGGACCATTTTATTCAACACTTTATGTATCTCCCGGTGCTTCAAGGAGTCACGGTCCTATTATGCCTTACTATGGACAGCTAGCGTTTAGTGCACATTCAGCTCCTATCAGTGCACCGCCACTCCGGAGTTACTACAGTGGTTATCCGGCCCATTTGGGTCAGCTTCAACTTCAACAGCCACGACATCAGCATGGGTGCTATGAGTGTGGGAACATTGGTCACATCAGGAGGTATTTCCCTAGATTGGCGAGTAACAGATCTCGGCAAGATTCTCGTGCCATCATACCGGCACCGGTTGCTTCATCGCCTGCTCAGCCAGCTAGAGGTAGGGGTCAGGCAGCTAGAGGTGGAGGTCAGGCAATTAGAGGTGGAGGTCAGGCCATTGGAGGTGGAGGTCAGACCATTAGAGATGGAGGCCAGCCAGTTAGAGGCCGTCCCAGGGACGCAGTTTAGAGTGGTGGGGCCCAGCCCTGATTTTATGCTTTTCCAGCTAGGCTTGAGGCCGAGTCATCTGATGCTGTGATCACAGGTATTATTCCAGTTTGCCATAGAGATGCTTCAGTTCTATTTGATCCAGGATCTACTTATTCCTATGTGTCCTCCTATTTTGCTTCATATTTGGTTGTGCCTTGTGATTCTCTGAGTGCTTCTGTGTGTGTATATACACCGGTGGGAGACTCTGTTGTTGTAGATTATATCTATCGTTCATGTGTGGTTACTATTGGTAATCTTGAGACTAGTGTGGATCTTCTACTTCTTGATATGGTAAATTTTGATGTCATCTTCGGTATGGATTGGCTGTCCCCTTATCATGATATATTGGATTGTCATGCCAGGACAGTGACTCTAGCTATACAGGGGTTACCTCGGTTAGAGTGGAAATGAACTCCTGGTCATTCTGCCAGCAGGGTTATTTCTTATATGAAAGCTCGTCGTATGGTAGAGAAAGGGTGTCTAGCGTATTTGAATTATATTCGTAATCCCAGTGCAGATGTTCCTTCTATGGAATCAGTACCAGTTGTTCGTGAATTTACAGAAATATTTCCTGCAGATTTGCTGGGGATGCCACCCGACAGAGATATTGACTTTTGTATTGATTTGGCTCCGGGCACTCAGCCCATTTCTATTCCACCGTACCGTATGGCCCCGCCAGAGTTGAAAGAATTGAAAGAGCAGTTATAAGACTTACTTGATCAGGGATTCATTAGACCTAGTGTCTCACCCTGGGGTGTGCCAGTATTATTTGTAAAGAAGAAAGATGGCTCTATGCAGATGTGTATAGATTATCGACAGTTGAACAAGGCCACTATCAAAAACAAATATCCGTTGCCAAGAATTGATGACTTATTTGATCAGCTTCAGGGTGCCAAGGTATTTTCGAAGATCGATTTGAGGTCTGGTTACCATCAGTTGAAAATTAGGGCATCTAATGTCCCTAAAACAGCTTTTCGGACTCAGTATGGGCATTACGAATTCCTAGTGATGTCATTTGGGTTGACAAATGCCCCAACAACATTTATGGATTTGATGAATCAGGTGTTCAAGCCTTATTTGGATTCTTTTGTGGTTGTATTCATTGATTATATCTTGATTTACACCAGCAGTCGAGAGGAGCATGAGCATCATCTTCGAAGTGTGCTTCACACTTTGAAGAATAATCAGTTATATGCCAAGTTTTCAAAATGTGAGTTTTGGTTAGACTCAGTTGCCTTTTTGGGGCATGTTGTATCGGCAAAAGGCATAAAGATGGATCCTAAGAAGATTGAGGTTGTTCAGAATTGGCCTAGACCTACTTCAGTTACAGAGATCCGGAGTTTCCTGGGTTTAGTAGGTTATTATCATCGGTTCATGGAAGGGTTTTCATCTATAGCAAACCCATTGACCAGACTGAACCAGAAAGGTGCCCCATTCAGATGGTCAGACGAGTGTGAGTTGAATTTTTAGAATCTCAAGACTGCTTTGACTACGGCGCCAGTGTTGGTATTACCCACAGGTTCAGGATCGTATACAATATATTGTGATACATCTCACATTAGTCTTGGTGCAGTATTAATGCAAGATGACAGGGTGATTGCATATGCGTCGCGGCAGTTAAAGGTTCACGAGAAGAATTACCCTGTTCATGACTTAGAACTGGCAGCCATTATTCATGCGCTAAAGATTTGGATGCATTACCTCTACGGTGTCTCGTGTGAGGTATTTACTGATCATCGTAGCCTTCAGTACCTGTTCAAACAAAAGGATCTTAATTCGAGGCAGAGAAGATGGTTGGAGTTGTTGAAAGACTATGATATTACCATTTTTTATCACCCCGGAAAGGCAAATGTGGTGGACGATGCTTTGAGTAGAAAGGTTGTGAGTATGGGCAGTCTTGCATATATTTCGGTTGGTGAGAGGCCATTGGCTGCAGATGTTCAGACTTTGGCTAATCAGTTAGTGAGGTTAGATGTTTTAGAACCCAGTCGGGTTCTAGCTTGCACAGTCGCTCGGTCTTCTTTATATGAGCGCATCAGAGAGAGGCAGTATGATGATCCTCATTTACTTGTCCTTAAGGACACAGTGCGGCACGGTGATGCCAAATACGTTGCTGTGGGGGAAGATAGAGTTCTGCGAATGCAGGGTCGTATTTGTGTGCCTAATGTGAATAGGCTTTGTGAATTAATTCTTGAAGAGGCACACAGTTCCAGGCATTCTATTCATCCAGGTACCGCCAAAATGTATCAAGATTTGCTGCAACATTATTGGTGGAGGAGAATGAAAAAGGATATAGTTGCATATGTAGCTCGATGTCTAAATTGTCAGCAAGTTAAGTACGAGCATCAGAGACATGGTGGTTTGCTTCAGAAGTTAGAAATTCCTGAATGGAAATGGGAGCGTATCACTATGGATTTTGTTGTTGGACTCCCACGGACTCAAAGAAAATTTGACGCAGTTTAGGTCATTGTGGACAGGTTAACCAAATCAGCACATTTCATTCAAGTGGCAGTTACCTATTCTTCAGAAAGGTTAGCTGAAATTTACATTCGTGAGATTGTCCTCCTTCACGGTGTGCCCGAGTCTATTATTTCAGATCGAGGCATGCAGTTTACCTCACATTTCTGGAGGGCTATACAACGTGCGTTAGGCACGTGGGTGGAGTTGAGTACAATATTTCATCCACAGACAGTCGGACAGTCAGAGCGCACTATTCAGATATTGGAAGATATGCTTCGCTCTTGTGTTATAGACTTTGGAGGTTCTTGGTATCATTTCTTGCCACCTGCGGAGTTTGCTTATAATAATAGCTATCAGTCGAGCATTCAGATGGCTTCATATGAGGCATTATATGGAAGGCGATACCGTTCACCAGTTGGCTGGTTTGAACCGGGAGAGGCTCGGTTATTGGGTACCGATTTGGTACAAGATGCCTTGGATAAGGTCAAGATTATTCAGGATCGACTTCTCACAGCTAAGTCTAGGCAAAAGAGTTATGCTGACCGTAAAGTTCATGATATTGCATTCATGGTTGGAGAGAGAATATTGCTCCGAGTTTCACCTATGAAAGGTGTAATGAGGTTTGGAAAGAAGGGCAAGTTGAGCCCTAGGTATATCGGACCCTTTGAAATTCTTGAAAGGGTGGGTGAAGTAGCCAATAGGCTTGCATTACCACCTAGTTTATCAGCGGTTCATCCGGTGTTCCATGTGTCTATGCTCCAGAAATATCACGATGATCCGTCCCATGTGTTAGATTTCAGCTTAGTCTAATTGGACTAAGATTTGACTTACGAGGAAGAGCCGGTGGCTATTCTAGCCCGGCAAGTCCAACAGTTGAGGTCTAAGAGTTATTCTTTAGTTCGGGTGCAATGGAGAGGTCAGCCGGTAAAGGTATATACCTGGGAGTCCGAGTCGGACATGCAGAGTAAATATCCACACTTATTCACCAGCTCATGTACTTTTTTCTAACTCCGTTCGAGGACGAACGTTTGTTTTAGAGGTGGAGAATGTGATGGCCCAAAATGTCATCTTTAAATTTAATAAGTAATTATGTATTCTAAGACCTCGAAAAGTACCATTTATCATTCTTCGACTTGCGTACGCAGTCCGTACAATTTTCTGAAAAGTTTTTTTATGTGAAAAAGGGATTAAAATATGAAATAGAGCTTTAAAACTCAACTGAGTTGACTTTAGTCAACATTTTGAGCAAACGGACCCGGATTAGAATTTTAATAATTTTAGTAGGTCCGTATCGTGATTTGGGAGTTGGACATATGCCCGGAATCGAATTCCGAGATCCCTAGCCCGAGATATGAAATTTTGATGAAAAATTAAAAGCTTGAAAGCTTAATGATTTTTAAGAAATTTCTGATGTTGAATTTATTGAGCCTGAGTCTGTATTTTGATTTCGAAGCCCGGTATAGGTCTACTATAATATTTATGACTTGTCTGCCGAATTTGGTAAGAATCGGAGTTGATTTGACATAATTCGGACGTCCGGTTATGAAAATATAAGTTTTAAAGTTTTCTTAAAAACTTCCTTTGATTTGATGTCCTATTCATAGTTCTAGGTGTTATTTTGGCAATTTGATCGCGCGAGCAAGTTCGTATGATATTTTCGGACTTGGGTGCATGTTTGGTTTGGAGCCCGAGGGCTCGGGTGAGTTTCAGATAGGCTACAGAATAATTTTGAACTTAAAAAATCTGGTTTTTGAGCTTCTGCTGTTATCTGGTGCATTGTGATTCGCGATCGCGAAGAGAAAATTTTAAGCCATGAGTTTTACTCTTCACGTTCGCGAAGATAGGCACGCGAACGCGAAAGGCTAGCTCCCTGTGCACTGCGAACGCGAGCTCAAAGCTGCGATCGCGAAGAAGGAATGAGGCAGAAGCTGAAGCACCGAAATTGTGCTACGCGGTCGCATAAACCTGTACGCGATCGCGTAAGGCAGAGAAATTGTTCTCTTCGATTGCATGGCCGTATACGCGATTGCGTAGTGTTAAACAAACCTGGGAAAATTTTGTTCTACGCGATCGCGAACGAATTTCCGCGATCGCGATGAATAAAAATCTGAAAAACAGAACTTAAGTTCTAGAAATGGGGTTTCGACCCATTTTCAACCATTTTCAATTTTTGAGCTCGGGTAAGGCGATTCTTGGGCGATTTTTACGGAAAAATATTGGGGTAAGTGTTCCTTATACTATATTGATTATATTTCATGATTTCATACTCATTTATATCATGAATCCGTGAATTTACGGAAGAAAAATCAGATTTTTATAAAATCGTCCAAAAACAAAAATTTAAGATTTGATGGTCCATTTGACATCAGAATTTGATAAATTTTGTATGGTTAGACTCGTATCAAAACGGGTATTCGAATTTCGTAAATTTTTTTTGAGATTTGAGACGTGGGTCCCACTGTCAAATATTTTAATAAATTTCGGATTTTTATTGAGAAAATTAGTAAATTCATATGGAATTAATTCCTATGATTCGTATTGAGTATATTGAATTATTTATGAATAGATTTGAAGCTTTTGGAGACAAATTTAAAAGAAAAAGTTGTGGTCGAGTAATTGATTGGAATTTGCAAAGCGAGGTAATTGTCGTGGTTAACCTTGACTTGAGGGAATAGAACCCTTAAACTATTTTTTATGTGAAATGCATGTGAACGACATATAGGCGAGGTGACGAGTGTCTATACATAGTCAAATTAATTGTTTGCACAATTACTTGAAAAATCATAAATCGTTTTAAATCATGAATTAATTATTATAATAATTGTTTCTCTCCTATTCTTTGTCAAATATTAATTCTCGAATTCCTGCATTAATTGTTACATGCTATTTGAATTATGTGTCTTAATTGTTATTTGACATTTAGCATATTAAATATTAAACTGCCTATTTTCTCTCCGATTTTCATAATAATTTACTATTTGTCATTGTTTGTTTCATAATTAAATCATAATTATTGTATGCTTGTTGTCTTATAATTTTATATTAATTATTGCATTTATTGGAGAAATTTCTTCTATAAGAATTGGTAAATGGATATATTGGAGGATCGGGTTGCACGCCGCAACAGAATTGATTGAAATGAATATATTGGAGGATCGGGTTGCACTCCGCAACAGACTTATTAAAAAGTCCATATTGGAGGATTGGGTTGCACGCCGCAACAGACTTATTAAAAGTCAATATTTGGGGGATCGGATTGCACGCTGCAATAGACTTATTTAAAAGTCAATATATATACTTGATTAAAAATAATTATATGAGAAAATTGAAAATAAATATATTGTGAGAGCGGGTTGCACGCTGCAATGTAATTTAATGTGAATATATTGTGAGAGCGGGTTGCACGCTGCAACAGAATTGATAAAAATGATAATTGGTTATGACTGCTGAGTTGGCTTGAATTATATTAAATGAGTTACGTGATTCATTTCTATTATTTGTTGTTGTTACTAATATTGCGTACATGTTAATATAAGTGACCCGCCTTAGCCTCATCACTATTTCATCGAGGTAAGGCTCAGCACTTACCAGTATATGGGGTCGGTTGTACTGATACTATACTCTGTACTTCTCTTGCAGATTTCAGAGTTGGTCCCAGCGGCGTACCATAGACTTGCTCGGATTTCAGCTACCACAGTAGACTTGAGGTATAACTGCACGGCGTCCGTAGTTCTGAAGTCCCCGTCTACTTCACTTTCTCTATTTGTTTATTTGCAGACAGCTTTATTTTATTTAGACTTTTATTTGTATTATTCTAGAAGCTCGTGCACTTGTGACACTAATTATGGGATGGTATTTAGACATCGTTATTTTTATGGATTATTCACTACATTTCAGACCTTACTTCCGCATTTATTTCTTTGTTATGAATAATTTAAAAACATTGTTTAAAAATTGGTTAATATTATTCTAACGTTGGCTTGCCTAACAAGCGAAATGTTAGGAGCCATCACGGTCCGAAGGTAGAAATTTCGGGTCGTGACATGACTAAAGTAAATATTTGATGAAACTTGAAATAAAAAGTGATTGACAATTTAAGAGCAATAAGCTTATTATCAAGAGAGAATTGAGAGAGAATTAGAGTAGTAAGAGAGCAAATTGTGAGAAAAATGAAGAAGAAGGGGGACTATTTATAGTTTTTAAAAGGTTAAAATTATAATTTAGCAATTATTAGGGGCGGGGGGCAATTTTCTTAAGGGGATAGGCCGAAATGGCCATTTTTGCAAAATATGGCCGTTGCCCAACGATCATTTTTGAATTTGACCGTTGGCAACGGTCCAGAAAAAAAAATATTTAAACGCTAATCGGGCTGGACCGGGCTGTAGCCCGATAAAAATTTGGTAACGGGTAACCGGGCTAACCGGGTTCCGGGGCACCGGTTACCAAAAATTATTCGAACAAGCCCGCCTCTCCCTCAACCCTTACCCAACCCGTCTCACCCCTAGCATAACGGGATGACCCGGGTCGAACCGAGCTGTAATTGGGCTGGCCCGGCCTGATTAACAGGTCTAGTTTTTTGTGAGTGTCTAATATCTCAAGGACATAAGCCATAAGGAAAAATGGACAAATTTACTTCTCTACTTTTGAATTTACTATGTTTAACTTTTTGTTATACTATCCTGACAAAATTACCCTTGCTGTTAGCAACGTTTTAAAATCTGCCACCAACTCTAATGGAAACCCCAATTCCCAAAAATTAATTTGTAATAGCAAGTCAACTATTATTTTAAATAGGTTACAAATCAATATTTATCATAAAAAATCTCTTGTGGTTGAGCTGCCTATGTAAATAGTATTTTGAAATTTAAACTTTTATTCTCGAATTTCAACTATGTTAATACTAAAGAAAGATTTTAGTATTCCTTTTTGACCATGCTAGCTATTCAAGAGTAGAAGGAAAAGACAAGAGAAAGAAGAATCCATTGAAAATGACTAAACCAGTACTGCATGCGTAAAGGACAAGAACAATGGTTCGAGCTGTTTTACTCGTCTTAAAAGATGTTTTCTGTCAGGTTGTAAGAAAATGGTAAGAGTAGGAGTATTTAATAAACTGGTCACTGGAATACCGAAAGTTGACTGCGGATGCTCCTCTACCAAAGTAGAGAATCTTGCAATTTAATAAGTATTGTTTAAATTAAGTGAGGTAAAAACCATCGAAAAATAGAATACTAATTAATGCATCTTTGTCATTTCATAAGAATGTCCTCTACTCATTCATCAACCACTCTGGTTCAGTCACAATCCATATCGATCAGCCTCCATCCTCTAACGGTGTAGGCGACCTAATTACTTACCATTTTTATCAAGTAATGCTAATAGAAAAAGTTACTAATTAATACAGTCAACAGGAAAAATAAATTAAACTGGAGATGTATTTGGAGGGCTTAAATATCATTAATTAATTGTCTACGATTGACTAATGATGTTGGAGAAATTGCAGCTCCCATAGCAATCTTGTTGTTCGTTTGAACAAAACCGGAGCACAGTAAATTGTAGCAGCCAGTGGTTTCTCTGCATTTAGAACTTTTACTAGTTTTCTGACTATGAGACTGTCCAAACTAAGCATGAAGAAATAAATTCTGAATTTCTTTGAGTAATTAAAATTCTTACCGTTCAATATGTGAAGAACCTAGCTAGGATAGATGTCTCCATATAATTCTGGACTGACCTGACAAAGTGACAATATGAACATGGCAGTTAATCAATTTTAATGTAAGTACTAAATCTCAGTTGTCTGTCCTAACTAATTATAATTAGCTGTCATATGCTAGTAGGAATAGTTTGTTATGCGACTACAGAAATATTTTACTTTTGAAAGAAGGCAGCTAACTTATGATAGCATCAATCATATACTCAGCTGAAAAACAAGAAAAAGAAGCTATAGTAATTAATAACATTGGAACAAAGAAGGAACTACCTAATCTTTTGTTCAGTATAAAATCATTAACCTACAATATACACAATAAATTTTGTAATGATCTGTCCGGTCGTTTTGAGAATTTAAGTCCCGTTTGGCGGCATAAGGCCCTGAACAGCTTCGTATTATGTGTATTGACTTGCGTGCGTGGTTGAATTCAGTTACCGGATGATTCAGAGTGATTTGGGACACTTGGTCCTTAAAACGGAAGCTTAAGTCTTAGGATTTTGACCGTAGTCGAAACTGTGTGAAGACGACTCTGGAATGGAGTTTCGTTAACTCCGTTGGGTGATTTTGAACTTAGGAGCGTGTCCAGACTATGAATTTGAAATCTGTAGCTGATTTAGACTTGAAATGGCAAAAGTTAAATTTTTGGGGATTTTGACAGGAAGTGAGCCTTTTGATATCGGAGTCGGAATGCGATTCCGAGAGTTGGAACAACTCCGTTATGTTATTTGGGACTTGCCTGCAAAATTTGACGTCATTCCGGGTTGGTTTGATAGGTTTCGGTACGAGTTTTAGAAGTTGAAAGTTTTGGAAGTTCATAAGTTCGATTCGTGGTGCGATTTATATTTTTAGCGTTGTTTGATATAATTTGAGACCTCGAGCGAGTCCGTGTTAGGTTATGAAACTTGTTAGTATGTTTGGACGGGGTCCCTGGGGCCTCGGGCACACGCAAGATGGAATTTCTGGAGCATCGTTTGGCTCGCTCGGTATTGAATTTGGCTTGTTCGAGGTAAGTAACACTTCTAAACTTGGTGGCGATGGTATGGACCCCTGAATATATGTGATATGTGTTTTGTGTTGAGGTGATGCACATGCTAGGTGATGGGCGTGTGGTGTGCACCGTGTGAATTGTGACTTGGACTATTTTTGTGGTACTGTGTAGTTACCTAATCTTATTTGTATCTATGTAATCTCTATGTGCTAGAGTAATTGAGCTGTGATCCATGTTAGAAACCATATCTAGGCTATATGCTTATCCTGTTGGGACCCACTGAGGTCATTTCTGCTGTTGAGTTATTTGCTTACATTGCAATTACATACTCAATCATATGCATTCGTTTGCATTTCATATCTTAGTCTCTGTTACCATTTATTGATACATCACATCATCATTTAGGGTTGATTTTCATGACATTGTGAGCTCGAGAGACTGGCGAGTTTGATGACTGAGTGAGGCCGAGGGCCTGATTATTAGGATATTGATGGAAACGGGTTGTACGCCGCATCAGGTATTATTGTTTCATGATGGGATCGGGTTGCACGCCGCAGCAGAAATTATTGATTTATGCCATGATTGGCTTATTATAACTTGAGCTGGATCTGCCCTCCGGAGTCTGCACACCCAGAGTGAGCACAGTTGCTATTGATTTTGGGTTGGATCTTCCTTGTACAGTATCGAGTGCGAGTGCCGAGTCACTAGGAGGATTGAGTGACTGTGAGGATTGAGTAATTGGGAGGACTGAGTGCATTGATACTCCGAGAGTATGCACATGGCTTTATCACTGCATTGCATTACAGTTGGCATACATACTTGACATACAGGCATAGAGATGCATTTCCTCATGCTGTACGGTATAGTGACACTCATGACATTCACATGCACATTGACATGTAGGCATAGAGATGTACTTCCCTCATGCCATCTAATAATGAGACTTTTTAACTGTTGTTGAAGGTTTTTAGGAAAAATCAAAGTTTTCAAACTTACTCATATTTTTGGTATTTCCGGTGAAAGATTTGGGATTTACTATTATACTTGAAAAGAATGCCTATTTTTCGTAACTGTGAAAGAGTTGAGCATCATGTCATTGAGTTATTTCTTGTACCAATTTTATTATATTATTATGAGTTGTTGCTGGTTATTGGATTTGGACTGTGACCCTTGTCCCAGCTCGTCACTACTTTCAACCTAAGGTTAGGTTTGTTACTTATTGAGTAAATGGGGTCTATTGTACTCATACTACACTTAAGCACCTTGCGTGCAGATGTTTGATGTTGATGTTGATGTGTATTACGGGAGCTGGATTTGAAGATGTACTCGCGTTCTGGTCATAGCTGCCTCTTGATCTTGGTAGATTTAGAATTTTAATCTGTTCATGTATATTTTAAACAGATGATGTATTTTATTTCATACTAGCTTTGTAAATTTCTAAAGCTCATAACGTGCACTACCACTCCTTGGGAATTATTTGGATAATAGTTCCATTGTATTACCATTCTTCTCTTAATGAATCTCATTTGAATTGGTTTATTGTTAACTGGCTTACCTAGCGGGTTAGGTTAGGTGCCATCACGGCTAGTTGGATTTTGGATCGTGACAAATTAGTATCAGAGCTCTAGGTTCATAGGTTCTACGAGTCATGATCAAGTGCATAGCAGAGTCCATGAATGAGGTGCGAGATGTGATTTTTGTGTGCTAATGATGGGCCAATCTAGAGGACTTAAGGCTGGGTTTTGACTGTAGCTTGAGCACGGGGATTTCAGTTGTGTGAGCACGTGATTTTGGACTTATATGTCCGGTAGTGTCCCTATGAGTGGAATTTGTGGCTGGATGGCTAAATGATGAGTATGATGTTACTGCGTGATGTATCAAATGGTTTGAATATGACGGGAAGAGTTTTCTTGGGATGTGAAAAGGATTATTGGGTGCTTGGTTTTGTTTTGGATGTGACGTATAGTCTCGAGTATGAGTGTATTGAAGGATCTTTCTTGTTGTTTAACTGTGGAATGAATTAGATTCTCATGTCTTGTTGATGAGTTCAGACTCAGGAAGATTAAGTGATTGCGTAGTAGTAGTGGTTATGAAAGGGTATAGAGAGATGTCAGTTTGAGGCTAAGCAGGTGGGTTATAAGCTGCGGGGTAATCTACGGATGTGTGATCCTTATGATGTTATGTGGAGGCTTTCTTTTCTACCAGTGGGTTATATTTGTGCGATTTGAGTTTGGATCGGTTGTAATAGTTGACCTGACCGCCACGAGGATGAATGTGAGGTTTGCAGATGATTTGAGGTATTAGATGGTTTGTGTTACATGAGCTTATGAAGGATTTAGTTGAATCTCACTATGGTATTATGACAGTAATGGAGTATGGTTATTGTAAGATATCAGATGATTTATTCAATGGCTTTGAGCCAAGTGGGGGAGTCTGCTATCGACGAGTTGATTGCACGATTATGTGTTGTATTGGTTTTGGTCTGAGGCATACTTTTGAATCAGTTATGACTTGCATAGGTTGAGATCGAGGATGACTCGAGTAAGGGAATTTCTGTATACAGGTTATATTGCACTCTATGGGTATATAAGAATCATGGAATGATTGAGTTGTTATTCATGAAGGAAGTAGTGCGCATTGAGTAGGAATTTGCTCAGTTGCGTTAAGGCGGGGTTACTTCTTTGGGTATTGTCGTTCTAATGGGGCACAGGTCGTCCTCTCCATTTGGGCAGTGCAATCGAGATGTGAGCAGAGTAGATGACTCTCGAGAAGGTTCTAATGGGTTCAAGATTTATTTGTAAAAATTGAGAATTTTTCGGATTTGTATATGGCTAGAACCTGAGATTTACATTGGATGGTGTCGATACTTGCGGTATTTCTATATCATTATGGATTATGCCTTTCAGTATCAGGAAGGTGAAGGAAATGACTTTAGACTCACAGAAGGTCTCTTTAGAGTAGGTGTCTCAGTTGTAGTACCTTTGGGATGCTTAAGAGGGAATACAATGACTTATGGGCCTTGGGGCGATGTAGTTTTATGCTAGGATCTCTTGTGGTGAGCTTTGGGTAAGGATCGTGATGTTCTGGCAAGGGGAAGTGTCAACTTGAGGGTAATTCGGAAGGAACTCGGAAAAATAGGATAGTTTAGGAGTAGGTTGGATCAGCACGGTAATGGACAGGATTGTTTCTTTGGGTACTTATGATGTGGTGAGTTTCTACAGGTATTTTATGGCAATATTCTTGGGTTTGGCAACTCGCGTGGCTTGGTTGATTAGAGAGATTCAGTTATGATGATTTTGTTATGCGTAAATGGGTTTCTAAGAGTTTTTGATGGTTTCTACCACGATTTGAGATGGATATTTCCTACCGGTGTTAGGAGAATGTTGTGTACTGTGATTTTCACCTGGATGATATCAAATGGAGGGTTTTCGGCTAACCAGGTATGTATTCTTCTTGTGACTCAGAGTTGATTATGAGGTTCTCGTACTTTTCATATGATGGTATGATAGATGAGGTGTGGGTTGAGATGGGGATTTGCATGTGCAAGTATACGATTCAGTTTTAAAAGGAAGATCATGAGTTTATGCAGCATAATGATTTCGGATACTGGCACTAATTAGTATTACCTAAGTAGAGTATATATTCAAAAGGCACAATATGTTTTGACTTACGGATGCTTCATTGGTATTGCGGTACTCGCTTGGTTGATTGACTGATGATATTCAGATTTTGCTATGTGGTACGGAAGAATTATAGAAGTATTCCTCGCGGGATGATCGTGTATGAGAGATGTGTTAGACATTCGGGCAGTAGAGCTGGGATCAGATATGGTGACTCGTATGTTCTATGGATTTGGAGACCGGGAGTTCTCAGAAGCAGACTGTTTCATGGTTGTGGAGTGTGAAAATATGGCCAAAGCTAGCCAGATGATGGTATGCATTATGGTTAGGTCATTATGGACTTTCGGAGGGTTATTTATCTATTTGTGGATGACCAGAGTTGATTTAGGGCCCATTGGTAGGCCCAATGAGGATGTGTATTCTACATCGAGTCGGATTAGTTGACTACGTACTGCTATTGTTGAGGGATGTGCCATTCGGTTAGAGTTGAGCTTATTCGTGTTCTGATATGATCTATGTGTTCCTCCTCTATGCTAGGAGGGGTTATGATTTGTTGGTTATATGCACACATGGTGCGGTTCTGTTTGGGCCTTATAGTGAAATTCGAGCGAGATGTTGATTGGGGGTGTGGAATGGTTGATTGCGCCTTGGTTATGGTCGTTTCCTGTTGTGGTATACTGTATTGTTTGCTTCTTCATGGTTATGGCCATGCACTTTGTGTACTTGATGTCAAATTGCGTGTGGTTGTTGATTTGGAGCATTGTGGCTTGAGGTATTTCATATGGACCAGTGTTTGGATGGGGTCATGCATTACAGTGGAACTATGTTGAGATATGATCCTTTGTGTTAGATTAGTATGTCTTGGTTTTACTATGTATGATGGGTTTATAGCATTGCGGGTGTGGTGGTACTTATTGAGTTTGTGGTACGGTCCTTTCATTTGAGTCATTTCCTATTTTTGGGTGCATTTGAATTGTTGTGTATTGGTGCACGGATTGCACGGTTTGTGGCTCTAGGTTGAATTGGTGTGGAATGTCAGTAGGGCGGTTGTATTTGATAAGATGGGGCCGTCAGACCTAGAATGGGTGCTATCAAATTTGGTTGCGGTATATTTGGAAGGATAATGTCATTGATCGGCTTAGAAATTGGCTATAGTTATTGTCGAAGGAGAGAGAACTCCATGGTTTGTTGATCTGATAAATGGTTACGAGTTTCTTTCATCATCGACAGTGTACGAAGGTTATAGAATGGGGTTTTGTTCGATATGAGGTTTATTACCGGTATTGGGTTATTTTGAGCAGCTACTGTGATCAAAAGTTATTTCTATGAGTATTGGAGTTATGTGGTATATCATGTGATTGTGTCTTCGGTTATAGTTATGGCTTGATGCAGTTTGTTCAGGCTTATACGGTGTGTAGATGCGAGATTCGGGTCTTATAGGAAATTTTGGATGTTGGAAATTGGATTCTAAGGTTTATGGGCTAAAGTTGAATTAAGGATCTTCATTTAGGTAGTGTCGTCGGGCTTATATGAATTAGGGTTACGTGGGATCACCCTCGGGTATGTGCATGGTAAGGTTACACGGCGGTTTGATGGCTTTGGAATGACTCTGGGCACGTTCGAGGACGAACGTATATTTAAGTGGGGGAGAATGTAACGATCCGACCAATCGTTTTGAGAAATTTGTACTTCGCTCGGTAGTTTGAGGGCATGAGTAGCTCTGTATGATATATTATGACTTGTGTGAATCATCGGTTTTGGTTTTCAGGTTATTCGGAATTGATTTGGAAGAATGGATTGCATGATTGAAACTTTAAGTTGGAAGAATTGACCAAGTTTGACTTTTTAGTCTTTGATGTCGAATTGGTGTTTTGATGGTTACGTTAGGCCCGGATGGTGATTTTGGACTCGATCGTATGCCCGGATTTGCATTTGGATATTTCTAGAAGGTTTCGGCACTAATTGGCAAAAGTTGGAAATTTGAAAATTTGGAAAGATCATAAGTTTGACCGAGAGTTGACTTTGAGGATATCAGATTTGGATTGTGGTTCCGGAAATTGGAATAGCTTCGTTATGTCATTCGAGACTTGTTTGCAAAATTTGGAATCATTCCGAGTTGATTTGATATGTTTCGGCGCGAGTTTTGAAAGTTGAAAGTTGAAAGTTCATTTAAGTTTGATGTGGTACGATTCATCGTTTCATTGTTGTAATGTGTGATTTGAGGCCTCGAGTAAGTCCATATTATGTTATAGGACTTGTTGGTATATTCAGACGGGGTCCCGAGTGGCTCGGTTAAGTTTCGGACACGATTTAGATAATTTTTGGACTAAGTTGAATTTTCTGGGACTGTTGGTTCTGGTGTTCCGCACTAGAGACTGGTATTGCGCAGGTGCGATGGTCGAAGAAGCGAGACCATGAGAGCATAAGCGAAGAGCACTACTGGGCAGGAGGCCGAAATGCGGAGTTTTCTTTGCATCTGCGAAGGCGCAGATGCGGACATTCTATCGCAGAAGCAAAAATGTACTGTTGGCGAGGGGTCGCAAATGCGAAAAGTTTTGCGCAGAAGCGGGAAATGATCGCATAAGCGATGGTTGCTGAGTTTGGGCATGTTCGTAGAAGTGAAGGCTGGGTCGCACGCGCGAGTCCGCAGAAGCGGAAATTGGTTCGTAAATGCGAACAATGGTGGGCAGATTCTATATATTTTGAGGTTTTGGCTCCTTTACCATATTTTGAGATTTGGGGCTCGGATTGAGGCGATTTTTGAAATGATTTTCATCACATGGATTGGGGTAAATATTCTACACTCTGTTATGACTATATTTCGTTAATCTATCTTCGTTTTTGGTAATTGGATTATGAATTTTTAAGAGAAATTGGGGGTTTTTATCTAAAGTTTCATAGAATGCATTTTTGAGTTTTGAACATCGATTCGGAGTCGGATTTGACTGAAACTAGTATGGTTGGACTCGTAATTGAATGAGTTATCGGATTTTGTGAGTTTCATCGGGTTCCAAGGCATGAGCCCCGGTTTAACATTTTGGTTGACTTTGGGCTTTTGATTTAAGATTCGACCTTTATCGATTGCGTTTGTTCCCTTCGGCATTATTTGATGTTCTTGAGTTGCTTTTGGCTAGTTTCGAGCCGTTCGGAGGTCGGTACGCGCGGGATGGAATATTTGGAGCATCCTTTGGCTCGCTCGGTATTGGATTTGGCTTGTTTGAGGTACGTAACACTTCTAAACTTGGTGTCGAGGGTATGAACCCTTGAATATACATGATATATGTTTGGTGTTGAGGTGATGTACATGCTAGGTGACGGGCGTGTGGGCGTGTACCATGTGAATTGTGACTCAGATTATTTATGTGGTACTGTGTAGTTACCAAGTCTTATTTGTATCTACGAAATCTCTACGTGCTAGAGTAATTGAGATGTGATCCTCATTTGAATCTCATTTAAATTGGTTTATTGTTAACTAGCTTACCTAGCGGGTTAGATTAGGTGCCATCACAGCTAGTTGAATTTTGGATCGTGACATTGTGATATGAGATTTTGTTATTCTGGGCCCTTTTGGTCGTTGACCTATGGGTCTGGTTATTTGACTTTACTGTTTTATTTCTATTCCTGCTTATGTTATTATTGTTTCGTATGGGTTTATTGTGAGTGTATTGTCATAACCTCGTCATACTTCGTCGAGGTTAGGCTCGACACTTACATAGTACATGGGGTCGATTATACTCATGCTACACTTTTGCACTTTCTGTGCAGATACTAGAGTTGGTCTCAATGGCGTGTAGAGGAGATCTTGCCCGAACCGGCCATCAGCAGGATACTTGTGGTAGAGCTGCTGACGTTCGCAGTCCCTGAAGTTCCATTCCATTCTGTTTTTACTATTTACCTTATTTTAAACAGTTGTACTTTTGTTCAAACTTTATTTGTAGTACTCTAAATACTCATGTATTCGTGACTCCATATTTCTCGGATATGTTTAGTTTACGCTACATGGTATTTATCCTATCTATTTTAGACTATCACAGGTTACTATTATTAATGTTTTAATTTAAATTGTTAAAACTGGTTAAGTAATTTAATTAGTTAACATTGGCTTGCCTAGCAAGTGAAATTTTTGGCGACATCACGACACCCGAGGTTGGGATTCCAGATCGTGATATGCACGAGAACCAAATCTTCTCTACATATTCATCACTGGCATTACTGAGTAGTACTCTCCCACTCTCCCATTCATTTCTCTTAGTCTTCACTCTTTTGGTTTCTTTTCCATTACACCATCACATCTCATTTTTTCCTTTCACTTCACACAAAGACAAGCTTGAAGTAGAACCAACCAGCACCAGCAGACAGATATCTGAAATAGTTGAGTTAGAAGAAATCTCAGAAAATGAAGTGGCTAGAGAGACTACAGCTGGATCTGATTGAAGATGCCGAACTAGAAGTCGAATCTAGATCAGAATCAGAATCAGAACTAGAACCAGGAATAGAATCAGATGGAGAACCAGATCTAGAGTCAGGACTTGAATCAAATTCGGAATCAGTTAATCCTGAACCTACATTAAGGATATCTAAAAAAGTCACAAATGCTCCAGATAGGTTAGCTTTCTCTCTCCACTATTTACTTCTGACTGATGCTGGAGAACCATAGCATTTTATTGAAGCAATGCAGGTGATAAGCTCTGATAAGTGGAAGCTAGCTATGAAAGAAGAGATGAATTCTCTTCAAAAGAATAAAACATGGATACTTATAGAGTTACCAAAAGGAAAGAAGGCATTGCAAAATAAGTGGGTGTACAGGGTCAAGGAAGAGCATAATGATAAGAAAAGATACAAAGCACAATTAGTAGTAAAAGGCTTTCAGCAGAAGGAAGGGATTGACTACACCGAGATCTTCTCTCCTGTAGTCAAATTAACTATTATCAGGTTGGTGCTAAGTATCGTAGCTACAGAAAATTTACATTTGGAGCAGCTAGATGTTAAAACTGCTTTCTTGCATGGCAACCTTGAAGAAGACATCTACATGAAGCAACCTGAAGGTTTTCAAGTTTGTTACAAACTAGTAAACCACCAAGGTAACACCACCAACTTTATGGGTATGTTAGGAAAGCCACATGTAATTACCTGATGGTGTAATTATTAGGATAGTAATTACACACCCTGATAATTACACAATATAGTTATTACAACGACCTGTTTTTTTTTACCACAAGTTAATTACATTATAATTCCTACTGCCATTTTTTGTTGGACAATTATAATTGCAAAGTTAAATAATTTTTTTAAATTAGCATGTGGATAAGTTTTACTATATGAACATATATGAACAACCATCCAAACAAGTCGTAAGAGAAGGTCGGGTCAAATTAAAATGGAAAAGAGTTGTAAAAGAGTTTTATATTTCTTTACAAATTTATTTTTAGTTTTATGTCTTTTCTGCAAGAAATTTTTATATTTACATACAAGAAATCTGAAATATAAAATTTTAATAAGAGATTTAATTTTTTACCAACTCATGTGAATATAAGAAAGTTAGATATGAGCTTAAAAAGTAATTTTTTTATGATATATATTTATACTAATTATTAAAAGATGAAGCTAGTAAAATACTAAGTAAGTAAATTTTAATGTGCAACAAATAGTTCATAAGGATTTAGTCATATCTCGATGTCTATAATAAATAATCATGTGGCTTTCATCTAAAAGCTTTATGTCAATGTATGGTGATGTCAAGTTCTCTTATCAAAGAAATGATGATGTTGAGTTATTTTACAATGATTAGATCACTCTTGCATATGTCAAAATAAATAACAATATTGGTCTTACTTGCATTATTGCACAATATCCTTAGATCTTCTCATCCATTTTTATAGGTGGGCTTCCACAAGACAAGGTGGCATGACAATCTTAGGAAAAGTAGCTGCTCCAAAACCTTTGAACTTACCCACTCAAAGGTTTATCATTTCTGGCTATTTTATCTGTTCTTTCTCTTAACTATTCTAAGATGTTTTCTAAAGTTATGTTGCTTGTCTTTGAAGTTAGAAAATAATGGTCTGAACCCAAATATCAAAATTGGGCTTTTCTTTATTTTGTTGTCGCAGGTGCGACAAAAGGGGTGCAGAAGCAGAGTTGCTCCTGCGGAAAAGGAATCGCAGAAGCGTAAGGCAATCTGAATGAGGATTCCGCATAAGCGGACAAGAATCCGCATGCGCGCACTCGCAGGTGCAGCCTTACGCTCGGAGAAGCGGACCAGAGGACTTAAGTCATTTCCGCATCTGCGATGGAATTTTCGCAGGTGCGACTGGAAGCCCGCAGAAGCGAAAATCGCTGGGCATAAAAGGGCTAAGTGCGAAGAATGATTTCATTCTCCAATTTTGGACCTAAGAGAGCTCGGATTGAGGCGAAATTTCAAGGAATTTTTGGAGAAAACTTGTGGGTAACGATTCTTAACTCTTTTATGGTTATATCTCATTAATCTATAGTTGAATTCATCATTTAATTAAGGAATTTGGTTGAGAAATTTGGGAAAAAATTGGAAAGTTCTTCAAATAATTTTTTGAGTTTTGATTTGGATAATTTTGGTACGACTGAACTCGTTGTTGATTGGGTGTTCGTATTTTGTGACTTTTATCCGATTTTGAGACGTGGGCCCGGGTCGACTTTTTGGGCCGAATTTTTGATTCTTTGCTAAAGTCGTGGATTTATTATTTAAATTAGAGTCTCGTAATTTTATTCATGATATGTAATTATGTTTGGCTAGATTTGGGCCATTCAGAGTCGGATAATCGAGAAAAGGGCATTCTTACTGATTGATTGAGCTTGGTTCGAGATAAGTATCTTGTCTAACTTCGTGTGGGGTAACTACCCCTTAGGATTTGAGTCTTATATGCTAATTGTAGTCCGTGTACGCGAGGTGACGAGTACGTGGTCGGACTTATTTGAGGAAAGTTGACCTTTTAGGGTTCTTAGGTCCTTGTATTCACTGATTATGCAGTTGTTATGTTATGAATACGTCTCTTAATTACTAGTTTCACCTCTACCTGCTTTAAATAGAATTAATTGCTTCATGATTCGCCCTTGATGCTTATTTGAGTCATTTGTGCCTTAACTGAAATTGTTATCTCTTCTATTGCCATGTTATCTTTTCCCTAACTGCTTATCTCTATTTGAAGTAATAATTATCTCTTTTGTAATTGTTCATCCTTAATTAAGGCTATGATTATCTTTCTGTTGCTTATCCCTAATTGAATTTATTGTATCTCTTTCTTAATTGCCAACCTTAAAAGAAGTTAGATATCATATATTTTGCTGACTTATCCTTATTTGGAATTGTTCGCCTTGTGTTAGCTCCCTCATTGTCGAACTGTACATTATGGACCGTTACTACATAATATTTCCTTTCTTG
This sequence comes from Nicotiana tabacum, assembly GCF_000715075.1. Taxonomy (NCBI): domain Eukaryota; kingdom Viridiplantae; phylum Streptophyta; class Magnoliopsida; order Solanales; family Solanaceae; genus Nicotiana; species Nicotiana tabacum. Next base: position 77,379,831 of record NC_134101.1, read on the forward strand.
TTGAGATATTCTTATTATGACAAGCATTCTCTATTGTGGCCACTCCTTGTGAATTAAGTCCTTCGTTCCTTTGAGTTCTGGAATTTTTGAGTTGATTTATTTGCCGTACCCCAATACTGCATATTTACTTTGGGACTATGTGGCGTTTACTCGGGAGATCCTCCTGTACTGCATATTTACTTTGAGACTACGATACGGTTCCTCGGGAGTTCTCCCTGCATATTTTCTTTTGAGACTACCAGGTGGTACCTCGGGAGTTATCCCTGTATATTTACTTTTGGGACTACGAGATGGTATATCTGGAGTGCCCCTTTGTTGACATCTCTTTGTTATGGGGTTGCACGAGATTTCTGTCGTGCTATTGTTACTATTGATATTTGCACATGCGGCGTGACAAGGCGGGATATATATATATATATAGGGGGGAGGGTTACGCATGTGGCGAGATAAGGTGGGAACATTATTATGCATGTGTGGCGAGACAAAGCGGGCATTTACTTTACTATTGCACACGTAGCGAGATAAGGTGGGCTATGTCAGGGATTGATTTGTGATGGCCTGGGGGCATTCTTATTGTTGATATTTGTGTAGTGGTAGACTTATTTGTGTGAGCTTTATCTTGTGAAAGTTGTGAGAAAATATTCTACGTGTTGTCCATTCTTTTCCTTTTCTCACAAAGTGGTATGAACTATGTTAGGACACTTGCACAAGCATACACGTAGTTAAGCACTCTTATCGGATAATAGATTTCCTTGATATTGTTGAGTATAGATGCACACTCTTGCTTAATTGCCTTCTATGTGAGAATGACTCTATTTGGCATGCGAGTCGTCAGTGCGGTTATGAGGTGAAATGAGGGCACATGATGCCAAGTGTTAGGGTTCATATATTGAGGTTCGTGAGTTGTGATTTGTCCGAGGTTCGGTACATCGTGGATTTTATTGACAAAAACCTGGTGTGAAAGTTGTCGTATTGTTGAGTTGCTACTTGTCTTTTCTTTATCTATGATTATCGGACTTAGGCTGTGTTTCTGTTCATTCTTCTATGTCATTATTATGGTGTTCCGCTGATAGTTGTTGTTTTCCTTCCTTATTGCCATTACCGTATTAATTGCCACTTCGCGTAGTCTTTATGTAGATATCATACTCTGTTGTTTCTATACTTATACTTGTTCAGGTTATTTAGTCCAGTAGGTGTCTTGATTGTACCTCATCATTACTCAACTAAGGTTAGTCTTGATACTTTCTGGGTACACCGTGGGGGTACTTATACTACACTTCTGCATATATTTGTGCAGATCCAGGCATTTTCGAAGTCAGTTGATCATTAGTTAGTTGTGCGGATTATTGCTGTGGAGGCTCAAGGAAAACTTGCTATGATTGCAGGCTTCGGAGTCACCTTCTGATTTGTATGCATACTGTTTACTTTATTTCAAACAGTTGTATTTAGAAAATTGTAACAAACTCTGTAAAGCTTATGACTTGTACTATCGGTTTTGGGATTTGTAAATTTTATAGAGATTTCTATTTCAAAAGTTGTTAGATTTTATTTAGTATTATTGTTATTTAGTAAATGTTAGGCTTACCTAGTCCCTAAGACTAGGTGCCATCACGATACCCAATGGAGGGAAAATTGGGTCGTGACAAGTTGGTATCAGAGCTCTAGGTTCATAGGTGCTACAAGTCATAAGCGAGTTTAGTAGAGTCTTGCGGATCGGTACAGAGACGTCTGTACTTATCTTCGAGAGGCTACAGAACTAGTAGGAAAAATTTCCACTTCATTCATTCCTATCGTGCGAGTTCATTGGTCTCAAAGTTTGAACTTTCATCATTCCATTCTCTCACAGATGGTGAGGACACGAGCTGCAGTTACTGATGACGCTGCCCTCCGGAGCAGGTGTCGCTAGGGGCAGAGGCAGAGGCCGACGAGGAGCACGTGTCGCAACTAGAGCACCTACCAGAGCAGCAGTTGAGGAGCTGCCAGTATCTCCAGTTAGGGGGAAGGTACATGAGGTGCCTGCTGTTACCCCCATACTTCAGGAGACATTAGCACAGTTCCTGAGAATGTTTGGTATATTGGCTTAGGCGGGGTTGATTCCGGTTGGAACAACTATTTTACAGACCGGGGGAGGAGCTCAGACTCCCGCCGCCCACACTCTAGAGAAACGGGTTCATATTGGTCAGGTTCCAAGTGTCATGGCGACACAGCCTGTGGTCCCAGCTCAGACCGTGGTTAGGGTAGCAGCATCTGAGGAAGAACAGCCTAGACTTGAAAGGTGCAAGAAGTACCACCCTCCTACCTTCAATGAATTGGCGACAGACGATGCCCAGGGTTTCCTGGATGAGTGTCACTGCATTCTCCGTACTATGGGTATTGTGGAGACGAGCGGTGTTGCATTTACTACGTTCCAGCTCAGGGGAACGACTTATCAGTGGTGGCGGGCATATGAGTTGGGTAGCCCAGCCGAGTCAGCTTCACTTACATGGGTTCAGTTTTTAGAGATGTTCCTAAGAGAGTTTGTACCTCAGTCCCTTCGAGATGCATGGCGCGCGGAGTTTGAGCAGTTGCGCCAGGGCACTATGTCAGTGTCAGAGTATGCCGTTAGATTCAGTGATTTGGCTAGACATGCACCTCCTTTGGTCGCTACAGTTAGAGAGTATGTCTGTACATTCATTGAGGGGCTCAGGCATGATATTCGATTCAGCACGGCTTAAGAGTTAGAATCGAATATTTCGTTTCTGCAGGTAGTAGGGATTGCTCGCCGAGTGGAGGGCATGTGGGATCAGGAGAGAGGAGTCAGGCGAGGTCAGGAGAGAGAGGACAGGGAGGCGAGGAGGCCTTGTAGACCGGAGAGATCTACTGGTCTTTATTTTGGAGGCAGGGTACGACATGGTAGAGGTTTTGTGGGTCAGCCAATTCAGTTTGCACTTCAGGCTTCGCACAGTGTTTTAGGTGCTCATGGGTCTCAGAGTACCAGTACCGCACAGTTCCCACAGCCACGTCAGTAGAGAGGTTGCTTCGAGTGCGGAGATACCAGCCACAGGTTGAGAAATTGTCCTAGACTCCGGACAGGTGTGTCACAGCGGAGTATTCAGGCGAGTAGAGGGGTCCCAATAGGGGAAGGTCCAGCCCGTTGATGTGTTTCATATAGTAGGATTGAGTCCACTACGCCAGATGATGTCATACGTGTATGCTTTTGATTTGTTACATAGGGGCACCATTCGCATTTTGATTCGGTTCTGCTTATCGGGGTGAGTTCCCCTTTTTGTTGTCCCACCTATGAGTGAGTTCATAACCTAGTATTATGTTTATGTGTTTGCCCCTATTGGAAGATTCTATGAGTGATAGCCGTGTCTATCATTGTTTTAATTCATTGTTGAAAGTTATGAGACTAGAAGTGAATTCATGTTGTCTATTATGGCAGGTTTGATGTGATTCCTGAGTAATTTGGTTATGATTTATAATTTGATACTCTACCGGGGTGAGAGTTCAGTAAGTGTTGTGACTTTATTGGAAGAATTGCGTTAGTGGAAGATTTTAATTGGTATGATGTGTATTGGCTTGTGATTCAGAGTTGAGGGTGAGACCCTCACGATTTCCATGTGATTTGATATGTTTGAGCTGGGCTACGTGCCTCGGTGGAAGTTATATCAGGATGAGATCCTTGTGATTTGTTCATATACTTTAATTCTTCCTTTTTAAATTGATTCGTAGTATGGTACTGATAGAGAGTTGTGCCTGTCGGGCTTGTTTGATATTTCTCTTATGTAATTCTCTTTACATATTCAGTCATTTGCGTTCTGTGCTTCTTGAGTTTTAGCTTGTGGGGTGTGTGCCCGATAGTGTTAGTTGTGACTTGTTGATCCGGGTGTATAGTTATGAGGTTTTCGTGTTGCTGCATTATTGTTAGCATTGTGGATATTTGAAACGGGTTGCTAATGGATATGAGGCTAATTACGATACTAGTTTTGATTGCGGGCAACTATTGTGATCAGAAATATTATTATGGGCCTATATGTGGTATGTCACATTGTGTGGTTGTACCTTGCGAGTGTAGGCATGAGTTGCCGAAGCTGGTTGAGACTGATACCGGGTATGGATTTAGAATCGGGTCTTTTGGAGATGAATGGAAGGTAAGAATTCAGACTCTAAGGCTTATCGATGTTGGTAGAAAGGATAAATTACAGTTGAGATAGTGTCGTCAGGCTTATGTGGATTGGGGTGACGTGGGGTCACCCGCGGGTGTATGTTGGATATGTGCTTTCAGTGATTTGAAGACTTCGAGGTGATTCTTAGCACGTTCGAGGACGAATGTTTATTTAAGAGGGGAAGGATGTAATGACCCGGCCAGTCGTTTTGAGAATTTAAGTCCCGATCGGCGGCATAAGGTCCTGAGCAGCTTCGTATTATGTGTATTGTTACCGGATGATTCGGAGTGAATTGGGACACTTAGTCCCTAAAATGGAAGCTTAAGTCTTAGGATTTTGACCGTAGTTGGAACTATATGATGACGACTCCAGAATGGAGTTTCGCCGATTCTGTTAGCTCCCTTGGGTATTTTGGACTTAAGGGCATGTCCGGATTATTTTTTTGAGGTTTGTAGCTCATTTAGGCTTGAAATGACGAAAGTCGAATTTTTGAAGATTTTGACTGGTAGTGGACTTTTTGATATCGGAGTCGGAATCCTATTTTGGAAGTTAGAGTATGTCCGTAATGTTGAATATGACTTGTGTGCAAAATTTGGGGTCAATCGGACCTGGTTTGATAGGTTTCGGCATCGGTTGTAGAAATTTTAAAGTTTCAAGTTCATTAAGTTTGAATTGGAGGGTGATTCGCGTTTTTAATGTTGTTTGATGTGATTTAAGGGCTTGACTAAGTTCGTATGGTATTTTAGGTCTTGTTGGTATGTTTGATTGAGGTCCCGGGGGCCTCGGGTGAGTTTCGGATGCTTAATGGATCGAAATTTGGACTTGTGTAGTTGCTGAAGATTTCAAGCTTCTTGTGTAATCGCACCTGCGGTGGGGTGGCCGCAGGTGTGAACTCACACGTGCGGAAGGGAGCTCGCAGATGCAACCCTGGTCTGGGTAACCAGTGGTCACAGGTGAGACAAAAGGGGCGCACAAGCGGAGCTGCTCCTGCGGAGAAGGGATTGCATAAGCGGAAGGCAATCTGAGTAAGGATTCTGCAGAAGCGGACAAGAATCTGCAGGCGCGCACTCGCAGGTGCAGCCTTATGCTCGCAGAAGCGGACCTGAGGACTTAAGTCATTTCCGCACCTGCGATGGAATTTTCGCAGGTGCGGCGTCGCAGGTGCGACTGGAAGCCCGCAGAAGCGGAAATCGCTGGGCAGAAAAGGACTAAGTGCGAGGGTTGATTTCATTCTCCAATTTTGGACCTAGAGAGCTCGGATTGAGGTGAAATTTTGAGGGATTTTCAGAGGAAGCTTGTGGGTAACGATTGTTAACTCTTTTATGGTTATATCTCATTAATCTATAGTTGAATTCATCATTTAATTAAGGAATTTGGTTGAGAAATTTGGGAAAAAGTTGGAAAGTTCTTCAAATAAAATTTTGAGTTTTGATTTGGATAATTTTGGTACGAGTGAACTCATGGTTGATTGGGTATTCGTATTTTATGACTTTTATCTGATTCCGAGACGTGGGTCTGGGTCGACTTTTTGGGCCGAATTTTTGATTCTTTGCTAAAGTCGTAGATTCATTGTTTAAATTAGTTTCTCATAATTTTATTCATGATATGTAATTGTGTTTGGCTAGATTTGGGCCATTCAGAGTCGGATAATCGAGGAAAGGACATTCTTACTGATTGATTGAGCTTGGTTCGAGGTAAGTATCTTGCCTAACTTCGTGTGGGGAAAATACCCCTTAGGATTTGAATCTTCTATGCTAATTGTATTCCGTGTACGAGAGGTGACGAGTACGTGGTCGGACTTATTTGAGGAAAGTTGGCCTTTTAGGGTTCTTGGGTCTTTGTATTCACTGATTATGCAGTTGTTATGTTATGAATACGTCTCTTAATTACTAGTTTTACCTCTACCTGCTTTAATTAGAATTAATTGCTTCATGATTCGCCCTTGATGCTTATTTGAGTCATCTGTGCCTTAACTAAAATTGTTATCTCTTCTATTGCCATGTTATCTTTCCCCTAACTGCTTATCTTTATTTGAAGTTATAATTATCTCTTCTATAATTGTTCATCCTTAATTGAGGCTATGATTATCTTTCTGATCCCTAATTGAATTTATTTTATCTCTTTCTTAATTGCCAACCTTAAAATAAGTTAGATATCCTATATTTTGTTGACTTGTCCTTATTTGGAATTGTTCGCCTTGCGTTAGCTCCCTCGTTGTCAAACTGTACATTGTGGACCGTTGCTACATAATATTTCCTTTCTTGTTGAGTTGTTCTTATTATGACTAGCATTATCTATTGTGGTCACTCCTTATGAATTAATTCCTCCGTTCCATTGAGTTTTGGAATTTCTGAGTTGATTTATTTGTCGTACCCCTGTACTGCATATTTACTTTGGGACTACGAGGAGTTTACTCCGGAGATCCCCTATACTGCATATTTACTTTGAGACTACGAGGCGGTTCCTCGGGAGTTCTCCCTACATATTTACTTTTGAGACTATGAGGCGGTACCTCGGGAGTTCTCCCTGTATATTTACTTTTGGGACTACGAGACGGTATCTCGGGAGTGCCCTTTGTTGACATCTCTTTGTTATGGGGTTGCACGAGGTTTCTGCCGTGCTATTATTACTATTGATATTTGCACATGCGGCGTGACAAGGCGGGATATATATATGTGGGTTGCGCATGTGGCGAGACAAGGTGGGAATGTGCATGTGGCGAGACAAGGTGAAAATATTATTATGCACGTGTGGCGAGACAAGGCGGGCATTTACTTTACTATAGCACACGTGGCGAGACAAGTTGGGCTATGTCAGGGATTAATTTATGATGATTTGTGATGGCCAGGGGGCATTCTTGTTGTTGATATTTGTGTAGTGGTATACTTATCTTTGTGAGCTTTATCTTGTGAAAGTTGTGAGAAAATATTCTACGTGTTGTCCGTTCTTTTCCTTATGCTCACTAGGTGGTATGATGTCACGACCCAATTTCACCAAAAGGTCGTGATGGCACCCAACACTACAGCTAGGCAAGCCAACTAATAAGTTAAACATATATCAATTATTTTCAGAATAATTTTCTAAGTAATTTTATTATTTTACTAGCAATATTAAAGAAAATAGAAAAAAATATCGATTAATTTAAAAAAATATCAAGTACTGTCTGAAATAAAATAGACAGGATAAAGTCTCCAGGAAGAGGCATTGGTTGCTGCAGAATGACTCAGAAGGGCAGCTCACCACTAAGCCTTTGGATATCGTGGGTGCACGCTGATAGGTCCAACTATAGCACCTGTATCAGGTCCTGCACAAAAAGTATAGCAAGTGTAGTATGAGTACGTAAACAACGTGTACCCAGTAAGTATCAAGCCTAATCTCGTAGAAATAGAGACGAGATGATCGACTTTGACACTCACTAAGGGTCAACAATAATAAATAGAATAAAATAGAATTATTTAAATCAGCATGATTCACAGAGTTAACAATAATTTTATTCAATTAGCAGAAATAATAAAAGACCTTCAAATGCAATAATTTCTAATCTATTAATTAAATCCATAAGCTGCAATTAAAATAGCAACGTATAGTGTAATTATTATCACTATTAGGCACGATTTTTGCCGAGGTCGTACGGCCCATTCCAGAGTGTCGTGTACACTGTCGAGGAACGTGCGACGCGATCCATAGATGCATCTATCCTGTCGAGGCGTTCGGCCTGCTCTACAAGAAAGGGGGACATTTTTTTATGTACCTCCGGAAGGAGAGTATATTTATTATAAGATCAATTCGAGAGGATGAACAGTTTCTTTTAACAATTAATTAATTTAATCAAGAAATTAAGCATATGAGATTTTCATCTTTGAATATTTTTCCCTAACAATTCACAATATATATATCAAATAATTTTAATTAAACAAAGAATATAATTTACACAAGTAATTCATGATTTGAGTCCTAAACTACCCGGACTTTTAGCATAAATAGTAGCTACGCACGGACTCTCATCACCTCGTGCGTACGTAGCCCCCACAATTAGCAACAATTATTAATTTAATTACCTATGAGGTAATTTTCCCCTAACAAGATTAGACAAGAGACTTACCTCAACTTGCTCCAATTTAATCCACTAGAAGGCCTTTTTCACGATTATCCAACTCTGTCTGGCTCGAATCTAGGCTAAATAATTCGATACAATCACTAAAAAATATAGGAATCAATTCCATAAGAAAATACTACTTTTGTTTTTCATAAAATCCGAAATTAATTCAAAAATTGTCTATGGGGCCCATGTCTCGGAATCTGGCAAAAATTACGAAATATGAACGCCCACTCAACCACGAGTCTACCCATACCAAAATTACTAAACTTCGATAACAATTCGACCCTCAAATCCTCAAATTTATCCAAGAGGGTTTTCAAACTTTTCCAACTTAATTCACCAATTAAATGATAAAAACAGTGATGGATTCGGGTAATTTAACCAATATTGAGTTAAGAACACTTACCCCGTTATTTTCTCTGAAATTCTCCCAAAAATCGCCTAAATCCAAGCTCAAAATCGATAAAAATGGAAAAATGGAACGAAGTCTCATTTTCAGAACTTAAACTCTCTGCCCAGTGATTTCTTCTACGCGATCGCGAACTTCCTCGCGTGATCGCGTAGCACAAATTTTACTGCCCAGAAAATAACCCTACGCGATCGCAAACAATGCCACGCGATCGCGATGCACACGGTTCCAACTCTACGCGATCGCGTCCCTTTTCACGCGATCGCATAGAGCAAACGTGTGGCTCAGCTTCCTCTCCAGTTTCCCCTACGCGATCGCAAACAACTCCACGCGATCGCGATGCACAGACTGGCCCAACCTACGCGATCGCGGATTCGCCCACGCGATCGCATAGAACAAATATTTTTGTTGCCTAATTAAGCCTACGCGATCGCAACCCCATTCACGTGATCGCGTAGAACAAATTCGCCTCTGCCTAAATTACTCTACATGATCACAGACGGACTTACGCGATCGCGTATAAGGAAATCAGAAAAAAATTCCAGCAGCTATCAGCAATCTCCCATAAGCCAAAATTCCGAAACTCACTCGAGCCCCTCGGGACCTCAACCAATTATACCAACAAGTCCCAAAATATCACACGAACTTAGTCGAACCCTCAAATCACACCAAACAACGCTAAAACCACGAATCATCCTCCAATTCAAGCTTAATGAAACTTAAGATTTCCAACTTCTACATTCGGTACCGAAACCTATCAAATCAAGTCCGATTGACCTCAAATTTTGCACACAAGTCATAAATGATATAACCTAGCTATGAAAATTTTCGGAACTGGATTCTGACCCCGATATCAAAAAGTCAACCCCCCGATCAAACTTCCAAACTTAAATTCTTATTTTAGTCATTTCAGGCCTAATTTAACTACGGACTTCCCAATAAAATTTTGAATACGCTCCTAAGTCCAAAATCAGCATACGAAGCTATTGGAACCATGAAATCTCGATTCCGGGGTCGTCTTCTCAAAATTTTGACCGAAGCCAAACTTAGCATTCTAAGGCCAACTTAAGGAACCAAGTGTTTCGATTTCAACCGGAACACTCCCAAATCCCAAACCAACCATCCCCGCAAGTCATAAATCAATAAAAACACATACGTGGATTTTTATTTAAGGGAACAGGTTTCTTAAAATTAAAATGAACGGTTGGGTCATTACATTCTCTGCCTCTTAAACAAACGTTCGTCCTCGAACGGGTTTAGAATTGTACCTGAAGTGCAGAATAAGTATGGATATCTGCTCCGCATGTTTTCCTTGACCTCCCAAGTCACCTCAGAGACTGGTTGGCCCCTCCACTGGACTTTTACTGCAGAAATTCTCTTGGACCTCAATTGGCGAACCTGTTTATCAACAATGGCAACTGGTTCTTCTTCATAGCCCAAACTATTATCTAGTTGAACTGTGCTGAAGTCTAGCATATGTGATAGGTCGGCATGATACTTCTGGAGCATAGATACATGGAAAATCGGATGAACTCCCGATAGACTGGGAGGCAATGCAAGCTCATAAGCAACTTCCCCAACTCGTCTCAACACCTCAAATGGGCCTATAAACCTTAGGCTAAACTTGCCCTTCTTCCCAAATCTCATGATTCCCTTTACCGGCGAAACCTTCAAGAGAACTTTTTCACCCATCATAAATGATAAATCACGCGCTTTCTGATCTGCGTAACTCTTATGTCTGGACTGTGCTGTACGAAGTCGCTCCTGAATCAACTTTACCTTTTCCAAGGCATCTTTCACCAAATTAGTACCATATAACTTAGACTCACCGGGATCAAACTATCCGATGGGCGAACGACATCGCCGACCATATAAAGCCTCAAATGGATCCATCTCGATGCTGGATTGGTAACTATTATTATAAGCAAACTCGGACAAAGGCAAGAAACGATCCCACTGACCTCCAAAGTCAATCACACATGCCCTGAGCATATCCTTCAAAATCTGAATTGTCCGCTCTGACTGCCCGTCGATCTGTGGATGAAAGGTTGTGTTGAGCTCTACACGGGTCCCCAATTCACTCTGTACTGCTCTCCATAAATATGAAGTAAATTGAGGGCCTCTATCTGATATGATAGAAATTGGCACACCGTGTAACCGAACTATCTCCTGAATATATATCTGGGACAACCTCTCTGAAGTATACGTAGTCACAACAGGAATAAAGTGTGCCGACTTGGTCAACCTGTCGATAATGACCCAAACTACATCAAACTTCCACAAGGTCCGCAGCAACCCAACTACAAAGTCCATAGTGATGCGTTCTCATTTCCACTCTGGTATAGTCATCTGCTGAAGTAGGCCACCTGGCCTCTGGTGATCATATTTAACTTCCTGGCAAATTAGACACCTAGCTACATACTCAATTATGTTCTTTTTCATTCGTCGCCACCAATAATGCTGCCTCATGTCACGATACATCTTCGTAGCACCTAGATGAATAGAATACCGAGAACTGTGTGCCTCCGCTCTAATAGTAACTTCCTTGGCACCACCCCACAGTACCGTTTCTCGAAGAACCATTAAGTGTGGATCATCATACTGACGAGCCTTGATCTGCTCAAATAGTGAAGACTGGGCTACAACACATGCAAGAACTCGGCTGGGCTCTAAAATATCCAGTCGCACAAGTCTGTTGGTCAAGGACTGAATATCCAAAGCTAATGGCCTCTCCTCTACTGAAATGAAAGCCAAACTACCCATACTCTCCGCATTTCTACTCAAGGCATCTGCAACCACATTTGCTTTTCCCGGATGATATAGGATAGTAATATCATAATCTTTCAGTAACTCCAGCTATCTGCGTTGCCTTAAATTTAGGTCCCTCTACTTGAACAAATGCTACAAACTGCGATGATTAGTGTAAACTTCACAAGACACCCCATAAAGATAATGCTTCCAAATCTTAAGAGCGTGAACAATCATAGCTAATTCCAAATCATGTACCGGATAATTCTTCTCATGGGGCTTCAGCTGACGTGAAGCATATGCAATAACTCGCTCTTCCTGCATTAATACATAACCCAAGCGAACGCGTGAAGCGTTACAATACATTGTATACATCCCCGAACCGGAAGGCAATACTAACACTGGTGTTGTAGTCAATGTTGTCTTGAGCTTCTGAAAGCTCACCTCACAATCATCGGACCATCGGAACGGAGCACCCTTCTGGGTTAATTTGGTCAAAGGCGTTGCAATAGATGAAAAACCCTCCACGAACCGACGATAATAACCTGTTAAACCTAGGAAACTCCTGATCTCAGTCGCCGAAGTGGGATGATGCCAATTCTGAACTGCCTCAATCTTTTTGGGATCAACCTTAATACCTTCGCCGATACAGTATGCCCTAAAAATGCTACAGACTCTAGCCAAAACTCACATTTAGAGAATTTAGCATATAGTTTTTGTTCCCGCAGAGACTGAAGCACCACTCTCATATGCTGCTCGTGCTCCTCCTTACTGCGTGAGTAGATCAAGATGTCATCAATGAAGACAGTGACAAACAAATCAATATATGGCCTGAATACCATGTTCAGCAAATCCATAAACATTGCCGGGGCGTTAGTTAAACCAAAGGACATCACCAGAAATTCATAATGACCATATCTAGTCCGGAAAGCAGTCTTCGGAACATCCGAATCCCGAATCTCCAACTGATGGTACCCCGACCTCAAGTCGATCTTAGAGAACACCCTAGCACCCAGCAACTGGTCAAATAGATCATCAATACGCAGCAACGGGTACTTGTTCTTAATAGTGAATTTGTTCAATTGTCGATAATCGATACACATCCGTATAGTACCATCCTTCTTATTTACAAATAATACCAGTGCACCCCAAGGCGATACACTCGGTCTGACGAACCCTTTGGCTAGTAACTCCTCAAGCTGTTCTTTCAATTCTTTCGGAGCCATGCGATACGGTGGGATAGATATAGGCTGGGTATCTGGAACCAAATCAATACAGAAATCAATATCACGATCAGGTGGCATACTTGGAAGATCTGAAGAAAATACATCGGGGAACTCCCGAACTACAGGCACTGAATCAATAGTCGGAGTCTATGTAGTAGTATCCCGAACATAGGCTAGATAAGCTAAACAACCCTTCTCAACCATATGTTGAGCCTTCATAAAAAAAATAACCCGATTAAATGAACTAATAGATGAACCCTTTCACTCCAGCCTAGGCAATGCTGGAATAGCCAAGGTAACAGTCTTGGCATGACAATCTAGAATAACATGATATGGAGATAACCAGTCCATACCCAGGATGATTTCAAAGTCGGTCATCTCAAGCAATAGGAGATCTACTCTAGTTTCATAACCACAGAATATAATAATATAGGACCGGTAGATCCGATTCACAACAATAGAATCGCCCACAAGAGTGGACACATAAACGGGAGTACTCAAGGACTCACGGGAAACACACAGAAATTGAGCAAATAGAGATGACACATAGGAATATATAGATCCTGGATCAAATAACACGGAGGCATCTTTGCCGCAAACAGAAATAATACCTGTAATCACGGCATCTGAGGCCTTTGCATCTGGTCTGGCTGGAAAAGCATGGAACCGAGCTGGAGCGCCATCTGACTGGCCTCCACCTAGATGACCTCTACCTCTAGGACGGCCCCTACCCACTTGTCCTCTACCTCTTGGTGGTCGGACGACTGGTGGAGCAACTGGTGCGGTAATCATAGGCTGCTGACCCTACTGCACTGGTCTACCCCGAAGTCGGGGGCAGAATCTCCGTATGTGACTGGGATCCCCACACTCGTAATAACTCTTAGGTACAATGGGCTGCTGACTAAGAATCTGGCCCTGGTGACCTGAATACCCACTGGAAGAACCCTGAGTAGCTGGTGGGCGATAAGAACTCTCTAGTATAGCACTAAAATAAGGTCGCACTAGAGCACCCCGAGGAGGTGGTGGTGCTGGATATGAGGGCCTGTTGGCCTGCCCTCTCCCGAACTGACCTCTACCCCCAGACGGAGCACCTCTGAACTCTCCAGAATACCTAAACCGCTTATCTCTCATAACCTTCTCTCGGCTATGCTGACGCACACCCTCAATCCTCCGGGCTATCTCTACGACTAGCTCAAAAGAAGTACCCATCTCAACCTCTCGAGCCATAGTGGCCTGAATGCCAGTATGTAAACCCGCAACAAACCTCTGCACTCTCTCCGCCTCAGTAGGGAGTATCATAAGTGCATGGCGAGATAACTCAGAGAACCTCGCCTCATAATCGATCACTGACATTGACCCTGCTGGAGCTGCTCAAACTGAACCGTAACTCTTCCCTCTGAGATGGTAGAATATACTTGTCCAGGAAGATACGGGTGAACCTGTCCCAAGTCATGGGAGGAGAATCTACTGGTTTGCCAAGAATATAAGACTTCCACCATCTACGGGCCCTACCCTCTAGCTGAAAAGTAGCAAAGTCAACCCCATGAGACTCCAATATCCTCATGTTGTACAGTCTATCCTTGCACTGATCAATGAAATCTTGGGGATCCTCATGTCGCTCACCCCCAAAGACAGGAGGATGTAGTCTAGTCCATCTATCCAATAGTTTCTGCGGATCAACGGTTGCAGCTGGCCTGGGCTCAGGTGTAGCTGCTGCCACTGGCTTGGCTCCACCCACAGGTAGTGCACTCTAGGTCTGATATACAGTAGATGCCTGCCCTTGAGCTTGTGCGGTAGGGGTCTGTGCTCCCCGCCCGCCTGAGATGTGGCTGGATCTGCCGGAAATAAACCGGCCTGAGTCATAGTGTCCATGAACCACAGCATACGACCCATAATATCCTGAAATCCTGGTGCATACGTGAAATCCACCGGAGTTGGCTCTACCACAGGCACCTCACCATGTTCCTCAATAATGGGATTCTCTACTAGACCTACTGGCGGCATAACTGAAATAGTCCTGGGACGTCCTCGCCCCCTACCACGGGCTGGAACCCTCCCTTGGCCTCTAGCCACTGGGGGAGTAGCTCTTCCCTGGTCTGGAACCTCATTAGAGCGCGTTCTCACCATCTGTGAGAGAATAAGAGAAAAATAGTTTCCTACATCAATTGCACGATGGAATATGAAGAAAGGTAATTTCCTAACACCCTATAGCCTCTCGAAGATAAGTACAGACGTCTCCGTACCGATCCGCAAGACTCTATTAGGTCTGCTCATAACTTGTGAGACCTACGTGAACCTATTGCTCTGATACCATGTTGTCACGACCCAATTTCACCTAAAGGTCGTGATGGCGCCCAACACTACAGCTAGGCAAGCCAACTATTAAGTTAAACATATATAAATTATTTTTAGAATAATTTTCTAAGTAATTTTATTATTTTACTAGCAATATTAAAGAAAATAGAAAAACATACTGATTAATTTAAATTCAAGAAATAATACAAATCCAAATTCTACCGGTGTGTGTGCCAAGACCAGGTGTCACAAGTGTATGAGCATTTAGTAGATTATACAAAATTTTCAAGTACTGTCTGAAATAAAATAGACAGGATAAAGTCTCCAGGAAGAGGCATTCGTTGCTGGAGAATAACTCAGAAGGGCAACTCACCACTAAGCCTTTGGTTATCATGGGTGCGCGCCGATAGGTCCAACTATAGCACCTGTCTCAGGTCCTGCACAAAAAGTGCAGCAAGTGTAGTATGAGTACGTAAACAACGTGTACCCAGTAAGTATCAAGCCTAATCTCGAAGAGGTAGAGACGAGATGGTCGACTTTGACACTCACTAAGGGTCAACAATAATAAATAGAATAAAATAGAATTATTTAAATCATCATGATTCACAGAGTTAACAATAATTTTATTCAATTAGGAGAAATAATTAAAATCCTTCAAATGCAAGAATTTTCAATCTATTAATTAAATCCACAAGCTTCAATTAAAATAGCAAGGTATCGTGTAATTATTATCATTATTAGGCACGATTTTTGCCGAGGTCGTACGGCCCGTTCCAGAGTATCATGTACACTGCCGAGGGACGTGCGCCGCGATCCATAGATGCATCTATCCTACCGAGGCGTTCGGCCCGCTCCACAAGAAAGGAGGACATTTTCTTATGTACCTCCGGAAGGAGAGTATATTTATTATAAGATCAATTCAAGAGGATGAACAATTTATTTTAACAATTAATTAATTTAAACATAAAATTAAGCATATGAGATTTTCATCTTTTAATATTTTTCCCTAACAATTCACAATTTTTCCCTAACAATTCACAATATATATATATCAAATAATTTTAATTAAACAAAGAATACAATTTATACAAGTAATTCATGATTTGAGTCCTAAACTACCCGGACTTTTAGCATAAATTGTAGCTATGCACGGACTCTCGTCACCTCGTGCGTACGTAGCCCCCACAATTAGCAACAATTATTAATTTAACCACCTATGAGGTAATTTCCCCCTCACAAGATTATACAAGAGACTTACCTTGACTTGCTCCAATTTAATCCACTAGAAGGCCTTTTCCACGATTATCCAACTCTGTCTGGCTCGAATCTAGCCAAATTAATTCGATACAATCACTAAAAATTATAGCAATCAATTCCATAAAAAAATACTATATTTTTTTAATAAAAATCCGAAATTAATTCAAAGATCGTCTATGGGGCCCATGTCTCGGAATCCCGCCAAAGTTACAAAATATGAACGCTCACTCAACCACGAGTCTACCCATACCAAAATTACTAAATTTAGATAACAATTCATCCCTCGAATCCTCAAATTTATCCAAGAGGGTTTTCAAACTTTTCCAACTTAATTCACCAATTAAATGATAAAAAACAGTGATGGATTCGGGTAATTTAACCAGTATTGAGTTAAGAACACTTACCCCATTATTTTCTCTGAACATCTCCCAAATGTCGCCTCAATCCAAGCTCCAAATCGATAAAAATGGAAAAATGGGACGTAGTCTCATTTTCAGAACCTAAACTCGCTGCCCAGTGATTTCTTCTACGCGATCGCGAACTTCCTCACGCGATCGCGTAGCACAAATTTTACTGCCCAGAAAATAACTCTACGCGATCGCAAAGAATGCCACGCGATCGCAATGCATAAGGTTCCAACTCTAAGCGATCGCATCCCTCTTCATGCGATCGCATAGAGAAAATGTGTGGTCCAACTTCGTCACCAGTTTCCCCTACGCGATAGCAAACAACTCCACGCGATCGCGATGCACAGACTGGCCCAACCTACGTGATCGCGGATTCGCCCACGTGATCGCATAGAATAAATTTTTCTGTTGCCCAATTAAGCCTACGCGATCGCAACCCCATTCACGTGATCGCGTAGAACAAAGTCGCCTCTGCCCAAATTACTCCACGTGATCTCAGACGGACTTACGCGATCGCGTATAAGGAAATCAGAAGAAAATTCCAGCAGCTATCAGCAATCTCCCATAAGCCAAAAATAATCTATTAGCCGTCCGAAACTCACCCGAGCCCCTCGGGACCTCAACCAATTATACCAACAAGTCCCAAAACATTACAAGAACTTAGTCGAACCCTCAAATCACACCAAACAATGCTAAAACCACGAATCATCCTCCAATTCAAGCTTAATGAAACTTAAGATTTCTAACTTCTACATTCGGTACCGAAACCTATCAAATCAAGTCCGATTGATCTCAAATTTTGCACACAAGTCATAAATGACATACGAAGCTATGAAAATTTTTGGAACTGGATTCCGACACCGTTATCAAATAGTCAACTCCCCGGTCAAACTTCCAAACTTAAAGTCTTGTTTTAGCCATTTCAAGCCTAATTTAACTACGGACTTCCAAATAAAATTCCGAATACGCTCCTAATTCCAAAATCACCATACGGAGCTATTGGAACCATCAAATCCCGATTCCGGGGTCATTTTCTCAAAATCTTGACCGAAGTCAAACTTAGTATTCTAAGGCCAACTTAAGGAACCAAATGTTCCTATTTCAACCCGAACACTCCCAAATCCCGAACCAACCATCCCCGCAAACCATAAATCAATAAAAGCACATACGGAGAGTTTTATTTAGGGGAACAGGTTTCTAAAAGTTAAAATGACCGGTTGGGTCATTACATATGAACTATGTTAGGATACTTGCACAAGCATACACGTAGTTAAGCACTCTTATCGGATAAGAGGTATTCTTGATATTATTGAGTATAGATGCACACCCTTGCTTACTTGCCTTCTATATGAGAATGGCTCTATTGGGCACGCGAGTCGTCAATGCGGTTATGAGGTGTAATGAAGGCACAAGATGCCAAGTGTTAGGGTTCAGGTATTGAGGCCCGTGAGTTGTGATTTTTCCGAGGTTCGGTACCTCGTGGAGTTTATTGACAAAAATCCGGTATGAAAGCTGTCGTATTGTTGAGTTGCTACTTGTCCTTTCTTTATCTGTGATTATCGGACTTAGGCTGTGTTTCCGTTCATTCTTCTATGTCATTATTATGGTGTTCCGCTGATAGTTGTTGTTTTTCCTTCCTTATTACCCTTACCGTATTAATTCAATTCGCGTAGTCCTTATGTAGATATCATACTCTGTTGTTTCTATACTTATACTTGTTCAGGTTATTTAGTCCAGTAGGTGTCTTGACTGTACCTCGTCACTACTCCACTGAGGTTATATTTGATACTTGTTGGGTACCATCGTGGTGTACTCATACTGTACTTCTGCACATTTTTGTGCAGATCCAGGCATTTTTGAAGTCAATTGATCATTAGCTAGCTGTGCGGATTGTTGTTGTGGAGACTCAAGGTAAACCTGCTACTGCGTTAGCAGGCTTCAGAGTAACCTTCTGATTTGTATTCACACTGTTTACTTTATTTCAAACAGTTGTATTTAGAAAATTGTAACAAACTCTGTAGAGCTTATGACTTGTACTACCGGTTTTGGGAATTGTAAATTTTATAGAGATTTCTATTTCAAAAGTTGTTAGATTTTATTTATTGTTGTTGTTATTCAGTAAATGTTAGGCTTACCTAATCCCTAAGACTAGGTGCCATCACGATACCCAATGGTGGGAAATTGGGTCGTGACACCGACCCAATGTACTCAATAAGTAACAGGACTAACCTTGGGTTGAAAGCAGTGACAAGCTCAGAAGGATACAGTCAGAACCAATATAATGACAACATAGGTAAGATAATGACAATGACAGTAAATAACTCAGAGAAACTTCCATATTCAGCTCGTTCATGGTACAGAAATTTAGACATGCTTTCAAGTTCACAATTTAAGGCCAACATTGATAATAACATGTCAAATATAGCTAACATAAGGAATGGTACATCTCTATGCCTACATGTCAAATATGCATGTCAAATGTAAGGCATCATAATGATACTCCCAGGTACTCATGCTCAGAGTACTTAATCTATCTATCTCAATGCCCACCCATCACACACACAATCACTCAGCACTGTACAGGTGCCTGGTATCAATGCCCCTCACCAAAGCACATGTATATATCATTGTTCTTGCGCTCACTGCGGGTGTGTCAGACTCCGGAGGGGCGGATCCTACCCAAGCATTGATATAAAGCCTATAAGGCCTGCTGTGGCGTACAGCCTGATCCACAATAACACTCACAATCCGGCTCTCAGACCCACCTCAGTCATCAATCTCTCAAGTTTCAAGGGCTCACAAATCTCTTACCACTCAGCCCAAATAATGATAACACATGACGTAATAGTAAATGATAACAAAGACTGAGATATGATATGCAAATGGAGAATCATGACTGAGTATATAATTGCAGTTAAAGCATATAACTCAAAACAACAGAAATAATGTCAGTGAGTCTCAACAGAATAAGGACATAGCCTAAACATGATTTTTAATATGAATCACCGTTCAATTACTCTAACAAGTAAGGTTTCCACGGATAGGACAAGACTTGATAACAACACAATACAAAAGAATCAACTGGATCATGATTATCACGGTGCACGCCCACACACCCGTCACCTAGCATATACGTCACCCCAACACAAACCATATAATACGATTTCCAGGGATTTATACCCTCAGTTCCAAGTTTAGAAGTGTTACTTACCTCAAAGTGTGCAACTCAATGCTCCAACAAACCTTTACCTCGCGAATCGACTTCTGAACGACTCGAATCTAGTCACAAATAATTTAATATAATCAATACAAGCTATAGGAATCGATTACATACGATAAATCTAAGATCTTTAACCAAATTCAAAAAGTCAACCCCGGGCCTACGCCTCGAAAACCGATAAAATTTACATAACCCGAACAATCATTCAAATACGAGTCTTATCATACCAAAATCATCCAATTCCAACCACAAATCGACCCTCAAATCTCCAAATCTTACTCTCCAATATATATACCAAAAATCCCTCAAATTTTACCTCAAACGCAGATAATCTAGGTGTAAAAATCAATGGCTATTCAATATTTATGGACAAAAGTGATCATAAGTCGCTTACCTCTTGAATTATAGTGAAATCTCTCTCAAAAATCGCCCATAGCCGAGCTTCACAGGTCTAATATGAGAAAAATGCCAAACCCTTTGTCAATTTTGTTCTGTCCAGCAAAACCGCACATGTGGTCCAATTCCTCGCTAATGCGGAACCGCTTTTGCGGTCACACGTCCGCATCTATGGAAATCACTTAACTCCTGTCCAAGTGCACCTGGGGGACCACTTCTGCGTTCCTGCCCTCGCTCCTGCGCTTCTGCACCTACGGAGAAGCACCGCTTCTGCGATTCCAGCCTCACCTGACCAATTTTCGCTTCTACTTGGAAAATTCCTCGCACCTGTGTGATTTCCCAATTCCACCCAGAACCTCTTCTGCGAGCCCTTGGCCGCTTTTGCGGTCTCGCACCTGCAGCCAAAACCACGCAGGTGCGATCACACCAGAAGCTTTAAGCTTCGAAAATCCTTAAGTCCAAAACTCAATCCGATTTCGATCTGAATCAAACTCGAGACCCCCGAGACCCCATCCAAATATACCAACACATCCTAACATGATACGAACTTAGTCGAAGCCTCAAATCACATCAAACAATATTAAAATCACGAATCGCACCTCAATTCAAGCCTAATGAAACTAATAAACTTTCAACTTCTAAAATCAATGCCAAATCATATCAAACCAACTCCGATTGACCTCATATTTTGCACACAAGTCATAAACGATACAACAAACCTATTCCAATCCTCGCAACCAAAATCCGAGCTCGTATCAACAAAGTCAACTCTAGGTCAAACTTCTCAACCTTCCAAACCTTCAACTTTTCAACTTTCGTCAATTCAAGCCAAAACGACCTATGGACCTCTAAATCAATATCCGGACATATTTCTAAGTCCAAAATTACCTTACGAAGCTATCGTAACTATCAAAAACCTCATTTCGGAGTCGTCTAAACAAAATTCAAACTCCGGTCAACTCTTTCAACTTAAACTTCCTACCTTGGGACTAAGTGTCCTAATTCACTCCAAAATATCCCAAAACCAAACCAATCACTCCGGCAAGTCACATAACCACAAATGAACATAAAAAAGTGATAAATGGGGGAACAAAGCTACAATACTCAAAACGACCAGCTGGATGGTTACATAATATGAACTATTTTGGCAATACAATATCACGCAATTTATGACGTAGAGATGCAAATAGCACACGAGGCATAAATTTTGGCAATGCGAAAATTATCGCGATGCAATAT
Organism: Nicotiana tabacum; assembly: GCF_000715075.1. Taxonomy (NCBI): domain Eukaryota; kingdom Viridiplantae; phylum Streptophyta; class Magnoliopsida; order Solanales; family Solanaceae; genus Nicotiana; species Nicotiana tabacum. The sequence goes on from NC_134101.1 coordinate 77,401,275, forward strand.
CACGGTGCAATGTCGCGTTTTTGTTATTAGTAATAGATGGAGAGATGCAAATAGCAGTGGAGGTGTACGCCCTGGCAATGCAATATTGTCCATAGATCGTGAATTTGATTGAATAAAGTGATATATTTATACATAATATATAAGTAGTAGTTGAAGATATTAATATAATAAGATGTTGATCTAGCTTGTGCATAATACATAAAAGCTGGTTTACTAGAGAAAGTATATCATCAAAGTTTAAGATCTTAGGCAAGTTAATTAAGACTCTTGAACATTGTGAGTATTGTATAAACTAATGTTACTTGTGTTAAAACTAAAAGTTAGCACGGCGAGATCCTCTTGGCAGAATGTCCCATTTTTTATGATCTTAGCAAAATATCCCTTTTTTATTTGAACGCCATAGTTTAATTTTTAATGCTTGATTTCTAGTAATGCCATGGTTTTTTAGTAACCAACTTGATACCATGACTTTTCATGAAAATTCTAGTTCAAACATTGCCTTATTTTCCTACTACAAACTAGAATACTTAGTAGGTTTAAGATGCATATTAATCATCTAATCCACATCACTATTTTTCAGTTGACAGAATTGTACTTTATCTTCTACAGGAAAATTATAAAAACATTATTCTGTCCTCTATAAGACCATATCGAAGTATGGTCAAAATTTTGCCATTTCGCCCAGTTTATACAGTGACCTAAACGTCAACTGAAACATTTAGAACGTCAGATATGAAGGAAGTTTTGGTAAATGCTTTACCTTGGAAAACTATTTTTGGATAATGTTTCATCGTTTTAGTTGGATATAAAAATGTGTCTATCGTAAACCAACAGAGGTGTCTATATATTACACGATATATTGCCAAATGTTCTATATTTTAATTTTTGTTATTGGCTTAGTTTTAATTAGTTATATGCTACAGTTTTTTATTTCAAAGGAATCAAGAAATTAAAATGTCTGCTCTGTGAATCTAGGAAGGTTAAACTTATTAATAAAGTTAAACCTTTTAGATCCAGCAGGTAAGCACACCATGAGGTGACTCACTGTATAAGAGCATCTTGTCACTTTGCGCAAAAGATGGCCGCTCTGCCCATTCATATTTTGCAAGCGGATGGAAGATTTTGCACATAATAAAGTCTATAAATAGAAACCCACATAGTCAAATAATGTTTTCTACTTTTACTAGAAAGGGTAGATACCCAAAATCAGAATAAAGATTGAAAAGTGCAGTAAAATATGCTTCCAAAGTTCTAGAAAAGTTGTCTTCTTTAACAACTGTACTGATGTGGGGTCAGACACTCTATACTCTATAGACGAAGGCTTAGATGGAAGTAAACATTTATCATATTGTTTTTTATCTTTGCTGAGATTTAAATCTTGATTTCTCATAATTTTCATTTAATTTATTAACAAATAAATTACACTCTTAGATGAGAAAAAGTAAACCTGGGTCATGGGAGGAAAAAAAGATCTGATTTTACGACTCAAAAATATTTATGAAAATGACTTACACTTGTGAGAGATTTGAACCGGCAAAGAAAACGTTGAACTGAAATTGAAACTATTCCATAAAAGGAAAAGCAATGAGAAAATAAAAAGAGACCAAAAGGAGGAAACAATGAAAAGATGTATCTATTAGGGTTTCTTGTTACCTTTTATAGAGTGTTCCAAGTAGATGGAATATGCTACTTATATCCATAATGTTTAGGGCAACGGGAAAGGGACTCCTCGTAGAGATAAAACTTTAGGCACAAGTTGATTACATCCTATAGCAAAGGTATACACCATATTTATTATAAATTAAAATTATTTTAAAATATTATTTTTTATAGCTACCTTTTATATTTGATAGCAAAATATGTATTTATGGTATATACGATCATTGAAGCAATACGCTATTTATGTTTTCTATCTCTTTCTTTCGGTTAACACATGATTCTCTCTATAAAAAAAAGTCTTCTTTCTCTCCCTCTTTCTTCTCTCTCTCTCTTCGAGCAACATATCTGCTTCTAATCGTGAATTCTCTGGTCGAATCCTCTAGGGTTACTGCAATTGAATATTTGGAGGTGTGGATGAGAAGGAAGACAACGCTCGCTCGCTGTAACTAGATCAAGTAGATGGAATCTTCTCGTTTATAAACCGCTTCATGAAAGTGATTTCAAGATAGACGGTGCCTTCACCTTTTAACAAAGAGGCATAATGTTGAGCAATCGACTAATTGCAATACAGTCAACACAAGCAGTCTTTTGATATGCGCTCTGTCTATCTATGATGACATTTGGAGATCTTCTAGAATGGATTACCAGAATATAGGTTAAACGAGTGAATTCAACTTTCATGATCAGAGAAATCCTGGTGAATTTTCAAGGTGTCGGAATAATCCGAGTAGAGCATGGGTATTGTAACATGAACGACGGATACTGTATTCTGTGCGGATCCGACGAACTTTCTTCTCTTCTTAGCCGGAAAACGCCATCTCCAACGAACTTTCTTCTCTTCTTTGCTATTTAGTCATATACAATGATACAAATACATAGTATTCTGTACAAATTCTATCATACACATTGTATTTTTTTATAAATATATTTTTTTGCCTGTATTTATGTATTTTGAAGGTCTGTATTTTTTTAATACAACTGAATACACATGTATTCAAGTATATTGTATATATACTATGCATGAATACAGGATATAAACATTAAAATACACTGAATACAAATATTAAAATATAAAATACACTGAATACAAATATTAAAATAGAACAGAATATAAATAGTGAATACATTTAATTTTAAAATACGTTAAAATATACTGAATACAAATAGAAATACAGTGAATACAACCAATGAAATATACTGAATACAATAGTAACAATATGTATAGGAATAACTAAAATACTATTAATATAAATACATTTGAATACACTGAATATAAAATAGCGAATACAGTAAATACAAACATTGAATCTAATGAATGCAACAGTAAAAAAATAATATTGAAACATATTAAATACAACAGTTATATACAACTGAAAAATTCTAATTAATTGGGTTGATAATGAGGCATGTTAGAATTAATTTTGTTGAGTTATATTAAGAGTGTATCACACTAATTGATATTATTTATGTTATTAGACAGCTGGACAGACCTATTTTTAAGGTGATTGTCGTTATTGTTTTCATGAACACATAGCGTGAATACATGCGCGTACAGCTGGACTGCCCTGATTTTTAGGCGCTTTTTGTTATTGTATTCATGAATACAACAGCACGAATACATCGAATACACTACCGTAACAACTGAAAAGTAGCTATAGGAAGTAATTATGTATATGGTAGCTATAGAAAATTAATAGCCACTAAACAATAGTGGTTTCTGAAAATTTCTCGGCACAAATTGATACGGTATGCATGAATACAGGATATAAACATTGAAATACACTGAATACAAATATTAAAATAGAACAGAATATAAATAGTGAATACACACTACTAGAAATTCGGCAAAAACCGACCAAGGTCGACCGACCAACTTTGGTCGGTCAAAAAACCGACCAAAGTTGGTCGGGTTTTCAAAATATTTTATTTTTAAATTTTTTTTTACAAAACCGACCAACTTTGGTCGGTTTTTTTGGCATAAAAATGCGAAAAACTATTTTTGAGTCCCGCAAAATTTATTTTTCAAGAAACCAACCAACTTTGGTCGATTTTTCAATTAAAATAAATAAAAATTAATATTACAAAAAATGACCAAAATTGATCGGTTAATTCGGCCGGTCATTTAAAAAAACCGACCAACTTTGGTCGGTTATTTTCGTGCGAAAATACAATTAAAGAGTATAAATCAAATAAAAGACAGTCTTAAAACAAAATGCACCAATGGTCTAGTGGTAGAATAGTATTCTACCACAGTACAGACCCCGATTCGATTCCCAGATGATAAATCTTTTGATTACATAATTAAAATACCGACCAACTTTGGTCGGTTTGTTTTTGCAATATTTTTTTTTTGAATTTAATTGACCGACCAACTTTGGTTGGTATTCCTTTTCGACCCCTAAAATATCGTCCGCACGTAAATGGTCGCATTTTGGTCGGTTATTGGCCATTACAGACCAACTTTGGTCGGTTGTTACCGGATTTCTAGTAGTGATATTTAATTTTAAAATACGGTAAAATACATTGAATACAAATAGAAATATAGTGAATACAACCAATGAAATATACTGAATACAGCAGTAATAACATGTATAGGAATAACTAAAATACTATTAATACAAATACATTTGAATACACTGAATATAAAATAGCGAATACAGTAAATACAAACATTGAATCTAATGAATGCAACAGTAAAAAAATAATATTGAAACACATTAAATACAACAGTTATATACAACTGAAAAATTATTCTAATTAATTGGGTTGATAATGCGGCATGTTAGAATTGATTTTGTTGAGTTATATTAGGAGTGTATTATGCTAATTGATATTATTTCTGTTATTAGACAGGTGGACAGACCTATTTTTAAGGTGATTGTTGTTACTGTATTCATGAACACATGGCGCGAATACATGTGAATACATGCGCGTACAACTGGACTGCCCTGATTTTTAGGCAGTTTTTGCTGTTGTATTCATAAATACAACAACACGAATATATCGAATACACTACCGTAACAAGTGAATAGTACCTATAGGAAGTAATTATGTATATGATAGGTATAGAAAGTTAATAGCCACTAAACAATAGTAATTTCTGAAAATTCCAGTGTTTTTTCAGTTTCACCCACTATATGAACCTAATATGTTAGCAATGTACTCACTTTAATTTTACCTAAAATGTCCCTGTCAATATATTACCTTTTCATTATAAGTATGAACACTTTTGTCTATTCAGATGAAAATATTCTCTAATTCACGTCCTCTTCACGCGCTACAGTCGTGTTCCAAAATTAATCTCATTTCAGCAAAAGCTCCTTTCCATCCGTCTTCTTCTATCTAGTTCCACCATTACCTCTTTTTGTTGTTGCCGCATATCAATGTTAAATCTAATGGGTAGATTTTATTACTCTATTTAAATATCCTAATCTTCTCTCCTTTCTCATAATTAAAGTATCTTTGATCTTCTGCAACAACAACTCAGTATAATCTCACTAGTGAGGTTTGAGAAGGGTAGTTTGTACGCACACCTTACTTCTACCCTGGGATAGAGAGGCTGTTTCCGATAGATCTTCGGCTCCTTCCCTCCAAGAACCCCCTACCTTGCTCTTGGGGTGACTCGAACTCACAACCTCTTGGTTGGAAGTGGAGGGTGCTCACCACTAGAGTAACTCACTCTTATCTCTGCACATGCTGAGATTTGTTGGGATCGAAATAATAAAGCGTCATGCGAAAGCCAACAAAATAAACATTAGCAATGCTAAGTCAAACGACAAAATAAAAATATATTATAAGAGAATACTATAGCTAAGTTTTGGTCAATTGGCCTACATATGTGAAAACTAATATAAAAGAAAAATATAAAAAAGTACTAAGAGAATAATCTTTCGTTAAACAAGACTCTTTAAACTATATTGTGGATGCTATTATGTTGTTGTGTTAAAGATGGATTCTCAATTTATAAAAGCACAAAATGTCTCATCCAAGAAAAGAATTAGTCAAATATGGTAGAAATCTAAAATCAATTATGGTAAATTATTTTTTCTACCTTCAACAAAAGGTAAAATTCAATATGAAAAAAAAAAATCAGGACAAAATCCTAACAATTCTCCCTTTTTGGCCTGAATTTTCTTGACTAACTCGATCTACCTTCTTCACATAATCTTCACAACTGTTGTTTTCCATGATTAAAAGTAGGTATTGGTTGAAAATTAAAGTCATGTGCGTTATAAGTGAGCACGTGTTAAAAATATTGGAGTCCTACGAGAAAAGTAAGTAGAGTTAAAAGTGGAGCCTTATATTAAAAGAGAGTAGGGTTAAAGTGGGAGTTCATGCATTAAAAGCAAGCGTGAGTTAAAATTTGGAGCATATAATGAAGCAGAGTTTAATATAAAAGCGGAAAGTAAAGGTGATACAAGACAACACGGGGATAATCACAATAAATCTCTAAGACTAAGTAGTACAAAGTTAAAAACTCTAGCTGAATACATAGAAATATCTCAAAACAATTAACAGTATAATTAAAAGGAAAGGACTTGAAGGGACTGCGACGATCGAGCAGCTCTACCTTGAATTCTCGCAATCAAAGAAGCTAACACTGCCTGGGTCCACAACCTCCAACACCTGGTTTTGCACAAAAACATGCAGAAGTATAGTATGAATACACCACATTTGGTACCCAGTAAGTATCAAGACTAACCTCGGTGGAGTAGTGACGAGGTTCAAGTCAAGACACTTATTAATCAAATAACTCGTACAAAATATCAATAGCCACCCATATCACTCTGTTCAGTCAATATATCAATAGCTACCCGTGTCGCTCCGCCCAGACAATATATCAATACTCACATGTATCACTCCGCCCTAACAATAACACAATAGCCACCTCTATCACTCCGCCCTAATAGTATATCAATAGCTGCCCGTATCGCTCCGCCTAGACAATATATCAATAGTCACTCGTATAGCTCCGCCCAGACAATGTATCAATAGTTACCCATATCGCTCCGCCCTAACGATAACACAATAGCTACATCTATCGCTCCGCCCAGACAGTATATCAATACCCTACCCGTATCAGTCCGCCCAAATAATATATCAATAGCCACCCGCATAGCTCCGCACAATCAACAATAGTGAAATGCAACCCTTATGCCTCGCACAACAACAATTAATCCCCACAATATGTCCACATATGCCACAATATTACCAAAATAACAATATCAATATCACAATAAAGCATAGCCCACAACTCAACAACGACGTATTCTAGAATTTCAACAACAACAAAATGAAACGGAAAATAACTCGACAATGAAAGATATTCCATATAATAACAACTTCAACTAAAAGTATATTAATAACCTAAGAGTCTAAATCGATTTTTACATATAAGCCCGGGTACACACTTTTTACCTTGTGTATACGTCTTTCACATAGTACAAATAACGTAATTAGATCAAATTCTACGGGGTAGTTTCTCCCACACAAAGTTAGGAAAGATACTTACCTCAAAGAAGCTAAACCAATACTCTAAGAATCCGGTGTGAAACAACCTTCGGACGGATCGAATCTAGCCGAAATAACTTAATATCATAAATAAAAGACATAGGAAACTATACCGAATAATAAAATTTCGATCTTTAATGCAAAAAAAAAAAAGTCAACCCGGAACTTGCACCTCGGAACCCAACAAAACCCAAAAATTTCGATTACCCATTTCAATACGAGTCCAACCATACCAAAATCATCCAATTCTGACCTCAAATTGGCCTTCAAATCATCCATTTATATTTTAGAAAAGTTTTTACTAAAATTCACAATTTTTCCAATTCAAATCATCAATCAAGCAGTAAATTCGAGGTTGGAATCACAAAATATAAATAAATCCAAGTAAAAATACTTACCCAAATCCAAATTGTAAAAATTCCCTCCAAAATCGCCCAAAACCGAGATCTCTAACTCAAAATATGATGGATAACAAAAGCCCTCAAAATAGAATACTATATAAGCACTGCCCAGGTATACACATCGCGATCGCGGAAATACCTACGTGATCGCGAAGAACAAAATGCACAGCTGCAGAACCCCTCTTCGCGAACACGACACCTCAGTCGCAAACGTGATGACCAATTCCCAGCAAACTATGCGAACGCGATTGTTCACTCGCGAATGCGGAGAACAATTACCTGATGCCCCCTCCAGCTTCCCTTCTACGCGATCATGGTATCTAGTTTGTGATCGTGAAGGACACAGCTCCCAAGCTTCGCGAACGTGTGATCCTCTTCGCAAACGCAATGTATAAAATGCCTGCAACCACATTACTCTACGCGAACACGACTTCTTAGTCGCGTTCGCGATGAAGAAAACCAGATATCAAAACCAGCAATTCAAAACATGAGGAAATGGCCCGTAGCCCATCTTAAATACATTTGAGGCCCCCGGGACCCCATCTAATCTCACCAACCAATACCATAACATAACGCGGACCTTCTCGAGGCCTCAAATCACACCAAACAAAATCAAAACTACGAATCGTACCTCAATTCAAGCCTAATGAACTAATGAACTTTCAACTTTTAAAACTCACGTCGAACTATATCAAATCAACTCGGAATGACCTCAAATTTTGCATGCAAGTCCCAAATGACACAACGGACCTATACCAACTCTCGAAACTACAATCCGAACCCTATATCAATAAAGTCAACTCTCGGTCAAACCTACCAACCTTCCAACTATCCAACTTTCATTAATCCAAGACAAAACAACCTAGGAATCTCCAAATTCACATCCGGATATACACCTAAGTCCAAAATCACCATCCGGGCCTAACAGAACTATCAAAACTCCGATTCGAGATCAAACATTAAAAAAATCAAACTTGGTCAATTCTTCCAACTTAAAGCTTCTAAAATGAGAATCATTCTTCCAAATCAATCCCGAACCGCTCGAAATTCGAAATCGACTATATACGCAAGTCACAATACATCATATGAAACTACTTGCGGCCTCGGACCACAAAACGGAAGTGCAAGTAACCAAAACGACCGGTCAGGTCTTTAGTAAATGTATCTCCACGTGTATATCCACGTGTAGTATTTCAGGCTGATTCTTTTTAGATAGAAATCTTCATGATCGTCAAATTGGCTTGAACTTGATTTGAACACGCCTTGAACCTATCTTTAACCTCGTTGAACCATTAGCTCTGATTATACCACTTATTGGTATCGAAATAACAAGGCGTCATGTAGAATCTAACAAAATAAACATTGGTAATAATTCATCAAATGACAAAATAAAAATATATTATAAGAGAATATTATAACGAGGTTTTGGTCAATTGACTTACATATGTGAAAACTAATATAAAAGAAAAATATTAAAAACTATTGAGAGAAGAATCTCCCTTTAAACAAGACTCTTTAATGACTATATTGTGGATGCTATTATATTGTTGTATGAAGGAGGGATTCTCAAATAATAGAAGTGAAAAACTTCTATTCCAAGAAAAGGACTAGTCAAATATGGTAGAGATCTATTTTTTCCATTTAGAAAAAGTAAAATCAATTATGCTAAACTATTTTTCCTTCCTTCAAGAAAGGATAAAACTCAAATATGCAAAGAAAATTAGGACAAAATCCTAATAAAATTGGCTAAAAAACTACACTAGGTGGGGAACTTACTGGCAGGGTATTGTTTAGCGGTTATAAATAGAAATGCATAGATTTGCTCCTTAAAATGTGAGATTTATTTATCCTTTTTAGTGATTTCCACACGCCGTGTCAAAACTATTGGTTCAATTGAATCTGTTGACTATATGGTACATCCTTCACTACTAGTACTAGTTTAGACTCAACAATAACAACAATCCCAGTATAATCTCATAAGTGGAATGTGGGGAGGATAATGTATACACAGACATTACCCTTACCTTGTGAAGTTAGAGATGTTGTTTCCGATCGACCATTGGCTCAAGCCTCAAGGAAAGCAAAAACCGGCAGTAGTAAAAAGGAAATAAAGTAGTAAAGAAGCCATGAAAAAAGAAGAGTAGCAACAAGATAATAGAAAAACCGAAGCAAAAGAAGCAGTAGTTAGTAATAGAAATATAAGACAAAGAAATACTAGACTACTATTACTACCTCCTAACCTACTACCCTAATTCTCGACATCTATGTGCTCCTATCCATGGCTATATTCTCGATAAGCTAAAGGTGAGTCATATACCATAGAATTTTTTGATCTTGGGTGCACATATATTTTATATAGTTTTAAAGAGATAGCATTACTATAATGATTTAGGAAGTTTTAAAGAGATAGCATTACTATAATGATTTAGGAAGGGGAGTACGAGTGCACGTGAACCCCACTCCCTTCCACCTGCATCCACCCCTATATGGAAGGGACAAGCAAATGTGCAGATGTGAAGGTCACAGACAGAAGAAAAAACTGCTAGTTTCAGCAGACGCTACATCGGATTTCTTAACCAAAAATTTATAGTTTACAGAAAATATGTACATACAAGTACTATAACAAGTTAGCTCCCTATTCTTACAAGCAGATAGAAGTTGAGCAAGGGATTTCTTAAAGTTTACAAAAATATATACATACGAGCACTATAACAAGTATTATCTATAGAGTAACAGCACTTTCCATCTTGGGGTACTCCAGGGATCCTGATTCAACTAGCAACCGACCGTATTCGCGCTGGGCTTCCTTCAGTTCCTTCCTTAGCAAAGTTACCTACATAGGTTGCATAAACAATACATGGTTCTCAAGATCTTTCATAATATACTAGAGCAAAAACTTGAAACTAGATGCTGCGGTTCAACTGGAACATCAAAACACAACAGCTAAAGCAAACTCTATTAGGTATACCTTAGCATTAAGTTCCTCATCCATCTTTTCATATTCAAAGCATCTGAAGGACAGAAAAAGCACATGAAAGGGAACTTTAGAAAAGAGCATCTGAAAAGACTAGTATGTTACAAGTAACAACTCCAGATGTTTACGAGAAGGGAGAATGCAAAATGCTGGTTATCATGAACAACACGTTTACAAGGAAGAAGGCAAAGTGCTGGCAATCATGAGCTAAGTATATTTATCTTTCTGAATTGTACTTTCCCGAAAGTACGGGTGCAATTGGAATTTGGAATTTATCATACTACTCCTTCCATTCTATTTATCTAACATTGTTCCTTTTTGTTCTGTTTCAAAAAGATTGACACCTTTTTATACTTGTTAACTCTTTTATTTTAAAATTCTCATTTTCTCTTAATGACATGCTCTTATAGGGATGAAATAACAAGTAGAAGATCACATGATCCTAAGGTAATTTTAGTATGTTATTTATCTTGTGTCAAAAGTTATTCATTCTACCTTAAACTCTGTATCCAAGCAAATACCGTCATGGTGGGAATAATTAGGATAAAAAAGAAGTCAAGTGACTCATTTTGAACTCACCGTGCGTAGAGCCTTTTGTTCTCTTTAAGGAGGAGGACCATCTCTTGATCTTCCAAGTGACTTGTGGTAGTGGTGGCAGGCTATGTTCAGTTAAACATAAAGAAGAGATTAAAACAAAAGCAGAGAATGACCTCAAATGCATGGACAAAATGGAAAAACATAATGCTAAGTTTCACAGTCAATTATTGAAGTCAAAATAAGTGGAGGAAAGTTCGTAGACACAAACCGGATTTTGAATGGACTCGGGACCAGTTAGATTGACCCTTAATCCCGCCTTTCGTTTCAGAATTTCAGGTTCTATTGAATGATCATGGTCTTTCCTTTTCGCGGTTGCTGTAAATCGCAAAAGATTGTATGAGAGGTACTAATGACAAAAGGTGCTTACGGGTAGTACGGAAATGTATAGCGCTTTCTTTGGTTTTGGGGGGGTGGGGTGGGGTGGGGGTTGGTTGGTGGGGAAGGGGGGAGACTGACAAAACTAGAATGTATAGTGCAAACTCATCGGGTTGTTAAAAGGCCAAGGGCTAGACCTATTCTGATAGCAAATAGAGGTGAAATGAAAGTTGAACAACCTCGAGGGATCAAAGAGAAATTTATGCATTAATACTGTATGCCCAGTGGATAAAATATATGAAAATGCAATCTGCAAACACATGCAAGACGGGAGACAGCAACAAGTTCCCAAACAATACATCTACTATGAATTATGACACATTCTTCTATATCTCCATGTCCCCTTAATTTGATCAAATACTAAATAATGTCTGATGGGATATATTACAATACTACTGTTTTTAAGCCATCATTCAGAAGTTAGACACCATTAACTTCAACTTGCAGATCTTCCTATAGTGGATGTATTTGGTATATCTATTATGTGCCAGGAGCACTAAAAATTAGAGAAGATTAGGGCACAATAAACAATATTTTCAAACTGTATCACGTGTTAGCTGTGCTTTTGTTTGATACGATGTTTGCAAGTTTAAGAGATTCAACTCCTGTGGCAAGTTACTGACAAGAAGACATATCCAGGTACAAACTATCATATCACATTCTTTGATGATTCCACCCACTTCTATTCGTTTCACAAATTGCTACAAAATCCTCCTTGAAATGAGAAATCATCCAAACCCCACCGAAATAAGCACATATTGACAACAGACTCTATTTGTTTTTGGTCCGTCAACATCTTGTGTGTTATTTGGGAAGAAAGGTGTCGTGTTTCCCAGTACAGAAAACTTTGGCACCAGTAACAGCAGAGGACATTTTGCTCAACGGAATGGGGTGATACGTACCATGTTTCTGTCTAGATTCTGATGAAACCTGAGAAGGTTTATGAAGCCTTTTAGTTGCATGATAACCAATTAGTCCACAGTGATAATCCCTGTCAAAATCAAATCATAAATACATAAAATCAATCAAGCAACAAATAAACATTCAATTAACAAGAATCACACAAAGAACAAGGAAAAAGGGCATCCAGAATGATAAACAATAGTAATCAATTTGAGAAGCTAAATAGACAGTTATCATTTCCTTGCTTAAGAGAGAAATCCATGCATAGAATGTAAAATGGCCGTCCAAGACAGTTGGGATTCAGCTCATTTTCTAAACAGCAGTTTATTGGTGTATAATCCATGTGGAGAAGTTAGATAAACTGGCTGCCCAGGAATAGGAGCGATACAACTCAGTGCTAAACAGCAGTTTGTAGGCGTAGAGTTCTTTAAGTAATAGCCTACCAGTACTCCCATGTCATCTCCTTTAATCGGTTCTCGAGCTTTTGAAAGAGGGGTGTTTTCTCGAAGTCCTGTTTATTATGAGTTGGTTGAATAAAGTTTGCTTCTAGAACACCTAAAAAGGCAGGTAAATTAGTTAGAGCCTTTTCCAGCTAGTAGTGGACCAAAAGAATAAAGCACCACAAGTAGAGAAGAAATGTCCAAAGAAATGCTTCATAGGCTCCTTACCTACAATCCCTCTGCTTCTTGTGGTAGAAGAGCCTGCCACATTCCAAAATGGCTGCAAAGAAATGAATGGAAATTTTTTAAGACAAGACGTAGGCTCTAGATATCATTTACAGTAAAATCTGTTATTGCAGAAGATAACTAAGCAAAAGGATATAAACACAGTGCAAAAAAGTGTATACTTGTCCGAAGACCAGGTTTAATGCAGAATATATATTTAGCGTCAGTTCATAAAGATAAGAGAGGAGAAAAGAGATGGAAGGAAAAATTGAGAAGGCTTACAAAAGGTATGTTTAAGGGAAGCTAAGGTATATGGAGGAATACATAACTAAAAGCGTAATGGAACTAATACTGAAACATTGTTTCAGACCCACAGCAAACAGTTTCCCTTTAGAAATCCTTTTCCCTCTATCCTCCATATCAATTAGGTTCAAATTACGAAACTATCTCATCTCATCCATTTTCCTTCTCTTCCTTTTTTTCTTTTTCTTTTTCATCAAATTATTTGAGTCCTGATAGACTCTGAAGGTATGGATATCTGGTTTATAACTATGCAAAACAATTTTGTAGTAACACAGGTGGAATATTTACCATTTTATCGTTTTATGCATATCAATGTCGGTCACTATCAGGTCCTAGAGTCAACCTCAAAAGCTGTGTCTTTTAAAAGCGCAAAGTGGCTTCTGGAGAAGTGGGGAAATTTCTGAAGGTGCTAGATGAGTCAAAGTACCATTTACAAAATCAAAACATTGGATAGAGCAACACACCAGTATCAAACGATTCCTGTGGTAGACATTGAAACCATGAATATTCACCAGTGGAGCTTCCTTTAGGAAGCCAATGGAAGTAATGATGGAACCCTGGAAAGAATAAAGAAATATAACAGTTAGGAATCTTAAAGAGGGAGAAGGGGGAAGCTGCTGAGTGTTATTAGAAAAATCTGAAGCTTTATAGCAAAAAATTGCACTATGCAGCTCTCTAAAAATACCATTTCTAATACCCTAACTACATCCTCCATTTAGTAAGTTTGACTCAACTTACCTTTTTTATCCTTTATATGAAGGGAAAAGTTATATTAATGTATTAACACAAAGTACCCCCTTTACACAGATTTATACATTTTTTCCAGAAATTATAGTATGTGTGAGTGTGTCCATATATTATGCTTGTTAATCGGTCTCTTTTTAATCATAAGCAGATCAAAGGAAGAAATGGGCTTGCACTAATATACTGTTCTGACAAATAAAATAGAAGAGAAGAGCAGGCTCTGATCAATGTTATCAATCTTTACAGTACGTCTGAGAAAGAGAGAAACTAGTGCAAACCTCTTTGCATCCACCATTTTGAGGTTTGTACACGATAAATTCTGGATACTTGAGATCTCTAGCAATGTTATGATACTCTACAATCCGTCCGCGCAACCATATGCAAAAGTTTTCAGGGATTTGCAAGTACAGGACAGATAGATATGCCTGTTTAGAAGAAGAATACAACATAGTTAGAAATCAGGGATCTCCTTGAATAAAGAAACTTCAAGTGCATCTTGTTCATTAAAGAACTTACTCGGAGTGAATACTGAAGAGTGTTGGCAAGATGCAGGTCACTTACTGACGTGCTGGAGCAACTTTTACCACTTTCTGCATCACAAGAGATACGAATATCCTGCAATTATTGTAGTGGTAGTCATATTATGGTAAATAACAGTGCAAGAGATTCCAAATGGGAAAATTAAATCAGATAAAGAAATCAAACCTCAGGATCTGACTGAAAGTCAAGCTCCATTTTGCCTTCATTATTTAGCCACAAATTGTAGATTATGATCCTACTCCCATGATCACCAATGTCATCCAACTGTTGTGGGAAAAGAATAGTTGGTTATAGAAAAGGTATATCAACAGTTGGAACACAGGAAGAAGAATCAAATAGACATAATGCATCTGGCAATTAAGGATGACTTTTGCCACAAAATTTAAAGGATCTCTCAGTTATGCATCAGAGATTCTCTGCTCACATGCCCTTGCAGTCCCAGACACCCTTCCCCATTTTAACTTGAGCTCTTTTCCTCACATGTCAAACTCCAACCTTATATATTCTCCATTAGTATTCAGACAGAAAATTTCCTTTTTCTAGAATGATAACAGTATCAAGTAACCTCGTCAGGACATAATACAGACAATGTTTTATCTAATCACGATAGGTCCAGCTGTCCAGGAAACTTTAACATGGTAACAAAATCAAACACTCCAACACCTCAAGAGAAAAAAAAAAGAAAAAAGAAAAAAGAAAAAAAGGCAAAACGGCTTATTTAATCTAATACATCTGGTCAATGGATCAGGTAAGTAGTTAAAAAGTTCATTCTGATGAGGTGCTTAGAGATGAAGAATAGTCCACTGATAGAATAGTTAAGTAACTAGCCCTAGGTAACTTTCAGATGTGAAGAGCTTAAAAAGACGAAGATTCTGAGTATCCAACCACCAGGGCATCCTGAATTTTGAAGCAGCAAATGTAGAAGATTCCACAACACTTTTCATCAATGACAAGAAAGCATGTGTTTAGATGGCAGAAACTTCAACACTACAAAAAGCAAAAGCAGTTTCATTTGGGTTTACCTCCCACTCTTTTGACTTTTAATTCTTTCATATGCCATGAGAAACAGCATCATCTTCTCAAGATCTTTTATTATACTCCCTCCGTTTCAATTTATGTGAACCTATCTCCTTTTTAGTCCATGTCAAAAAGAATGACTACTTTCCATATTTGGAAACAATTTACCTTTATACAATGATTTATAGCCACACAATATATATGTGCCTCATTTTTTTTTTGATAAGGATAAGGATGCCTCATTTTACACCACAAGTTCAAAAGTCTTCTCTTTTTTCTTAAACTCTGTGCCCAGTCAAATGGGTTCACATAAATTGAACAGAGGGAGTACTAATTAAGGGATATCTAATTTATGCATTAGATGTTCCCCTACTCGCATGGCCTCGCATTCCACCCCACCAACCCCTCACGCTTGAGCTCTCTCTTACATGTCAAACTCCACGCTGCCAAATTTCCCTTTAGCATTCAAAAAAAAAAAAGTTGGCCCTTTCTAGGATGATAACATTGGCTATTAACCTTGTCAGGATATATTATGCGTAATGTTTTATTTAATTAAGAAGAGACAAATTGATGCAGTTTTAAACTCACTTGCTTAAGAAGGGCTTCCTCCGTTGAAAATGGAGACCACTGCAACATCAACGAGAGGTTATTCACAAAATGCTGTTCAGGGCAGATTGAATTCCATTTGCCAGTTGTTGAAATGAACTCATATTCAACCTGTATCATATGAACAAAGAAGTTTAAATATTAAAAGAATTAAGGACAAGAGAGGGAGGAAGTGTTAGATGGTTAGAATCATTTGCCTCTTGAACTATGATAAATAACAATTTCTCTCCCTATACTATATTGGCTGGCAATTGACCAGCCACTAAAACATTCTTCAACTTCCAACATTCTAAAATCATTTTCCACCTCAATTTTCACCAAGGCTCAAATTACCCATAACAAATTCTGATTTCATCCCATTTGATTCTAATATTAGTCAATGTAGTTGTTCAGACTCTTATTTTAAATGCATAAACAAAGACATAAATAAAACTGAAAGCAAAGGAGATATGTCTGAGACTCAATGCAAAAGAATATGAAGGGGAATTAGTATTAACATGAAATAACAAACTGATAAACAAATGGAAAGTATAAAAACATTTATAACTTCTGGCTGGAAATTTATAGTTAGACCAATAAAAGCTTACAAATAACCAGGTCATATACACTTTCAACAAGTTTTAAGTTTACTGTTAAAGTTTTTACATCAGTATATAATAGGGAACATCAAATCAAAATATCAATAAAATAAAGATAAAAATTTAGATAAAGTTAAAAAGAAAAAACTATTGGCCCCTTCTGTTTATCACACTCTACTGTCATACCAAACTTCATATTGACCCCCATCAACACCAATTCCATCTCGCTCTTTAACATTTCATCACTTATTTCTAGCAATTAATAAAAGAAAGCTGCAAAACCCAAAAGCCCAAACAGTATTATTGGATTTTAGTTGCATGTAAACAAATTGTTTTATCTTGATGATGCAAATTGCATGTAAATAAATTAATACATGAAATAGAATTAAAATAGGAAGTAAATGAATTACCTGTTTAAACCTAGTTATTTCAGTTAATCTTCGCTTTTTGCAAAATTTTCTAAACATAGTCATATTTGTACTACATAAAATTCGTCACCTAGTGTAGTTTTACAAAATTATAAGTACAAGTTCTCATTTATAAATACAATAATCTCTTTTTCATTATTTGTGACAACTATGATTTGATATTTAACAAGTTTTGGGAACTAAAATAAAGGTAAAGTAATTATAAGCGGTAAATTAGCCTTTTCTAACTCTATTTATAAGTTCCTTCTAAACTTTTTTATTTGCTGGCCAGGAAATAATATCTGTTTACTTTAAAATGATTTTCACCCAGCTCAATCAGGTGGGTTGCTCTGATGGTAAGCGCCCTCCACTTCCAACCAAGAGGTTGTGAGTTCGAGTCACCCCAAGAGCAAGGTGGGAGTTCTTGGAGAGAAGGATGCCGAGGGTCTATTGCTTTAAAATGATTTTCACCCAGCTCAATCAGGTGGGTTGCTCTGATGGTAAGCGCCCTCCACTTCCAACCAAGAGGTTGTGAGTTCGAGTCACCCCAAGAGCAAGGTGGGAGTTCTTGGAGAGAAGGATGCCGAGGGTCTATTGGAAACAACCTCTCTACCCCAGGGTAGGGGTAAGGTCTGCGTACACACTACCCTCCCCAGACCCCAGTAGTGGGATTATACTGGGTTGTTGTTGTTGTACCCAGCTCAATCAGTACTAACTGATAGCTTCATGCACATAAGCTGTAAATTCACATATCAAACTGGAATGACATTGAACAGGTGGATTACAAGAGCACACACAACTCTGTGTATGCTGGAAATAAGCATCGGATAATGCTTAAAGTTTTGAATCAGGTGCTTGTGCTTACTGACACAGATCGCACTTGGCAAGGGTAGTCTATAAGAAGTAACTTCCCAATCCATTTTAAAGGATACGGACAAGATAAAACTTGCATCAACATTCTAAAGGTAAGTTTTATATGTTCAACCAAACCACTGATACACAATTACTAATCTCACGTTTTCAAAGGCATATTGAACACTCCAAAAAGAAGGATTTTCTTTTTAAAAAGGACCGAACGGGATTGTCAGAATAAATAATTGAATGCACAATTACCACTCAGCACATACAGAAAACCAATCCTGAATATTTTTTTTATCATTCAGAAACCAAGCCTGATTAGTTGCTTGTAGATCAAATAACCAATTAGTGTTTTAAAGACGCGGGCGCGAGGCGAGGCGGGACATAAGCCTCATGGGGCTGAGTGTAAGCCCCATGAATCTTTATTTGTAATATTTTACAAATTGATATAACGGAAATTATAATTAAAAGAAGGTAAATATTACATAGAAATTACAGAAATTTCAATAAAATATAAAACAAGTGGAAATGTGTATAGAATTGCTTCATCTTAAAACCCTAAATAGAATCAACAATTGACTAAAAACTAATCAGGATTGCTTCATCTGAAAAGACTAATCAGACTTCGGAAATATGTAGAGTAGAAATGTATATACTAACTTGAAAGAGCATAAGAACTTCAAAAGAAAGACAAGCAAAGAAGGAATCTACAATCAAAAGCGTCAAACCAGAGCAAGTGATGGAGGATGATGCATGTTTGCTTTGTCATTGCAAATTGATCATTTTCTCCTTTACCCGGTAGATGACGAAGAGAAAGAATAAAAATTAGGGCTAAGAAATTTCTTGACTTTAAACTTTTTTAACTTTTTAGAATTTAATAACAAGCTGACTTTGTGCTTTTTGATATTATATTAAGGACTTGTTTAGCAATTTTAATTCTAATCTGAGAGGCATCGTAGGCTTACGCCCCAAAACAAAAACTTACCCAACGCGTAAGCATATGCCCAGAACAATGGGGCTTATGCCTCGCGATACTTTTGCCCCCAGGATCGCCCTGCTGTGTTTTTACTATGCCCCGACACAGGATTCGCCCCGGGACCCACCCCAAAAATGCCTTTTAAAACACTGTAACCAATACAACTGCTTGTATATTGCGGTAAATGCTTAGAGAGGCAAATGAAAAGGCTCACCATAGGAACCACTATTCTGTCAAGGCCTGCTCGTGTCAAAAATGTATAGGAGAGAAGACCGATGCTTTGTGTCCATTGCCTGCTCAGAATAGAAGCGTAGAGAGATCAAAGGATTAATGACCAACTACAGTGAGCAAGTTGCCGGATCCAAAAGAAAAATGCTTCTTTCATTCACCATAAGAATAATTATTTGTAGTATCTTCTTTAAACTGACCATTCAGGAAATAGAAAAGAAAACAAGACGTTGGAGTTGCAGAGGTGAAACAGCCTAGAGTAGAGTAGGGTAGTATCCCCTAGCCCTTCGAGGGAAAAGAAGAAAGAGAGATCCTTTCTGCTTTTCACATGCTACTGGTCCCAAGAAGAGATCCATCCCAAAGTGAACATTCATCCTGTTTAATAAGGACATTTCTTTCCGATGTTGAATTATCCTAAACTCTTCCCCTCTTCTACTCCATAAATTGCAGACAAAAAAGAAGGTAATTGTCTTTTTTACAACTAGCAGGTCGCCCATATAATCTTCCCATTTAACATTAATTAAACAAGATACATTTTTTAATTCTTACCTTGATGGATCCTAAGTAGAACAAGAACATCATAAAGTAACCAAGTCAAAAAGAACATTTAACTTGGAATACTAGAACAGTTACCTAAAATAGTTCTAACAAAGGGAAATATTGTGTCAGGGTAGGAAGGAAGAATAGAAGAAACAGTAATCGGGCACTATTACATATGACAAATTCTAATTGATGGAGGAAGAACTTTAAGGCAGAATGAGGCCTTATTACATATACCCCTCAAAAGACAGTGTCATGTAAACCTAAAGCGAGAAACAATACCTTTAATTCCTAAAACTTATGACCAGGTCCAGTTTGGTCCTTCAAGTTAATTTGGTAAAAGAGTTGGTCCTGAAATCCTTAAATTAAATGTATTTAAAAGTGAAAAAGCGCAAAAAAGTCACAAGGCTCATCGGGCTTGAGCGAAAAGCAAGAACTGAAGCACATGCTTTGTCAAAGTGAAACGCATAATTTACAAAATAAAAAAATATCAAGCATAGTTGCTTTTAGTACTTAAATAATCAAATTGCAATAAAGATTGATAATTTAAGCATCCAATATACAACTCGGATATTAAGCCAACCCCTTAAACTTGAGATTTAAAGAATGGATCGCTTCTCGTTGAGATCACGTTGCACATCCTTATTTGAAGTGCACACTTCTCTGAGGCGCACGGGTTCACCCATGAAGTGATAACCCCTCACTTCGCATTGCTTCATCACCTTAAGCAACGAAAAGATGGCTTTTAATAACACTGCTTAAATCAGCAACAGATCCAACCAAACAAACAAATAGTTGAAAGCTAAATAGTACCCCCTAAGTTCAATTGCTTTAAGCAACGAAAAGTTGACTATTAATAACACTGCTTAAATCAGCAACAGATCCAACCAAACAAACAAGTAGTTGAAAGCTAAATAGTACCCCCTAAGTTCAACTGCTTCAAGGTATATAGGTCGGAAGCTTTATGTTTGGGATAAGTTTAAAATAGTCCATTATTGTACTCCTGATTTCACTAAAAATGAGCACTTTTGGTCGCTGCCAAATAATTAAAAAATTCTGGAAGTTAGATTTAAAGAGAATAGTGGAAAGAAACAATTATTCAGCCGGGAACATCAAGAAAATCCCGTCAAATCCCAGAAACTGCATCACCAAAAAATGCACAAGACACCAGAAATAGATTTTAAAAAATAGCAGCAATTGCACCTCCAATTTTGAGTTTCTGTTAAATTTTTTTTTTGGCAAATCCGTTAAATCTACAATTAGAGTTTGTTAAACATTTGACAGAGACCAAAAATGCTTACTTTTGGTTAACTTAAAGGACCAAAACCGCTCCGGGTGTATTTAAGGGGCTATTTTAGACCTACCGAAAAACATAAAGGACCATTTTTGTCATCTTATCCTTCTTCCTTCACTTCAACAAGTCAAAAATCAACTTTATAGTGTCGAAATATAAAACTATAAACCCCTATTATACAAAGTTGTAATCCTGTAGAGATACATCAGCATCTCTCTCCAAGTAAGTTCACATCCTGACAAAGAGAAAGACCCCATTTTGACTGCTACATAGTGTAAAATTCTCCCAGGATGAAAGAAGGAAAAAAGTAAACAGCACGTGCAATTATAATCCACTGGTATCAAACCTGTTCTTCATACAGCGGCTGAATACAACAACGTCAGCCCCGAGCCTCATCGAACTTGTCTTGAAACCATTTCCGTCTGAAAGGAGATACATTACTTACATAAAAAAACGAGAGAACGGAAAGGAAAAACAATTATTTAATCTCCATACACTGTCCAATGGCTGATTCAGACTTCTTATCTGAAAATCCAAAACTCAGACAGCAACGCATGGCTTCGGGGTCCATTCCACCACCATTATCTAGTAGAATAATAGAAACTGTCAGTCTCATATTAATAGTTGTACAACCATAAGAACAGCAACCTTCACTATCAGAAGAACAAAAAAACCCAGAAAGAAATGGATACCTTGAATTAATAAAGCTGAACTTCCATCCTTCGGGTTTAATAATTTATCTACAATGACGAAGGTGGCCCCAGTTTGTATCTGCCAAACAAATGAAACATGGAATGCAAAAATAGAAAAGTAAGCATACTCAACTGCATGAGATGGATGAGTCACAGCTTTATCACATACATGACTGATTATATGCCCTGAGATTGTCATCTATATGTGAAAAGATAAAAAAGAGAAAACTCTTACTGAATTGAGAGGTGAACAACATATTATAGAGTTTTCGTGTAGGAGTTTAGGTTATATCAAATAAGGAAGTTTCCTACTAATTGCTTTGGTTAGGAAAATAGATCTTGGTCTAACTCAACCTCAAAAACAAGCTCATTCGATAAGGATTGCACAAGACTAGTGTCTCTTAAAGCAAAAAGCGCAAAAAACCATAGGGCTTGAAACGAAAAGTGAGGCGCATAATTTACGGAAAATTGGAAATACCCAACATAGAGTTTACCACTATAATACTCAAATTGTAATTAAAGTCACTAATTCAGCATTAAATATATAATAACAGTATTCCTTATCAAAGTAATAATAATACCGATATTGGTACAACTCTTCACTGTTGAGATTCAAAGTACCGATTGCTTTGTGCGTCATTATTTGAAGTGCACACTTCTCTGAAGCAATAACCCCTCGCTTCATATTGATTTATCGCTTTAAACGACAAAGAGATGGCTTCAAATCAATCCACATTTTTGAAAGCTTACATTTCTACTCATGTCAATTGTTAGAATGTCCCACATGGTTAAGCGAATGGATTGTTGTTGCTTTATACAATTTTGCGTAGTTTCTCAATATGAGCTAGCTTTTGGAGTTGAGTTAGACTCTAGATTCATCTTCTTTTACACAGTATCAGAGCTAGACTCATCTCTATTCTTAGTTCACCCAATGTTGGGCCCCCATATTATATTGTCCATGCTCCAAAAGTCTAGACATGGGCGTGCGGTTAGACTGTTAGAATGCCCCACATTGGCCGAGAGAATAGGCTATTATCTCCTTATATCGTCTTGGATAATCTTCACATCATAAGCTAACTTTTGGGGTTCAATTAGGCCCAATGTCCATTTTCTTTAGATCAACAAACTTTTAACACAGGACAAATGGAGTGACAATATAGTTAAAATATAGATGTTTCACTCCATCACTTACTTCAGAGGTTTTCCAATAAAAAAATAGGTCAAAGACATCATAATTAGGAATTCTAAACAAAAATAGGGTTAAGTAGTTAAGAGCATGAAGAGAACAACAAGTGTAGCCTCCATATACCAAATATGTTAGCAATTTTCCCCAGCGCAGCAGAAAATAGGAAGCAACTTCTATCATTTCCTGCCCAAAAACGAAATAAAACATAGAAAAACTTAGAAACTTGAACAGCAATTTACCTCATCAACAGCGTTGTCAACCAGTTCAGCTATGGCTACAAAACAGAACACAAGGAAAGCAAGTGAAGTCAGCAATTATTCGACCCTTGTAAGCTGAGGCACTGACAAGAACACGTACCCCCAAATGCCCATTTATGTGAAGTGGCATTCGAGTGAAGGAACTTGGGGTGTATACGCAGGAAACTGGTCCCATCTGCCAAAAGAGACCACAAGTCAGATAACAGTAGATGGAGATATAAGTGTATACGTGACCAGGAATCTGCTGGTGAGTTGACATGAAGCCTCACATACATGTTTTAACTGGAAGGAAAAAGGAAGATAATAGGTGAAGGTATCACTTCAAATAGTTTAAAGCATGGGCAATCACTGTCTAACTCATCATGAACAGAATCCTTAAAGTCACCAAAGCATATGTATTTGGACAAAGACAGAGATCGAGTATTTGAAAGAATTATACTTTTAGGGGAAGACTTGGAAAAAAGCCCGTCATTGTAGTTCCCAGCTTTCCAAAACTGGCGGCAAAGAGGTGCTGGACATACTGGCGACATAGAGTACAGGCTTCAGGCATCAATTGGAGAGTGCTCTTTATCCAATATAGTGGGTCCACTATGTCCAGTACTGTCAGAGGCTTGCCTTCACATCCACCCCTACAGGATCATTACTGAACAGGTCAATAATGTTTAACGAACTCACCTTAAGGGTTGAAGAGGAATTAAATATCTGAGAATAAGCATATACCCCAAATAAAAGTCAGGTATACGGATTTTAAAGCAAGAAGGCCTAACCTAGTATAAGATAAAGACCAGGGTATAGTAAACAAAACTATCAGAAACAGTCAGAGACAAAGACAGACAGAAGGAGTATGGGGATTCAAATTCAAAAGAGCATGTTAGACAAAATTCTTTGCACATGCATATACTATTCTTGTTCAGTAATTCCTGTAAGTTAAAACCTAAGTATACTAGACCAAGGGACTAGTCTGTGTATTTCCGGCTCCATGCCTCTAACTCACCTGAATGCAGAAATTTAAGTCATGCATACAAAACCCAAACTTGTTTACTTTTTAGTAGAGTACAGAGAGACAAGATGGAAGCTACAATTTGTACATCAAGAATTTCATACAGCTTTATGTTTGTCATTCATGAACTGAAGACTATTATGTCAACTTATAATGAGCATTATAAAGGAATTAAAGCACGAAAAAACAACAATAACCAGTTATGCCAGCCAATGGAGGAGCCGCGGAGCCAAAATTCCTGACAAGGAGATTAAAAAAAAAAGCAAAAATATTATACCTAGAAATCTCCTTTTATGGTAAGGCATTCAACCGTTTATATATATACAAAAAAAAGTGTTTCTACCCTACTTGCACACTGTAATTTACGGATAAAGGGGATTCAATTGAACCCACTCCTTACCTTTAGCTGTGCCACTGCTGCCAGCCATCAATTCAACAAGCATTAACACTAACTTTATTTACTTTCACAAAGTCCATCCAACATTAGTTAAGCCAACTAGCGAGATAAGCAAAAACTAGCTGCAAGGAAGTAAATCTCTAGTCATTCAAAAATCCAAACGGCAAATTATGGCCGACGATATATCTGATGTAAATCACAAAGAAAACTTTATCATTATCTTCTATTTTTTATGTTATTTGCCTTTACCTTACTGAAGAATAATCTATTACTCCTATTAGAGATAATCATACCCCCTCCTTTTTATTTTATATAGCATTGTTTGACTAAGCATAAAGTTTAAGAAAGAAATATTTTTGGCACATATCAAAAGTACCCTTATAACTTGTGGTCTTAAATATGTTATGCCATTTCTATTGCTATAAGAGCATGTCGTTAGGAGTAAGATGAAAAGTTTGAAGTTAAAGAATTTTCAAATATACAAAGATGTCACTCCTTTAAAACAAACTAAAAAGGAAAGACCTTCATATACTTTGTTTGCAACATACTTAAATAACACCTTAGGCGACCAATGCTTAAATTTACCTCTACCTTCTTTTTTTGCTCCCATTTTGGTAAACAACACCCTACAAAATCCAAATCCTATTCTTAGGGCTACAAGTTTTTGCACTTTCCTCCCTTCCTACCTTAGTGACTCGAACTATCAACCTCTTGGTTGGATACAAAGCGCTCAAAGCAACCTCTCTTGGCCGGAAGTAGAGCACACTAAGGAAACCTCCCTTATTCTTCTCTCATTCTTTTTCTCTTTCTCCTATCTTTCTTCTCCCAATATCATAACCCCATACAAATACATACATGCATATAAAATTACAAATACATACCTAAATGTTAGCAACTATAGACCTTCGAAGGCACTACACTTCTTCTCCATCACCTCCCACTCATGAGGCTTTTTTGCTAAGCTAACAAAGCAACCTATTCTTTTTTCATATAATGGTTGTGTCCAAATCAACTTATGCACTCCTGGACTATTCCATAAGATACCTACTGCTATTCCATAAGATACCTACTATCTTCCAACAATATAGGTACCGACAGGGGCGGATGCAGCCTTCGGACAACGGGGCGGATGCAGCCTTCGGACAACGGATTCATCTGAACCCAGTACTTTCTATATGCAGTATAAATGTATGGATAAAAATATACTAAAATTACAATAAATAATAGATATGAACACATAACTTTAAAAATATAATGGGCTCAACGCCAAAAATAATAAATGTTGAATCCACAGAGCTAAAATATTGGATCCGCCTTTGAGTACCGAGTAACTTCTATCTATCAAGCACCTCACATGGCAACCTACTTCTCAACTAAATGTGAACTTAAACGAAGTTTAACAGTGCAAAAAACTTTAATAGAACCAACCATGAAAAAACATTTACCTTTTGGATAGTTTTCAAAGTCCAGTTCACCCCAAAAGAAAAGATTGAGCTAAAATTTATCCCTAATCTAACAAGAATGAGTGAAAAGGAAAATTTAAAGATAGGTGAAACTTCAGAGCAAATGGGCTTTATAAGACAGGTGAGCTTAACTCCAAGTATTAAAGTACAGTTATACCCTCACCTCAATTGACACTTCTACTCCAACATAGTAATTAACATCAGCACCAAACTTGACTTTTCAAGTAGCATTCATCATAAAAGGCACAATCGTGAACGGAACAGGTCCGTAGTGGCGAGTGCGGCGCGTGGCTTTCGGACTTTGCTTCATTTCCCCAAATCCGCAATTCCCACAATTCAAAACATTCAATTTCTCATAGCATATACTTGATTTCTAGGAGACTGGAGAAGTACCTAACGAGGAAGGTAAGTGAAGGTAGGAAATCAAATTACATTGTTTTAAATCCTTTCATATTATTATCTCCTACTCCCTGTGTGTTTTACTTTGTTTGGCACATCTATTAAGTATTTGAAAAGCTTTTTTGACCCTTTTTTTAAATATTTTTTTGATATGCTAAATTATTAACTATTTTAACTTATAATATTTTTTATATAGTTTTAAATATACAAATTTTATTATTATAATTTAAAGAATCTACGGCGAGACCTCTGTATAATTATGCTGTATACAGCAGTTCACTATAATGGTAAAAAAAAAAATTGAAACTAATTTTTCATGTTATATTATAATATGTATTTTCTATAATAGAACATCACTATAGCAGCAAAAAAAAATATCGGAACAAACAAGACCAAATTTTACAGTATATCCAAATTTACACCTAAAATTAAATAATTAACTCTTCTACTTGGAAGTATGCCTACACAATGCAGGTCTATATTGAGTGGGTCTCAACAATTCATGTAAGGATGGGTGTTCGTCGGCCGGTACGGTACGGTACGATATTTAGATATTTCGGTTTGATATTTTCGGTATTCGATTTTTTAAAATGCTATACCAATACCGTACCTAATTAAATTCAGTATGATTCAGTTTTTCTCCCTTCGATTTCGGTTTATTCGGTTCGGTAGTTTCAGTTTATTCGGTTTGAATACTAACTAGCACATAGAGTCATAGACGGTAATATTCTTAATTAAAGTACTCAAAAGTACAAAACTAAAAATATTTGTTGACAAAAATTTTGTCCAAAACTAGCAAATATCAACCTAGAGAGAGAAAACGGTAGATAAATGAATAAATTTGATCATTAGAAATGTTTTCTTACTTGCTTAGAGTTAATTGATGAACTTAGAGAATAAAGAAATTGCAAAATTTTAAATTTTTTATATTTATGTTATAATCAATAATATGTGTACTGTGCAATATAATATATATTTTGATACGGTATCGCTATTTCAGTATTTTATTTTAAAATACCAAATACCATACCTAATACCAATTGTTTTTTAAAAATTAAACGAAATACCATACCGAATACCAAAATATCGAATACCAAATATCAAAATTTGCGATTTCGGTACAGTAATTCGGTATAAATTAAAACAAACGGAGTATTCCTTTTTGAATAGAGCGAGTAACGGATTTCACTTACTAATTTTTAATTTGAACTTCCAAATACTCTTTAAATTGGTGAATTCATAGACTAGTTATACATGAATTATAATATGAACATTGTTTATTGTTATGCATGAGTGAAAATGCAGTATTGTTATGCATACATTTTAATATTAGAATTACTTTATAGACTAGTTTGATTTTAAAAAAAACTTTAAATGTGAAATGTTAAAATTCTTATTAGAAAAGAATTCATGTCAAATAAATATATGAATATCATAAAGGATACGTACGAAAAAGTTGTCATAAGTGTGAGAATCATAGTAGAAGACACGGATGAGTTCCTCCTTACATGGGTTTGTACCAGGCTTTGTGTTAAGCATGCACATATTTACCTTTGTTGTAGATGAGCTAACCACAATATTGCCAAGACCCAAATTTTCAACTAAGAGGGTCGTGATGGTGCCTAATACTGCTTGCTAGATAAGCCAAACTTAACGGAAATAAAGGATCAAAACTAGGCATAAAACATCATGATATCATAATAAAGGATAAAGCTTAGTAATGAATAACAACACTAGAATCAACAACCGTCTAAAACCTCCTAGAACTGGTGTCACTGAGTATATGAGCTTTTACAAATTATTAAATATAACGTTTGAAATTATAAATACACTATTTGGCACGAATAAACAATAGAAGGTCTAAAAGATGGGTGACAACAAGATATGCGGACGAGAGTCCAGCACTACCTCGAGTTTCCTTAATCAAGCAAGCTAGTCCGTCCTCTGAGTACCACTAAGTCCGGTGCCAAAATCTACACAAGAAATGCAGAAGTGTACTATGAGTACAACCGACCCAATATACTTCGTAAGTATCAAGTCTAACCCCGACGAGATAGTGACGAGACTAAGACAAGACACACATATAAACTTACGCAGTGATATAACGAGGAAAAATGATGAGAGATATAGCAAGAAGGGCAATAAAGGAAAATAGCTAGTACGAAAGCAAAATAAATAACGAGAAAGATAACGAGCGTAATAGCTAGACGTAATAATACTAGGGATAATGAAAGAAGCAACTAAGGAATGTAATGACTATAATTTTAAAATAACACCAAACAAGCATTTCACAACAACTCAAGTCAAAGAATTAGGCAAAGCAACCATGAAACAACATAGCCAAGTTCTCAATTCGTATAGTAAAAGCAAGGAATAAGAGATAGCAATCAGATGACACGGAGTCACCCTTCGTGTTTTTACTCCCAACCTCACAAGCACGGAAACACCCTTTGTGCATAATCACTCTTCTCACAAGAACGGAAACACCCTTCATGCAATAGTAATAATATAAAGAAGCACGGAAGCACCCTTCGTTCATAACCACTCTTTTTCACAAGCACAGCAACACCCTTCATCAATTTAGCACGGAAACACCCTTCATCAATTTACTCTTCCTCACCAAGTATAGACATATAAAGTAGTACCAAGCAAGATGGGACGCACAAATAATATCATGAAGAGTGATTGAACATAACTCGCCATATGAAAATTAGTCACCACTTTTGCACCAATAGCAAAATCAACATTTCAATAGTCTTACTGTGCAATATCACAATTGGCTCAACACCGCTATTAACAGAATAAGAACAATCAAAGATTCAATTTAATTAAACATGAAAGACATAATACATAAAGCAACTAGATGTAAAAAAACTAGTTCTACATGCATGCTTAACAAATAACAAACGCATATACATTCGTCACCTTGCATATAAGCCACTCCAAACACATATAATATGTAGCAATAAGACACATTTACATTATAATTTTCTCAAATCAAGGTTAACCAAGATACCTACCTCTTTCCGACACAAATCGACTCTCCAATACTGCTTTTCCTTTTTGCACAAGTCTCCAAACCACTCGAATCAGTCAATTAACGCTTAAATAAGTCAAAAAAGTCCAAGCTTTAAAAACTATCCTAGTATCAAAAAGGTTCAATCTTGTATATATTTGAAAATATTAACAAAAAGTCAACCCGAGCTTACATGGTTGAAATCTGAAATTAAGACCAATTCTCGTTCCCCCATTCTTCCCCAAGTCCAAATATGTGATTCAAATCAAGATTGGTCCTCAAATCGGGGTCCAAATTCTCAAAATTAGCCCTCGTAAGGTTTTCCCCAAAATTTCAATTTCTACACTAGAAAACACTAGATTTAGGAATGAAAATCTATGAAAATTCTTGAAAATAAACCAAAACTAAGTAAAATTTTCTAACCTTATAAGTTGGGATGAAAATCCTCTAAAATTCTCCTCAAATCATGACATAGGTCTCAAAAATGATGAAAAGTGACTAAATCCTGATTTTCAGCCCTTTATATACATGGGCGTCATGTGTTCTTCGCATTCACGATGGCCAATGATCGACTGATCATCGCGTTTGGAAAGGTCTTCTCGCGTTCGCGAAGGCTCTCGCCCCCAAGCCTCCGTGTTCGCGACCCTGTTGTCGCATTCGCGATGAAGAAAGATCCACCAGCCCTAAGTGGCCAAGCCTACATGTTTGCAAATCGGTAGCCGCATTCGCAAAGGCCAATTCCCATCAGTCCATCGTGTCCACGAGCTCACCTTCGTGTTAACGTAGAGTAAAATCTTCCCATCCCAAATAACCCTTCGCGAACGCAAGACAAGCTCCGCGTTCGCGATGCACACCACACCAGCAGCAGATCAGCTGCTGCAATTTGTGCAAAAATGCTGAAAACCACCCCAAAACTCACCTGGGCCCCTTGCGCCCCACCCCTAACATCCACACAAGTATATAAACCTCATTCGAACACACTCGCAAGCTCAAAGCATCTAAATAACATCTGCAATTAAGAATCTAGCTTCAAAATTCAAAGATTTCAATGTTCATAAACTCACTTTTCCAACTTTTCATAATAAGCACTGAAACGGCCTCAGATCACCCGGGACCCCAATCAGATATGCGTACAAGTTCAAAATCATGATATGAACCTACCGAAATTGTCCAAACATCAATCGTTTACTAATAGTGTTGACCGTGTTCAACTCCAATAACTCTTAAGTCTTAAAATCAAATTTTCTTTGAAAGAATTACCTTTAAACTTTCCGGAAATCAAAACGGACCACACATGCAAGTCATAAATCATTAAACTAGGCTATTTAAAGTCTTAAAATACGAAATGAAAAGCTAAAATTGTCACAACCCAATGTCCACCTAGTCGTGATGATAGCTAACCCAACCCATTAGGTAAGCCAAATAACAACCAGCACAATTCAAATAACAATGATAAGAGTTAAGAAGTGAAATAATTGAATTTTATACAATAACCCAAGGATTGGTAGAATAAGTCATGAGCTACTAAGACTTTAGATTTGCAAAGCTGGTATGAAACAAAATTATAACCTCTATTTGAAATATACATAAACAGAACTCAAATCTAAAACTACCAAGGACAATGGAAGCCATGTCCAGACAACGGGTACATCTTCAATACCAACTCCCGCCATGCACAACAGCATTAGCTCCAAGATCTGCACACAAATTGCAGAAGTATAGTATGAGTACAACCGACCCCATGTACTCAATAATTAACAAATCTAACCTTAGGTTGAAAGCAGTAATGAGCTCGGACGAAGGTCAGTGTCCAACACCAATTGCCAAAAACAACTCGTATAAAATAATTAGGACAATAATGGTAAATAACTCAAGAGATATTACGCTCAGCTCGTTTACATTTATGGAAAAGTAGACATGATTTTCAAGTATAACAGTCAAAGTCCAAATCTTACCATGGAAATCATTTAGATATGAGTTTATAAAAAAGAACTGTATTTTCCAATTCACAACATCAGATAAGACTTTTTGTTTACGAGTTAACATAAGAAAATACATCTTTATACCTACATGTCAATGTACATGTCAAGTCATCAAATGTCATATTACCGTTTAGCATGAGGTAAAATACATCTATATGCCTACATGTCAAGTCATCAAATGTCATATTACCGTCTAGCATAAGAAAAATACATCTCTATGCCTATATGTCAGATATACATGTCATGTAAATAGTTTCATAATGATATCATCAAGTACACTCACTTTCAGCATACTCAAGGTGCCTGGCTCAAATATCCCACTTCATCACACACAATCACTCAACATTGTACGGGTGCCTGGTTCAAAAGCCCCTCACCAAAGCACATGTATATATCACTGTGGCTATGGCCACTGCTGGCATGTCATATTCCGAAGGGGCAAATCTTGCCCAAGCGCTAATCAAAAGCCAATATGGCCTATTGCAGCGTGCAACCTGATCCAAATAATAATAAAGCCAATATGGCCTGTTGCGGTGTGCAGCCCGATCCAAATAACAATAAAGCTAATTTGGCATATTGCGGCGTGCAACCCAATCCAAATATCTCTCAACAAGGTTCTAAGGCCCACCTACGTCATCAACCTCTTAAGTCTCAAAGGCTCACAATCTCATATCACTCAACCCATACAGTACCACATGTGGAAAACAACAACAACAACGTGTGATATAACAATGAATAATGAACAGAGACTGAGATACGATATGCAAATGAAGAATTATGACCGAGTGTATAACTACAGTTAAGTCAGATATATTAAAACAATAGAAATAGCCTCATTAGGTCTCAATGAAATAAACACATAGCCTAGACATGATTTCTAACATGAATCACAGCTCAAATAATCAAACAAGTAGGAAAAACAGGAATATAACAAGGTATGATAGCAAAACAAGTATGATAATAGTCTAAAAGTCAACTCAGATCATGATTACTCCGGTGCACGCCCACACATCTGTCACCTAACATGTGCAACATCCCAATACATCTCATATAACATGGTTCCGGGGGATAATTGCCCTCAAATTCAAGTTTAGATATGGTACTTACCTCGAACAAGCCAAATCAAATACCAAGCAAGCCAAATAACAATTTAGAAACTCCATCCCATGCGAACCGACCTCCAAACGGCCCGAAACTAGCCAAAAGCAACTCAAATCATCAAATAATGCCATAGAAAACAAACCCAAACGATAAAGGTCGAATCTTTAATCAAATACTCAAAGTCAACCAAAAAGTGAACCCAGGCCCGCACCTCGGAACCCGACAAAACTCACAAGTTCTGGCAACTCATTTGAATACGAGTCCAACCATACTAATTTCACTCAAATCAGACTCTAAATCGATTTTCACATCTCAAATATTCAATTTAGAAAAGTTTAGACAAAACCCCCCAATTTATCTTTTAGAATCATAAATCAATTGTCAAAATCGAAGATGGAATCATGGAATATAATCAAAACCGAGTCAAAAATACTTACCCCAATTCATATGGTGAAAATCCTCTCAAATATCGCCCAAAACTGAGCTCCAAATCTCAAGTTGTAATAAAATGAACCAAAATTTCGATATATAAACTTCTGCCTAGGGATTTCCGCATTTGTGGACAAGACATGCACTTGCAAGCCCGCATTTGCGACTTCAACTTACCAGACCAAGAACCGCACCTTCGCAACTGCTACTGCATCTGCGAGACCGTAGAAGCACAAAATACTACCGCAGAAGCGAACAATTAATTCCAGCCTCAATCCCGCATCTGCGATCCATTTACCGCAGATGCGACCACCGAACCTGCGACCCTTCACCCGCAGAAGCGAAACACCTAACCATGCCAGAATCTCGCAGAGGCGACCCAAACCTCGTAGAAGTGGTACCCGTATCTGAGCTCCATTATGCGCAGATGCGAAACACCAAAACCAAATCTGCCCAAAAACATGAAAATGATCTGAAACTCACACGAGCCCATCGGGATCCCATCCGAACATACTAGCAAGCCCCAAAACATAACACATGCCTACTCGAAGCCTCAAATCACACCTAATAACATCAAAATTACGAATCGCATCTCGAATCAAACTTAATGAACTTTCAACTTCTAAGGCTCGTGTCGACCCACATCAAATCAATTCGGAATGACCTCAAATTTTGCACATAAGTTCCAAATGACATCACAAACCTATTCCAACTCTCAGAACAACAATCTGAACCCGATAACATCAAAGTCAAATCCCGGCCAAACTTATGAACATTTCAAACCTTCAAATTTCCAACTTTCACCAAATAGTGCCAAAGCCTTCTAGAACATCCAAATGCAATTTCAGGCATACGCCCAAGTCCAAAATCACCATCGGACCTAACAAAACCATATAAACTTCGATCCGAGGTCAAATACACAAAAATCAAACTTGATCAACTCTTCCAACTTAAAGCTTCGAAATTGAGAATTATTCTTCCAAATCAATCCCGGACCATTCAAAAACTAAAATCAACAATACACGTAAGTCGTAATACACCATACGAAGTTACTCATAACCTCAAACTACCGAACCGAATGCAAATGCTCAAAACGACCGGTCGGGTCGTTACCTTCTCCCCCACTTAAACATACCTTCGTTCTCGAACGTGCCAATAGTCGTTCCAAAGCCATCAAATCGACATATAACCTCCCCGTACACATACCCGTGGGTGATCCCACATCACCCAATCGATATAAGCCTAACCGCATAACCTAGCTGAAAATCCTTACTTTAGCCTTACCCCACAACCTTGGAATCAAATCTCCAATATCCAGAATCCGTTACAAGAACTGATTCTCACATCTATACACTGTATAAGTATGAACAAGATATATCACGCCATAATCATAACACAGAAATGTAAACACATGATATACCACATAACTAAGATACTCGTAGCCATAGCTTCCAGCCATAATAGCTGCTCAATAACAAACCCAGTACCGGTAACAACCTCATATCAATTAAAACTTAGTTTTGAACCATCGTACACTGCCAGTGATGAAAGAGACACGCAGATACTCCTAACCACTCATCATATCAACGAGTCGTGGAGCTCTCTCTCACGATAAGAACCATAGCCAAATTCTAAGTTGACTAGAGACGTTATTCCTCCAAACATACCTTAATCAAATATGATAGCACTCATTCGAGGTTCAATAACCTCATCTCATCAAGTACAAGTTGGTTGGACAACATGCCACACCAGCACCACCTCGATCCACATAGTTGTTTTTTCCGCAACTTAAATCCAATTTTTTCCAAACTTTATATTTTATATCCAAACATCATATATAGTCATATTATGACTTTACACTCATTTGAATTATGATTAACAAGTCTCATATTCATTATAAGTCACCTTGGGACGCACACGGTGTAACAAATTCCATGTATATTGGGAGAAAATTGCAGCTACATTTGACCTGATTTTTAGCACATTTATGAATGTAACTTGTGATGACCTTTGCCAACTTTTGTTCCAAAACTTGTTTGACTTTAAAATATAATACACGACTATCATACGACTAAAAAAACTCATAACATAACCTCCTTATCATGTTAAGCACCCTATTTTTATCCCAAGAGTAAATGTTATAATATTCCCAACTTGTCGACTTTCGACGAAACTTATTTTCTTCAGTTTGTTTAGCTTTTAAGTCTTTCAGCCCTCTTGGTACTTGTTATTCATGATCTTAAAGATTTGTAACCTCTAAGGTAACATATTTAAATTACCTTATGTACTTTAAAAATGATCTCATGTCTGAGCTTACATCAATGGTCTTACGACGTACTTTTACGTACAAAAATATGGGGTGTAACATCATTCCCCCCTTTGGAACATTCGTCCTCGAATGCTGACTGATGTGCTTATCAGTCTCATAACCTATAGCTCTTACGTATACTTTAATATTGTCCTTGCTATCTAGGCATTGTTCTGTGAATAAATTCAAAGCCCAAGGCATTCCCCCATTTAGGCCTCTTTCTCACACTACGACTTGTGGTCGGAATCCTTTCAATCTCGTAAATGTTGCTACCTTCTATCATGCAACATGTATGACTCTGACTTTGTATATGCACCTATGTGACTCTTCTCTCCTTTTTCCTCTAGCTGTTAGCCAATCTCTATGCCACACTTTGTGAACATATACAAAACTATGACAAGCTGTCCCTCAGGGCATTTATAGGTGTACTGAAGTTCTTCTCTCGGTACTTTGTCGAACGTACGACCATTACTATATCTTGTTTCATAGCCTCGATTATATATGCTTATAACTTTAATACATCTAGGTCGGTTATACTATACCATAACACTTAGTTCAGTTTATTATTACCGAGGTCTTCTACCCTACTCCAGGTTACTCTCTAGCTGCTTATCCTGTATGTATAAATCTAAGTCCCTTAGTTCTTCTTCATTACTGTTCATCTTAAGAATGACGGCCTAATCTTATCTCATACTTTGTAACTTTTATCCATCCATTGTTGATTCACCTTAATGTTGATCCATAATCAACCATTGATAACTTGAAACCTCTTATGTAATACATTGTCACTAGGACTCACGTCTCATTGGGGAACATTTGAAGTGATTTGCCTGATCCACTTAGGGATGATACTATACTTCAATAACCATATTTCATAGCATCCCAACGTGATTCATCATATGGGTTTTAATCCCGTGCAATTCATGAAATCCCTTTTCTCAAAATCATTACTCAATCAAAGTCCTACACGTCATTCTCTTATCTATCACCATTACACCCTTATTTTACTACCAGGGCAACATTTCATCTCTTCTAATTGCTCCTAGTCTTAGACTCCTCTAAGTTCATTCAGGCTGTACCGAGCTTTCTATAACTTACGGAAGCCATCATCTCTCTTGTTTTGATGGGTTTAATCCCGAGGACTTACCTATTCTCATCACATTCTCACTCACCTTTTCTTATCCTTACTCCTATCTACCTAAAACTTTGTCGCTCTACCATACTTTAGCTTGCGACCTACACATATCTATTCATATTACTCGCAACCTTCCTTTAACTTGCTAGCACCATAGATTTCCTTTCGTGCCTTCTCAGTTGCCTTTAAACGTAAGCAATTACTTTTCCTGGTCGTTATGCCACTTGTTGCATGAATAAATGGTTTATCTCATTGCCCACGAATACTAGAATTTCCTATAACTCATATGATCTCAAATATCACCTTTTGATTTTTTTTTCTTCTTCCCGTTCATTAGCCACGATATGTGCCACTTTCTAATGGAGTGCATACAATGTTGTTGTGAGACTGTTGTTACAAGACCATTTCTTCTTTATGTCACTATGCTTAAGTTGAAGCCTTCTTCCTTATTTTTCCTCAGCTAGTCTTTCTTTGTAGTACTTAAGGGAGACCCTTTGACTCCTGTAAAGCTGCGAGCTTATTACATTGTATACCCTAAAGAATTTTTGATGTTATTACTTGCCTATAATTATCCTTAGTTATTTACCTCCGTGCCCTTGTGCTCGTAGGGTTGCTTATGAACTGAAATTTTTGACTGTCGTCCCAGTGGCACCGTATTTTATTTTCGTAACACTTATACGGTACCTTTAACAACCCCAACTCCTATCTGAATATTTCTCAAGGATTACGACGTCATATATGCGAGACTGAATTCCCTATGTTGGGGTTCACTATGTTTATCTTGCACAATCTGCTGATTTGTCTGTATCCTCTTGTCTAGCCATAACTAGGCTCTTCCTGAATCAGCTACTAACTACTCGTTGGTCCATTCTCATATCTATATTCTACGTAATCTCTCTTGGGTTATGTCATTTGTCTTAACTTACCCCTCACACTGGCTCCTTATGTATCAAGTGTTCATTTGTACTTATTTATCAATAACATCTAGTGTTGGAACCCTTACTGCCTCTCCCCCGCGTCGTGCTTGCATAATATTTTGGAGTCGTATCATATCCGTAGGATCTGAATAAATGCAATTGCATTCCTTTCACCTTTCTACCATATTCTTCCTTTACTATTCCATAGTTACCTGAACCACATAACTCCGACTTAATACCATATCACACCATCTTCCCCCTTTAGGGGAGTAATAACATTTAATGCTATGAAGATTTACCTATACATGTTTTACCTCTTCACAATTGGCGTCTTTTCACATCTTCATGGACTCTTACTTGCATAGCGGTAACCCTTTTGTACCAGGGATACCTGAATTTCTTACGCACGAAGGTGACACCCAGTGTAACTGGCACACTTAGTCCCTTAAGCTTAACTCTGCTCATAGTGCTTGCTTTAGGGAACCGTCTTCCTGAATGACCTTTAAAGGTTATTCTTTTGTTATCCATTCTATAATTGCCGGAACGCGATCTCTGAAATTATCACGATGTCAACTGTTATCAAATCCTCCGGT
The DNA here is from genome assembly GCF_000715075.1 of Nicotiana tabacum. Taxonomy (NCBI): domain Eukaryota; kingdom Viridiplantae; phylum Streptophyta; class Magnoliopsida; order Solanales; family Solanaceae; genus Nicotiana; species Nicotiana tabacum. The sequence continues at coordinate 77,439,326 of NC_134101.1, forward strand.
CTCTAATTCATGTTCGATTTTATCTTGTTTACTAGACCATGCTAATTTCTGTTACTATATAGGTCTGACTTAGCCTCTGGTAATCACGTTGGAGTCACCAACTCATTTCTCGAAATGAGGATATAACCTTTTGCCTGTACTCTTTTATTGTCTCAAGGCCTGTCACCTCTTGTCTTTTCCTTCACTTGACTATAGATTCTGTCATTGTGTCATAATTTGATTTATCGTTATCACCCATTTATCATATCTCACTCATAATGCTTCATTTACTGTCTTCTTATTCTCCTATCATTTTATTCTGAAAACTTTAACAAAACGTTCTTTCACTTTTAGCTCCCCCTGCTTCATCTCACTGGTTCTTCGGGATGCCTAACATTCTCTTTTTTTTTTACTAGGGGCGGGAGTCATACTAAGGTAAATATTTATCCCTTCTAAGATTCCGCTGCCTATCTTCTGAAATTTCTGAACATTCTAGTATTCATATATGACTGTACTATTCTAGAATTCACCATCTGGGTGTCTCACAAGGCGATCTATTACCACATTTGCACTATCCTTCGTAAATGTTAGCTAATGATAATAGTCCATCCACAATTTTGGGTTATTCGAATCCCAGCTGGATCCTGATATCCCATCCTTCTCCTAAACTATATTTGTTAGCTCTCATAGGGCATAACTGAGATGGGTGTGGCCAATTGTATATATCTCTGTTACTGTATTTCTTTGTCTGAATTGTAAATACTGATAATCTTTACTAACTGGGTACCTCATACCCTTCTTCACCTTGCTTCTTTTACTTGTTGAAACTTATATATACCTTCTGATTCTGTTATTGCTTTATACCATATAGGTGGATAGATATCCATGCCTTAGGGTTCCTTATCAATAACTTTACACGTCTTAGTACACACATGATCTGCTGAAGGCCTCAGATTTACTCTTCATAAGTATGATGCAAAATCGAGTTTCTCTTACTCAACTCTTCCACAAACACATTCAATCACTTACCAACTGTCTTTCTGGATGTAGGTATCATTATATTATGAATAAAATAGAATTTAGGAGTTTGAATTCTTACAACTGAGCTCTACCACACGATCTAGAGTAAGAAGAAAGAGTAGCAGTCCTAAATGCCCTGTAGCCTCCTTCTTATAAGTGTGATGCACAACACACCCATAAACAAGACTCTACTAGATACGGCTTGTAGACTCCCTAGGACAGATCTGCTCTGATACCACTTTTGTCATGACCCAAATCAGAGAGTTACGACGGGCACCCGGTGTCTTACTCAACCGAGTACCAACGTAACGTATTTTTCTTATCACCCCATTATAGGTAAATGGGCCAGAAGGGCTACCATTAGATAACCAGAATAAAACATAAGGGAATACTAGACATAGGATGACCCAACATGATATAGAAACTTACACATGTGACATACGAGCCTATAAGGCCGACATGATCATTTGTACACTCAAAACACAGGCCGGTAAGGCCATACAAGTATCTATATACATGACATCTGTCTACAAGCCTCTAAGAGTACACAAACATAATAAAGGCCGGGATAGGGCCCCACCATACCAATCAATACATGTCCAAATTATACTGACCAAATAGGCAACTTCAAAGCAATTAGAGTGCACCAACACTTTCTGCTGAGCTGATAGCCTACTAGGAGGACTGTCAACCTGTATATCGAGACCTGCGGGCATGAAATGCAGTGTCCCCAGATAAAAGGAATGTCAGTACAAATAAAGTACCGAGTATGTAAGGCATGAAATCAGTATATAAAAGACATGAAAAAAACATGGAGTAAAGGACTCAACCTGTAAGTCTGAATAGCTCTGTGAATCATGAAACATTTATAATGTCATGCATGTGCGTATAAATGTCATATCATGCATATGTATATGCGTACATAAAATCATCAAGCCTCTGAGCGCAACCCATCATATCATCCCGGCCTCTGTGGGTGAAATTATCATCGTATACCAGCTGATCAAGTGGTGGTGCATATATAACGCCGTAACCTTTCCACATACCCCATATAAATATAATATACGCGTATATAACGTCATTTAGTCATGCGTAAATGTACATGTATAAATGAATGGAATGCATAAGAAGTAAGTCAATAAGATCTCTCGAGATGTCAAAAGATCAATATGCCTTAGGTTAATATCATGAAATAAACTTTATCAACTTATGTATTTTCTGAGACCCATGAACATGCGATATAATAATAGGACACATGGGGAATCAAGAACCTAGGCACCCCTAGCACTTCTAAGAATAAAGTCAATCGTGAAAGTTCTGCATTTGCTTGTTTTGATTGTATCATATGGATCATGCCAAAAGGAAAGAAGGGATAGCCTTAACATACCTTATAGAAATATGTCCAATAACAATGCTAAACTCATCTCACTGCACCATAATCTATAACAATGTCAGTGAAGCTATTGTCATGTTATGAATGACTCTCTCATTTATATAAATAAAGTAACTTAATCTGTAACAAAAAAGGGCAGTATATCCCCTGATTTTACTGCTCCCTCAAGCCTACTATAGGTGAGACAACAACACAATACAATCAGCAACTCAAAAACAACTTAACTATAATTTGGGACATTTAATACAACAAAAACCCCAAATATACCATAACACACCCAATCAACAAGTTATCAAGTAGCTTGAAACTGCAACGACGAGCGACCAAACTACTACCCTACCGCATGTGGCATTTATCCACGCCCTTTATCCTTAAAAACTCCATAAATTGGCAGCACAAGAGGCCAACATGAGTGGACTACAAAATAATTCACTAAAAGTGAAATAAATATTCGAACTCACGGCTTTCGATCACCGTCCTGTGCGTTCTAACTATTAGGAAACGAATTTATCAACCTTCCTTGATATTTAAAAGCTTAATTACAGAAAGTAGGAATTTTCTTAACTATGAAGTACCTTCCAAAACTCAAACTACAAAGAAAAAGAGATGTGATATAACGATACTTACGTCGTAGGGATCGTTCTAATGTTATCGCTTCTTGATTTCGTACATGGGATGTTAATCTTCTTTGAAACCCTTGTAGAGAGCTTAAAGGTACGTTTATGGTCTTATTTTGGTCGTGTTATGTGGAAAAATGAATAAAGAGACGACATAAGGGATATATATATCCACTTTTGAAAAGTTAAAAAGATGCTAGCTTGGCACCTTAACATTGGCCCTTCTTCCGACGCTTGTATCTTTTTATCCGGATGTCGTATCAACAAATGGTTAAGAGCTTGGAAACTAAATTCCAAGACCTTTAATTTGGTATATAATATGTCCCAAAATACCTCATATAACACACGAAATGTATTGCTAAAAAAGCTTTATTATAAGGCAAATCCTTAGTCGGTTTTTCCGCAACTTAAATCCGATTTTTTTCAAACTTTATATTTTGTACCCAAATATCATATATGGTCATATTATGACTTTACACTCATTTGAATCATGATTAACAAGTCTCATATTCATTATACGTCACCTTGGGATGCACAAGGTGTAACAAATTCCAAGTATATTGGGAGAAAATTGCAGCTACATTTGACCTAATTTTCAGCACATTTATGAATGTAACTTGTGATGACCTTTACCAAATTTTGTTCCAAAACTCGCTTGACTTTAAAATGTAATACATGACTATCATACGACTAAAGTAACTCATAGCATAACCTCCTTATCATGTTAAGAACCCTATTCTTATCCCAAGAGTACATGTTATAATATTTCCAACTTGTCGACTTTCAACAAAACTTATTTTCTTCAGTTTGTTTAGCTTCTAAGTCTTTCAGCCCTCTTGGTACTTGTTATTCATGATATTAAAGATTTGTAACCTCCAAGGTAACTTGATTAACTTACCTTATGTACTTTCAAAAATGACCTCATTTTTGAGCTTACATCAATTGTCTTACGATGTACTCTTACGTACGAAAATATGGGGTGTAACAGAATGACTAATACGCTGCACCTATACGATCTTCACGTGGGATATGCTCCCACAACCTTCCGCACCAGGTAGTCAAATCTGAACATCAATGGATATAGACCATGCTATTTCTATAGGGCAAGTCAAGCATCTACATTTCAATACCCAACACTTCTTCCACAACCCAACCATTCTCAGGCTGCCCAAAAATAGTGGCAGCATACTCTAAACATCTGAAATCCTCCCCTGCTCCTCCGAGCTTATGACATTCATATCAAAACCGAACCGCAACCTTGATCCTCAACTTCCAACTTCCATACCGCTCACTTCACCTATCATTCCGCTACACGAGAGTACAAGAATTTCATCATAACCCCTGAACCACCAATAAAATAAACACTTCATCGGCTAGATCCCTTTTCACTCAACTCATTTCGGAAGAATAATTGCAACACACAACCGAATTCCCATAATCACAGAAAAATGCAAACCTCAAGTTGTAGTCTAAACTGCCATAACTCTTCCGGAATCCATTTACACATAACAGAACCTTCAGAATCAAATACTTCCAAATCAATCAAATCACGGAGGCTGTCACGCCCGCACGTACGACTATGAATCACCTGTATAGACTTAACACACTGAAGGAACTGATCATTTCCACAACATGCTGATTCAAACCATTACGAACTGACTCAACTTCTTCCAACTTATTCTTAACTTGCCTTTGAAATAATAGTTTTATTCAAACACATAACGTACCTCAAACAACACTCATCCCGAGTGACCCAAATCACGAGATCACATCGTTTTAATACCCATCCGCTATCTCATACCCTCCTTATGCACTCAACTAATACACCCGTGCTGAAAGACCTCTTGCGAATCCGAAGCTATTTCTTCAATTTCTCTAACACTGCACCGTAAACCCAATGATAACATAGAAATTCCCCAAGTATTTTTCACATTCTACTGCAAAACCCAGCCCTCAGCCACATAACGAACCCAAATCTTTAAATACCGCACTTTAGTCCTTGAACCCACTAGAACCATTGTTGAGAGTCACCCATTCTGACCTGGTCCCGAATATGTAGCCAAACTCTAGTGCTCTGCTAGCACATGAACCCTTCCAAAGAAGAAACCAGATGAATTCTTTTCCTTGCACATCACATCCACAAGAAGCATATATTCTGAATCATCCCCAACACCTGCACATGAATCGATAAGGCGAAATGTAACACATATACGTCAAATTCCTTGTCGAAAATACCATTAATGGTTTTCTCCTCTTGGTCATAAGTAATCCACCAATGCACCGAAAATAGGAAACTACACAGGCACACAACCACGTGACCCAATTGTAGATGGTGGGCTCCCACACTTAGCTTTACACTGTAATCACATAGATCTAGACCCCACAACGACTTCTTCTTTCCAGTTACCATGACCCTACACCGTTACTCGACCAACTTCTCGCAAGCTATCGTTGCACCAATCATAACACAACTCGAATTATCAGCCACCACCACACACTCAACCTCCTAGGTGTCATACCGTCTTCTTCGAGCGACCCAAGCTCATATCGTAGTACATGCACCCATGCTGGGCAGAAAGTAGAACTTTTCATAGGAACCTCATCTAAACCACGCAACCGCTAACATACTCACAGGAGGTAGCCCACATGTGTACCCTCATATCGACCTCCTTCAACATCATTGCTATAGTTACATCCATCATGAAATCAATTAATCTCCCTGGGTCCACACTGATCCGCCGGCCATAAGGATCTTTTCATTCATTAACATTACCCGAAGGTCCAACAATATGTTTGAAACTCGAGCCGTACTACATCCAAAACAATGATCTAATACTCACTCCTACCTTCCAATCAAGCCCTTCTCGTCACATTCCAGATTCCTAAGCACAGAAACCACCTCAGAGATCATCTCCATCAAACCATCGACACTGGAAATGCTGATTCGATCCTGATGTCACAACGCACAACCATCTCTGATAACTTCTTGTTAGGTTCCATCTCACAACATCGTGCCCAGAGGCAAACAAATAAAGACCAACATGCCGATGAGCCTCAATGCATTCAATCAAGGATGGCGATACCACAATATTGACAAGAATCCCACCAAATTCGAAAATATCAAATCTCAACCGTAGGCAACAGCAACACTGGGACAAAATGACAGAACACCCCTCCACAAGGCGACAGTAATAGCCCACTCGAATACGCATAGAGAAACATCCTGCACCATATCTGCAGTACCATTACAGCTCCTCGATGCCTAATTGATAACAAGCGCTCAACATTGTATAAGAATGAGTAGAAACGAAATAAAGGCATAAGCTTCAATGGAATCAAATCGCATGACAAGGAATCAAGAAGGGAAGTACTCCTAACATCCCTGTAGCCTCTCGAAGATAAGTACATACGTCTCCGTACCGATCAACAAGACTCTACTAGACTCGCTCATGACTCCTGAAACCCAAGTGAAGCTAGCGCTATGATACCAAGCTATCTCGACCAAAAATCTACTATAGGCCGTGATGGCGCCCAACGTTGCTGTTAGGCAAGCGAACGGTGAACCATCTAAATAATTATCCATTTTTAATTTTTAAAAATTAGTAATTTCATAAAATAAATAGAATAAAATGTGGCATTCATAGGAACCTTTGCTTTTCTTTACCAAGTTTCGAATGTAAATAAATCATAATGTGAAATGATAATAATAACGTGAACTACAATAATGAACATCCACTAGGAACCCCCAAAATCCGGTGTCACAAGTGCATGAGCATCTACTAGGAAGTACAATAACAATACAACATCTGTCTGGAATACAAGATAGATATGATAAAGTAAACAATTATGATGGAAACTCTGTGTGTTGCGAATCATAGCATGGAAATGCAACTCACCATAAAGTCCCCTCAACAGCTGCACTTATGCGCCCAAATAGACACCAAATGAACCTGTCAGATCCTGCACATTTAGTGCAGAAGTACAACATGAGTACGTAAATCAATGTGTACCCAGTAAGTATCTAGCCTAACCACGAAGAGGCAGTGATGAGGGGTCGACATTGACACTTACTAGTGGTCCAGTAAATCAAATATAGATAAGTAGAGAAGTATGAAACATGGTAAGTAAACAATGAGTACGGATGTAGGCAAATAATATGATCTACACCTGAAAAGTGAATGCAAAGTCCTCAAATACTGGATACCTCTCAAATGGAGTACGTAATGGTCAACACCAAATCAACGGTCACATCTCAAGTTTGGAAAACTTATGCGTACGCAGACTTCTTATCAAGTATTTCGCACGATTCTGCCGAGGCGAGCGGCCCGATCCCATAAGAGTGTTTCATAGAAATGTCGAGGCGAACGGACGATCCCATAAGAGTGTGATGCATAATCCTACCGAAGCGATCGACTTGGTCCCATAATAGTGTGATACATAGCCATGCCAAGGAGAACAACCTGATCCCATAAGAGTGTGATACATAATCCTGTCGAGACGAACAATCCTATCCCATAAGAATATGTTACTTTGCCAAGATGAACGACCCGATCCCATTAGAATAAGAAGCTTTAACAGGTCCATGACCCCACTCACGAATATATGTGTGAGTTTTGAAATTTTAAGGAAACCTTTTGATGAATACGCACAACGCGGAAGAAATTCGTAATGGAAGCACAATTTCTACGGCTAATCAAGTAGCTCATCAAATGACTAAAATAGTGAGTCCATTACTCTATGCGAGTCTAGTCTATGGTCATAATGCGACTCAGAGTAAGTAAACATGTAAGAATAACTCAAATAGTACAACTAAAGCATGTCATGAATCTAAGTCTACTCGGACATAATAAGAAATTCTAACATATGCACGGACACTCATCACTTCATACGTGCGTAGATCCCACAACCTGTAGCATATAATAAGAATAACACCTACGGGGTAAATACCCCCTCACAAGGTTAGGCAGGAGACTTACCTCGCTCTAAAGTTCCATAATTGGCTCCAACGCCTCTCTAGCACCTCAAACAAATGCCCATCGATCAGAAAATAGTCAAACAATCATGAACACCAATAAAAATATACTTAAACACTCATAATTAATTAATTTATAAAAATTCCCAACTTCGCTAGAAAAGTCAGCAAAGTTAACCCCTGGCCCACGTGCTCGGTTTTCTAAAATCTTCAAAGAAAAACACTACCCATAACATCACGAACTCAAATATATAATTTATTCACAATTCCATGTCCAATTTCGTGGTCAAAATTCAAAAATACTGAATTTTAGGTTTTTTCCCAAATACCACAATTTCTACAAAATTTCATGTTTAAATCCTCGTAGAACCCATGTAATTAACTAAAAATATGTGGAAATTACTTACCTTGCCATAGATGATAAAAATCTCCTCTTCAAGCGCTCCAAAATTGCCCATACAAGTGAAAATGAGAGAAAAATGAACCACATCCCGTATAAAATCAAGTCTGCCCAGGCCTACTCTTCTTCGCGATTGGTGAAAAAGCCTCGTGATCGCGAAGGCTAACTCCTCCCAGCTGCCCAACTACTCTTCGCGTTCGCGACCACCTAATCGCATTCGCGATGCCCCGCTGACCCTGCTCTTTGCGTCCCCGCTTCACCCCTCGCATTCGCGAAGGCCTTCTACCTCGCAGCCACCCAGCTCCCAGCCTTCTTCGCGTTCGCGAAGCAGGACAAGGTCCTTCTCCGCGTTCGCGTGAGCCTCCTCGCGTTAGCGAAGAGAAAAATAAGGGCCCTTCATCAGCCTTCTTCGCGATCGCGGGACTATCTTAGCGATCGCGAAGCACACCAGCACACCAACAACATCAAAGCATCGAAACTTGGTCCGAAACCACCCCGAATCACACCCAAGGCCCCGTCCAATCACACCAACAAGTCCCAATACCCTGTCCAAACTTATCCAAAGGCTAGAAACGCCACGAATAATATCAAAATCATAAATCGACGATCAAAATATTTCTTTCAATTTTCAAACATTTAAACTTTGACGAACGCACCCGAACCATATCAAAACATTCCAGAATGATGTCAAACTCTACGTACAAATCATAAATCACGTTACGAACCTATTCCAAGGCTCGGTATCCCAAATGAATATCGATAATGCCAAAGTCTACTTCAAACCAAACATAGGAAATTCTAAAACCTTCAAAATGCCAGCTTTCCATAATAAGCCCGAAACTCAACCCGAACATACATCTAAGTCCGAAATCATCATACAGACCTATTGGAACCTTCAAATTTTGATTCCGAGGCAGTTTATCCAAAAGTCAAACCTTGGTCATCCCTTCCAACTTAAAGCTTTCGAATTAAGAATTTTTCTTCCAAATCAACTCCGAACTTCCCGAATTTCAATTTCGACCACACGTATAAGTCATAAAACATGAAGTGAAGCTATTGAAGACCTCAAACTGCTGAACGATGAACTAGAGATCAAAACGACCGGTTGGGTTATTACAGGGGCCCTGTTCCGACCATAGTACATCCATCAATAAAGGCCTATAGACATATCCTGTCAGTTAATGTAGTATGTTGGGCTTGTAGGCCTTGTATTTATTTATTTTTGGTTTGTCAGTTGAACTTTTTATGACAGTCTTGCCGGCCCAACTTTATATTGATGTTCAGTTAGAGCTAGTCTCCATTTAGTTTTATATTTTGTTTCACAAATTGTCCTACAATGTGGCCTTATGGCCAAAGTATCACATTGTATGTCTAGAGACCCTTAGTCTCAGGTTGGTATGCTCGGTCAAGTGAGGCACCGGGTGCCGGTCTCGCTTCCCAGGTTTGGGGCGTGACAAATTTAGTATCCGAGCAGTTCTATCCTACAGAGTCTACAAGCCGTGTCTAATAGAGCCTTGTTTATAGATGTGTTGTGCACCACATTATATAAACAGGAAGATACAAGACATTTAGGAGTCTGTTTCCCTTTTTTTCAAATCTAAATCGTGCCATAGAGTTAAGTCATAAGAGTTTGAGGCAGGACTTATGTTTGTTAATGATATAGAGATGCTTGCAATTAGAAAAATTATAGCTAGCTAGAGGGATGGTACAACAATAGGTAAGGGCACTAATAGAGAGAGACTTCTTGACGACGTGGCCCTGTTTGAGGCCCTATCAGATTGTGCACACCAGATGTGCGAATTTCCAGCTTAATACCCTAAGATGGGAATATTAAACACACCTCGTGAATAGAAAGCCATGGGAGTATCTGAAGGTAAAAGTATAAGTTTCAATAGGTAATAGAAGCTAGGTGAAGTAGGGTACGAGGTACCCAGTTAGTGAAGATTATCAGTATTTACAATTCATGCAGAGAAATATAAGAATTCTGAGTTACCTTCAAGAGTAATTTAGGTATGTACAACTGGCCACACCCATCTCAGTTATGCCCTATATGAGCTAAACAGATATAATTTAAGAGAATGATGGGATATTAGGATGTAGCTGGGTTAGAGTAACCCAAAATGTTGGATGGATTGTTAGCGTTAGATGACATTTCCAAAGGATATTGTAAACATGATAATAGTTTTCTTTTTGATACACCCAGGTGGTGCACTCTAGAATAGTACAGTCCTATATGAATTCCAGAATGTTCAGAAAATTGAGAAGATATGCATTGGCATCCTAGGATGGATAAATATTTACCTTAGTATGACTTCCGTCCCTAGTAAAGAGAGAATATTAGTTGACTCGAAGAGCCAGTGAGATTGAGCAAGGGGAGCTAAAGTGAAAGAATGTTTCGTTGAAGTTTTCAGAATAAGGTAATAGACAAAAATATTAGCAGGTGAATAAAAAAAGAGTAATTAAATCATTTGGAGTAAGATGTGATAATTGGGTGATAATAGTAAATAAAAAATATGACAGGATGATATAGTCTATAGTCAAGTGCCGGAAAAGACAAGAGAAGACACGCCTTAAGACAATAAAAGAGTATAAGCCATAAAGTCATATCCTCATTTCGAGAAAAGAGTTAATGACTCCAACGTGATTACCAGAAGGAAAATTTAGACCCCGGAGTAATAGATTTCAGTATGGGCTAGTGAACAAGATAAACTGAACATGAATTAGGGATCAGAAGATGTGATAATAGTCGACATTAAGAGAATCTCCGCGTTCCGGCAATAATAGAATGGATAACAGAAGAATAACCTTTAAAGGTCATTCAAGAAGGCGCTTCCCTAAAACAAGCAATGCGAGCAGAGTTAAGCTTAAGGGACTAAGTGTGCCAGTTACACTAGGTGTCACGCTCGTGCACAAGAAATTTAGTTATCCTTGGTACAAAAGGTTACCGCGAGGCGAGTAAGAGTCAGTAAAGATGTGAAAAGGCGCCAAAGATGAGGAGGTAAAACATTTATAGGTAAATCTTCATAGTATTAAATGTTAGTACGCCCCTAAAGAAGGGAAGATAGTATGATATAGTATTAAGTCGGAGTTAAGTACTTCAGGTAACTATCGAATAGTAAAGGAAGAATGCAGTAAAAAGGTGAATGGGGTGAGATTGCATTTATTCAGATCCTACAAATATGTTATGACTCTAGAATATTCTGCAAACACGGCATTGGGGAGAGGCAGTAAGGGTTCCCGCCTAGGATGTTATTGATTAATAAGTGTGAATGAACACTTGATACATAAGGAGCCAGTGTGAGAGGTAAGTTAAGACAAAAAAAAAATTACCCAAGAGAGGTTACACAAAATATAGATATGAGCATTGACCGATGAGTGGTTAATTGATTTAGGAAAAGCCTAGTTATGGCTAGACAAAAGGTCTAAGATAAATTAGCAGATCATGAAAGACAAATGAAGTGAAACCCAACATAGGAAATTTAGTCTCGTAGATACAAGATGGTAATCTTGGAGAAATATTCAGATAGGAGCCGGGGTAGTTAAAGGTACCGTATAAGTGTTATGAAAATAAAGAGAGTGTCAATGGGTAGACAGTCAAAATTTCAGTTTAGAAGTAACCCTACGAGCATATGGGTGCGGAGGTAAGTAACTAAGGATAATTATAGTTGAGTAAGAACATAAAAAATTCCATCGGATATAAAATGTAATAAGCTCGCAGCTTTACAAGAGTCAGAGGGTCTCCCCTAAGTACTACAACAAAAGACTAGCTAAGGAAATAAGGAAGAAGGCTTCAACCTAAGCATAGTAACTTGAAGAAGAAATGGTCTTGTACTAATAGTCTCGCTGCAACATTGTATGCACTCCGTAAGAAAGTGGCACCTATAGTGGCTAATGAACGGGATGTAAAAATCAAAAGTGATATTTGAAATCATACGAGTTACAGGAAATTTCAATATTTGTGAGCACTAAGATAAGCCAAGTATTTATGCAGCAAGTGGCAGAACGACCAGAAAAAGTAATTGCTTATGTTTAAAGACAACTGAGACGGAACGAAAGGAAATCTATGATGCTAGCAAGTTAAAGGATGGTCATGGGTAGTATAAATAGATATGTGTAGGTTGCAAGATAAAGTATGGTAGAGTGACAAGGTTTTAGGTAGATAGGAGTAAGGATAAGGAAAGGTGATTAAGAAGATGACAAGAATAGTTAGGTCCTCGGGATTAAGCCCATTAAATAAGAGAGCTGATGGTTTCTGTAAGTTATAGAAAGCTCAGTATAGCCTGAACAAACTCGAAGGAGTCTAAGACTAAGAGAATTTAGAAGAGATGAAATGCTGCCTTGGTAGTAAAATATCATATGGAATTAGAGTACCCCCCATAAGATGAACCACGTTGGGATGCTATGAAATACGTTTATGGAAGTATAATATCATCCCTAGGTGGATCAGGTAAATCACTTCAGATGTTCCCGATGAGACGCGAGCCCTAGTGACACAGTATTACGTAAGAGATTTCAAGTTATCAGTGGTAGATTATAGATCAACATTAAGGTGAATCAATAATATATGGATAAAAGTTCCAAATTATGAGAGGAGATTAGGATGTCATTCAAAGAACAACAACAGAAGCATCGAATTTTGGAATATCCAGATAACCAATATCTAAGAACTACTGAAAAATCAAATTCCAATCCTAAAGCTGCAAAGCTGACCAGAAACTCTATCTCTACTGATACTGGGCAAAATGCCACAGGGACAAAATAAAGTACCATTGACTGGGTTCAAAGGAGCTTTGGAATGCATAAGGAAACACTTAATGTGACCCTCAATCACTCATGTCAGGAAATACCATCTCAGACATTTGTGGAATCACCTAATTTAAATGGAAAAACTACAAGCTCTATACAACTAGGGAGAGATGAAGTAAGTTCAGAGGTACATACAAGACTAAGACTTGATGATCAAAGAGTTAATTCAATGCCAGCATAGGTTAATACAGAGGTATCTAGGAAGGCTTTGGACAACAACAAAACTGGGGAACTAGTAGCCAACGTTGAAGGTGCAATGGTAATATTACCAGACAAGGAGCAGGTCAGTACTGCTGATGCAGAGACAGATCACTGTCACACCCCTTTTTATTCACCTTAACCCTCTTTAAAAGATAAAAAGTGATTTTAAAGCTCAAAGGATTCCAATTTGAAAAATGACAAAAGATGTGTTAAAAAGGATTTCTTAGAGTCACCACTTGACATTTGATTTTGATGTGTCAAGTCACCGTTTTTAAAAATAATAATTTTTTCCTTTAAAATACATTTAGACTCTTAAACAAATTCTGTACCAGAGATTCTAAGTAAGGGGGTTCATTTGACTGGGGAAGAAGGTGTTAGGCATTCCCCAAATCCCGTGAAGCTCACGTCACAGTTGCATACATGATCTAGTTGGATTTAAAGGCTACTCTAATTGAGGTTAAATACACAAAAATAAAATAGACATAAAAAGGTTCGAGGTTGTCCCCACCTAATAAAGGAAGATAAAATAAAAATAAAAATAAAAATAATAATACTACAATCTTATATTACGCCTCCTCAATGTCGTCCCATCTTTGGCCTCCAATTACTTGATACTACGGGGTATTTCCCGGATAAAATAATAACTAAGGGACTACGTCTAACCTCAATAAATAAATAAACAACCTAACATTTGGCTACCCAAGTGTTGACGGCCTAACATGCTCCTAGCGATCGAATTAATAAAGCAAAATAAAGAACTAAAAAGAATCATCTAAAGCTCAAATTATTAGAATCGGTCAGTTCTCTGCCATAACCATTTTTCCTTAAGAAGTTCAAATATGTTTTTGCTCTTTAAATCTGACAGACTCCCACGGCCCATTTATCATTATAACCTATGAATAAGACCTATTTTCATTATCTAAACTTTGTTTAACAATGAATAACTCCCATCTTCCCAAACTAAAGTAAATACATCAACTTAATCACATCACCCAAAAATCATATGCCAAACAAACGAAATGTAATAAAAAATTTAGGGATGGACCTCAGTTGATATTATTAAACACAGAACCCGACAAGATGGACGAGCTTAGACCGGATCCTTGCACGCCACCTCGGACGGACCTCGACTCTTTACCGATGATTGAAACGGATGACTGCTGCCACCGAAATTTCCGCCGGGAAAACTGGGTTCATCGGCAAGATGAAGTTGATAGCAGAAACTCGATTTTATGTGGTTTTCAAGGTGTTTGAAGGTTGTTTCGATGGAGGCAGTGACTGGTTTTAGAACTTATTTAAAGTGGTAAATTTACATAGTATGTTAAGAGTGGTATTGGCTCATTTTTTGAATGATAGGCATGATATGGGTGTTGTTAATTCATGAAAAATGGAAGATCCCCAGACTCGGACGTTTGGTGAAAGGTTTTATGATGCAGGAATTAATTTCTTCTCATAATCTCTCCTCTTTTTTTCTCTGTCCGTTCCCCTCACTCTCACTCCTTAAAATCCTCTCTCCCCGTCAAAAGTGTTGCCCCCACTCAAACTCTCTCTCCCGAAAATCCTCTCCTCCCCTTAAAGTCTTGTCCCCACTTCCTCTCTCTTCGCTTTCCGTTCCCTCTCTGTGTGTGAATATTCCCCGTTTCTTTTTGAAATTCTTGGGCAAGAAGAAAGAAAAATGGATGAAAATGTGTGGACCCCTCTGCCATGTGATTGTGTGTGCTTTTGTGCGTATGAGTGAATTGTGAGATTGTGCAAAGGAGTTTGTTATCCAATTTTGTCTTTTTGTGAGGGTTCCACATATAAAGAGTAAAAATAATTTTTCTTTCATTAATTAATTCCCCTACTTTTCCTTTTGATATAGGAAAGAAACGTGAGTGTGACTCCAAAACAGTTTCCTTCCTCTTTCTCTTTTGAAAACCAAAAATAGGAAGATTTAGACTAAACTATTGAATCATAATGCCATAAAATCCTAAAGAAAACGTGACTTTATTTGGAATTTTCATTTTTATGAGAAGTAACATGAACTAAATTAACTAAAACAAAGAATGATATTTTTGTAGTTTTCATTTTTAGGGAAAATGAAGGAAAAAGGTCAAAAATAGGCAAAGTACCAATTTTAGAACCAAAAGAAACATCTAAGCGCTTAAAATGGATAAAATTTCGGGGAGGGTAAAAAATTACATGTCTACAACTGCCTCTCTTTGGCTAGAAACACGAAGTATTTTTTAGACAAAGAAAAGACAAGACAAGTTCTTGACCCGACCTTTATTTAAAAGAGAATAAAACTAAAAGAAAGGAGAATGTGACCGAGCCCTGGTATCTGAGCTGCCTACATATCCTTTGTTATAAAGGAATCACGCCACGTGTATTTTAGAAGTAAGAAGAGTGTAGAAAGATACTGAGGTGGGGAGTCGAGTGAAGTGCCGTCAAGGTTCCGGTCTGCTGTTCCTGTCTTTACATCAAAATAAAACCAAATAAGATAAACTTTACAAGAAAAACTAGAAAATTCTATCTACTCTTCTATCTAGAATCTTTTCGTGGTCTTGTTATGCATATGAAAATGTTGACTCACGTTCTCAAGGCGAGCTTCTACTACTTTCAATTTGAATTGACCCTATTCTTCAGGCGGGATCCTGATGCTTCTTTCTTGAACTTGGAAATTAAAAATTGACACTAATTTTCAGGTTGTTTCTTGTTACCCGAACTTGAATGCAACATGAAACTTGACCCTATTCTTCAGGCGGGCTCCTGCTGTTTGAACTGGAAGTAGACTCGAGCTTGAAACCGATTTTTGAAGTAAATACCCTCATTCTCTAGGTAGGCTCCAGCTATCGACTTGAAACTTGAAATAAAATCTAAACGGAATGCCCTAGTTCTCTAGGTGGGCACCTGCAATTACAGCGAAACAGACAAAACAAAGAAAATATTCTGCCCCAGTTTGTATCAGGAACATTTGTGAATGTTAGTTGAATGCCATTATCCAGGAGGGTCCTGAAAATTTAAAATTAAGTCTCATTATTGAGTAGGGTCCTTAAAATGTAAAACTAAATCCCATTATCTAGGAGGGTCCTGAAAACTTAAAACTAAATCCCATTATCCAGGAGGGTCCTAAAAACATTAAACTAAATCCCATTATCTGGAAGGGTCCTGAAAATTTAAAACTAAATCCCTTTATCCAGGAGGGTCCTGACAACTTAAAACTAAATCCCATTATCCAGGAGGGTTCTGAAAGCTTAAAATTAAATCCCATTATCCAGGAGGGTCCTGAAAGCTTAAAACTAAATCCCATTAGCCATGAGGGTCCTAAAAACTAAAAATTAAATCCCATTATCCAGGAGGGTCCTGAAAACTAAAAACTAAATCCCATTATCCAGGAGTGTCCTGAAAACTTGAAAACTAAATCCCATTATCCAGGAGGGTCCTGAAAACTTAAAACAAAATCCCATTATCTAGGAAGGTCCTGAAAGCTTAAAACTAAATTCCATTATCCAGGAGGGTCCTGAAAGCCTAAAACTAAATCCCATTATCCATGAGGGTCCTGAAAATTTAAAACTAAATCCCATTATCCAGGAGGGTCCTGAAAACTTTAAATTCCATTATCCAGGAGGGTCCTGAAAACTTTAAATCTCATTATCCAGGAGGGTCTTGAAAACTTAAAACTAAATCTCATTATCCAGGAGGGTCTTGAAAACTTAAAACTAAATCTCATTATCCAGGAGGGTCCTGAAAGTTTAAAACTAGATCCCATTATCCATGAGGGTCCTGAAAGCCTAAAACTAAATCCCATTATCTAGGAGGGTCTTGAAAACTTAAAACTAAATCTCATTATCCAGGAGGGTCATGAAAACTTAAAACTAAATCCCATTATCCATGAGGGTCCTGAAAACTAAAAACTAAATCCCATTATCCAGGAGGGTCCTGAAAATTTAAAACTAAATCACATTATCCAGGAGGGTCCTGAAAACTTGAAAACTAAATCCCATTATCCAGGAGGGTCCTGAAAACTAAAAACAAAATTCCATTATCCTGGAAGGTCCTGAAAGCTTAAAACTAAATCACATTATCTAGGAGGGTCCTGAAAGCCTAAAACTAAATCTCATTATCCAGGAGGGTCCTAAAAATTTAAAACTAAATCCCATTATCTAGGAGGGTCCTGAAAACTTAAAACTAAATCCCATTATCCAGGAGGGTCCTGAAAGCTTAAAATTAAATCTCATTATCCATGAGGGTCCTAAAAGCTTAAAACTAACTCCTATTATCTAGGAGGGTCCTGAAAGCTTAAAACTAAATCCCATTATCCAGGAGGGTCATGAAAGCTTAAAACTAAATCCCATTATCCAGGAGGGTCCTGAAAACTTAAAACTAAATTACATTATTCAGGAAGGTCCTGAAGAATAAAAAATGAACTTACTTGAAACATGTTTTCCTCATGGAGGATCTCTATAGAACGAACAAAATTTCTTGCCCCTATTTCAAACAAAGAAAATCTTGTTAGTTTGACAATGTGGTGGTTAGTTTGTGGCATCATTGCTGAAGGTATCTGCTTCTGCCACTGCCATGCTTCATTCTGATTAGTTGCTTTGGGCTAACAAGGAATTGTTTAACGTTCTAATCGAACTTCAACCACAAAAACCTATGAATGACCCGAATCCTTTACACTCAGTTGTTGCATTGTTTTTTCATTCTGATAATTGCTGAATCTTTGTATTTTCTCAAAATTTAAGAATAACTTGATTCCTTGAACTTCAGCTATTACCATATTGCTCATTCTGAATCATGTCACTGGTGATGTGCTAGCTTTGCCTTGTGCAATCAAGAAGTCGGTAGTAGACTTTGAAGTTCTTTCTTGCTTGCTTTAACAAGACTCACTTGAAAGAGACACAAAGAAACAGAACCAAAAGATCAAAGTGAAGTGTTTTTTGGCAAAAAGGAACAAAAGGAAAGGTTTGAACAAATATGACTATTTGGAGAAGAGGGAAAAGAGATTTATCTGAGTGAAGATGCCGGCTCCAATGATCATGACATGCATTTCGGATTGATCAACCTAATCCGTCCAACGAATCACACTTCAATTTGCATCATGCTTTCATACTTCGAAGACGAGTTTTCAATGATCAAATTTCTCTGTAAAGTCATAAACCTCATTCGACTTGTAGTGCCCCGAAGGATTTTCACCAACAAGCCTCTCTCATTTTTTCATCTCACAACTCACTGTCGCCTTACGGTGCCCGCGAGGGTTTTCACCAATAAGACTCTCTCATTTTATTCATTTTTGTTCCCATGAAAAAAGTGCCTCTCATGATGTAAGAAACTCATACCTCTATCTCACGCTTGACTTGGCATCCTCAAAGATTGGTCGGAAGGTCTTTCTTTGGACCGTAATGTGGGATTTTGGTCAAGGTTAGGAAGAAAGGATGACATGAAAGCTCAAAATAATTTAAGATGAAAGGGTTTAAAATTACAACTTTTGGAATAAGATCTTTTTCCAAAACTAAAACTTCTGCCCCGGTTTCTTTTAGTTTGGAGAATTTCTGATTTTTATTTTGATGGGACCGAACCTCAGAGTAAGGCTGCCTACGTATCTTTAAAAGGAATCAGGTCAAATGTAGTTCCAACCTTCCTTCTTTTTTTCCCTTTCTTCTTCTTCTTCTTCTTCTTCTTCTTCTTCTTCTTCTTCTTCTTCTTCTTATTTTCTTTTCTTCCTTTTTTTTCTTTTCTTTTCTATTTTCTAACTCTACTTCTGATTCCAAAAGAGGGTTATGAAAGAAAATAAAATAAGGCTCAAACGTGGTAACAAAGGATAAAAGTATTTGGATAGAAGAATAAAATGCCTTCGCCATACCAAACTTTGAAAATTTTAAGTACAAAACATGTGATTAAAGATGAGCTAAGAAATCATACATAGTATCTTTTGACTGCATCAGAATTGATAGCCATTTCCATAACTTTTTCTTCTATGTCTGTTAAATACAAAGCACCATTGGGCAACACTCTTGTCACGGTGAACGACCCCTTATTGTTGTATGCTCTTGACATTCTTTTCTAATACAATTGACCATGACACACTGCTGCCAATATTCTCTCATCAATCAAACTCAGCTGCTCTATCCGGGTTTTAACCTACTCATCATCATCAATTTCAACTTCAGCGACAATTTAAAGGGACGAGGTCTCAACCTCTTTTTTCCCCTCAAATACTGCTTCTTTATCATATTCAACTTCTTGGTTCATTATTTCAAGACTAGACTGGCTTTTAAGATTTGGCTAAAAATTCCTCATGCATGTCATGTCATTGGAACCAACATAAAAAGAACTACACAAAAGAAAAAAGAAAATGAAACACACATTAGGAATAACGGAAAACAAAAAACTGCATTTCATCGAGAATAAATGGATAAAAGGGTTTGAATATCAAAATAAGCAAAAGTAAAATATGGGTTACAACCCTGAACTAACCCAGATAATAGAAGGAAAAACAAAGCAAACTACCAAAACACCTTCCTAGTGGGGAGAGGAGTAGCTTCCCAATTGCTAAGTTTCGCATTCGGTCCAACATGCTGCACATCTGTGTTGCTAGAACCTTCCCCAATTTCAACCATATCAACCTCAGCAAATAGACTTTGCGAGCTCTTGATCAGCTCTTCACCACCTTCAATTACTGGTTTCGGGACTGATTATATTGAAAGTTTTGTAACCCCCGACTTGATAAAAGACTTAGATATGTGCGGGACAGGCTTGGTAGAATTCCCAGACTTTCCATCCTTACGAACCATTTCAATCATGTGTATCTCTGCATGGGCTGGAAAAGGATTCTGGTTGATGTTTGGCGCATTCGAGCTTTGTACTACAATTTGATTTGTATCAATGAGATCTTGGATTGCTCTTTTCAAATGCCAACATTTCTCTATGTCGTGCCCCGAGGCATCAGAACAATATGCGCACCTCAGAGAATAATCAAGGTTCTTTGGGGTGGATTTGGTATCTTTGCCTCAATTTGCCTTAGCACGTCCAATTTCCTCAACCTTTGAAACAAACTGGCTTTGGACTCTCCCAGATGGGTGAAGGTTTCTTTCCATTGATGACTCTCTCTTTTATACTCCAGCCTTGGTTGAATTTTCGGACCAGTAGGATTTTGGTAGGGTTGTAGGGGTGAATAAGGGTTTTGTGGAGCTGGCGCACACCACTGCGGGTAAGGATGAGGTTGGGCATATGATTGTGCATGATGAACATGGTATGGGGGAGGTCGAATTACGTATTGAGGATCTGGTGGTGGGAAATAATGTTGGAGTGGATTATATGGGGCTTGGGTGTAGGTTTGTGGTTGGGGACGAGGCTGAGTGTACTAGTGAGGTAGACCCCTTGGACCACGTCGTGCTCGCGAAACAACCATAGCAACATCATCCATTCTCTTCTTACCCAACAAGCTTCCTGTGCCATTCTGAATTGCTTGTGTGTTTGCTTTCAAGGTGGAATAGCTCATGATCTTGCTCGACTTGAGTCCATATTCCACCATTTTCCCATCTTTAACACATCGTTAAAAGGCTTACCTATAGCTGAGATCAAGTGGCCAAAGTATGTAGGCTCTTATGCTTGAAGAAAGTACTTGACCATCTCGTCTTCTTCCATCGGAGGATTGACCCGGGAAGCTTGTTCCCTCCATCTGAGCCCGTATCTCCTAAAGCTTTCATTAGGCTTCTTTTCTATATTGGTAAAGGACATGCGATCTGGGACACTATCTATATTATACTGAAAGTGTCGGGCAAAGGCCTGAGCCATATCATCCCATGTATACCACCTGCTAGCATCTTGACAGGTGTACCATTCCAAGGCTTCCCCACTCAAACTCTGACTGAAATAGGCCATCAAAAGCTTGTCCTTCCCACCAGCGCCTCTCATCTTACTACAATAACCTCTCAAATGGGCCACGAGATCTCTATGTCCGTCATACAAATCAAACTTTGGCATTTTGAACCCGACGGGCAATTGAACGTCAAGGAACAAGCACAAGTTCTTGTAAGATACATTTACTTGGTTTCATATCCCTTGCATGTTCCTTACAGATTGCTCTAAACTCTTCATCTTCCTGAATATCTCATCTTTCTCCACATACTTAGCGGGCTTCTCGGTTTCAACAAGAGGCTCAAAGTGAGGGGTATAACAATAGGGATCCGGGACCTTGAAAGTTGGTTCTGGAGCATAGTATTGGGCATCGAGAAATTTGAACACGGGTTCACTAGAAGATCGATGGATGGTAGCTTGCGGAGGAGCTACAAGAACATGAGTGGATGTTAGAGTGTGATATGAGGTTGTTTTGGCTGGTGGAGCATGGGAAGGCTGGGAAGAGGTGCCAGGGTAGTTGTGATAAGGGGTAAAGGCTGGAGCATATTATGGGGAAAATTCAACAGTGGTAGGAATCTGGCCTTGTGATAGTGGTGGGATGGTGGCAGGGTTTTCAGTGTAGTTAGTGGAAAATGAGGGTGGAGGATGCCCACTAATCCAAGCTTGACACATATCTGATATCTGTTGTTTCAACCTTTTAACATCTTCATTCAACTCAGATTCTGACTCCACAATCTCGTTTGATGGATCAACAACACATGTGTCCAATTCTTTGCTAGTCATGACTGCCTTGCTCTTTGACCTAGTGTTGTATGGATGACTCGCCAGAGTGACACAAACTAACCACCTTCCTGTTTTATAATAATAAAGATAATGAAGAGGAGCAAAACAAAGCCAACATGTTAGTGTTAGGGCATTTATCAGATCACATTACGTGCAATGCACCTAGCAACAATTAACGGTTCTAGAATGACTTTGACGGTCGCAAGATCATATGACATCATCCCGATTTGCTTGTTCCAACCTTCGTTTTTTTTATTTTCTTTTAACGCTCCCTGGTTTACACCATTTTCTTTCCTCTCTTTTCTTTCTGCTTACCATTCTTTTCTTTCCGCTCATTTCTCATATCCCAAAACTTCATATTTTTTTTCCTTTAATTTTAAAAATAATTCGATCGAACCCGATGTAGGTTGCCTATGTATCATATTCCACATGAATCAGACCAAGCGTAGTTCTGGAGGATTGGATATGGGAGAAAGCTTTGAAAAATACAACTAATTGGAAAAACTATACTATTTTTTTGTCTTCTTTTTTAAAAAATGATAAAAAAGTGTAATTTTTTTTTTGTTGTAATTTTTCTTTCTTTTTTAGAAAATGGGGCAATAAAACTAAAACTGATAAAACCCTCAATATTCTCTCTTACTACATTTTTCACTCTTCTTTCCCAAATATCAGTCCGCTAAATGACCTTTCTACCATCAAAGATGCGACATTTAGCACATAGGATGATTGAATGTCCTTGTGGGCCAACGGGCCCATTTGACACAATTTGAACAAATTTCCTACAAAGGAACACGGTACCTAGGACCGGGCCCTACTACGTCATAATGATATGATGCACATAATCGTGGCCTAAAGACTAACCTATATTTGGGTTCACTAACAAGGCAATCCGGGGGAGCGTATGGTCGATGGTGGCTGTTCAAGCTTTCCACCCACTCCATACGTCCGACACCCTCCCCCCTTTCTCCTAAAATAAGGGTGACTTAACAAAGCATTCGTGTATGCGACGCGTACTACGAGACTTGTTGTAGAAAGAATTGACCCAGGGTTATGCAAGTGATGACAGTTATTAAGCAGTAACACATAAAAGGAAAAACTGTAAACAAATAAACAATTAGAAAATAATAAAATAAAATAAACAAAATACAAATCAAACAAAGCAATTAAAGAACATAAAACCTCAACCGAATATTCTAAAAATCCAACAAGATCAAGTATCAGTTCGAATCCTTCAGCTCCCCAGCAGAGTCACCAAAGCTGTCACACCCTTTTTTATTCACCGTAACCCTCTTTAAAAGGTAAAAAGTGATTTTAAAGCTCAAAGGGTTCCCATTTGAAAAATGACAAAAGATGTGTTAAAAAGGATTTCTCAGAGTCGCCACTTGACATTTGATTTTGATGTGTCAAGTCACCGTTTTAAAAAAAATAATTTTTCCCTTTAAAACACATTTAGACTCTAAAACAAATTCTGCACTAGAGATTCTAAGTAAGGGGGTTCATTTGACTCGGGAAGAAGGTGTTAGGCATTTCCCAAATCCCGTGAAGGTCACGGTTGCATACATGATCTAGTTGGCTTTAAAGGCTACTCTAATTGAGGTTAAATATACACAAAAATAAAATAGACATAAAAAGGTTCGAGGTTGTCCCCACATAAAAAAGGAAAATAAAATAAAAATAACAATAAAAATACTACAATCCTATATTACGCCTTCTCAATGTCGTCCTATCTTTGGCCTCCAATTACATGATACTACGGGTTATTCCCCGGATAAAATAACAACTAAGGGACAACCTCTAACCTCGAAAGATAAATAAACAACCTAACATTTGCCTACCCAACTGTTGACGGCCTAACATGCTCCTAGCGATCGAATTGATAAAGCAAAATAAAGAACTAACAAGAATCATCTAAAGCTCAAATTATTAGAATCGGTCAGTTCTCTAGCATAACCATTTTTCCTTAAGAAGTTCAAATCTATTTTTGCTCTTTAAATCTGACAGACTCCCACGACCCATTTATCATTGTAACCTATGAATTAGACCTAATTTCTTTAACTAAACTTTGTTTAATAATGCATAACCCACATCTACCCAAACTAAAGTAAATACATCAACTTAATCACATCACCCAAAAATCATATGCCAAACAAACGACATAAGGTGGGCTAAAGTGCGGGTAGCTATTTCGGGAAAACTATTTTCCAAACCTATTTCAAATATAAGGCTCACGCGGCGGTATAAGAAAAGATTGTGATTGAAATTGAGAAATGTGAATACGTGGCGGTACCTCGATTGTGATTCTTTATTATACCAGGCGGTACCTCGATTTGATTTCTTTATACACGAGGCGGTACCTCGATTTGATTTTTTTATACACGAGGCGGTACCTCGTTGTGATTCTTGCTGTTAATTTCATGTGTCAAAGAGTTTTTGGTGGAAATATTTCTTGTTAATTCATTCTTATTTGTTCTTGCAACTGTTGTCCATATATGACCACTTGGATTTTTCTTCAGTTGTTTCATTTACGTGTTCCATGTTTAGATTTTGGTATCTGATTAGGTTATTATATTGTTTCATATCAGTTATTTCTTGCTTTCCATTATTTATCCTTATTGCATTTTCATACTGTTTATTTATATCTTAGTAGGTGTCTTGACCTGACCTTGTCACAACTTTATTGAGGTTAGGCTTGATACTTACTGGGTACCATTATGGTGTACTCATACTACGCTTCTGTACATATTTTGTGCAGATCCAGGTATGTCTGCTTGTGTCGGTCGTTAGAGATTGTCTGTAGCTGCTGCTTGGGAGACTTTAAGGTATACCTGCTCCACGTTCGCAGACCTCAGAGTCGCCTTTCCTATTTTACTCCCTGTTGTATTTCTTCCAAACAGTGATGTATTAGATATTTTAGAATTATTTTATAGAGCTTATGACTCAGCTTCACCGGTTTTGGGGTGTGTATTGCGAGGTTCTATTTTCGGAAGGTTTTTATCAATTATTCAGTTGTTTTCAGTAACTTGTTAATTATATCTGTCCAGTTATTATAAATTGTTAGGCTTACCTAGTCGTAGAGACTAGGTACCATCATGACATCCTACGGAGGGGAATTGAGGTCGTGACATAAATATGATTCGGCAAATTAAGAGTCAAATATAAACCTCGAGGGTTGGGTATTCTAAATTAACTAAGAATTTGCCTAAACAAGGAAATTAACACGAGATTGATGTTGACATGATTATATATTGATTGAAGAAAGTCGTACAGATCGCTCGAAGTGACAAGTCTGGCATTTCGACATGAGTACTGTGAGTAGTAACCGTAATTTATATTTCCATAACTTGCATGATTTATACATGATTTCGAAAATAAAATGTGTTATCGAATGTTTGAAATTGCATGTGGGACAAGTCATTTACTTGATATGGTACTGAACAATTTACTTGAGATATTTACAGTTATTTAAAATATTCTCACTGTTGCTAGACATGTTTTACTGTTACTTGAGATATGATTACCGTTACCAGAATGGGATTACATGATTTGATAAGAATTGAAATGCCCTGTACTATTTTGAAAATTCCTTCATATGAATATGTATTGTTTACAAAGAAAAGTATAAATGGGAGAAGACTTTGAAGGATCCTGTAGCTAATGGTAGGTTCATTAAACCTGGTGCACCTTGTATTTACAGATTACCAATTACAGTTATAGCCTCACTAGTGGGAAGGTAGAAGTAGCATACCGTTATAATTTTTTCTCGAGTAGGGATCTATAATTATATTTGACTCCTTTTACAAAGGGGTCCACAAAATGATATAGATTACATGATCCTTTCTTGAAAACCTCCCAAACATGAAGATTTACTATGACATAGTATTTACCGAGTTTATTACTGAATTGTTAACTTGATTTATGTTACAGAAAGCACATGATGAGATTGATTATTATTACCATTTTTGAAAGAGCATGTGGGACAAGTCATTTACTTCATTTGAGGTGAGATTCGTTGTTTCAATGTTGTTATGCGTGATTTGAGGCCTAAAATAAGTCCGTATTATGATATGAGACTTGTTGGAATGTTCAGACGGGCTCCCGAGGGGATAGGGCGTGTTTTGGATGGTATTCAGATCATTTTCCTTCATTTTGGCACTACTGGTAGATGATGTTTGCTGGTGTTTCAAACCTTTTTCGCGATCGCGAAGATTGGGACGTGATCGCGTAGTGTATCAGAGGAGCTGGCCATTTTCCTTCATCGCATTCGTGCCAGTGGCATAGCGTTCGCGCACCTTTATGAGTTCTGGGCATCACGTTCTCGCCCTTATGACTGCGTTTGGGTAGGGCAGAGATGAGAAGCTAGGATTGAGAGTATACCTTCGCGTTCGCGAAGTAGCTTTCGTGATCGCGTAAGGTGGAGCTGTTGTGATTCACGTTCGCGAGGTATATGCCGCGAATGCGTAGAGTATTTGGTGAAAGATTATTTTTGTTCATCACGAACGTGATGGATTTTCCGCGTTCGCGTAAGAGGAATGCCTGGGCAGAATTATAAGTACTCTATTTCGGGGGTTTCAGCCATTTTATCTTAATTGGAGCTATGGAGCTCAGATTGAGACGATTTTTAAAGTAATTTTTACCATGTAGATTGGGGTAAGTGTTCTCTACTCATTTTTGATTTTATATTATGAATCTATCTTCGTTTTTGATAATTGGATTACGAATTTTAAAGAGAATTGGGGGGGTTTTGCCTAAAGTTTCAAAGAGTGAAATTTTGAGTTTTGAACGTCGATACGGAGTCGGATTTGAGTGAAACTAGTATGGTTGGACTCGTAATTGAATGTGTTGTCGGATTTTATAAGTTTCGTCGAGTTCTAAGGTGCTGGCCCGAGTTGGACATTCGGGTTGATTTTGGACTTTTGATTAAAGATTCGACCTTTATCGATTGGGTTTGTTTTCTTTGACCGTATTTGAGGTATTTGAGTTTCTTTGGGCTAGTTTGAGCCGTTCGGAGGTCGGTACGCACGATATGTCATTTTGGAGCATCGTTTGGCTTGCTTGGTATTGGATTTGGCTTGTTCGAGGTAAGTAACACTTATAAACTTGGGTTAAGGGTATGAACCCCTGAATATACGTGATATGTGTTTGGTGTTGAGGTGACGCACATGCTAGGTGACGGGCGTGTGGGCGTGCATCGTGTGAATTGAAACTCGATTATTTCTGTGGTACTGTGTAGTTACCTAATCTTATTTGTATCTATGAAATCTCTACGTGCTAGAGTAATTGAGCTGTAAACCATGTTAGAAACCATGTCTAGGATATATGCTTATCCTGTTGGGACCCACTGAGGTCATTTCTGTTTTTGAGTTATTTGCTTACATTGCAATTACATACTCAGTCATACGCATTTATTTGCATATCATCTCTTAGTCTCTGTTACCATTTAGTGATACATCACATCATCATTTTGGGTAGATTTTCATGACATTGTGAGCCCAAGAGACTGGAGAGATTGATGACTGAGTGAGGCCGAGGGCCTAATAGTGAGGATATTGATGGGATCGGGCTGCACGCCGCATCGTGTTTTTATTGATTTATGCCATGATTGGCTTGTTATAGCGCTTGGCCTGAAGGAGCACCTCCGGAGTCTGTACACACCCCCAATGAGCGCATGTACCTACTGAGTGCGAGTGCCAAGTGATTGGGAGGACTGAGTGACTGTGAGGACTGAGTGACTGTGAGGACTGCCTTTCCTATTTTAATCCCTGTTGTATTTCTTCCAAACAGTGATGTATTAGATATTTTAGAATTATTTTATAGAGCTTATGACTCAGTTTCACCGGTTTTGGGGTGTGTATTGCGAGGTTCTATTTTCGGAAGCTTTTTATCAATTATTCAGTTGTTTTCAGTAACTTGTTAATTATATCTGTCCAGTTATTATAAATTGTTAGGCTTACCTAGTCATAGAGACTAGGTGCCATCATGACATCCTACGTAGGGGAATTTAGGTCGTGACATAAATATGATTCGGCAAATTAAGAGTCAAATATAAACCTCGAGGGTTGGGTATTCTAAATTAACTAAGAATTAGCCTAAACAAGGAAATTAACACGAGATTGATGTTGACTTGATTATATATTGATTGAAGAAAGTCGTACAGATCGCTCAAAGTGACAAGTTTGGCATTTTGATACAAGTACTGTGAGTAGTAACCACAATTTATATTTTCATAACTTGCATGATTTATACATGATTTCGAAAATAAAATGTGTTTCCGAATGTTTGAAATTGCATGTGGGACAAGTCATTTACTTGATATGGTACTGAATAATTTACTTGAGATATTTACAGTTATTTAAAATATTCTCACTGTTGCTAGACATGTTTTACTATTACTTGAGATATGATTACCGTTACCAGAATGGGATTACATGATTTGATAAGAATTGAAATGCCCTATACTATTTTGAAAATTCCTTCATATGAATATGTATTGTTTACAAAGAAAAGTATAAATGGGAGGAGACTTTGAAGGATCCTGTAGCTAATGGCGGGTTCATTAGACCTGTTGCACCTTGTATTTACAGATTACCAATTACAGTTATAGCCCTCACTAGTGGGAAGGTAGAACTAGCATACAGTTATAATTTTTTCTCGAGTAGGGATCTATAATTTTATTTGACTCCTTTTACAAAGGGGTCCACAAAGTGTATAGATTACATGATCCTTTCTTGAAAACCTCCCAAACATGAAGATTTACTATGACAAAGTATTTACCGAGTTTATTACTGAATTGTTAACTTGATTTATGTTACGGGAAGCATATGATGAGATTGATTATTATTACCATTTTTGAAAGGACATTTTATTTTTATGATAGTTTCTGATTATTATTGTAATGACCCGACCGGTTCTTTTGAGTATTTGTACTCCGCTCGGTAGTTTGAGGGCATGAGTAGCTCCATATGATTTATTATGAGTTGTGTGAATCGCCGGTTTTGGTTTTCATAGTATTCAGAATCGATTTTGAAGAATGAATTTCATAATTATAGCTTTATGTTGGAAGAGTTGATTAAGTTTGACTTTTGTGAATTTGACCCTAGAACGGAGTTTGGATGGTTCCGTTAGGTCCGGATGGTGATTTTGGACTCGAGCGTATGCCCGAATTTGCATTTGGATATTCCTAGAAGGATTCGACACTAATTGGCGAAAGTTGGAAATTTGAAGGTTTGAAAAGTTCATAAGTTTGACCGGAAGTTGACTTTGTGGATATCAGGTTCAGATTGTGGTTTCGGGAATTTAAATAGCTTCGTTATGTTATTTGGGACTTGTGTGCAAAATTTGAGTTCATTCCGAGTTGATTTGTTATATTTCGACGCGAGTTTTGGAAGTTGAAAGTTCAAAGTTCATTTAAGTTTGATTTGAGGTGCGATTCGTCGTTTCAATGTTGTTATACGTAATTTGAAGCCTAAAGTAAGTCCGTATTATGATATGGGACTTGTTGGAATGTTCAGACGGGCTCCCGAGGGGCAAGGGCATGTTTTGGATGGTATTCAGATCATTTTCCTTCATTTTGGCACTACTGGTAGATGATGTTTGCTGGTGTTTCAAACCTTTTTCGTGATCGTGAAGATTGGGACGTGATCGCGTAGTGTATCAGAGGAGCTGGCCTTTTTCCTTCATCGCATTCGCGTTAGTGGCATCGCGTTCGTGCACCTTTGTGAGTTCTGGGCATCACGTTCGCCCCCTTATGACTGCATTCGCATAGGGCAGAGATGAGAAGGTGGAATTGGGAGTATACCTTCGCGTTCGCGAAGTAGCTTACGCAATCGCGTAAGGTGGAGCTGTTGTGATTCGCGTTCGCGTAAGAGGAATACCTAGGCAGAATTATAAGTACTCTATTTCGGGGGTTTCAGCCATTTTATCTTAATTGGAGCTATGGTGCTTAGATTGAGACGATTATTAAAGTAATTTTCACCATATGGATTGGGGTAAGTGTTCTCTACTCATTTTTGATTTCATATCATGAATCTATCTTCGTTTTTGGTAATTGGATTACGAATTTTAAAGAGAATTGGGGGAGTTTTGTCTAAAGTTTCAAAGAGTGAAATTTTGAGTTTTGAACGTCGATACGGAGTCGAATTTGAGTGAAACTAGTATGGTTGGACTCGTAATTGAATGTGTTATCGGATTTTATAAGTTTCGTCGAGTTCTAAGGTGCTGGCCCGAGTTGGACATTCGGGTTGATTTTGGACTTTTGATTAAAGATTCGACCTTTATCGATTGGGTTTGTTTTCTTTGACCGTATTTGAGGTATTTGAGTTTCTTTGGGCTAGTTTGAGCCGTTCGGAGGTCGGTACGCATGATATGTCATTTTGGAGCATCGTTTGGCTTGCTTGGTATTGGATTTGGCTTGTTCAAGGTAAGTAACACTTATAAACTTGGGTTAAGGGTATGAACCCCTGAATATACGTGATATGTGTTTGGTGTTGAGGTAACGCACATGCTAGGTGACGGGCGTGTGGGCATGCATCGTGTGAATTGAAACTCGATTATTTCTGTGGTACTGTGTAGTTACCTAATCTTATTTGTATCTATGAAATATCTACGTGCTAGAGTAATTGAGCTGTAAACCATGTTAGAAACCATGTCTAGGATATATGCTTATCATGTTGGGACCCACTGAGGTCATTTCTGTTTTTGAGTTATTTGTTTACATTGCAATTACATACTCAGTCTTACGCATTCATTTGCATATCATATCTCAGTCTCTGTTACCATTTATTGATACATCATATCATCATTTTGGGCTGATTTTCATGACATTGTGAGCCCGAGAGACTGGAGAGATTGATGACTGAGTGAGGCCGAGGGCCTGATGGTGAGGATATTGATGGGATCGGGCTGCACGCCGCATCGTGTTTTTATTGATTTATGCCGTGATTGGCTTGTTATAGCGCTTGGGCTGAAGGAGCCCCTTCGGAGTCTGTACACACCCCTAGTGAGCGCATGTACCTACTGAGTGTGAGTGCCAAGTGATTGGGAGGACTGAGTGACTGTGAGGACTGAGTGACTGTGAGGACTGAGTGAATTGATACTCTGAGAGTATGCATATGGTTTTATCACTAAGTTGTATTGCATTCGACATGCACACTTGACATACATGCATAGAGATTCATTTTCCTCATGTTGTACGACATTGCATCATTCATGACTTCACATGCACGTTGACATGTAGGCATAGAGATGTACTTTCCTCATGGCATTTGAAAATGAAACATTTACCTGTTGAAAGTTTTGGGAAAAATCACAGTTTTACAAACGTACTCATATTTTGGTGATTTCAGTAAAAGATTTGGGTTTTCACTGATATACTTGAAAAGCATGCCTATTTTCCGGAACTGTGAACGAGATGAGCACTATATCTCTGAGATACTTCTTTTATCACTTTTATTGTGTTGTTATGACCTGTTGTTGGCTATTGGTGTTAGACTCCGACCTTTGTTCCAGCCCGTCACTACTTTCAACCTAAGGTTAGGTTTGTTACTTATTAAGTACATGGGTTCGGTTGTACTCATACTATACTTCTGCACCTTGCGTGTAGATATTGGATGCTTATGTTGTTGTGCACGACGGGAGCTAGATTTGAAGATGTTACACCCCACATTTTCGTACGTAAAAGTGCGTCGTAAGCAAACTAATGTAAGACCAAAAATAAGATCATCTTTGGAAGTATGTAAAGTAAGTTATCATGTTACCTCAGAGGTTATAAATATTGAAGATCATGAACAACAATTACAAAGAGGGTTGGAAGGTTCAAAAGCTAAGGAATTGAAGAAAATAATATTTTGTCGAAAGTCGACGAGTTAGGAATGTTATAACCCGTACCTTTGGGGTGAGACTAGGGTTATTAACATGATAAGAAAGTTATGTTATGAGTTATGTTAGTCATATGATAATCATGTTCTATGTTTTGAAGTCAGGTGAGTTAAGGAACAAAAGTCGATGAAAGTCATCACAAGTTACGTTCATAAGTTTTACTAAACTTTGGGTCAAATGTAACTGCGATTTTCTCCCAATATACTTAGAGTTACGGGGTGTTCCACCCATCAAATTGAATATATATGAGTCTATTTTCTAACTCATTAAACCATTTGTCAATACAACATAGTAGTAGAGATATATATATGTTTTTGCGATACTGCACAGACTGCTGGTGACAAGTAGGTGTGTCACCTACTTGCTTAAATGAGAGGATTATATATGTCCGAAAATGGGCCAGTTCGGGTCGTCCAAAGAGACATTTTAAAGGCCTATTTCCTTTATATATTACACTGATAATAGGGCATCCCCTGCAAAAAGCCTCCCAAAAACTGCACACAAACCCTAATTGATTTTCTCTCCTTTTCGAGTTCTAGTTGGAGGTAAATCCTAGAGTTTGAAGAACCAAGATAGGAGATGAGTTATTCAACAAATAAGGTAAGTTTATTGCTCTCTTTCATCCATTTTTTCTGCTGGATATGTATGGAAAGTCTTTCTATAATTGTACGAACTCACAGGACGGTGATCGGAAGCCGTGATTTCGAGTTATTCATTTGTAGCGGACTGTTTTGTGGACTGTTTCGTATTGCTGTTGGACTGCGTGTTTTGCTACTATTTTATGGAGTTTTGGAGGAGAAAGGGTGTGGATAAACATGACATAAATTCAGGGTGGTGGGCTGGTCGTTCGTCATAATATTTTCGGGATGTTTGACACTACTACGGTGGTCGTTTTATGTAAGAAGAGATTGGGGTGTTTTGGACTGTTTTGTAGTATTTTGTGATGTATATAAGGTTGGAAAATAATGTAAATATGTTTTTATTATTGTGTTCTTGTATTTTTGGTGTTATCTTGAATTTGTAGGGAGTAAGGATTATAGGGGAGATGCTGCCCATTTTAATACAAAATAAGCTTGTCGTTCATTGTGCGATAGTTGTACCTTTCGTAACCTAATGATAGTATTATTATCGTTGTTGTAGATTAAGGTGCGAAGAGGCGAGTTCAACTTGGTGATTGGAAAGATTGTGATAAGGTATGTTAAGGCTAAACCTTTCTTTCATTTTGGCATGATCCCATAACTACATGAGCTTGATAACGAGACATAAAGAGAAGTTCGTATTCCTGAACTTATGTACATTATCCTAGTCTCATAAGTTACAGTATTCTCCCTTATCGGGACTTTATATTCAGTTAAGTATTATTTTCTTCCACTCTAGTCTTTTTCTAGTCAAGAGAGCAGAGAGTCTATATATACAGTATTATAGTATTTTCACTACCATCGAGCTATAATCGATAGACATGCCCCTATTGGGCAACCTCTGATCAGAGGGTAAGTTATATACTGAGCCTACTGTGGCCAAGCACCTATGAGCGAGCCCAGAATGGCCGAGATACAGAGCTTAGTATGGCCGAGCGCCTATGAGTGAGCCTACTACGGCAGAGAAGTTACACGTTCTGAGCCTTATAGGGCCGGACAACTATTTTACTTACTATATTGAGAGAGTTGAGTCAGTATCAGCAGGTAAGTATATCTCCAGATCATTTTTGACTCCCAGTTACTTTCAGTTATTACATTATCAGTTTAGTTTCAACTTTCAGTTATTCTATTGCCTTACATACTCAGTACATTATTTCGTACTAACGTCCTATTCTTGGGGACACTGTATTTCATGCATGCAGGTTTGGATAGACAGCATGGTAGACCTCCTCCATAGGTGCTATTTGTGATCAACTTGATCGGTAAGCTCCACGTCCTTCGGAGTTGCCGGGTCTAGGGTTTTGAGTACATATTGTGTATATATGTATATATATTATGGGTAGGTCGGAACCCTGTTCCGACCACAGTACATCCATCAGTAGAGGCTTGTAGACATATCCTGTCAGTTAGTGCAGTATGTTGGGCTTGTAGGCCTTGTATGTATATTTTGTTGGTTTGCCAGCTGTAGTAGTTATGATGGCCTTGTCAGCCCAGCTTTATATTGATGTTTAGTCAGAGCTAGTTTCTGTTCAGTTTTATATTTTGTTTCGCAAATTGTCTCGCAATGTGGCAACATGGCCAAAGTATGACATTTTATGTCCAGAGTCCCTCAGTCGCAAGTTGGTACGCTAGCTTAAGTGAGGCACCGGGTGCCGGTCTCCTCCCCCCCCCCCCAGGTTCGGGGTATGACAGAAGATGTACCTGCGTTCCGGTCATAGCTACCTCTTGATCTTTGTAGATTTAGAATTTTAATTTGTTCATGTATATTTCAAACATATGATGTACTTTATTTCATACTAGCTTTGTAAATTTTAAATCATAGAAGCTCATGATTTGTACTACCAGTTCGGTTGTATTATCATTTCTTCTCTTAATAAATATCATTTGAACTGGTTTGTTGTTAACTAGCTTACCTAGCGAGTTGGATTAGGTGCCATCACGGCTAGTTGGATTTTGGGTCGTAACAATTATTATACATGCATATTTTCTGACTTATCCCTAATTAAAAATAGTTGTGTTTAAGTATTATTACTCAATGAGCTAGCGATTCACTTCCCGCTTTTTTTATAGAGACTGTAGTTGACAGGAATGGGGATTTCGTTAATTAGAGTATAAGAGTTGATAGTTCCTGGTGAGCCCTGCACTTATTCTGTCACGACCGTAATTCCCACCTTCGGGACCATGATGGCGCCTAACATTTCACTCGCTAGGCAAGCCAACGTTAGAGAAATTCTTAAACCAATTTCTTGAAACAGTTCAAATAAATAAATCAATTAAACTGAGATGAAACTAAAATGAAGTACGAAGTAGCATAATAACCAGCATATCTAATTATACCACAGATCTAGAGTCACAAGTACACGAGCTTCTAGAGGTTCTACAAATAGAGTCTGAAATAAATACAACTTTTTTCAAATAAAATGAATAGTAAATAAGGAAAGAAGAAGGGGACTTCAAGGTATGCGGACTCCAACAGATCTACCTCGAGTCTCCAAATATGCCAATTCGAGCTAATGTACCTTACGTACAGATGGGACCAGTACCAAAATATGCACAAGAAGTGCAGAGTGTAGTATGAGTACAACTGACCTAATGTACTCCGTAAGTGCCGAGCCTAACCTCGACGAGGTAGTGACGAGGCTATGACAGGACACCCACGTAATTAAACATGTACAAACGAGATATAAGTGCAACATAACAACAAATAGAGATTAAACACGTACGATTGGGAGGGGACATGCGAAAGGGGGAACAAGATACGGTAACTACAATAGGAAATGACAACATGAGACAGTCAAATAATCCATCAACAATAGAAAACGAATAAACATAATGAATAAAGATGGCACGACATCACCCTCCGTGCTTTTACTTTAAACCTCACCATGAAATAATAATAATGGCACGGCATCACCCTTCGTGTTTTTACTTTTAACCTCTCCATGAAATAATAATAATGGCACGACATCACCCTTTGTGCTTTTACTTTTAACCTCTCCATGAAATAATAATAATGGCACGGCATCACCCTTCGTGCTTTAACTCTCTTTCTCACCATGTATTAATCAGTAAATGAAGCAATTAATGACACGACATCACCCTTCGTGCTTTAACACTATCCATTGCCATGAAGCAATGAATATAAACATTTGGGAGATAGATTGTACGTCAACAACGATTTCAAAATACCGAACCTCAACTTCCAAAAATACCCAATCCTCATAAATAGTTCATAAATGCGGAAAGAACAACCAATTAAGTAATAAACGAGTCTAAGCATGAATATCATAATTAAAGAAGATAATAAATTACAAGCAAACAAGTCCCACCAGCATGCTTTAACCCAACAACAACGCATAGGTACTCGTCACCTCACATACACGTTGTACCCACACATTTAAACACGTAGCAAATAGGCATACAAGTCCTAATCCCTCAAGTCAAGGTTAACCACGACAAATACCTCGCTCCGCAATCGACTCAAAGTCTAACCACGGCCTTGCCTTTCAAACAAGCCTCCGAACCAACAAATATAGCAAACTATTAACCAAACGATACAAAATAAGCCTTAGGAACTACCCACGAATGAAAGAGGTTCAATTTAGGTCATTATTGAAAAAGTCAACAAAAGTCAGCCCCGGGCCCGCTTGGTCAAAACCCCAAAATTCGGACCAAAACCCGATTACCCATTCACCCCTGAGCCAGGTTATGTAATTTATTTTGAAATTCGACCTCAATTCGAGGTCTAAATTCCAATTTTACAAAAATTCCTAATTCTACCCAAATCCCCAATTTCTACCATGAAAATCCTAGATTTAAGATTGAAATATTATAAAATGTTGTGGGTAATTGAAAGGAAGTAGGTTCGAGTCACTTACCAATGAATTAAGGAAGAAAATCTCTTGGGAAATTCGCCTCTAAGGTTTTTAGGGTTGAAAATCTGAAAGAATGAACCAAAATCCCGTCTAACTCAACTTTTAACCAGGCACAGATGTCGCAATTACGAACCCCGCAAATACGAGATTTTTTTCGCAAATGCGAAACAACCCACACCTCTGCTATCATCGCATTTGCGATGATTTGTTCGCAAATGCGAACTGGGCCTCACCACAAATGCGACCAAATTGATTGGAAATGCGAACTAGCTTCCCCCAGTCCCCATCGCAAATGCGAACTACTTGTTCGCAAATGAGAACCTACCTCTATCGCAAATGCGGCAGAGTTCTCAAAAATGCAAGAAATCAGCCCCCCAGCCCATGCTCGCAAATGCGAAGTCTTCTTCACAAATGCGAGCCATATCTCGCAAATGCGAGATCTGCAACAAAAACCAGAAACAAAAAGGCACAAGCTATGATTCTGAGTCCAACTTCACTCCGTAGCCTATTCGAAACTCACCCGAGTCCCCAGGGCTCCAGACTAAACATGCACCCAAGTCCAAAAATGTCATACGAACTCGCTAGCGAGATCAAAACACTAAAATAACACCTAGAACTACTAATCTGACACCAAAACGAATGAACATTTTAATGAAACTTAAGAATTTCCATTTTAACAACACGACGTCCGAATCACGTCAATTGAACTCCGTTTTCACCAAATTTTGCAGACAAGTTATAAATATAGTAATGAACCTATACCAAGCTCCCGAACCAAAATCTGGACCTGGTAGCAACAAAGTCAAAATTCGGTCAAATTCATAAATTCTCTAAACCCTCAAACATTAATAATTTAGCAAATTGTGATAACTCGAGCTAGAGACCTCCGAATTTGATTTCGGGCATACGCCCAAGTCTCAAATCACGATATGGACCCACAGGGACCGTCAAAATACGGATCCAAATCCGTTTGCTCGAAACATTGACCAAAGTCAACTCAAATGAATTTTTATGGCACAAATTCACATTTTAATCAGTTGTTTTTACATAAAAGCCTTCCGGAAAAAGATACGGACTGTGCACGCGAATCGAGAAAGGTTAAAAGGAGTTATTTGAGGTTTCAAAACACAGAATTTAGGGGTTAAAGCTCTAGATGACTTATCGGGTCATCACATTCTCCACCTCTAAAACAAACATTCGTTCTCGAACGGACATAGAAAAGTACCTGGACTCGTAAAAAGGTGTGGATATCTACTCCGCATGTCCAACTCGACTCCCAAGTGGCTGTCTCGACCGACTGACCTCTCCACTACACTCGATTTGAAGGGTAACTCTTCAACCTCAACTACCAGACCTGCCGGGCTAGAATAGCCATCGGCTCCTCCTCATAAGTCAAATCTTTGTCCAACTGGAATGAGCTGAAATCTAACACATGGAACGGATCACCGTGATACTTTCGGAGCATGGACACATGGGACACCGGATGGATTATTAATAAACTAGGTGGCAATGCGAGCTTGTAGGCCACCTCACCCGCTCTCTCAAGAATCTCAAAGGGTCTGATATACCTAGGGCTCAACTTTCCCTTCTTTCCGAACCTCATCACACACTTCATGGGTGAAATCCAGAGCAAAACTCTCTCTCCGACCATGAATGCAACATCACAAACTCGACGGTCGGCATAACCCTTTTGCCTAGACTGAGCTGTGCGAAGTCGATCCTGAATAATCTTGACCTTATCCAAGGCATCCTATACCAAATATGTACCCAACAACCAAGCCACCCTGGCTCGAACCATCCAACTGGCGATCGTCACCGTCTTCCATATAATGTCACTAGGGAGCCATCTGAATGTTCGACTGGTAGCTGTTATTGTAGGAAAACTCCGCAAGTGGCAAGAATTGATCCCAAGAACCCTCGAAATCTATAACACAAGTGCGAAGAATATCCTCCAATATCTGAATAGTGCGCTCGGACTGTCCGTCTATCTAGGGATGAAATAATGTGCTCAATTTAACCTGCATGCCCAACTCAAGCTGTACTGCCCTCTAGAAGTGCGAGGTGAACTGCGTACCTTGATCAGAAATGATAGACACGGGCACACCGTGAAGATGGATGATCTCACAGATGTATATCTCAGCCAACTGCTCTGAAGAAAAGGTAACTGCCACAAGAATTGTTAGGATCGGGAGATTGGGTAGTGCAAAATTTAGTCAAACAACATTATAATAACAATAACAAAGACAATCCAAGTTGATAATAACGGTAATTAAAGTAGATAAAGAAGACACCAATTTAACGTGGTTCGGTCAATGTGACCTACGTCCACAAGCGGAGATGAGCAATTTCACTATACCAATAAGAGTAAAAAAGAGAGTACAAAATTAGAATAAATACTCTAATTAATCACAAATACCCTAAGAGAATAACCTCACAAGATAACTCCAAAGAAAGGGTTCACACAAGTGGTTCCCAACCCTTAACTCTCATACAAAACATTCTTAATAA
The DNA here is from genome assembly GCF_000715075.1 of Nicotiana tabacum. Lineage (NCBI taxonomy): Eukaryota > Viridiplantae > Streptophyta > Magnoliopsida > Solanales > Solanaceae > Nicotiana > Nicotiana tabacum. The sequence goes on from NC_134101.1 coordinate 77,478,230, forward strand.
AGGAGGAAAGGAAGAAACAAGAAATGAAGTCTCAAGTCTTATTGGTATGACTAAAATGAACTAATGGCCTTCCCTTTTATAGGCAAAAAAGTCATGGCCTCTTAGGTGTAAAAGAAGAGATACAACTTGTGCAAATGATGTCCACCACACAATGCAATATTTTTGTGTCCCAAAGAATATTGCCAACAAATTCTACACTTTGCAAAGATGCTTAGAAATCTCTATTAGCCAAAATATTGGCCATAATTACAAATCTCCACCTTGGCCTAATTTTGGCTGATATAGTAAATTTGCTCCACCTTCTCCGCAAAAGCCCCAATGGGCATATGTCAAAATTTAATGCCATCAAAATCAAACAAGTTGTCTGATACCAAAACTGTAGTAGGGCCTATAACATTGGAGCCCAATAAAGTATAGAACGAACCAGATTTGTGTGCTTTCATGATCACAAGAGCACCTTGAAAAGTTTTTAGAACTCTACCTTCACCGGTGAATTTGCACCCAAGGGATTCTAAAGTGCCCAAAGAGATGAGATTTTTCTTCAACTCAGGAACATATCTAACATCGGTGAGAGTTCTCACCACACCATCGTGCATTCTGATCCGAATTGTACCTTTTCCAATAGCGTTACAAGTAATATTGTTACCCAATTGGACAACTCCACCTACAACTGAATCATATGTAGAAAACAAGTCCCTTCTACGACACATATGATATGAACAACCATAATCTAAAATCCACTCATTGTCTAATCTGAAACTAGTTTCAGTTGCTAAAAATATAGTTCCCTCAATCTCATTAGTTGCTACACTAGCTTCGGCGGTGTCAGTATTTTTGTGCTCATTTTTTCTTTCTTTATGCTTTTCTTTATTTTTCAGTTTATAGCATTCAGATATAATGTGACATTTCTTATGACAATAACGACACTCTAAATTATTGTATCTGGATATGGAGTCGGATTTCCCCCTAACAAACAAGCCAACTTTTGCTTGAGTTCCACTAGCTTCCCCAGTAATATCACTATCTATCTGTTCTTTTGATTTTAAGATAGATTTAATATCCTCATAAGAGATATTATCCTTTGCATAAAGCATAGTATCTCTTATATGCTTAAAAGATGGGGGTAGAGAACAAAGCAGTAACACGGCTTGATCCTCGTCTTTAATTTCAGCATCTACATTACTCAAATCCATGAGAATGGAATCAAAGGTGTCAAGATGAGAGAGAATAGAGGTACCTTCACCCATACGAATTGTATAAAGTTTCTGCTTCAGGTAAAGTCTATTTTCCACCGTCCTCTTCATATATAAGGTTTTCAATTTTTCCCACATACATTGGCTGTGGTTTCTACAGAAACTTCACGTAAAACCTCATTTGAGAGATTTAAAATGATACTTGTTTTTGCCTTTTTGTCTATGACAGTAAACTCCTCATCCGTCATTTTATCCGACTTCTTCTCCTTTCCTTGCAACGCCAAATCTAAGCCATCCTGAATTAGGATAGCCTCCATCTTTAATTGCCACATTCCAAAGTTTGCACTTCGATCAAATTTATCAACATAAGTCTTTGTTAAAGTCATATTGGCTACTGAAACAAACCCGGTTAGATCCGGCTCTGATACCAATTTGTTAGGATCGGGAAACTGGGTAGTGCGAAATTTAGCCAAACAATGTTATAATGACAATAACAAAGACAATGCAAGTTGATAATAACGGCAATTAAAGTAGATAAAGAAGATACCAATTTAACGTGGTTCGGTCAATGTGACCTACGTCTACAAGCGGAGATGAGCAATTTCACTATACCAATAAGAGTACGAAAGAGAGTACAAAATTCGAGTAAATACTCTAATTAATCCCAAATACCCTAAGAGAATAACCTCACAAGATTACTCCAAAGAAAGGATTCACACAAGTGCTTCCCAACACTTAACTCTCATACAAAACACTCTTAATAAAGGAGGAAAGGAAGAAACAAGAAATGAAGACTCAAGCCTTGTTGGTGTGTCTAAAATGAACTAATGGCCTTCCCTTTTATAGGCAAAAAAATATTGGCCTCTTAGGTGTAAAAGAAGAGATGCAACTTGTGCAAATGATGTCCACCACACAATGCAATATTTTTGGGTCCCAAAAAATATTGCCAACAAAGTCTACACTTTGCAAAGATGCTTATGCTTATATGAGATGGACTCCATTAGCCAAAATATTGGCCATAATTACAAGAATGAAATGCGCTGATTTGGTCAGCCTGTCAACAATGACCCATACCATATCGAACTTCCTCTGAGTCTGTGGGAGTCCAACAGCAAAATCCATAGTGACACGCTCCCACTTCTACTCAGGAATCTCTAACTTCTGAAGAAAACCACCAGGTCTCGGATGCTCGTACTTTACTTGTTGAAAATTTAGACACCGAGCTACATATGCAACTATATCCTTCTTCATCATCCTCCACCAATAATACTTCCATAAGTCTTGATACATCTTGGCAGCGCCTGGATGAATAGAATACCGGGAAATGTGGGCCTCCTTAAGAATCAACTCACGAAATTCATCTGCATTGGGCACACAAATATGACTCTGCATTCTCAAAACCCCATCATCTCCAACGGTAACCTTCTTGGCACCACCATGCCGCATTGTGTCCATAAGGACAAGTAAATGAGGGTCATCATACTGCCACTCTCTGATGCGTTCATACAAGGAAGACCGAGCGACTGTACAAGCTAGAACACGACTGGGCTCTGAAACGTCTAACCTCACAAACTGATTGGCCAAAGTCTGAACATCTGATATAAGCGGTCTCTCACCCACTGGCTTTCTACTTAAGGCATCGGGCACCACATTAGCCTTCCCAGGGTGGTACAAAATGGTAATATCATATTCTTTCAACAACTCCAACCACCTCCTTTGCCTCAAGTTGAGATCCTTTTGCTTTAACAAATACTGTAGACTCCGATGATCCGTGAATACCTCGCACGACACGCCATAAAGATAGTGCCTCCAAATTTTCAGTGCATGAACAATGGCTGCCAACTCTAAGTCATGAACAATGGCTGCCAACTCTAAGTCATGAACAAGGTAATTCTTCTCATGAACATTCAACTGTCACGATGCATATGCGATCACCCTAACATCCTGCATCAATACTGCACCAAGCCCAATACGAAATGCATCACAACACACTATGTAAGATCCTGAACCTTGGACAACACCAACACTGATGCCGTAGTTAAAGAAGTCTTGAGCTTCTGAAAGCTTAACTCACACTCGTCTGACCATATAAACGGGGAACCCTTCTGGGTCAATCTAGTCAATGAGACTGCCATAGATGAAAACCCATCCACAAATCGGCGGTAATAACCCGCCAAACCCATGTAACTCTGAATCTTTGTAGCTGAAGTGGGTCTAGGCCTGATCTGAACTGCCTCAATCTTCTTAGGATCCACCTTTATGCCCCCTGCCGATACGACGTGCCCCAAGAAGGCGACTGAGTCTAAGAAAAACTCGCACTTTGAAAACTTGGCATATAACTGGCTGTCTTTCAGAGTTTGAAGTACAATCCGAAGATGCTGCTCGTGCTCCTCTCGATTGCGGGAGTAGATCAAGATATCATCAATAAATACAATCACAAAGGAATCCAAGTAGGTCATGAGCACCTGGGTCATCAAATCCATAAATGTTGCTGGGGCATTTGTCCCCCCAAATGACATCACTAGAAACTCATAATGCCCATACCGAGATCGAAAAGCTGTCTTAGGAACATCGGATGCCCTAATCTTCAACTGATGGTAGCCAAATCTCAAATCAATCTTCGAAAATACCTTGGCACCATGAAGCTGATCAAATAAGCAATCAATCCTCAGCAATGGATACTTGTTCTTGATGGTGACTCTGTTCAACTATCGGTAATCTATGCACATCCTCATCGACCCATCTTTCTTCTTCACGAACAACACGGGCGCACCCCAGGGCGAGACACCAGGTCTAATAAAGCCCTTATCAAGCAAGTCTTGCAATTGCTCCTTCAATTCTTTCAACTCTGGTGGGGCCATACGGTATGGCAAAATAGAAATAGGCTGAGTGCCCAGAGCCAAATCAATACAGAAGTCAATATCTCTGTCGGGTGACATCCCTGGCAGATCTACAGGAAATACCTCTAGAAACTCACAAACAACTGGTACTGAACCCATGGAAGGAACCTCCGCACTAGAATCGCGGACATAAGCTAAATAATCTAGAAACCCCTTCTCGACCATACGTCAAGCCTTCACATAAGAGATATCCTTGCTGGTAGAATGGCCAAGAGTCCTTCTCCACTCTAATAGAGGCAACCCCGGCAAGGATAAGGTCACCGTCTTGGCGTGACAGTCCAATATAGCATGATAAGGTGACAGCCAATCCATACCCAAGATGATATCAAAATCTACCATGTCAAGAAGTAGGAGATCTATGCTAGTCTCGAGACTCCCAATGGTAACCACACACGAATGATAGACACGATCTACAATGATAGAATCTCACACAGGTGTGGACACAAACATAGGAGCACTCAAAGAATCACGAGGCAAAACCAGATATGAAGCAAAATAGGTTGACACGTAGGAATAAGTAGAGCCCGGATCAAATAGAACTGAAGCATCTCTATGGCAAACTGGAACAATACCTGTGATGACAACATCAGATGGCTCAGCCTCAGGCCTAGCTGATAAAGCATAACATCGGGGATGGGCCTCACCACTCTGAACCACGTCCCTGGGATGGCCTCTAACTGGCTGGCCTCCACCTCTAACGGCCTCACCTCCACCCTTAATGGCCTGACCTCCACCTCTAGCTGCCTGACCCCTGCCTATGGCTGGCTGAGCAGGCGGTGAAGCAACTGGTGCCGGATCCATGGCACGATAACCCTACTGCTGTGTGCTGCCTGGTACTAGAGGGAAAAATCTAGCAATGTGTATCAGATCATCACAAGTATAACAAGCCTTAGACTGCTATGACTGCTGACCTTGGAACTGACCCTGTCGACCTAGGTAACCACCCTGAAAACTCTGGAGTAGAGGTGCACTAATAGGAGCTGATGATGCCCTGTAGGCTAGCTGGTCGGGATGAGACACATAAGGGTTGCGACTACCAGAAGCACTGTGAGACGCCTGGAGCGCTCACTGAAATGGCCTGGGAGGATGTCCTCAACCAAAAGTACCCCTGCCTCCAGACGAGGCACCACTGAACCCACCGAAATGATGAGGCATCTTATCAGACCCATGCCCCCTCTCCTGAGCAAGTACCGTCTCGATCCGTCTAGCAACATTTGCAGTCGTGTGCAAGGAAATATCACCCCCGGCCTCCTTGGCTATCTGTAGCCTGATAGTATAGGTGAGCCCATCAATAAATCTCCTCACCCTCTCCCTCTCAGTAGGAAGCAAGATAAGAGCATGATGAGCTAGATCCATAAAACGGGTCTTGTACTGAATAATAGTCATACTGCCTTGCTGGAGACGCTCAAACTACCTACAGTAATCCTCTCTCACCGTGACAGAAGTAACTTCTCTAGAAATAGCTGAGAGAACTGATCCCAAGTAAGAGCAGGAAACCAAGCTGGTCTGGTCAACATAAAATCTCTCCACCACCTCTTGGAAGAACCCGTCATCTGAAACACGGCAAAATCGACCCCATTGGTCTCAACTATACCCATGTTCCGCAGCACCTCATGGCAGTGGTCAAGATAATCATGTGGGTCATCAGAAGGTGCACCACTGAAGTGAACTGGAAAGAGCTTGGTAAACTTGTCCAATCTCAGTAAAGCCTCAGAAGACATGGCGGGCCTATCACCAGCCTATGCCGCAACAACCGGCTAAACTGCTCTAACTGGCGGGGCTGCTAGAGTCTGATACTGGGGAGCTATTTGCTTTGGAGTGTGAGTAGCGGGAGTCTGTGCTCCTCCCTCAGCCTGAGAGATGGCGGGTGCTACCGAAAATGTACTGGCTTGGGCCACACTCTCCAGAAGGCCCACCAAACGGACTAGAGCATCCTGAAGCACTGAAGTGGCTATGAACCCCTCTGGGACCTGAGCTGGTCCAACAGGTACAGTCTAAGTTGGAACCTCCTCATCAAAATCCATGTGAGACTCCACTGTTGGTACTGGTGTTCGAGCTCTAGGCTGAGCTCTGCCTCTGCCTCGGCCTTTGGCGCGACCTCGGCCTCGACCCGTGCCTCTCGTAGGAGCTGCCATTGGGGGCTCCGGCTACTGTCTAGCCGAAGATGAAATACATGTTCTCGCCATCTGCGAGAGAATAAGAATAGAAGAGTTCAATTACCATTGATAGAATAAAATCGCACGACAAAGAAGAATAGAAGTGAAATTATTCCTAAACTACATAGCCTCTGGAAGATAAGTACAGATGTCTCCGTACCGATTCTCTAGACTCTACTAAGCCTGCTTATGACTCGTGAGACCTAAGCAACCTAGTGCTCTGATACCAACTTGTCACGACCCAGAATTCCCACCTTCGGGACCGTGATGACGCCTAACATTTCACTCGTTAGGCAAGACAATGTTAGAGAAATTCTTAAACCAATTTCTTCAAACAGTTTAAATAAATAAACCAATTAAACTGAGATGAAACTAAAATGAAGTACGAAGTAGCATAATAACCAGCATATCTAATTACAACCCGGATCTGGAGTCACAAGTACACAAGCTTCTAGAGGTTCTAAAAATAGAGTCTGAAATAAATATAACTTTTTCGAATGAAATGAACAGTAAATAAGGAAAGAGGAAGGGGACTTTAAGGTCTGCGGATGCCAGCAGATCTACCTCGAATCTCCAAATATGCCAATCCAAGCTAATGCACCTCACATACAGCTGGGACCAGTACCAAAATCTGCACAAAAAGTGTAGAGTGTAGTATGAGTACAACCGACCCAATGTACTCCGTAAGTGTCGAGCCTAACGTCGACGAGGTAGTGGCGAGGCTATGACAAGACACCCATATAATTAAACATGTACAAATGAGATATACGTGCAACATAACAACAAATAGAGATTAAACACATACGATTGGGAGGGGACATGCGAAAGGGGGTACAAGATACAGTAACTACAACAGGAAATGACAATATGAGACAGTCAAATAAGCCATCAACAATTGAAAACGGATAAACATAATGAATAACGATGGCACATCATCACCTATTGTTCTTTTACTCTCAACCTCACCATGAAATAATAATAATGGCATGGCATCACCCTTCGTGCTTTTACTTTCAACCTCACCATGAAATAATAATAATGGCACAACATCACCCTTCGTGCTTTTACTTTTAATCTCTCCATGAAATAATAATAATGGCACGACATCACCCTTCGTGCTTTTACCTTTAACCTCTCCATGAAATAATATTAATGGCATAGCATCACCCTTCGTACTTTAACTCTCTTTCTCACCATGTATTAATCAGTAAATGAAGCAATAAATGGCACAACATCACCCTTCGTGGTTTAACACTCTCCCTTATCATGTAGCAATGAATATAAATATTTGGGAGATAGAATAAGCAAGAATAAACTTTATGTCAACAACGGTTCTAAAATACCGAACCTTAACTTCCAAAAATACTCAATCCTTACAAATAGTTCATAAATGCGGAAAGAGCGATCAATTAAGTAATAAACTAGTCTAAGCATGGATATCATAAATAAAGAAGACAATAAATTACAAGGAAACAAGTCCCACCCGCATGCTTTAACCCAACAACAACGCATATGTACTCGTCACCTCACATATACGTTGTATCCACACATTTAAACACGTAACAAATAGGCAAACAAGTCCTAATCCTTCATGTCAAGGTTAACCACGACACTTACCTCGCTCCGCAATCGACTCAAAGTCCAACCACGACCTTGCCTTTCGAACAAGCCTCCGAACCAACCAAATCTAGCAAATTATTAACCAAACAATTCAAAATAAGCCTTAGGAACTACCCACGAATGAAAGAGGTTCAATTTAGGTCATTATTGAAAACGTCAACAAAAGTCAGCCCCAGGCCCGCTTGGTCAAAACCCCAAAATTTGGACCAAAACCAATAACCCATTCACCCCCAAGCCCGGTTATGTAATTTGTTTTGAAATCCGACCTAAATTCGAGATATAAATTCCAATTTTACAAAATCCCTAATTCTACCCAAATCCCCAATTTCTACCATGAAAATCCTAGATTTAAGATTGAAATCTTATGAAATGTAGTGGGTAATTGAAAGGAAGTAGGTTAAAGTCACTTACCAATGAATTGAGGAAGAAAAGCTCTTGGAAAAATCGCGGCTAAGGTTTTTAGGGTTGAAAATTTGAAAGCATGAACCAAAATCCCATCTAACTTAGCTTTTGACCAGGCGCAGATGTCGCAATTGTGACCTGGGGTACGCAATTGCGACCTGGGGTACGCAATTGCGACCTGGGGTACGCAATTGCGAACCCCGCAAATGCGAGATTTTCTTCGCAAATGCGAAACAACCCACAACTCTGCTATCATCGCATTTGCGATGATTTGTTCGCAAATGCGAACTAGGCCTCACCGTAAATGCGACCAAATTGATCGCAAATGCGAACTAGCTTCCCCCAGTCCCCATCGCAAATGCGAACTACTTGTTTGCAAATGGGAACCTGCCTCAATCGTAAATGCGGCGGAGTACTCGCAAATGCGAGAAATTAGCCCCCAGCCCATGCTCGCAAATACAAAGTCTTCTTCGAAAATTTGAGGCTCGAAAATGTGAGCCAGATCTCGCAAATGCGAGATCTGCAACAGAAACCAGAAGCTAAAAGGCATCAGCTATGATTCTAAGTCCAACTTCACTCTGTAGCCTATCTGAAACTCACCCGAGCCTTTGGGAATCCAAACCAAACATGCACATAAGTCCAAAAATATCATACAAACTCGCTGGCGCGATCAAAATACGAAAATAACACCTAGATCTATGAATCAGACACCAAAACAAATAAAAATTTTAATGAAACTTAAGAATTTTCATTTTATCAACCGGACGTCTGAATCACGTCAAATCAACTCCGTTTTGCACTAAATTTTGCAAACAAGTCATAAATACAGTAATGAACCTATACCAAGCTTCGGAACCAGAATCTGGACCCGGTAGCAACAAACTGAAACTTCATTCAAATTCATAAATTCTCTAAACCTTTAAACTTCAAATGTTTAGTAAATTGCGATAACTCGAGCTAGGGACCTTCGAATTTGATTCCAAGAATGCGACTAAGTCCCAAATCACGATACGGACTCACGGGGGCCAACAAAACACAGATCCGGATCTGTTTTCTCAAAACGTTGACCGAAGTTAACTCAAATAAATTTTTAAGACACGAATTCACATTTAATAAGTTTTTCACATAAAAACCTTTCGGAAAAAGAAACGGACGATGCACGTAAATCGAGAAAGGCTAAAAGGAGCTATTTGAGGTTTTAAAACACATAATTTAGGGGTTAAAGCTCTAGATGACTTATCGGGTCATCACATATTCGCATGGATGAATATCTTATTTATTGTTATTGTCTTTTCTTTTGAAATTTTAGAGTCGCTCCATAGTCATTTTTATTAGTGTCATGAGTATTCATCTGTTATATATGACTTGTTACTAGTATTGCACTTTCTTTCTGTATTTTTGAGATGGGTTTAATATTATTATGTTGGTAATATTGGTGAAAGTTCATTTTTTGTGAGTTGATGAAGATTGTGACTGATTTAGGTGAATATTTGTTGGCTGTCATTTGTTTATGAGACAGAAATGTTTTTGGATAGTTCTATAGTCATTTGGATAGTTCTGAAAAATACCGATGAGTCTTACTTGGGGGCACTTGCTCCCAGGCACCGGCCTTGATCCTAAATTTGGTCGTGACAAAGTTAGTATTAAAGTATAAGTTATTCTTATGACTAATAGAGCACAAATTGATAGTAGAATCTCAATTATAGTTATGTAGCCAGCCATTACCATAATCATAATTCTGTGAGGGCGTGATAGGATGTGTCTGGTCTTTCTTTCTTGTTCCTCCGTACGTGTGTGACGATTATGGTTAACTGAATATATCACCTTTTATTTTATTCCTATTTGGCTAGGACCAATCACCCAATAATACAATTTGGCTAGAGATTCAAAGACAGAAGTGTTGTCACTAGGCACATAACTATCTCCTAGATTCCATAATTAGCCCATGTACGCACTCGTCACCTCACGTACATGGCGCTCACATATCACAAATGGTTACAACAGTACCAAATCCTAAGGGGATTTCCCCCACATAAGGTTAGACAAGTCACTTACCTCAAATCTCGCTCAATCAATCAATAAGGATGTCTTTCCCTCGATTTTACGACTCCGAATGGCCCAAATCTAGCCAAAAGCAATTACATATCATGAATACAACAACAAGGAACTAATTTAAATCATAAATCTAGGACTTAAGCAAAGAATCGAAAAATTGCCCCAAAAAGTCGACCCGGACCCACATCTCGGAATCGGGTAAAAGTCACAAAATACGAACACCCATTTGATATCGAGTTCACCCATACCAAAATTACCAAAATATGTCACCAAGTTGCCACTCAAATCCCCAAGTTAAACTCTCCAAATCCCTAGCCTCAAACCCCCAAATTCCACCTTAAACACACACAATATTTCTGGGAAAATCAATGGAGAAACAAGATTATTAATCAAAGATGAGTACAAGAGACCTACCTCAAGAAATCTCTCAAAAATGCTCTCAAAAATAGAAAAACCCCGAGCTCAAAATGTTTAAAATGAAGCAAAATCGTGAACCCTTGTATTTAAGTGTTCTGTCCAGTACTTCCGCTTCTGCGGACACTTAACCGTATCTGCGGCGTCGCAAAAGCGACAACATACCCGCATCTGTGGTTCATGCGCTTCTGCGGTCAACTCTTCCGCATCTGTGGAATTTCCACTTCTACGATCCTAAATCCGCTTCTGCGGACTCGCTTCTGCGAGACGAAGGCCGCTTCTGCGGAGCCCCCCATGTTAGGTCCCTTCATCTTTTGCGCTGCCTCCTTCGCATTTGCGAAACTTCCCTCGCATCTGCGACCTCTGCCAACACTGCTCCAGTCCGCTTCTACGGTCAACATGTCGCAGATGCGGGCTCGCACCTGCGGTCAATCTTGCGTAGGTGCGATTACACAAGAGCTGGTGCCTTCAGCCATTCTCACAAGTCCAAATTTAATTTGTTAACCATCCGAAATCCACCCGAGGCCCCGGGACCTCAATCAAACTTACCAACAAGTCATAAAATATCATAAGGACTTAGTCAAGCCTTTAGATCACATCAAACAAGGCTAAATATATGATTTGTATATCGATTCAAGCCTAATGAACTTTAACTTCAAACTTATACATCCGACGCCGAAACCTATTAAATCAAGTCCGATTGACCTTAAATTTTGCACACAATTCATAATTGACATTGCGGACCTACTCCAACTTTCGGAATCAAAAACTGACCCCGATATCAAAATGTTCACTCCCGATCAAACCTTCCAACAATCATCCAATTTTTTAACTTCCGCCAATTACAGTGTCAGCCCATCCTAGAAATCTTGGAGTTGCATCCACAAGTCTACTCCATGATGCTGACATCTTCTCACAATATCCTTAAATCTTTCTCATGCTTCAAACACCGTTTCTATATCTTTCTGCTCGAAGTTGTGGATCTCTCTTAGAATTTTCCTTGTTCGTGCAGCTGAAAAATATTTTTCAAGGAACTTCTTTGTCATGTCTACCCAAGTTTGAATTGACCCAGTCGGCAAACACCGCAACCAGTGCTTAGAATCTTCCCTCAATGAAAAAGGAAATTTTCTTAAGTAGATAGCATCTTTCGATACCCCATTGTGCTGGAAGGTATACATAATCTCATCAAAATCTATCAAATAAGTATTCGGATCTTAGCTGGGTTTGCCTCGGAAGACATAATTGTTTTGAATGGTCTCAAGTAGCCCTTGCTTGATCTCAAAATTATTAGTCGCGATCGTAGGAGGTCGCACACTAGATACTCCTTGGTTGTAGACTAGCCTGGCGTAGTCTCCTAGTGATCGTCCAGGCCTGAGTATGTTATTTTCAAATTCGTCTTCAACCAGATGTCAGTTTAGGTTGAATCTTCGTCCTACGTTCCTGTCAACCATTTCATCAGCTCTAAGAGATGCTTCAGTAGTTGCCCGTGCGGCTTCTTCCTATTGCGCTGCTTTCCGTGCAGCCAAATCAACTACCTCTTCACCGTTTTTAGCCATGTTCTCTTGGGTTGAAGATTTTCCCAAGAATTTTCCGGTGAGTTCTTTCTCTTTTCTCACTTGTTGCAGGTGTTTTTTCAACTCTGGTTTGTAGGGTCTTACTTATTTTGAAGAAGATTGACTCATACACCAACAAACTTAACATGTTGCTTGCAGACAGAAGAGAAAAACCGTGAAGAATAAAATAAAATTGATTTTTGAATTAGCACCAAAACTAATTTAAACACTATTGATTGCCAATCTCCGGCAACGACGCCAAAATTTGACGAGCGCAAAACACAACACGAAATTAATGCTCGCTAACCAAAGATAGTATAGTTATGATTATCGTCTCCACAGGGATTGAATTTAAATAATGTTCAAGTAATTTCTAGCTTAACGCTATTCAGGATGATTAACACGTTGGTTGGGATGATTAATAACTAAAATTTACTATGAAACTAAAACAATTAACAATTTTTCACTAGAAGACAAGAGTTGAGTAACATTGAAATATCAATGGGAGAAATAAGGGTCATGACAGGATAGGTGCAAGATAGCTATTTGGGATCCAACTCTATTTTAATTCACTCTAATGTTCTAATGATTCTCACGAATTCACTCGATGATTAGTTCAAACGTATAGTCAAGACTCCTCTCTAGATTAAATCTTAACTCTATGAGGTGAACTAATATAAGCACTGCGAAAATACGCAAGCATGCATTAATGGATTGGTCTTCAGGAAAACGTCTCTTGAATATTCCCCTAACTTGATTTAGTCAACAATTCAACAAGCTCTTTCGATTACTTAAGAGAATCACTGAATCAAACCAAACAAAATAATGAAAGATAATCACCACAATATTTCTCTTTCGATTAAATAAATCGGTGAATAAAGTTGCAAATAATTCAAAGCTCCATAAACGAATTCAAGCAAAGAACTAGAGTTAAAATCCACAAATATCAATCAAAATACCATATCCGTCAAACCCTAAGGAAACCTACTCCATAATCATTGAGGAAGTCATCACAAATATAATTAAAGAGTAAGAAAACATCAATCTAACGTTACAATCCAAACTCTCGTATTGAATTGATGGAAAGATGATGAAATCTTGTGTCTTGTAGCCTCCAATGTTCTCCAAAAGTTTCTAAGGTCATAAGTTCTCTAAAAATCATGTTTTTGATGTATTTATACCATATAGGAACGGGCCTGGATGAAATAACCTTTTCCAAGCCGAAGTAAGACAATTGGACCGCAAAAATACACTAGCATGGCGTACCATGCGCCGCCCCATGCGCCGCATCAGTGAGGATTTTCAGAGAGTTGATTTTTTTCATTCTGCAGGAATTTTGCACTAGTGCCCCGCGCCCCACGGTGCGATAGTGCATTTTTCTCGCTTTTTGACATCCAGACTTGGTTCTCGACCCCCGAACGTGATCCCGACTTAATTTCTTGGGCTTCTACTCAGACTTCAAAGCTCCAAATCATCTATGTTAACTCCATACTTGCTTTTTCACTCGAAATCACATCCTACACAACATAACACATGTAATAAGTATCATGTACTCACAATTAGACTCAAATACAATCAAAGTGTAGTAATTAGAGTGCGCAATATAGTTAAAAATATGAGTTACTAGCCTACCATCAGTCAACATTTGCGACTCGCAAGTCCACTTCAACAACTCAATATTCCGTGGTGGAAATGGAATAGAATCAAAGTGAATTTATGATAGAACTACCTCAAATAATTATAGGTTATAATTATATGTAAAAAATTACAAATTGGCTTCCATAGTAGGTATACTTTTTCTAGTCAAAACTTCTCATACTGAGGATAAATATGCACAAATATACATGAATGAAAAATTGTAAAACTCTATGGCATCTATTGTCCACCATTTCTTATTGAAGATCACAATTTACTGTACGGTTTTGAATATCTTTCCAAGAAGAATTGGGTACACGAGTAAATCTTAGTAACGCATTTCATCAACAAATAGATGAGCAATCTGAACGTACTATCCGGATCTTGGAGGATATGTTGAGAGCTTGTATTCTTGAGTTTGGAGGTAGTTGGGACACTTATCTGCCTTTACCTTAAATTTCATGCAATAATAACTTTCAATCCAGTATTCAGGTGGCACCATATGGAGCCTTGTATAGTATACGAAATCGTTCTCCTATCGGATGGGTTTGAAGCCGATAAGGAATTACTGACAAGGTCCAGTAATTAGATTTCTCAAAGCTCAAAAGAGACAAAAGTCATATGCGGATAAGAGGAGAGGGGACTTAGTTTTTACAATTGGGGATAGAGTGTCCCTATGAGTCTTCCCTATGAAAGTCGTAACATGATCGAAAAAAAAAGTAGATTTAGCCCAGGGTTTATAGGTCCGCTCGAGATACTTGACTGAGCGGGAGCTATGGCATATCATTTGGAACTTCCTCCTGAGTTATCTTTAATTCATCCAGTGTTTCATGTACTATGCTTAAAAAATATATATCAGACTCCTCTCAAGTGTTTGAAACACTGAGTATACCGCTTGATGAGAAGTTGTCTTACAAGGAGGAGCCCATGGCTATTATTGACAAGCAAGTAAGAAAGTTACGGTCAAAAGAAATTATGTTTGTTAAAGTTTTATGGATAAATCATACCCTTGAAAAAGCTACTTGGGAAATATAAGATGTTATACGAGCCACATATCTTCACTTGTTTCAAAGTACAAGTCTACACTTGAGTTAAATTTGGGGACCGAATTTTCCAAGGAGGGGAGAATGTAATATTCCAGATCATTAAAAAGGGTAAGTAAGTAGTTAACTAAAATAAACAAAAAAAGAAAAAGAAAAAGAAAAAAAAATAAATAAATAAAGTTAGTGGGCCTAGCCCATCTAAAGAGTAGTGGAATAACTTGGAACATAAAGGATAAAAGAAGCTTTAATTAGAGAAGATTTGAGATTTTAGAACAAAAAATTTTAAGAAGGCTCATACAAGTAGAAGGCAAAGAAAGCAAAGAAGGGATTTTGTGGAAATTTTTTAGTCAACAAGGCATAAGAACCAGAAAGAGGCGTTGGTACAGTCTTTGTGCTGCAAAACTCATACCCTACTAGAAAAGTAAATTTATATTCTTGAGTCTCAGCGATAAGCTCCACGCAATTACATGTATATTTCCTTCTTTTAAAACAGTAGTAATTTTATATACATGATTCCTCGTGAGACTAAGTAAATATAATGTTAGGATTTGATTTTGAGTTAAAAGAGAAAGTTAGGGAACTGAGAGAAATCCATATGACTTTTCATGAATTAAGCGGGTATATTATATGAATAGGCTAAAAACTTATAGATTATGGACTAATTAAAATTACTCATAGCATGGGTAAATATGATTCAGCGAATTAAGAGTCAAATATGAAACCTCGAGGATTGGATATTCTAAGTTAACTAAGAATTATCCTAAACAAGAAAATTAACATGTGATTGATGTTGACGTGATTATAGATTAATTGAAAAAAGTTGTACAGATAGCTCGAGGTGACAAATTTGATATTTCGACACGAGTACTGTGAATAGTAACCTTACCGTAATTTATATTTCTATAACTTGCATGGATTATACATGATTTCAAAAATAAAATATGTTACCGAATGTTTGAAATTGCATGTGGGACAAGTCATTTACTTGATATGGTACTGAACAGTTTACTTGAGATATTTACAATTATTTAAAATGTTATCACTATTGCTAGACATATTTTATTATTACTTGAGATATGATTACCGTTATCGGAATCGGATTACATGATTTGATAAGAATTGAAATGCCCTGTACTATTTTGAAAATGCCTTCATGTGAATATGTATTGTTTACAAAGAAAATTATAAATGGGAGAAGACTTTGAAGGATCCCGTAGCTAACAGCAGGTTCGTTAGACCTATTGCACCTTGTATTTAGAGATCACCGATTACAGTTATAGCCCTCGCTAGTGGGAAGGCAGAACTAGCATACAGTTAGAGTTTTCCCTCTAGTGGGGACTTACAGTTATATTTGACTTCTTTTATGAATGGGTCCACACAGTGATACAGATTACATGATTTCTTGGAAACCTCTCAAACATAAAGATTTACTATGACACAGTGTTTACCGAGTTTATTGCCAAATTGTTAACTTGATTTTTGTAAAAAGAAACACATGATGAGACTGATTATTATTACCGTTTTTGAAAGGGCGTTTTATTTTTATGATAGTTTTTTATTATTATTATACATGCATGTTTTCAGACTTGTCCCCAATTAAAAACGGTTGTGGTTAAGTGTTTACAGGGACAACAATTGACACGAGCGAGTATTTTCGTTAATTAGAGTATACGAGTTGATAGTTCCTGGTGAGCCTCGCACTTGTTCGCGTGGGCGAATAGTTTATATATTGCTATCATCTTTTCTTTTGAACTCTTAGAGTCACTCCATAGTATTTTTTATTAGTGTCATGAGTATTCATCCGTTATATTGGACTAGTTACTAGTATTGCACATTCTTTTCATATTTTTGAGATGGGTTTAATATTATTATGTTGGTAAGGTTGGTAATGTTGGTGAAAATTCATTTTTTGTTAGTTGTTAAAGATTGTGACTGATTTAAGTGAATATTAATTGACTGTTATTTGTTTATGAGACAGAAAAGTTTTTGAATGGTTCTAAAATATGGAAAACTTTGTCTGATTTTTTATAAAATACTAATGAGGCTTATTTGAGGGCACTTGTTCCCAGACATTGGTTATGATCCTAAATTGGGTCGTGACAGCTGTAAACGTACCTTTCCTTTTCCTATTACCTCCCTAAACCTTTTTCCCCTAATTTATTTGCACCTTGTGTGCTGACGTGTACCAAGACGGGAGAATACCTCCTTTAAGCATAGGAACTTAAAGAAAAAGATTGTAACATATACGAAATGGCCATGTGGTAGTCTCAAAGCTGATTTTCAAGAGCCCTTCTTCCAAAACACGCTTGACTTCATGAATATTTTATCAACCATTTTCAAGAGTTTCAAATCTGATTTTGAGTCTCAAAACTCAACAAAAGCCTAACCATATCCGCAACAATCAAGCTCAAATTTCAACTACAATATCACAACAACATCATCACCGAACCCCAGTGATCATCAATTTGGCCAACAATCAAAAATTTCAACAAATCCATCTTTTTGTTCTTCAAGATTTTCAAGGTTCAATAATGCTGGATTCGAAATTCTTTCTCCATTTTCGAATCTCAGCAGCAACTAGGGATCTAGAATGAGTTTACACTTGAATCTCAACTTCAAAACTTCAATCACCTTCGAATCTGCTCAGGGCCTCCAATTCTTTTTCAAGTTCATACAAGAACAATAACAATAACAATTGTCCTTTTTATTTTTTTCATTATATTTTGAAATTAAAAAGAAAACAAAAAGGAAGAAAATAATAGATTTAAAAAATTATTAAAAAATTGCGAAATTGCATCGTCTATTTCACTATCTACCAAGAGTTTGGTTATCTATGTCACGTCAGCACTCAGGGTGACATTTATTACCCCTTAAACTAATTCAGAGAGTGTGTTCCTGAAACTTCGGATATAAATAGAGGAGTATGGCACCTAACTATATTACAAACAGTGAACCTGTAATGAGCAGTGCGAAAAGTGGATATTTGTTGAAGTGATCCAAATTTAAACCTCCAGTATGGCCTTAATTTCTGTTATTAAATATTTAAAAGAAACTTATTTTAGAATATTCTCATACTTACATGGACACTCCTCCCATATCTTATAAATGCACAATAACTAATCATTAATTAGATGTGTTTAACAACTTTCACTGTCTCATGGTTTATGGACGTCCAAGCAGTGACAAACAAAAGTGGAGGCGCCATTTTATAGGAAACTGATGACGCCTTCTCCTGTACAATATATAGTCATTACATGAGGAAGACCAATAAAGAATTAGTTACGTTTAGCCTTGAGTTGTTAGTAAAGTTTCCTGCGGTATTAGACTTTAAACAAATTCTTTAATACAAAATGAATGAGAAAAAGAACAATCAGAAGTCTTAATATATCATCGATTTAGGCTATACTTACTACAGACAAGACAAACTTGAGAGCCAAAGTATAATGGGAGTAGGTGAGTTGAAAGATTAGCTCAAGAAAGAAACATCTACAGAAACTATGAATTGGCAACAACGAAAACCTAGCTAGTGGATGTCTAGTCGATTCTATTTCTTTATAAGTGAATCTCTAATATGGTCAAATTTTCATGATATTTGCCGTGGCATAATATTCATTATAACAAATTTGTAGTTCATGACATTTACCATGACATAATATCCATTATAACAAATTTGTGGATCATGACATTTGCCATGACATAATATCCATTATTAGGCTAAGAATTTCTTGCTATAAATAGAGGAGTTTCTCCTCATTTGTAGACACACCAACAAGACTTGTATTCAATTCTTGTTTCTTCCTTTCTTCCTTTATTAAGAGTGTTTTGTATGAGAGTTAGTGTTGGGAAGCACTTGTGTGAACCCTTTCTTTGGAGTGATCTTGTGAGGTTATTCTCTTAGGGTATTTGGGATTAATTAGAGTGTTTACTCTAATTTTGTACTCTTATTGTTATAGTAAATTGCTCCTCTCCGCTTGTGGACGTAGGTCACTTTGACCAAACCACATTAAATTTATGTCTTCTTTATCTACTTTAATTGTCGTTGTTATCAACTTCCATTGTCTTTGTTATTGCCATTATACCGTTGTTTGGCTAAAGTCCGCACTATCCGAGTTCCTGATCCTAATAAATTGGTATCAGAGCCGGATCTAACCGGGTTAGTTTCAATGGCCAAAATGACTCTAACAAAGACCTATGTTGAGAAATTTGACCGAAGTGCAAACTTCGAAATGTGGCAATTAAAAATGGAAGCTATCCTAATTCAGGATGACTTAGACTTGGCGTTGCAAGGAAAGGAGAAGAAGCCGGATAAAATGACAGACGAGGAGTTTGCCATCATAGACAAAAAGGCAAAAGCAGGTATCATTTTAAATCTCTCAAATGAGGTTTTACGTGAAGTTTCTGTAGAAACCACAGCTAAAGGTATGTGGGAAAAATTGAAAACCTTATATATGAAGAGGACGGTAGAAAATAGACTTTACCTGAAGCAGAAGTTTTATACAATTCGTATGGGTGAAGGTACCTCTATTCTCTCTCATCTTGACACCTTTGATTCCATTCTTATGGATTTGAGTAATATAGATGCTGAAATTAAAGATGAGGATCAAGCCGTGTTACTGCTTTGTTCTCTACCCCCATCTTTTAAGCATATAAGAGATACTATGCTTTATGCAAAGGATAATATCTCTTATAAGGATATTAAATCTATCTTAAAATCAAAAGAACAGATAGATAGTGATATTACTGGGGAAGCTAGTGGAACTCAAGCGGAAGTTGGCTTGTTTGTTAGAGGCAAATCTGACTCCATATCCAGATACAATAATTTAGAGTGTCGCTATTGTCATAAGAAAAGTCACAATATTTCTGAATGCTATAAACAGAAAAATAAAGAAAAGCATAAAGAAAGAAAAAATAAGCACAAAAATACTGACATCGCCGAAGCTAGTGTAGCAACTGATGAGATTGAGGGAACTATATTTTTAGCAACTGAAACTAGTTTCAGATTAGACAATGAGTGGATTTTAGATTCCGGTTGTTCATATCATATGTGTCCTAGCAGAGACTTGTTTTCTACATATGATTCAGTTGCAGGTGGAGTTGTCCAATTAGGTAACAATGTTACTTGTAACGTTATTGGCAAAGGTATAATTCGGGTCAGAATGCACGATGATGTGGTGAGAACTCTCACCGATATTAGATATGTTCCTGAGTTGAAGAAATATCTCATATCTTTGGGCACTTTAGAATCGCTTGGGTGCAAATTCACTAGTGAAGGTGGAGTTTTAAAAAAATTTCAAGATGCTCTTGTGATCATGAAAGCATATAGATCTGGTTCGTTGTATACTTTATTGGGTTCCACTGTTATAGGCCCTACTACAGTTTGGTATCAGACAACTTGTCTGATTTTGATGGCATTAAATTTTGACATATGTCCATTGGGGCTTTTGCGGAGAAGGTGGAGTAAATTTACTATATCAACCAAAATTAGGCCAAGGTGGAGATTTGTAATATGGCCAAATTTTTATGACATTTGCCATGACATAATATCCATTATAACAAATTTGTGGTTCATGACATTTGTCATGACATAATATCTATTATAACAAATTTGTGGTTCATGACATTTGTCATGACATAATATCCATTATAACAAATTTGTGGATCATGACATTTGCCATGACATAATATCCATTATTAGGCTAAGGATTTTTTGCTATAAATAGAGGATTTTCTTCTCATTTGTAGACACACCAACAAGACTTGTCTTCAATTCTTGTTTCTTCCTTTCTTCCTTTATTAAGAGTGTTTTGTATGAGAGTTAGTGTTGGGAAGCACTTGTGTGAACCCTTTCTTTGGAGTGATCTTGTGAGGTTATTCTCTTAGGGTATTTGGGATTAATTAGAGTATTTACTCTAATTTTGTACTTTTATTATTATAGTAAATTGCTCCTCTCCGCTTGTGGACGTAGGTCACTTTGACCGAACCACATTAAATTTGTGTCTTCTTTATCTACTTTAATTGTCGTTGTTATCAACTTCCATTGTCTTTGTTATTGCCATTATATCGTTGTTTGGTTAAATTCCGCACTATCCGAATTCCCGATCCTAACAGAATCAAAGGTTCCAATAAGCATATACAGAAGGAATATCCGGGCAACACTCTGCTGACCTTTTGCTCATGTCAAATTATTGCATCATAAGAAAGTAACCAAAGAATTCTCAAATTTAGTGCGTTCTTGCTGCTTTAAGCTAAGGTTATGAATTATGATAATTAATGTATATACTGATATTTAGGATTGTTATCAGTGGATGTCCTGATCAAATTCATGATATGAATATTAGGCGATCATGCACTGTGCCTGTGGTCTAATTTCTCATCAGATTGAAAGGGATGAGCGCTTACCTACATAAGTTAAGCAGATAAAAGGCCACTTATATTCTGTTTTGATTTTTAATTTGTGGCTTAAATAAGAGTGGAAGCCAGCACATATATCACATTAAAATTACTTTGTACGCTGAGAGACGCTACTTTTAAGTGGTACAAGATAAAGTCACATTATTTACCATACGCATCCCAATCGTTTTACTGTGAAAAAACTAATACTTCCATTTAAATTTGGATTTAAGTTATATGCATCTACAGCATAAACTTCTTTTACATTATTATCAATATGTGATAGTGAATTATTTATCGTTCTTACGAGATTATCAATTAATACTTGTTATTAAGAGATTTAATTACTTAATGAGTGATATGATTGTGTGTGTGTATATATATATATATATATATATATATATTTATTTATTTATTTATTTATTTATTTATTTATTTAACCTGAGTTAACCTGGTTAATTCTTTCCTCAAACAAACAACAAAGAATACAACAAAACTACACAAAATATGCGATTAGATTGGGTTCGGTGATATTCGTGTCATAGATAGCCCACGTTGATGTCACGCATGTTGTATACGGTCAAAATCGAATTTGTCCTTCATGTGATTAATCAAGATTGGATTATAATGAACCGAGGTTCGTCATCATAATATCGAGCTCGAGACCCAGAGACCGATCAATATCGAGCTCGAGACCCAGAGGCCGTTCAATATCGAGCTCGAGACCTAGTGACCGATCAATATCGAGTTCGAGTCAATATCGAGCTCGAGACCCAGAGACCGACCCATACCGAGACCATCCAAGATCGAGATCGAGCCAAGGGACAAAAGAGCCGTTATGGCCGCATTTGGAGAGAAAATCTCAGCGGAAATCAAGAAAAAGTTAATTAATTAGTCTATCATGGGATCTCCACTATGTATTTTTAACTATACCCAAAATGAGATTCCCCCACTATATTAAGAGTGGTTATCATTTGTAAGGACACATGGATTCACACACACATTCATTCTAATATATACAGAAAACAGAGCCAATACTATTTTTGGGTGGCTTTTGGTATTTTAATCAAATTGTTTCTTCTATCAATCGTTCTTCATCCAATTTGGAGGTGATTAAACTTGAAGGCTTAGGCTAATTAGTTCATCTGGTTTGCATTCATTTCTTTTATAACTAATTTCAATACACATTTATGTATCTTTCCCGATTTGTACCAATTTATACCACGTATCCTTAGAATCACGTATAAATTTAACTCTATCCGTTTTTCCGGTAAACACATGTTAATCTTAATTGTCGGGATTGATCAATAAGAAGTTGTTGAATAAATTTAAATTAAAACTTGTAAATGGTTGTAACGTAATGAGAATAAATTAAAGCAAGAATACTGTAGGGACAGAAAATGCTGGTGGGAGAAAAAAATATGTTATAGGAATTAATCAGGCAGATTAAAGAACGTAATACGCCATTGTCTACATGTATTAAAAAGGAAGGCCAAGTGATATGAGTACAAAGGACTGCGCAGCTCATAGCTGGTTGGAGTTTGTTTTTTCAGTAAACATGTTATTATGTACTGCACATCACACCATTATCAATTGGGAAAATCGATCTTGACAACGATCTTATCTTGTCTTTTTGCTAGTCTTGGTTAATGATATTCTTTTAGTCCACTTCATGTGGGGTAACGGACTTTAGCGTGAGACCCTATTTATTTAGTGATACTATTAAATAGCGTAAAGTCACGATTTGGACTTTATAAAATCGAGTTGGGGATTTTATCATAACTCATTTTGATTTATTGACTTCGGATAAATCCATAAATTACACTTTACTTCCGCCCTACTGTTGAGATTAGAGTTGTAAATGGTTGTACATTTATGTATTTATGTAGTATACACTTCTAAAAGGTAGTTAGTTAAGAAGTTATTTGTTAGCTTTTTTTTCCACAAAGTCGGTTGTGTTAGTTAGGATAAATAGGTGATGTACAGCTCATCTTCAGTCTAAGCCAGCTAACAGAAAAGTTGCTCCTCGTCTCTCTATCCTCTCTTCTCTTCTCTCTCGCTCGAGCTCACTAATGGCGGAACCTAGGGCTAGATTTCAACATGGTATTAGAGCCATGGTTCTTCGCGGCTGAGCAACGAGCATTCTAGACCGATCAATTTCTTATGTTTTCCCCTTATTTTACCTGCTCTTTGATCTCTTCTTCTCTTCGTCTTCGATCTCCCCAAATCTGACTTTTTCTGTCAATCCTCTGCTCAAATGACGCTTGATTCACCTTAAATTACAGTTGGATCTTCACATGCAAACAATCAGCAGATCGACTGTAATGATCTGTTGTATGTTCATCCCTCAGACACACCAGGGACATCACTTGTTCCCCAATTGCTAACTAAAACTGAAAATTACTCAGAATGGAGACGATCTATGGAGATGTCGCTCCTTGTGAAGAATAAGCTTGGATTTGTTGATGGAACCTGCACTAGAGAGCAGTACGAGAAGAATGTCTTCTAATTGCAGCAGTGGGATCGTTGTAATGCCATAGTGCAGTCATGGATTCAAAGTTCTATGGCTAAGGAACTTAGGAAAGGAATTGTGTACTCCTCAAATGCATAGAAGGTTTGGAAGGCACTTAAAAATCGTTTTGACAAAGTTAATGCTACTAAAGTGTACCATATGAATAGGGAAATCAGTTGCCTAACATAGGGCATTTTAAGTGTATCAATTTATTTCTCTAACCTCATGACTTCTGGGATGAGTTTGAGTCGATAATACTTGTGAGAAGTCCAAGACATTTGTTGAGTTTCTTTGCCAACAGAAACTTATGAAGTTTTTAATGGGATTAAATGACACTTATGCTCCTCAAAGGAGCCAAATACTAATGATGCCGTCAACACCTTCGCTTGATCAAGCATACTCAATGATAGTTCAGGAAGAAAGTCAAAGGCTAAGTAGTGGATATGGTATAAAAAGTGAAATTCTAGAAAGTGAACCTGTGAATACTGAGAGCAGCTCTTTTGTGTCAGCAAACAACTCAAATGTGAAGTATAGAAAGAACACAAATCTGTTTTGTGATTACTGTAAGATGAAAGGACACACAAGAGATACTTGCTATAAGTTGGTAGGGTATTCACCAGGTTTTAAGTTCAACAACAAAAGGAGAGGTGCTAATGACAATTACACACCTGTGGTACACAATGTGAGTGTGATGGAGGAGACTAAACACACAGGAACTGATGGAATTGGTATGATAAATGGCATAATCAATGCAGCAGCTCCAATTTTCACACTTGAGCAGTATTAACAAATACTCAGAATGTTGAGCAAGGAAAAGGGACCAGCAAAAGAAAAAAACCACCACGAGATGTGGCCAATATGGCAGGTAATTCAATTGCTGACCAAATTAAGCGGATCATTGATATTGGTGCTTCAAATCACATAGTTTCATCCTTAGATATGTTATCTTGTCCTAAACCTATTCCCTATTCGAAATCCATTCAGTCCATTTACCAAATGGAGAAAGTACTCAGATCACACATACAGGATCATGTGCCCTGTCCAACACTCAAAATCTACATGATGTGCTTTATGTGCCTAAGTTTCAGTACAATTTGTTATTTGTGTCCAGATAAACCAAGGAGTTGAATTGTATAGTCTCTTTTTATCCTGATTTTGTCTATTTCAGGATCTTTTTAGTGGCAAGGTGAGGGGTATTGGTAGCCTCAAGGATGGACTCTACATCCTCAATCCTTCAAAGCCTGCTGCACCACTCACTTCCACATGTATGACCACCACCCAGATTTCCTCCTTAACTATGTTATGGCATCAAAGACTTGGGCATGCTCTTCATTCAGTTCTTAAGAAAATACCTACAATAAAGACATTGTTGTCTGATTCTAGTTCTTATAACTTTCATGTTTGTCCATTAGCTAAACAGACTAGGTTGCCTTTTCCTACTAGTATTTCAAGATCTAAATGTTCTTTTGAACTTGTTCATATGAATGTGTGGGGTCTTTATAAAGTAAACACTTACAATGGTTATAGATATTTCCTAACTCTTGTTGATAATTTTTCAAGAATGACTTGGACCTTTCTCTTAAGACTGAAGAGTGACGTCTATGTGATTCTATCAAATTTTCTTCATTTGGTAGAAAATCAATTTTCTTCTACAGTCAAAATTTTCAGGTCTGATAATGGCTATGAATTCTTCAATTCTCTTTGTTCTAATCTATTTCAAACCAAAGGAATTGTTCACCAAAGTAGTTATGTCTATACTCCCCAATAAAATAGAGTTGTAGAAAGAAAGCATAGACACTTACTTGAAGTAGGCAGAGTTTTGAGGTTTCAAGCTGCATTACCTTTAAAACCGTGGGGTGAATGCATTGTAGCAGCTACCTATATCATTAACAGACTCCCCGGCACTGTCCTACATGGAAAGAATCCTTATGAGCATTTTCATGGTTGTTCCCCTAAACTGGACCACCTAAGAACAATAGGATGTCTTTGTTATGCTACAAGACCTAACAAATTTCAACCAAAGTCCATTCCTGTTGTCCTTCTAGGTTATGCTTCTACACAGAAAGGCTATAAACTATATGACCTTGACTCTGGAAAAACCTTTGTCAATCGAGATGTTATCTTTAAGAAAAATATCTTTCCTTTTAAATGTCCAAAAGGGAAATTTCTTTCATCAAAACATGACTCATTAATATCCATGCATGCCGCTATTTCTGATGTTTCTTTTCCTTCTTGAACACTGGATCATGTGCCAGTCTCATCTATACTAGAATCACCTACCTCACTGCCTTCATCTCCAATCACTAACTTGCCAGCTTCACCTTCAGAACCTCACAGTCCTCTATGCACTTCCAATTTATTTCCTTCTGCAGAGTCAATTCTATCAGACACCTTACTTTCTTCTTTCTCCCATGAACCCTGCTACTCTTGCTGAGCCTGGATGTCCTGCCTTACCTGACTTACCTCAACCTAAGAAGTCAGGGAGAACTAGTAAGCCACCAATTTGGCTGACTGACTATGTTCATCCACCCCTACCATCCACTTCTTCTACATGTCATCCTATCCAACACTTTGTTTCCTATACTCACCTCTCTCCTCCTTTTAGAACATTCCTTACTTCTTTTTCTATTAATGTTGAACCATCATATTTTCATCAAGCTAGTAAGGATGACAGATGAGTTGAAGCTATGAAACTTGAAACTGACGCATTAGAACAGAATAACACTTGGTCTGTAGTTGACTTACCTGTTGGTAAAATACCCATTGGATGCAAATGGGTGTATAAAATAAAGTGCAATGCAGATGTCACTATAGAAAGATTCAAGGCCAGACTGGTTGCTAAAGGCTTTACACAACAGGAAGGATTGGATTTTCATGATATATTCTCTCATTTTGCCAAGCTGACTACTGTGAGGGCTATTATTGCCACTGCTGCTCTCAAGCACTGGCCTATATTTCAGATGGATGTTCAGAATACCTTTTTGAATGGAGATCTTGAAGAGGAAGTTTACATGACTTTGCCTCAAGGATTTAGTAGCCAGGGGGAGCATAAGATTTGTAGGCTACTAAAATCCCTATATGGGCTTAAGCAGGCATCTAGGCAGTGAAATTTGAAGTTGTCTCAAGCCTTGTCTCTGTCTGGTTTTAAGCAAAGAAAGCATGACTATTCTTAATTTACTAAAAATATGGACAACAAGTTTATTTTGATACTGGTCTATGTATATAATCTTCTTGTTACAGGAAATTAAACTTGCACGGGAATCTCTGCATCAACATTTTAAGATGAAAGAACTTGGAGAAGTTAGATATTTTTTAGGTATAGAGTTTGCCAGAT
The DNA here is from genome assembly GCF_000715075.1 of Nicotiana tabacum. Classification (NCBI taxonomy): domain Eukaryota; kingdom Viridiplantae; phylum Streptophyta; class Magnoliopsida; order Solanales; family Solanaceae; genus Nicotiana; species Nicotiana tabacum. The sequence goes on from NC_134101.1 coordinate 77,505,437, forward strand.
CAAAGGAGGGCATCCTTATGACTCAAAGAAAATATGCATTAGAGATGATAACTGATGCAGGCCTAGCAGGTTCTAAACCTAAAGAGACACCAATAGAGCACAACTTGAAGCTGACAAGCACTGAGTTTGATACTTGCACAAACACAAGTAAGGGAGATGAGTTGCTAAAAGATAGGGGGAGTTTTCAGAGGCTCATAAGGAAGCTTTTGTATCTCACAATAACAAGGCCTGATATTCCATATGCAGTGCAATCCCTAAGTCAGTTTATGCATGTACCTAAAAAATATCACTATGAAGCAGTACTTCATGTAGTAAGGTACATCAAGAAGCAACCAGGGATGGGGTGGTTGATGTCAAGTGACAGAATGAAGAAATAGAAGCATTCTGTGATTCAGACTGGGCCTCATGTCCCATGTCGAGATAGTCTGTCACTGGATATTGTATTAAGCTTGGAAGTTCAACTATATCCTGGAAAGCCAAGAAGCAGCACACTATATCTAGAAGCTCAGCTGAAGTTGAGCACAGAAGCATGGCACACATAGTAGCTGAACTTGTGTGGTTGAAAGGTTTGTTGGAAGAGCTGAATATGAATCTAAAGCTGCCCGTGAAGTTGTTATGTGATAATAAAGTAGCATTACAAATTGTTGCAAATCCCATGTATCATGAGAGGACAAAACACATAGAAATAGACTACCACTTCATCTGAGAAAAAATTCAAGAAGGGCTGATCAAGACATTATATATTGCCAGTCAAGAACAACCATCAGATGTGCTAACTAAAGCACTTGGACATCAGCAACATGCAGCATTAATCTCCAAGTTGGGAATGAAAGATATTTTTTCATTCTCAACTTGAGGGAAGTGTTGAGATTACAGTTGTAAATGGTTATACATTTATATATTTATGTAGTACACTTTTAGAAGGTGGTTAGTTAAGAAGTTAGTTGTTACTCCCTCCGTTCCAATTTATATGAACTTGTTTGACTGGGCACAGAGTTTAAGAAAAAATAAAGACTTTTGAAATTTGTGGTCCTAAACAAGTCAAAAAGGGACCCAGAGTATTTGTGTGGTTATAAAAACTTCTCGTTAAGGGTAGAATTATAAGTTTAAGCAAAATTGTTTTCAAGTTTAGAAAAGGGTCATTCTTTTTGGAACGGACCAAAAAGAAAATAGGTTCACATAAACTGGAACGGATGGAGTAGTTTTTTCTTTCACAAAGTCAGTTGTGTTAGTTAGGATAAATAAGTGATGTACAGTTCATCTTCAGTCTAAGCCAGCTAACAGAAAAGTTGCTCCTCATCTCTCTATCGTCTCTTCTCTTCTCTCTCGCTCGAGCTCACTAATGACGGAACCTAGGGCTAGATTTCAACATATACTAAATTGAATTATCATCTGAAAAAGAGGAACATGATATCTTACTTGCATGAACAAATTGATAGTAAATGCAGATGCACTCTATGCCTTCGGCCTAAAACTGATATATTTGTACTAATTTCGCACCGAGCATGACAATGTAATGTATCCATAAGATAGCGTCCGTATTTCTTGGTTTAAACTTATGAATTCGCCTTTCTTTTTCCATAGCAAACGTGAAGTTGAATATTCTCTCGACGACTCTATACAGTTTGATAAATTTGCAACCCATGATTTTCTAGTGCAGTGCCTAAAGTGAGTGATAAGTGACTCAACTAGCTAGATCAAGATTTGAAGGACAACACCCATGGTCAAAAATAAAATTAGGATAAGTGATTATAAAAGGAACATGGTCCAAGAGGTTTCAATAATTAAACTACTGTAATTTGTACATTCTTAACCTGACCTTTAGCTTATCAATCTAGGCAATTGAGTAACTGCGTGATACACTGATCTCTCTATATGATTCTCAGCTCAATTCATTGACTACTAGGTCACACTAATTATTTTGGGACTAGTCTTAAAATGATCAATATTTAATTACCGCTAATCAAGCCTAATTTACAGTTTATTCGTAGCCGGAGTTAGGAGGTCCATTTATGACCCATTATAAATGATGTTTTAATTATATGACCATCTTCATATGATACTGATAAATAACATAAAAGATACTTGTAAGGTCATTATGATTGTAACTAATTATAGGAGATTATTTTCTCGACGGTACTGTGAATGACTAATGCTCCTATTAAAATACTTACTGAAGAAATCATTTTAAAGTTAATGGGTAATTATTTATTTATTTATTTATTTATTATTATTATTATTATTATTTTGCTTCATATGCTATAGGTGGCCACTTCGTGATGCAGGATGCAACTATATATAAGTCTCAAATGAGCAACCCCCTTGGATTTTGAGGTGATTTCTTTTAACAATTGAGAGTGGAGTACTAAGTACTCCGAAAATTGATTTAATTAAAAAACTGCAAAACTATTAAACAAGAGAATGGCAAGATTGTTAAATAATCTAAATTTGCAAAAAGAAAGGAATCTCGGGGGTCCTGGACTATTGGCAACAGGTGGTTGTTTCTATATTGGTGACCTGTCAAAATTGACGAATGTTGTAGTAGTAGTATTACACATTAAAAATGCTATAAAGTATTTGAATATGCAGAGATGGAATAAAGTGAAACAAACATGACTAAACACGTGACGACAAAAGATAGAATAGTGTACTGTAGATAATATTATGGGGGAATAATTAAGAGGGAGCACACGTGAAAATACGAGTAGATCAGCCAATAACCAACTAATCTACTATGAGGCGAATACTGTGGATGTAAAGCATCACCGCAAGCAAAGCAATTATTTTAACCGTTTAATAGGAGTAATTTTCTTTTCAAGTTTTGCCATACGAAAGACATTTTAATCATAAGAGTATGTCTAAATTACTCTTCATCATTTCTCCTTGACGCCTCACTTGATTAATCTACTAAAACATTAAGAGTAGATCTGATAATTAATAACTTCTTATTTTTCTAACACGTAAACATTTTGAAGCATATCCAGCTCGTCAAAACAACGTAACTACTATTATATATAGGATTGAAAGTAGTATATTTTTGTGATTAATACAAGTATATTTAACTATATTAATATTTCAAGTTTAAATCAATGAATGTGTGTACATTTATTATATATCCACAACAGGTGTATCATCTTCATGAAATTACTCGTTTTCAATATTATATATGTCTGTTTCATATGCGTCAAACTAACTTCGAAAGTTAAATAATTTTAATTACATCTTATAATTGTTGCTCCAAAGTTCTAAACAATGAATTTGTGCAATTTCAAAATTAATAACTTAATGTCATTCTTAATCACTAAAGTATAAGGTTCAAAGTTTACTAGATTTTTCATTTTTTTCACCAAGACAAGATAATCCGCCTTTTACAAGAAAGATAAAAATATTATAGAATTCAAATATCAAAAAAGTAAAAAGAATAAAACAGATGGCAATTAAATCCAGCGACTCTTCCCTTACTTGTCCACTGTTCATCGTGTATCCCTTTTTTTTTCTTTTTACCAAAAAGTTTTATTTCCCAAATTTAGTGTGTTAACATGCTATGTATGTATGTAATACACTTGTATTTATTATCTAATATAGTACTTTTCCAAATCTAATTTGAAATGTATACCCTTTAATTTCAATTAGTGCGAGTTAGTCCAGTTAAATTACTTAACACTTTTATACTTCTTATTTTCCGTTTTTTCTCTTCCTCATTTAGTTTGGGAAATTTATTTGTAATATTGCTAACAAGAACCAGGTTGCTTAGCTTTGGAGATAATATACAATATTTTTGGCCAATCCACCACCCAATTTATCATCCACCAAGATCTGTGGTAATGATTCCTAGTATATCATTTTTAGGTAACTGGATATAGTAAATGCGTATTAAAATCTTTTTAAGAAAATAGCCAATTTTCCATAATGAACATGATCCAATAAACTCGAAAAGAAGATAATTAAATGGCCAACAGAATACAGAAGCTGTGCCTAACATGTGAAATGTAAAATGGGGGCTTGGTCCAAAAACTTCCCAAAATATTTGATTCGAAGAGACATCTAAAAACAACCATTAGGAACATATACAATATACAAAAAGAATATCAATTGCTATTTGATATACAATCTAACTTATACAAGATTCAACAATCACAGCTACTGAAACTATCAATTTGGCCCTTCTAGTCACTAACTACTGTTATTTATCGACATATTGTTTTTGTTCTAATTTGTATAATATTTTTTCCTTCTTGATATTCAAATTATCCGAACTTTCATCCAATATTTTAAAATATATTTTTTCATAATACAAACATGTGAAAATTGCAATTTAATTTACTATAATTTTTGAACATTTAAATTTTAATTCTAAACTATTAATTTAATTTAACTTGAAATATCAATTAAATTTAAAAGTGTCACATGAATTGCGAAATATTAGAAAAATATTGGTTATTTCCAAAGTGCCATTTTCAGCTCTCTTCTATTCTATATACAATCACGGGACATACGTACAAACAACAACAGTCAACAACTATATATTGAGCAGAGTGAGTGGCGAAGGGAGGTGTGAGAGAGAGAAAGAGTGTGCGTGTGTGTGTGTACGTGTTTGCTGTATATGTCAGTAGACTGTGATCACACAATTTGGCATTTTCATTCCATTCGCAATGGCCGCAACTTTGCACAAGGTGACTCCGACTACTGCTTCGGCCTCCGCTTCTATCGCCCGTCGTGAGTCCGCCGCAGCCTCCGTCCTGGTGGACGATCAGCAGAAACAAACGCCGGCTCTGACGTCATTGCTTAACTCTCAACCTCCTTCCTCCAATCCCTCTAGCAAAGGTATATATAAATGCCTTTTGACTCTATACGTAAAATTAAGTTTCTACGCTCTATTCAAACAATGTGTGTGTGTGTGTGTTTTGGCCGGCCGTCGGACTTCGGAGTATATGTATGTGTGCAATTGCACAAGTTGTTGTCTCTTTCTGTAATTTGAGCATCTGCATGTTTGATTTTCGTGTGCTTACCGAATATAAATGACGGCTTCGATGATTTTCTTCATCTGCATTCGCAAATTATTTCTATATGCTCCTAATTTCTATACCTGTAGTCTTAATTTTGGTATACATTCGAGAAGGAAATTCTATTGAATAAGCTACAGTAGAATTGCGGTCCTTAAACATTTGTTTAGTCTCAACAATCGGGGTTTACTTTTGGACTTTGCCAGTGTAGTTGCACAATTCCTGCAATTATTTAGATCAAATAATATATTATTTCGATCACTTTGTCCTGAATTTGAATTGACAATCAATCAACTAGTTAACTAATTCCTAATTTCAAATTAGGTGAGATCAAATCATTTGTATCTTTGTATATCCATTTCGCCTATGTTACTCGGACTCTTCGAAAATGTTGTTGGGTGCGTGTCGGATCCTACAAATTTAGTGCATTTTCGGAGGATCCGACACGAGTGCGGCAGCATTTTTGGAGAGTCCGAGCAACATAGCATTTCGCTTTATACTCATGTATTTTTCTCCAGAGGATTTATACTGTAATAGTTAAACTATTCTTAGGTTGTTTGTCAACCTACCATGTCCTTCCTTGTTTAGTGAAACTTAAGTAGATGAAGTTCCTTTTGAAAAGAATAAGAAACGATTTTTTTCCTTTAAAAATTAAGAAAACATAAAAACAAAGTGTACATGAATGGAGGGAGCTTGTTATTGGAGTAGTTGGTAAGATGTTCATTGTTTGACAATTCCATGTTTATGCAGGGAAACAAATCATGCCAAGAGCTCATACATGCCATCCTTTGGACCCTTTATCTGCTGCTGAAATCTCTGTGGCTGTGGCGACCGTCAGAGCTGCCGGTGAAACACCCGAGGTTCTTAATCACTATCTTTTTGTCATCCATTTTTGCGTTGAACAATGGAACAAGTATTAGTTGAACAACAGGACATCATTTGCTCTCAATTTCCCTAATTGTTTTCATTTATTTATTTTTTTGCAAACACATTTTAGGTCAGAGATGGCATGCGCTTTATTGAGGTGGTTCTTCTGGAACCTGATAAAAGTGTCGTTGCACTGGCTGATGCCTATTTCTTCCCACCTTTCCAATCTTCGTTGATGTCCAGAAGGAAAGGAGGGCTTCCCATTCCTACTAAGCTTCCTCCAAGGCGAGCTAGACTTATTGCATATAATAAGAAAACAAATGAGACAAGCATATGGATTGTTGAGCTAGCTGAAGTACATGCTGCTGCTCGAGGTGGACATCACAAGGGAAAAGTGATTTCATCCAATGTTGTTCCAGATGTTCAGCCACCTATAGTAAGCACTTTCTCGTCTTTAGAACTTTAAGAGATTAGAAGTACATGAACAATAGATGCAATTGGGTTATCAAAGAACTGAAGTGAGAACACCAAGTAAGAGCAACCCAAAGTTCTTATTACATTTGAAACCAAATGCATTCACTCTTCACTCTAATAATTGCTCATGAAAAATGAATTTTAACTACATTTTCTGAAACATTACCGGTTTCATTTATTGGTATCCTTTAGAATGTTCACTTGGCTAGATGCACCGATTAATTAAGTTATGAACATTTTTGAAGTTGTGAATACCTCCATCCTAATGGAACATTTAGTAAATTTTCCTAGCGGTAAGTTGGTTGTTCTTTTGTTTCTATCAACTGGTCTTGTACAACTGGTGCTCTAGAGATTCTAAACACTCTATGAAACAAAAGAGTCAGAAGAATTTGTATTTTTGTTGTACTAGCATACGGTCTTGGGGCAACGAGGAGAAAGGACACAAGCCAAATTGGACATCCATTCTGATTCCAGAAGCCGATTAAGTGTTTTCCGTGCTATATATACTTTTGTTTACTTATATTGCTCTCTTCTTGATGAACTGTGTTTTCTTTCTCATCATATGGAAAGTAGAGCATATTTATACACCAAAATCAGAAGTAATTTTTGCATGTATAGTCTGTCTCAAGTCAACCCAAAAAATGTTAAAGTTTGCAACTTTTAAGTTTTTTGGCTTAAGTGAGTTGTGGTATAGGTCAGCTCTTTAGATTTCAATAATTCTCAAATTTTACATATTATCTTAACTCTACTGATTGTAGGATGCACAAGAGTATGCTGACTGTGAAGCTGTAGTTAAAAATTATCCTCCTTTTAGGGAAGCAATGAAGAGAAGGGGTATTGATGACATGGATGTTGTGATGGTGGACCCCTGGTTAGTTAAATACCCTTGATTTTTCTTTCTTCTCCCTTAAGAACCGATTTCTTATTTCATTGCATTTCGACCTGAAAATGCTTTCCGCACAGGTGCGTTGGTTATCACAGTGAGGCTGATGCTCCTAGCCGCAGGCTTGCCAAACCGCTAGTATTCTGCAGAACAGAGAGTGACTGCCCAATGGAAAATGGATATGCAAGACCGGTTGAAGGAATATATGCCCTTGTTGATGTGCAAAACATGCAGGTGATAGAGTTTGAAGACCGCAAACTTGTACCTTTACCTCCAGCTGATCCACTGAGGAATTACACTGCTGGTGAGACAAGAGGAGGGGTCGATCGAAGTGATGTAAAACCCCTCCAGATTATTCAGCCAGAGGGTCCAAGCTTTCGAGTCAATGGGAACTATGTGGAATGGCAAAAGGTAAATTCTTTTTTCCAGTCTGATATGCATTGAAGGATTATTTGCTTATACATCTAACATGTCATTCTTTCACTTTGTTTTGACAGTGGAACTTCCGAGTAGGTTTCACCCCTAGGGAGGGTTTGGTTATACACTCTGTGGCATATATTGACGGTAGTAGGGGTCGGAGACCCATAGCCCATAGATTGAGTTTTGTGGAGATGGTTGTCCCCTATGGGGATCCAAATGACCCACATTACAGAAAGAACGCTTTTGATGCAGGAGAAGATGGGCTCGGAAAGAATGCTCATTCACTTAAGAGGGTAACTGACATTTCTCCGGTTCAACTATGGATGACTTTTGAGAATGTAAGTGCTAATCTAACAAAATCACCCTTGCAGGGATGCGATTGTTTAGGATACATAAAGTACTTTGATGCCAATTTTGCAAATTTTACTGGAGGAGTAGAAACCACTGAAAATTGTGTATGTTTGCATGAAGAAGATCACGGGATGCTCTGGAAGCATCAAGATTGGAGAACTGGCCTTGCAGAAGTTAGACGGTCTAGACGACTTACAGTTTCTTTTATTTGCACTGTGGCCAATTATGAATATGGATTCTACTGGCACTTATACCAGGCAAGAATAAGAAAATCATTATCAGGAAATCCTCTGTTTGCATGTTCTAAAAAAATTAGGTAACATTGAAGTATCATCACAAGTTCACAGTTTATTTAGAACACTTGAGGGAAAAGAAAGCAAGCAGAAGCAAGATAAAGAATTTCTTGTAACTTTGGTCGTGTTTATGATTAATGTTTTCTGAGAGACAAACTCATTCCTGGGGGAGAAAAAAATCCTTATTCTTGGCCAAATGCTTGAAACAAAACCAATGTTATCATTCTGTTATAATTGAGTTGATACCAATAATAGCTCTACTACTTGCTTATGCCTTTTTTTTGTGGGCGAGGGGGGATTTGCTAAGCCAAAGACAAGTGAATATCAGAAGTTTACATCTATCCCCGAGAAAAAAATTCAGAATTTATGCTCATCTATTTTGCATAAATGTCTTTGCTGATTGTAAGTACGTTTAGCTCCACTTACCATTTTGAAATGATCTGTAAATTTTGTGGTTGCAGGATGGGAAAATTGAAGCAGAAGTCAAACTCACAGGAATTCTCAGTTTGGGAGCATTGCCCCCCGGAGAGTCTCGTAAATATGGCACCACAATAGCACCAGGATTGTATGCACCTGTTCATCAACACTTCTTTGTTGCTCGTATGAATATGGCAGTTGATTGTAAACCAGGAGAAGCACACAATCAGGTATTTAGTGGAACAAGTTACCGTGTCCATCCGGAAGTTAAAGTAATTTCATACCTTCAGTTTCCCAATTTTTAACTTTCTAATCTGAGTTGTTAGTCCTTTGTCTAGGTTGTTGAAGTTAATGTAAGAGTTGAAGAACCTGGGAAAGAAAATGTTCACAACAATGCGTTCTATGCTAAGGAAACAGTGCTTACGTCTGAATTGCAAGCAATGCGGGACTGTGATACTTTATCTGCTCGTCATTGGATTGTAAGAAGCCTTACTTGACTGTATCCTCCTTTCTTTTTACAGGACTGTTCTTCAGGTTACTTCCCTAGCACAGTATCTGCTGAGATATGTACTCAATAGTAGACTGTGGTCCTTAAACATGGCCACTGATTTTTGAGGGAGCTAAGTACAATGTGTAGAACCTCCACCTTAATGCTAGTATTCTCATATGAGAAATCCTTACAAGTGTCATTCTTAGCATTTGAACAAAAATTGATCGCCTTATTTCTCCAAAACAATGATGTTAAGAACTTTCTGTGACTTGTATGTGTTTGGCATAAGAGTACTATATGTTTCATTCTTCTGAAAATCACGAACTTTTGTTGAGTTTTGCGCTCTTTGGTTAGATGTGTTTGGTGATCTTAAGATTACAACAACAACGAAAACAACAAACCCAGTTTAGTCCCACAAGTGAGGTTTGGGGAGGGTAGAGTGTATGCAGACCTTACCCCCTACCTTGTGAAGGTAGAGAAGTTGTTCCCGATAGACCCTTCGCTCAAGGAAAGATAGAAAAAGAAGCAATAGCATCAAGCAGTAACAACAACACGATAATAGATTAACAGAAGCGAAGAAACAAGAATAGGGATAAGAATAAGAAATAGAAACAACAGGTAGTAAAAGAAAACTAAACATAAGGAAATGCAAGAGCAATACTAATACTACTGCTATGGAAAAGAAATACGCTCAACCATACCTACTAACCTTCTACCGTAAGATTGCAGATGAAAATTTCAATTGCAAATTCATTTAGATAGGATGGTTGAACTTTATTTTGTTTCAGCATGTGGTATTGTGGAGTCAATTTTTAGATTCCAATATCTGCTAGCTCAAAACATCAAGGAGAAGTGGAAGAAATTGAATACTAGCATCCCCAACCGTAGTAGCAGAGCCATCGATTTGACTGCGAACATCTGATTTTGCAGGTTAGGAACACAAGAACATCCAATAGAACAGGACAGCTAACAGGGTACAAGCTGGTACCTGGCCCTAGCTGTTTGCCATTAGCTGGTCCTGAGGCTAAGTTTTTGAGAAGAGCTGCATTTTTGAAGCACAATCTATGGGTTACACAATATGCACCCGGAGAAGATTTTCCAGGGGGAGAGTTCCCTAATCAAAATCCACGTGTTGGTGAGGGATTAGCTTCTTGGGTTAAGCAAGATCGTTCTCTGGAAGAAAGTGATGTTGTTCTCTGGTTAGTTTCTCGACAGCTGTCAATTATGTTATTACATTGGAGTTGCTGGTTTCAGATTGTTTTGCCAAACACACACACTTTAACTTTCATAAAGAGCTAGATGTGGAACTTCTAATTCCTTGGAAACCTTTATATACATGTTTGAGAAGTTACCTATTCCTTGAAATTCTGATCTACACAGATTATTACAGGTATGTTTTTGGAATCACACATGTTCCTCGGTTGGAGGACTGGCCTGTTATGCCAGTTGAACATATCGGTTTTATGCTTCAGGTATTCTGGAATATGGATGTTATGTGTTTATTTTGTATGAACTGGTGTTTTTCTCCTTATCTTTGTTATCATCTAACTTCTCGTTATCTATTGTGTTACCTTTTACTTGGTACTAAAGAGCTGATTAAGTATTGTATCAATTTTTTGTAATAACTCAACTCATTCATACATTCGCTGTGTGTATGTTAGAATAACTAGCCAAACATAACCTTAGAGTGTAGCATTGAAAGTATTGGCAGTGGAGTAGAAAGGATCGTGAATATCCACAGAGATCTTGAAAATCAAAGCAATTGGGAGCTGGTAGTAGAAATGAGAAGGTTCTTTTTCAAGTTGTTATCTTGACATTAAGTCTGGATCAGGTTAACCACAGTAAGTTTAGTGATAAAACTCTCCATCCTTTTTAATTACTGAAATCTCGTAATCTTTTTTCGAAATTGCTGGATAAACTAGAGAATTATATCTCTTCCTCAGAACCTGTTTAAGTTTATTGTCCAAGTTTAGCAATGACTTTATCCAACTCCAAAAACCCGCTGGATAATATTCATTGTGAAAACTGTTAAGTTTCCGGCTGCCTACTGGTTAAGAAGATTCATGGAAAACTTAACTCCACCTATGTAAAATTTTGCATAGCCGATCTTCAATCCGGATAAAGAAGAGGGTTGTGATATCTTGACGGCTAAAACAATAAGTTCCCTAACTAATTTGGTATTGAAACATAGTTGATTCATTGATCGATATAACATGGAAATTCGGTTGAAAAGGGTTTAGTTCTATACTCATAAGTCATAATAGAAGGTGGATGGTTCCGTTTGTCCATAACCTCTTCAGTTTAAAGAACGATTATTTCTGCTTGTTGGTGCAGCCGCATGGATTCTTTAACTGCTCTCCTGCTGTAGATGTACCTCCTCCTCGGGGATGTGACTTGGAAATCAAAGACAGTGATGGTTCAGAAAATGGTGTAGCAAAGCCCACTCCCAGTAGTTTGATGGCCAAGCTTTGAAAGGTTTGTGATTCAGAAAATAGTCCTCTCGTATTATCTGCACAGACACACAACAGGCAAACTTCCATCTTCTGTTTCTTTCGGTACTGTCCTGAATTAGTTGGTGCTACCACATGGATGTTGTTATACTTTAGATAACGTGTTTATGCAAAGCATGTCCTGTTTTCTATTGACCTTGAACATCGTTATATAGAAAAACTAATAACATTCACTCTCTTTGTATTTTTATTTGTATGGTATAAGCACTTTCACAGGTCCATCTTAAACTTGAATATTTGAAAAAGATTATCAAATACCACTATTTGCATCGGAGGTCTAAAATTCATGCAAAATATCAATTTAAAACCTTCTCTGACAATTAATCCATAGTACTACAAACAAGACTCATATCTTCAAGCTCTAGAAGTTTTGGGTTCAATTCTTGCTAATAGTAAGAAGGTTATACATGTATTTGTAACTGATTGTACATTGCAGGTAATTTCCATCGTAGTTGTTCATAATTATTCATTAATTGATTGACTGATTACTCACACTTCAACTTGATTCCCTGTGTGGTGATACTACTCCTACCCCCTCCCCTCATCCCTCTGAAAAAAGGAAAGAAAACTTGGAGTCTTGGACGTACGAATTTAAATGCACAACAAAACTTTTTTCATATGTATTGTTAATACACTTCATATAATTCAAAAGAGGGGTTGAATTATGGGTGTTTTAACTTCGTTATATGCGAACTATCTGAACTTGAAATATATTTCAAGAGCCAAGTAGCTCGTCTTTTGTGTCATCTAGTCTTAGATTTAGTCTAATGACACCTTAGTTAAAAAGAAGGATAGTTAAGGACAGTATCTCCTGTTTGACAGCATGGAGTACATTTTACCAGATAAACATACTAACCACAAAAGAATGTAACAAAAAGCCATTATTCTTCTAAACTCTTGAGATAATACGATAGTAAAGAATTGAAATTTGACCAGAACTTTTCAAAGAAATAGAAAAGAAAGGGAGAAGAGAAGATACTCACCTCAAAGTTCTCTTGAGTACAGTTTTGTATAATTGTACGTATATAAGAAGAAGTAGATTCGAAAAATAAAAAGAGAAGATCGAATTTACATCTTAGATATGGTGGAAGACAAGATTTTCCCCACATGTATCTTCTGATAAGGAACTCAATGGATTATTACTGAAATCTTCTTCATTCTTGATCCCACCATAAGGATACTGAAACAGAGAATCTATTTTGTTCTCAGAACCCCATGACAGGTCTTGAGGATTTCCCACCATTTCATTCATCTGAATTTCAGCAGCATTATGATGGTTATTCATATTTGAACTATTGCTTGAGCTCTCTTTGGCTTCACTTGTATATAATAAACTCATTATTGAACTTGAGCTGTCGGAAAATTCAGTTTCTGTCATGTGTCCATGTTCAAAATTTGTTAAACTTGGCATTGAGCAAAAGCCAAAATTTGGATTCCCCTCAATTTGGTTCTGATGATCATAAGGTCTCAGATTTTGTTGGCATTGACCTAACAGTTCTGAATTGTACTCACTTGGATCATCATTTGCTTGGAATTCATACAGAAACAGAGGATCAAACACTTGTTTGCTCACAAGTTGGTTTCTTGAAGCATCTGTTAATTGTCTATTTGCTTCACAGTCGACACTTGTTTCACTAAGGTGAAAAGGTTGCTCCATTTTAGCTGAAATTGACATATTTGGGAGCTGTGGTATCAGCAACATTGAGGCCTTATCTGTACAGTCTGTCTCATTTCTTACTTGATTTTCACTTAGTGGCTTGTGGGTGTTTGGATCAATCCCTTGCTTTATTAGCTTCTTCTTTAAATATGAATTCCAGAAATTCTTTATCTCATTATCTGTTCTCCCTGGTAATTGTGCTGCAATCTGTGCCCATCTGGAATTTACAAAAAAAAAAAAAAAAAAAAAAAAATTGAATCGAATACACAAAAGGGGTAAAAAAAGAAACAGCAAAACACTCATGCTCTAGTTCTTTTTGAGTTTAAATAACATGAAATACCTGTTTCCAAGAAGTTCATGGAGATTAAGGATGATATCCTCTTCTTCCTGTGAGAACATTCCTCTTTTAAGATCAGGCCTCAAGTAATTTATCCATCTCAATCTGCAACTCTTTCCGCATCTTTGCAGACCTGCAAGAATTTCTCCACACGAGTAAAGTTTCTTTTTCACTTCCATTCTATGCCAAGAAAAGGAAAAGGAAAAGGAAATTCAACAGTTTAAAGGAATGAAATGGAAAATATAATACCAGCCAGCTTAGGGACTGAACTCCAGCAGCCAACGCCAAATTTGGTGATATAATTGCACAATTTTTCATCTTCTTCTGGTGACCACAATCCTTTCCTTAGCTTCTCCTTAACAAAAACAGAATGGCGTCCCATTGACTATGCAGCCTAAGGTTTTCCACAAGTTTTACCAGTAACCACTTGTCACCTTATAGCTGAGACTATTGTTCAGAATGTATGGAGATGGGATTAATAATCTTCATAACCAATGTTTGAGAACTAAATATCAAGGCTAATATATAATCTCAAGAAGTACACAGAGATATCATATTTAGAATTTGATGTCCAAGAGCTAGAGAGAAGGAAGAAGCTAGGTGAGGCAATTAAGTGGTTTTTACGCAAATTTTTTGATTGGATCTTAAGATATCTCTGGGCTCTATATAATTATTCTAACTTTCAAAGGAAAAGGAGGAAGAAGAATTGCTAAAGCATAAGATAAATGAGAATTACTCCTTAAACTTGTAGCTAAGAGTAGTAATTTGTCTTTATAATCATTCTTTGGCTATTCTATATATCGGGTATATATTATTACTCACCAGCACAAATATTGAGTAACTTTATCCCTCGAGACTTAATTAGGACAGTATTATACATTTATGATGAGTTTTGTGAGTGTTAGTCGTTTAGGATCAGTTTCCTTCACAAACAGGAGTATTGGACAGGTTTCGCTATTTGATACGAGGATATATAGGGGACCTTTCATCAACAGTTTATTTTCATCGCACCTTTCTTGCAACCTCAAATTCAGCACTGTGGTCATGTGAGATTGGACCACTTCTTTTTTTGTTTGATAGTCATTTCTTCTAAAGATTCAGAGTTATTCTTTAATGTCAAAAGAATTAAAAAAGTTTGAATAAAAAGAAAGAGCTTTAACTATTTTCTGCATGAGGTTTCCACCTTCCAGGACCTTTTTTTAGACAGTAAAAGAACAAGTTTTTCAATCCCGAAAGAAGACGTAAGATGATAGAAGACGAAATTTAGTGCATTTGGACGACTTGTCATTTATATTTGTACATATATTTGTGGGTGAGGTTAAAAAAGAACAACTTGAAGATCGACCGACACAAAGATTTCAAAGAAGTCTTGGGTCCATGCACATAATTTTCTTTTTAATCATTAGGTACGAAAATTTACTTCCTCACTAATTCAGATTCATGCTGCCTTGTTAGGATCTATTAAAGAAGTAGTATTTTCACCATAAATTTTTTCATTCTTAAGATTCAAATTCGAAACCTTTAATTACGGATGAAAGGATCACATCCATATCACCACACTCCTTGAAATTAACGGAAAGGAATTGCTTTCTGGCTGAGGGGAATGAAGGAACTGAAAAATACGTATATGAAATTTAGTTGGAAATATTCGAAGTGTTTTGCTTGCATGCAACTTCATCAAAATAAAAGAGACTTTTATTTTGAAGATTCATCATTAGAGCTTGGAAACAAACTCATGTTATACGGACAACTGATGTCATTTTCAATTGAAAAGTTTATCCAGTTTGTCAATAAGAGTTGAGACAATGTACAAGAGAAATATACATAGTTTAACTAGTTTGTCCAAAATCATTACTAACTTATTTTTAGTTTTTCCCGTAACTATATTTAAAGAAAAATTACTTCCGTCCACATATTTTTTATGGACCATTTTTAAAATTAACCTTATCTGATGTAATAGTTGGGAGAAGTACACAAACAGTTAATGTTAGGGCTACTATTTAGGGATTGACCAATATTTATTCTTGAAAATTTGAACTAAAAATCTTAATTTCAAGACAATTCGAAATATTTGTGCCCCAAAAAATTGAATAGAAAAACTCAAATTCAAAACACATTGACTAATTTCAAAATTACAATTCTAAAAAGTAGCTACGTGGCATTTCTACTAAGTTGTTATCATAAGGGCACTACCTTTGAAACTTGAAAGATCTTAGAAATCATTGGTGTGCTTTTTTCACCCTGAAAATATCGGTATTCACTTTTCCATTTTTGTTAGAAAATAAAGTACAGAATTTTTTTCACTTTTATTTTGTGCCATAAACTATTTATATTCGGTAGTCGAAAAAGTGTATAAAATTTGAATATTTTTTATATATAACATACAAAATGTAAATATACAAAAAAAAAAAATGACTATTATTTTGATAGCGACCATATAATGTGATGGTTGCAATTTTATACGGCCAAAATGTAAAATTCTAATACGCGGATTAGTAATACCTAGATAAAAGTATCAAATTAGAAAAAAGTACCTAGCTTTAAAGTAGGCAATCCATGCATGATGGCCCATGTATTATTATTTGTCATATGCGTATATAACTTTAATCCTTATTGAGTACTCAAGATTTCCTACCTAGCTATTCCATTTTTTTTTTTGCTCAAAAAAGGTATTCAAGAGGTTCCAAATATACAGCTTGATACCATCCAACCTTGACTGAAATGTCACGCCCCAAACCTGGAGAGGCATGGCCGGTATCCGGTGTCATACTCGATCCGAGCGTACCACTCTATAATTGTGAACTGTGGAGGGGTATCCTCAACTTAGGCCGTCGAGACCTACCTGCAAGCTGACAATACCAATCGAGACCTATAGGGCCATATTTTGAATCATCTGAAAATGATGTCTCTTATCTGCGGGTAGACATACCCAAAAACTCATATACATAACTGTGCAGGCCGACGAGGCCGCCATGAACATCTCCTGATATATAAAATATATCAGACTCGTCTACAATCCTCTAGAGATAACTGAACTGTATTATGGTCGGGATAGGGCCTCGACCTACCCAGCAAACTTGTATATATAAAATGGACTCCAAGGTCTAGACCTGGTAACTCCGAGAAAGTGGGACTTACCAACCAAGCTGATGTTTGACTCTGTCTACTGGGAAGGTCTATCCAGCTATCTATCAGGACTTGCAGGCATGAAATGTAGTGTCCCCAGCAAAATAGACATTAGTATGAAATAATGTACCGAGTATATAAGGCAATGGAGTAATTGAAAGCTGAAACTGAACTGATAATATAATAACTGGAAGTAACTGAGAGTCAAAGATGATCTGAAGATATGTTTACCTGCTGATACTAACTCAACTCTCTCAATATAGTAAGTAAAATAGTTGCCCAGTCATATAAGGCTCGGTACGTGTAACTGCTCTGTCGTAGTACGCTCGCTCATAGGCGCTCGGCCATACTAGGCTATGTAACTCGGCCATTCTGGACTCGCACATAGGTGTTCGGCCACAATAGGCTCGGTATATAACTTACCATCTGATCAGAGGTTGCCCAATAGGGGTCTGCCCACCGATTATAGCTCGATGGTGGTGAAAATACTGTAATACTACCCAATAGGGGCCTGCCCGCTGATTATAGCTCGATGGCGATGAAAATACTGTAATAGGTTGCCCAATAGGGGCCTGCCCATCGATTATAGCTCGATGGTGGTGAAAATACTATAATAATGTATATATATAGACCCTATGCTCTCTTGACTGGAAGAAAACAATACTTAACTGAATATAAAGTCCCGATAAGGGAGAATACTGTAACTTATGAGACTAGGATAATGTACATAAATTCAGGAGTACGAACTTCTCTTTATGTCTCGTTATCAAACGCATGTAGTTACGAGATCATGCCAAAATGAAGGAAAGGTTAAGCCTTAACATACCTTATCGCAATCTGTCCAATAACCACGTTGAACGCGTCTCGACGCACCTTAATCTACAACAATGATAATAATACTATCATTAAGTTACGGAAGGTACAACTATCGCACAACGAACGACACACTTCTTTTATAATAAAACGGACAACATCTCCCCTATAGTCTTTACTTCCTCCCAATTCGACATAACACCAACAAAAACAAGAATATAACAATAACAAAATGTATACATTATTTTCCAACCTTATATCCATCACAAAATACCACAAAACAGCCCACACACCCTAATCACTTTATACAAAAAATGACAACCATAGTAGTGCCAAATAACCCGAAAATATAACGACAAATGACCAGTCCACCATTCCGCCATTATATGGTGTTTGTTCACACCCTTTCTCCTCCAAAACTCCATAAAACATTAGCAAAACAGACAACCCAACAACAACACGAAACATCCCCCAAAACAGTCCAGTACAAGTTGAATAACTCGAACTCACGGCTTTCGATTACCGTCCCGTGAGTTCTTACAATTATAAAACGAATTTATCTACTTTTTCAGCAAAAACAAAAAAGATGAAAAAGGTCTGTATACTTACCTTATTTGGTGAAGATCCCAACTCCTAACTTGGTTCTTCAACCCTTAGGTTTTCCTCCAACTAGAATTTGAAAAGAAGAGAAAATAATTTAGGGGTTTGTGTTTAATTTTTGGGAGAAGTTTGCAGGGGTTTATCTCTGATTTTTGGCTCTATAATGAGTGAAATATATGAAGTAAATTAGCCCTTAAAAGGGCTCTTTCGCCGACTCCAACTAGCCCCGTTTTGGACATATTTGGTCTTTTCTTTTAAGCAAGTAGGTGACACACTTACTTGTCACCTATTCAGTCTGCGCAATCTCGCAAAAACACAAATATCTCTCGACTTTAATGTCGTATTGACAAACAGTTTAATGCATTGGAAACTATACTCGTATATCTTCAATTTGATGGATAGATCACCCTGTAATTCTAAGTATATTGGGAGAAAATCTCATGTACATTTAACCTATTTTTCAGCACATTATGAATGTAACTTGTGATGACCTTTTGCCAACTTTTCTTCCACAAATTGCTTGACTTCAAAACATAGCACACGACTATCATACGACTAAAATAACTCATAACATAACCTTCTTATCATGTTAAGCACCCTAGTCTCATCCCAAATATACATGTTATAACATTCCCAACTTGTCGACTTTCAACAAAACTTATTTTCTTCAATTCATTTAGCTTCTAAGCCTTCCAACCCTCTTGGTACTTGTTATTCATGATCTTAAATATTTATAACCTCACGGTAACATGATTAACTTACTTTATGTACTTTCAAAGATGATCTCATTTATGATCTTACGTCAATTGACTTACGACGTACTCTTACGTACGAAAATGTGGAGTGTAACATCCTTCCCCTTTGGAACATCCGTCCTTGAATGTTGACTGATGCGCTTATCAGTCTCATAACCTATAGCTCTTATGAATACTTTAGTACTGTCCTTGCCATCTAGGTAACTGTTCTGTGAATAAATCCAAAGGCTAGGGTATTCCCCCCTTTAGTCCTCTTTCTCACACCATGACTTGTGGTCGAAATTCTTCTAATCTCGTAACTGTTGCTACCTTCTGTCATGAAGTCTATACGACTTTGTCCTTGTGTGTGCACCTATGCGACTCTTCTCTCCTTTTCCTCCAGTTTTTAGCCAATCTAGGCTCACTTTGTGAACATATCCCGTACTATGACAAGTTGTCCCTCTGGGCATCTGCATGTGTACTAAAGTTATTCGCTCGATACTTTGTCAAACTTACAACTAATGCTATATTTTATTTGATAGACTCGGTTATTTATCCTTATGGATTTATTGCATCTAGGTAGGTCATGCTATACTATAACACTTACTTCGATTTTATTATTACCGAGGTCTACTACCCAACTCCAGGTTACTCTCTCGCTGCTTATGCTATATCTATAAATCTAAGTCCTTTATTGCTTCCTCATTACTGTTCATCTTAAGAATGACAGCCTAATCTCATCTCATACTTTAGAACTTTTATCTATCTATTGTTGATTCACCTTAATATTGATCTATAATCTACCACTGATAACTTGAAACCTCTTACGTAACACATTGTCACTAAGGCTCATGTCTCATCGGGAACATCTGAAGTGATTTTTCTGATCCACCTAGAGGCGATATTATATTTCAATAACCGTATTTCATGACATCCCAACGTGGTTCAGCTTATGGGGGTATTCTAATTCCGTGCAATTCATTAAATCCCTTTTCTTTAAATCATTACTCAATCAAAGGCTATGTCATTCTATTATCATTTATCACAATTACACTCCCATTCTACTACCAGGACAGTATTCCATCTTTTCTAAATGCCCCTAGTCTTAAACTCCTCTGAGTTCATTTAGGCTATACTGAGATTTTTATAACTTACGGAAACCATCAGCTCTCTTATTTTGATGGTTTTAATCCCGAGGAATTACCTATTCTCGTCACATTTTTACTCACATTTTCTTATCCTTACTCATGTCTACCTAAAACCTTGTTGCTCTACCATACTTTAACTTGCGACCTATATCTATTTATACTACTCTCAACATTCCTTTATATTGCTAGCACCATAGATTTTCTTATGATATTCTGGAACCTCAAGCGAGACATCACCTCGTCTCTAACTCTTCTTCACTCTCTTAACTAGACCTCTCAGTACCTGTAAATCATAGGCTAGAAGATATGCCACTGAAGATACCACTATCATTTTTAGATACTGAATCACAGTGCTTATAGCCGTCTATCTGAAGTCTGGACTATTCACAACCTTCTGCACTTGAGTATCTCGTACCTTCTTTACATTTACCTTTCTTACCTGTAAATCTTGCATTGTATCTTTTGTCTCTTTCATAACTTCCCTTCCACATAGGTGGAATTCACCTCCACACCTTAAAGTTTTGCTATAATACTTACACCTCTGATGCATACACAATCCGGCGGGAGCTTCATACTAATTTCTTATGAGGCTGGTACTCTTCTAACTGACTTTATAGTAGAGTCGTTATAGAATATGGTCATTGTACTATCTCTCTTGTACCTCTGATATTAAGAGTGATTCTACAATGTTCTGAATCACGATTTCTACAGTTATCTCGGTTTAATAATCAGGCTCCTGATTCACTTAGCTAATGTAACTCTTTAGTTTCCTCTTCTCTCTAAGCCTTTAAGTAGGCGTAAGTTATCTTCCGATATGCGGCTTAGAGTATTAGTTATTACTTTAGTCTTTCATGGATACTATGGAGCATCCATGATATAACCTTCTAACAATTCAAGCCTTTGTTTGTGAGACGTGGACTCAATTCTTTCTTTTAACTTATATTGGAGTCTCCTATAGTTGTATGAATGTCAACATATACGTTGCATGGATAACACTCTGAAAAATTAAGTGTGTTCATAACGTAACTAACTCTGGGTCATTGATCGAATAATTCCTTTCGTGCCTTCTCAGCTTTATTTAAAAGTAAAAAATTACTTTTCTTGGTCGTTCTGCCTTTTGTCTCATGAATACTTGGCTTATCTTAGTGCCCACATATATTGAAATTTCGTGCAACCCCTATGATCTCGAATGTTACTTTTGATTTTACTTCCCGTTCATTGGTCATGATAGGTGCCACTTTACTATGGAGTGCATACAATGTTGTGGTGAGACTGTTGTTATAAGACCATTTCTTCTTCAAGTTACTATGCTTAGGTTGAATCCTTCTTCCTTATTTCCTCAACTAGTTTTTCATTGTAGTATTTGGGAGAGACCCTGTGACTCTTGTAAAGCTGCGAGCTTATTACATCGTATACCCGAAGAAATTCTTGATGTTCTTACTCGCATATAATTATCATTCGTTACTTACCTCCACGCCCTTGTGCTCGTAGGGTTGCTTTTGAACTAAAATTTTGATTTGTCTCCCCAGTGGCACTCTCTTTTTTATTTCGTAACACTTATACGGTACCTTTAACTACCACAACTCCTATCTGAATATTTCTCAAGGATTATGATGTCATATTTTTTTCCTACGTTGGGGTTCACTACGTTTACCTTGCACGATCTGCTGATTTATCTGTATCCTCTTGTCTAGCCATAATTAGGCTCTTCCTAAATCAACTACTAATTACTCGTTGGTCCATTCTCATATTTATATTCCGCGTAATCTCTCTTGGATTATGTCCCTTTGTCTTAACTTACCCCTCGTACTGGATCTTTATGTATCAAGTGTCCATTCACACTTATTTATCAATAACATCCTGGCCGGAAACCCTTACTTCCTCTCCCCCTCATTGTGCTTGCATAATGTTCTGGAGTCGTAACATATCTGTAGGATCTGAATAAATGCAATCTCATTCCTTTCGCCTTTTTACCGCATTCTTCCTTTACTATTCCATAGTTACCTGAACCACTTAACCCCGACTTAATACCATATCACACCATCTTCCCCCTTTTAGGGGAGTACTAACATTTAATGCTATGAAGATTTACCTATAAATATTTTACCTATTCATCTTCGGCGTTTTTTCACGTCTTCAACGACTCTTACTCTCCTTGCGGTAACCCTTTTGTACCAGGGATAACTGAATTTCTTATGCACGAGGGAGACACCTAGTGTAATTGGCACACTTAGTCCCATAAACTTAACTCTGCTCACAATGCTTGCTTTAGGGAAGCGTCTTCCTGAATGACCTTTAAAGGTTATTTTTTCGTTGTCCATTCTATCATTGTAGGAACGCGATCTCCGAAATTCTCACGATGCCAACTATTATCAAATCCTTCGATCCCTAAATCATGTTCGATTTTTTTTGTTTACTAGCGCATACTAACTTCTATTACTCTGGGGGTTCTAACTTAGCCTTTTGGTACTCACGTTGGAGTCACCAACTCATTTCTCGAAATATGGATATGACTTTATGGATATACACTTTTATAGTCTCAAGGCCCGTCTCCTCTTGTCTTTTCCTTTACTTGACCATAGACTCTCTCATCTTATCATATTTTGATTTACCGTTATCAAGCATCTATCACATCTTACTCATAATGTTTCATTTACTCTCTTCTTATTCTCCTGCTAATATTTTTGTCTATTACCTTATTCTAAAAACTTCAACATAACATTCTTTCGCTTTTAGCTCTCCTTTCTCCATCCACTGGCTCTTCAGGTTGCCTAACATTCTCTCTTTACTAGGGACGAGAGCCATACTAAGGTAAATATTTATCCCTTTTAGGATTTCACTTCATATCTTCTGAAATTCCAGAACATTATAGTATTCATATATGATTGTACTAGTCTAAAGTGTACCACCTGGGTGTCTCACAAGGAAACCGATCGAAACTTTAATACAACCTTTTCTGATCCCGCTGTCCTAAGAAGAAGGAAAGGATAAAAGATCCCCCGAACAAAGAACAGATGTAAGTCAATTCTGACCCTACTAGGGAAAGTAAGCAAACTCTTCCTCGACGTAGGGTAGAGTAACTATTTTCAAAGCCTGTCCTTTCCTATCCGATTTAGATTTTGATATCTAAAAACGAATCGATTTCATTCAACGTTTAATTCAAAGAACTGCGCTTAGTCCCCCCCCCCCGCTCATGAAACGACTCTGCTGTAATGGATGGCAGAGGGTCCGTAGTACCCGAAGCACTGGAGTGATCCAGTAGCCGGGGTGACGACTCCATTGCGGCATTAAGTAAGGAGTTGGAGGAAATCAAGGCACATCCACTTCGTCATCTCAGTCTCTTTTTGTGCAAAGAGGTAGAAACGATTCCGCCCTTCTAGCCTCAAGTAGTGGACAGTGTATCACATATACATACGAAGGCATTGGTCCATCGATGCCTTAGGGGAAATCATATGTGGGGAGTCCCGTGTGGAAGGGCTCTCGCTCAACGGATCAAAGGTATGCCGTGGATAACAGGCTGATGACTCCCAAAAGCCGAGCCTCAACCAGCAAAGGGGGACACCCATGCCAATCTAAGAACGTGCTTCCTCTTCAGTTCTTTGATATTGGGTTCGTGTTCAGTATACCGCTCTTTTTATATATGAAATTACTTCGTCCTTTTTTTTAGCCCTTTTTAGTTTGTGAATCTTTCCCCCGTGCTTTCTGTTGGTCAACAACCATGGTGTACCGGTTGTTATGCCAATAGCAGTACCGGGCAGCTAAGTTGGTATGAGAACTATTACCACACTTGAAATATCCTTCGAGAAATATTGGCTAATGATAACAATCCATCCACTATTTTTGGTTACTCTAACCCCAGCTGGATCCTGATATCCATCCTTCTCTTAAACTATATATGTTAGCTCCCATAGGGCATAACTGATATGGGTGTGGCCAATTGTACATACCTCTATTATTGTTGAAGGTAACTCAGAATGCTTATATTTCTCTGCTTGAATTATAAATACTGGTAATCTTCACTAACTGGTACCTCATACCCTTCTTCACATTGTTTTTGTTACCTGTTGAAACTTATACTTTTACCTTATGATAGTTCCATGGCCTTTTATTTGCAGGGTGTGTTAGATATTCTTATCCTAAGATCTTAAGCAGGAAATTTGCACACCGGGTATGCACGATTTGATAGGGCCTCAAACTGGGCCACCTCATCAAGAACACTCCCTACTTTCTGTTGTATTAGCCCACTGGCTAGCTGTAATTTTTCTAATTACAAGCATCTCTATATCATAGCAAACATAAGTCATGGCTCGAACTCTTATAACTCAGCTCTATAGCACGATTTGGATTTGAAAGAAGGGTAATAGACTCCTAAATTCCTTATAGCTTCTTGTTTATATAACATGGTGTGCAACACATCTATAAACAAGATTCTACTAGACACGACTTGTAGACTCCCTAGGACAGAACTGCTCTAATACCAAGTTTGTCATGCCCCAAAATTGGGGAGGCGTGGCCGGCACCCGGTGCCATACTCGACCCGAGCATAGCACTTTGTAACTATGAACTGTGGAGGGGTATCCCTCAACATAATCCAACGATGCCTACCTGCAAGCTAACAATACTAATAGAGACCGATGGGGTCATATTTTGAATGATCTGAAAATAATGTCTCTCTCATCTGAGGATAGACATGCCAAAAAGCTCATATACATAACTGTGCAGGCTGACGAGGCCGCCATGAACATCTCCTGATATAAAAAATATACAGGACTCGTCTACAAGCCTCTAGAGATAATTGAACTGTATTATGGTCGGGATAGGGCCTCGACCTACCCATCAAACTTGTATATATAAAATGGACTCCAAGGTCTAGACCTGGTAACTTCGAGGAAGTGGAGCTTACCAACCAAGCTAATGTTTGACTCTGTCTGTTGAGAAGGTCTATCCAGATGTCTATCAGGACCTGCAGGCATGCAATGCAGCGTCCCCGGTAAAAGGGACATCAGAACGAAATAATGTACCGAGTATGTAAGGCAATAGAATAACTGAAAGCTGAAGAATCAAAGATGATCTGAAGATATGCTTACCTCCTCATACTAACTCAACTCTCTCAATATAGTAAATAAAATAGTTGTCCGACCCTATAAGGATCGGTACGTGTAACTGCTTTATTGTAGTATGCTCGCTCATAGGCGCTCGACCATACTAGGCTCTGTAACTCGGCCATTCTGGGCTCTCTTATAGGCTCGGCCACAGTAGGCTTGGTATATAACTTACCATCTGATCATAGGTTTCCCAATAAGAGAATGCCCACCGATTACAGCTTGATGGTGGTGAAAATACTGTAATACTGCCTAATAGGGGCCTGCCCACCGATTATAGCTCGATGGTGGTTATAATATTGTGTGTATATATATATATATATATATATATATATATATATATATATATATATATATATATATATAAGAGAGAGAGAGAGAGAGAGAGAGAGAGAGAGAGAGAGAGTGCTCTCTTGACTAGAAGAAGACAATACTTAACTGAATATAAAGTCTCGATAAGGGAGAATATTGTAACTTATGAGACGAGGATAATGTACATAAATTTAGGAGTACGTTCTTCTCTTTATGTCTCGTTATCAAACGCATGTAGTTACGACATCATGCCAAAATGAAGGAAGGGTTTAGCCTTAACATACCTTATCGCAATCTGTCCAATAACCACGTTGAACGCGTCTCGACGCACCTTAATCTACAACAATGATAATAATACTATCATTAAGTTACGGAAGGTACAACTATCGCACAACGAACGACACACTTCTTTTATAATAAAACGGACAACATCTCCCCTATAGTCTTTACTTTCTTCCAATTCGACATAACACCAACAAAAACAAGAATATAACAATAACAAAATGTATACATTATTTTCCAACCTTATATCCATCACAAAATACCACAAAACAGCCCACACACTCTAATCACTTTATACAAAAAATGACAACCATAGTAGTGCCAAATAACCCGAAAATATAACGACAAATGACCAGTCCACCATTCCGTCATTATATGGTGTTTCTTCACACCCTTTCTCCTCCAAAACTCCATAAAACATTAGCAAAACAGACAACCCAACAACAACACGAAACATCCCCCAAAACAATCCAGTACAAGTTGAATAACTCGAACTCACGGCTTCCGATTACCGTCCCGTGAGTTCTTACAATTATAAAACGAATTTATCTACTTTTTCAGCAAAAACAAAAAAGATAAAAAAGGTCAGTATACTTACCTTATTTGGTGAAGATCCCAACTCCTAACTTGGTTCTTCAACCCTTAGGTTTTCCTCCAACTAGAATTTGAAAAGAAGAGAAAATAATTTAGAGGTTTGTGTTTAATTTTTGGGAGAAGTTTGCAGGGGTTTATCTCTGATTTTTGGCTCTATAATGAGTGAAATATATGAAGTAAATTAGCCCTTAAAAGGGCTCTTTCGCCGACTCCAACTAGCTCCGTTTTGGACATATTTGGTCTTTTCTTTTAAGCAAGTAGGTGACACACTTACTTGTCACCTATTAAGTCTGCGCAATCTCGCAAAAACACAAATATCTCTCTACTTTAATGTCGTATTGACAAACAGTTTAATGCATTGGAAACTATACTCGTAGATCTTCAATTTAATGGGTAGATCATTCCGTAATTCCAAATATATTGGGAGAAAATCTCAGCTACATTTGACCTAATTTTTAGCACATTATGAATGTAACTTGTAATGACCTTTGCCAACTTTTTTCCACAACTCGCTTGACTTCAAAACATAACGCACGACTATCATACTACTAAAATAACTCATAACATAACATCCTTATCATGTTAAGCATAGTATTACCCCAAAATTACATGTTATAACATTCTCAACTTGTCGACTTTCAACGAAATTTATTTTCTTCAATTCGTTTAGCTTCTAAGCCTTCCAACCCTCTTGGTACTTGTTATTCATGATCTTAAATATTTGTAACCTCCACAATAATATGATTAACTTACTTTATGTACTTTCAAAGATGATATCATTTCTGAGCTTACATCAATTGACTTACGATATACTCTCACGTATGAAAACGTAGGGTGTAACATGAAAAAATGTAATTCTTCATATGATTGACTGTTTTCTTCCCCTCTCTACTCCTCATCTCGGCATTAGGTGAAAATTATTTTCTCTTCTCTATGTTGTATTAGAAGTTAAAGTAGATTTTTATAGTAATTATAACTCTCACTCCCATGAAACTTTTTGTAAAGCTACATGGACTTGAATCCTCAACAATGGAGAGAAGGGTAGATCTAATAGTATAAAGTAATTAGGGGATGGGTGGGCCTATATTTAATTTGTAGATTAAATTAAGTTGTATCAAATCGTAACAATTGGTGTTGATGGAGAAGATGAAACTTTAGTAAAGAAGCAATCATCTAAATTGAATGATTAGTCAAGATGGGGGTGGGGGTGGGGGTGGTTTCTTCTTAAGGCACTCTTATATAACATCTTTCAACTTGAAGCAAGTGGATTATAAAAGTTGGAATGGTTGAAAATTAGGAAGGTATTGACCATGGAATCTTGAAACTCTAACATATATTATAATTCGAGTTTAAGTGCTATTTATTGACTATGCAAGAAATTTTTACACTATTAGGCCAATCAAAATATATTTATATCGGTAACCCTTCATAAAAATGAGATTCATAATATTAAAAATAAGATAAGTTACTTGCTACAAAAGATAATGTGAATTAATAATAAAAAAATATTTTATACTGTCATTGCATATAACTTAAATCCATTGTAATAAGAATAATAACCTTAGTTTGAAGCTAAGATGTAATTATTTGACTTAGACATATCGTACTAACCAACGGATGAAAGCATCATTATGTCAACTACTTACTGCAGACAATAATCCTTTAGTTTTTTGAAAACTCAAACTTGTGTTTTTCATTCATGCACACAGTTTCTATTCAAGAAAAATGGGTAGTTTGCTAGCAACTAAAATGTTTGATCCAAATTAGTCAATAGTCATGATTATATAGTTTGCTTTGCGAGAATTTAATCAAGTAAATTTATACTCAATTAGCATGTGGAAAATACCAGATGTTTTATTAGTTCTAGAGTTGCCTATTCATACATATATAATATCTTGATTCACGTTAGTGGTAACAAAATGGATAAAAAAATAATTATCCATCCATATTATTCACTAAAAAATGGGTTAAATAATAAGATTTTTAAAAATATGTCAAATATGGATAAGATCCATATTATTCACTTAACCAATGGGTTTAACTTTTACATTTGTAAAGAATCAAATTGGAGATTTCTCAAATTTGAGAGTTTATAGGAATTCTCCCAAAAGTGATCATATATTTAAGAAGCCATGGATAATATGGATATCCATATTATCCGTCGGACAATCTATTTTTTATCAGTTTAAATATGGATCGGATCGGATCGAATATTTTATCTATTTTTGACTTGCCTATTTTTGACCCGCCCATTTTCAATTCGACCCCCCATTTGCCATCCATAATTCACAATAAATAACCCTTTTATTGATGAACTAGAAATTTCCTCGGAATTCCAAGAAAGTTTAAAGTAAAATAATATAACTTGTTACCACCGAGTACTAATGCTGGCAAGTGGGCCGGTCCAGGCCCGGGACCGCGGGCCAAACGACTAAACGGGCCAGAACCGTTTGGTCCGGTTTTAGCGGGCCTGGTCCGGTCTCGTGGGCCGGTCCTATGATTTGGGCCCGCCAGGGCCCGGGACCGGCCCCGTCCCTTAGCGGGCCTAGCGGGCCCAACGGCTATTTTTTTTTATAGCCGTTGGACTGTCAAAAATAGGCGTTGGCTATTTATGAAATAGCCATTTAACCTCTCAACTTTGTTTTAATCCCAAACTTTTTATAATTACACGTTTTTCCTATTTTCAACTATAAATACCCCATCATTATTTTATTTTTTCTTACAAAATCATCAATCTATCACAATCTCTCTCTAATTTACTTCTATAATTGCTACTATTGCTTACTTTATTGTTACAATTTGTGAAACAATTGTGAAATTAGTGAATTGAAGTCTTCAACGATAATCAATTTCCAGCAAGTTGTTCGTCAATTCGGTAAACTCGTTCCAACTCTTAAGTTTTAATATTATAATTTTGTTTGTTTTATTTACTCTGCTTGATTAATTAAGATGGCTTATTCCTTAAAAAATATATTTAGTAAAAATAAGGAAAAATCGAAGAGTGGTGAATCTAGTGGCCAATATGTTCCTCCTCCACTTCCCTCGGCTCCCCGACCCAAACATGTTGCTCGTCCTACACCTCCTATTCTTGATAGCGATAATAGTTTATTACAATTTACCGAGAGTCAATTTTGCCATAATATTGCACCCGGTGAACAATTAAACCATGAATATATGAATGCTCTTTATGGTAATCCAACTATTGATGAAAATGATGATGAAGAAATAGATTTTGATGAAACGCAACCGGATGATGATACACCCACTAGTCCTGCTCCTGAAGTTAACCCAACTAATAATAATCTAGATGATCCCCCATCTGACCCTCCTATTAGTGCCCCTACTTTTTCTAGACAACCTCCTAAACGGGCAGAAACATCTCTTGTTTGGCAATTTTTTACTCAACTAAGAGAAAAAAATAGGGCTAAGTGTAAAACTTGTGGCAAAGAGTTAGTTTTTCAATATGTTGGAAGTCCGGGGGGGAGGGGAGAGGGGAGGGGACGGGACGGGAAGTTTGACTAGACACATATTGCTACACCCTCAAGATAAAGCTAGATATTTTCGTATGAAAGCTTTGGCTGAGGGGACAAGTATACCTAGTCAGGCTGACCTTAGTACCGGATCAAATCAATTTCAATCGGGAATTAACACTGTTACCGGTGGTATTTTATATTATGATCCAAAAAAAGATCGGGAAGAATTGGCAAAAATGGTCACTGTTATGTACTTACCCTATAGTTTTCCTTCTAACCCCCACTTTGTGCATTATATTAGAAAAATTTATAATCCTACTTATAAAGGTTTTCCTCGCACAACCGTAAAGAGTGATATTTATAAATATAAACATGAATATGAACAATATTTGCGCTATTTATTTACTCATATAAATTGTCGTCTTGCTATTACAACTGATATTGGTAGAAGTGGTAACGACTGTGATTACCTTACTGTTACCAGTCATTGGATTGATGAGCATTGGATAATGCAAAAGCGCATTATTGCTTATAGAATAATTAATCACGTCACACAGGGCAGTTTATTTCTAGCACGATTGCGGATATTTGTAGATATTTTTGCATTAGTGATAAAATAATGTCAGTTTCAATGGATAATGCTACTAGTAACACAAATGCTGTAGCCTTGCTTACCACTATACTAAGTCCTGTATTTAGTAACATTTTTCATGTTAGATGTATTTGTCATATTTACCATTTAATTGTAGGTGATGGTATGCGAATTTTAAATGTTGAAATTGAAAAGGTTAAAATGGCTCTTAATTGGCTTTTTTATTCAAACCGTAGAAGTAGACTTAGAGAATATTTTAAAAGATGCGATGAATTTGGCCTAAGAGAAAGAAAGGTTCCTAAACCTTCTCCAACTAGATGGAATTACATGTATGAAAGTTTAGTTGTTGCATATGAATATAGAAACCCCATAAACTCAACGTTTAATGCTCATGTAAGTGATGATGATGAGCACCTTACAAATGCGGATT
Source organism: Nicotiana tabacum (assembly GCF_000715075.1). Lineage (NCBI taxonomy): Eukaryota > Viridiplantae > Streptophyta > Magnoliopsida > Solanales > Solanaceae > Nicotiana > Nicotiana tabacum. The sequence continues at coordinate 77,536,345 of NC_134101.1, forward strand.
GGGCTAATGTTAAAATGCTTGTAGATTTTTTAAAAAAATTCCATATTGCTACAAATGAATTTTCTGGGTAATATTATCCTACTATTTCTAACTGTTTAGTTTATATTGCAGAACTTGCAAATTTGTTTGATCATTTTTCAGAGGGTGGGGAAATTTATCAACTTGCTATTGATTCCATGAGAAAAAAGTTTAAAAAATATTTTTTCCCTATTCCCCCTATTTATGGTATTGCTACATTGTTAAATCCTACTATGAAATTAGGAGGTCCTCAATTTTGGTATGAAACTGTTTATAATGATTTAGCACTTGAAGATGAGGAGTTGTCTAAACTTCCGAACGCAATAGCCTCAATTAAAATAAATGTTCAAACTATTTATAATGCTTATCAAGTTGCATTAGATCATGCTAGACCAAATGTTCCAACTCCTTCTTCTTCTAGTTCTCAATCATCTAAAAGAACTGCGGAAGTAAGAGCACTTAGTGCTTGGGCCGGGTTCAGGGGTTCTCAAGGTTCTAGTACTAGTGATTTTTCACAACTAAATGAGCTTGAAATTTATTTGTCACAGGGAATTGAGGAAGTGAATCCCGACGGCTCCTTTAATATTTTGGAATGGTGGAAGGACAAAGAAAAACACTTTCCGATTCTTTCAAGGATGGCCCGAGATATTTTAACTATTCAAGCTTCAACAGTGGCATCAGAGAGCGCTTTCAGTCAAGCAAGACTTCAACTCGGTGATTATAGAGCGTCTATGAGGGAGAGCTTGGAAAAATCAGTACTTTTTAGAGATTGGATCCGTTCGGAAAGAAGAAATTTTGGACTTGCTGAATCACAACCAGAGGTAGACGAAACTTACGAAGAAATGCTAGCTGAACTTGCGGAGGATGATGCTTCGCCTGGAAGCGGTGATGAGCAAGCTTCATTTTCGCCACCACCAACGGAAATTTCTCCGGACCTTGAAGGATTTATGAAATTTGTAAGAGATACCATGTAAATTAATATGTAACTTGTATTTTGGCACATCTTGATTAGTTTCTTTTTCTTCTCAATGGTGGTATTAGCACCTTGTTGTGCTCATTCCATAGGGGGAGGAAGACTAAGAAAGATATTGCCATGATTTTTAATGCTATAATAAAAATATAACGCATTGATTTGAATATCTCTTTACAATATTTTTGTCTTTTTATATATCTTAAGCTATACATATAGTATAATATAGTATAGTATAGTATAGTGTGTGTGTGTATATATATATATATATATATATATATATATATATATATATATATATAAGCTTATATTTATACTATACTATAGTCTATACTATATATACATCTCATAAGATATATAAGCTATATTCGATATACATATATATATAAGCCTATATATATACTATCGAATACGGCTTATATACTATAGTATAGTATAGTATAGTATATATATACTATATATACAACTTAAGATATATAAACTATATTCGATATACTATATATACATCTTAAGATATACTATATATACTATACTATATATACATCTTAAGATATACTATATATACATAGTATACTAGATATACTAGATATATATATATAGTAGATATACATGTATATATAGTATATCTTAAGATGTATATATAGTATATAAATCGAATATAGCTTATATATAGTAAGATGTATATATATTATATTATAGTATAGTATACATATAAGCTTATATATATATATATATATCGAATATATCGAATATAGCTTATATATCTTAAGTTGTATATATAGTATATACTATACTATACTATAATATATATACATCTTACTATATATATTATATATATCTTAAGATGTATACTATCGAATATGACTTATATACTATGTATATATAGTATAGTGTGTGTATATATAAGATGTATATATAGTATAGTGTGTGTGTGTGTGTGTATATATATATATATATACATATATATATCTTAAGATATATATATAGTATATCTTAAGATGTATACTATCGAATATGACTTATATACTATGTATATATAGTATAGTGTGTGTGTATAAGATGTATATATAGTATAGTGTGTGTGTATATATATATATATCTTAAGATGTATATATAGTATATAAATCGAATATAGCTTATATATCTTAAGATGTATATATAGTATAGTATATCGAATATACTATGTATATATAGTATAGTGTGTATATAACTATATATATATATATATATATATATATATATATATACTATAATATACTATATATATACTATAATATATATATACATAGTTTATAAGTCATATTCGATAGTATACATCTTAAGATATACTATATATACATCTTACTATATATATATATAGCTTATATATCTTAAGATGTATATATATCTTAAGATCTACTATACTATACTATATATATATATAGTATATCTTAAGATGTATATATAGTATATTTTAAGATGTATACTATGTATATATAATATAGTATATATATATTTTAAGATGTATATATAGTATATAAATCGAATATAGCTTATATATCTTTATTACTATTTTTTTCTCTAACTTCTATAAAAAAAAATTAAAAATACAAAGTTTGTGTTGGGCCCGTTTAGGCCCAGGACCGGCCCACTTAACCCCAGGACCGTTAGTTCGTGGTCCCGGTCCCGAGCCGGTTCCAGCAATAAGCCCGCGAAGCCCGAGACCATTTAGGACCGGACCGCATAGGACCGGCCCACTTAGGAACCGGCCCGACCCACTTGCCACCTCTACTGAGTACCAAGTACCAACAAAGGAATAGAGGAGGGCGAAAAAGAAAATAACTTCATTTGATTATTTACGTAGCAAATTCATTGTCGACTACTTGTGAAGTAATATTATCACTGTATATTAATTTGAGATATCTCAGTCGTCATATTGTACCAATATTTCCATTTTAAGATTTAAAGAGTAACATAATGGATTGTTATGAACTTCTATTATTGCTGTAATATATATAGCCTATAGGCAGAGGATTTATTGGTGTAATTCTTACGTGCGTGGAAATATAGATACACATACATTCACCAGCAAAATCCAAGTTCTTACATGGAGGACCAAAAGCATAGGAAGGACAAGTGAGACTTGCTTAGTTGGTAAAACATTTTCACCCACGACCGTTAGTTCTTGGTTTCGAGTCACGCCGGAAAAAAGTATGAAAACACTATAAATTCTCCTAAATTGGGGAGGGATTTGAAGAAAAAAAAAGTATGGGAAGGCATTGTCGAAGCACCATATTGTTTGGGAAAATGATGAAGAGGAAAAAAAAAAGAGGTGGTTTGGGGCATGGGCGGCTCTAACACATTTGGTGGCCTAAAGCCAGCTGTAATAAGGGGCCTTAATTATAAGAAATAGTTTTTAAAATATATTCATATATAATTTTATTTGAAGTCTATTGATTGAATCATTTGTAAATTCTTGAGTATCTATGTTAGATTTTTCACTAACTACTTTTTGAATTTTATCATCTAACTCAACTAGAATAGTAATTTATATTTTCTGACTTAATTTTTTATTGTTTGCAAAAATTTTATTTAGAGCTCCTACTTGAGGTTGTATAAACTTTCATTTTTTTTTGGGTGTGTTTTGAGTAACATGATTCATATTTTTTAGTTGTAAATTTTTAGTTCTCTATTGTTTTAAGGCTATATATATATATATATATATATATATATATATATATATATATATATATATATAAAGTAAATAGCAAAATAATTTGAATGAAAAATAACTAAAAGTTAAAACAATGGAATCTGAATGTAGATGTTAATAACTTACTGCTTCAAAATTCTAAGAATAAACAAAAAAAAAAAAGGAAAATGGCATGGCATGACAACGCATAAAGAGAATTGGCAATTTTTTAGCCTTCTTTTAGGTTTGGTAAGGCAGCCCCAAAAAATTAGAATTATATAACAAAATCCTAAAAAATCCTAGTTCCTTATTTATTCTCTCTCCTTGTATCTCTTCTTCTCTCTCCCGTATCTCTTTTCTCTTTCCCCCTAATCTTCTTAAAGTTGTACTGTACCATTATAGTCTGGATCAAGTAAAACGAAAAATAACATTAGTAGACGTACCAAAAAACCCCATCAACCAACTCATCTATCTCAAACAAATCACTCAGTAACCCATCAACCAACATTAGTTAGACTTTTTTTGGGGATTAGGTGACGATAATAGATAATTTTACGGTGATGATTTTTTTCGGCGATTCTGAGTCTGCCCGGTGGTGAGCGTGATGGGTAAACCAAAAACTAGATTATCTCATAGAGAAATTAAAGGAGACAGTGGTGGAAGATTTCTCCATTGAATAGCCCATTTCCACGCCATTAACAACAAACCCATTTCAATTTAGGAATTTTTCTTCCAAATAAATTTTATTTTTTGTGCTTCAAAAGTATTTCAATTAAAATAGAATTTATAGGGATTCTTAGTTAGACCCGCATTAGCGTTCGCTGTCCCCCATCCTACCCCAATTCTTTTGAGATTTGATTTTATTCTAGGGAATTCTCATCTTGTATATCAATATATTTTTAGTATATATGTTATATATATCCATAAGAAATTATGTGTTATACAGTGAGATATACAAGAAAAGAAAATAAATTTTTTATATACATTTTAATATACACAAAGAATGAAAATAAAATTATGATATACATTTTAGTATACACATTTTTTAATGTGTTATACACTGTGATATATAAAAAATAAAATTATTTTTGTGTTATACACTTGAATATAGAGACAAAAATAAATTATAGACAACTATATTTATAATTTTATATTTTAGATATACCAAGAAGGAAAAAAAAGTTATGATATACTTTTAATATACACGAAGAAAGAAAACAAAGTTGTGATATACATGTTAATATACACAAAGAAAGGAAAGAAAGTTGTGATATACCTGTTGATATACACATTATGGTTATGATATACATTTATTGGCTATCTGATGCAATTATCTATAACTAAGATTTATTTCTGCTAATTACGGGGGTATATTGTCACACCATGCCAAAATCTCAAAAAAGAATATGCATTTCACTTTTTCTAATGCCCTTTCGGCATTTTGATAGAAATGAAAAAAAGAAGTAAAAGATTGTGATTCATGTGATCAGGGGGAAAAAAGAGAAGCTCGCGCATACTTTGGTTAATATGCGGTATATGTCAAATATAAATGACCAAAAAAAGATCTACATTCATGAGTAAGATAAGGTCTTGAATTCTTACCTTCTTTCTTTCAAAAGTTTATAAATTCAAAAATTATCTTCCTTTTTTATTAAAATTTTGTATTTCCTATTTTAATTTCCTACTATAGTAACTATTGGAAAATGCCCAGAGGTGGAGTCAGGATTTGAATCTTATGAGTTCGAAATTATAATCATTTTAAGTTACTGGGTTCTATATTAACAAGTTCTACATATTCAATGAATTTCTTAAGACAAATATATGAATTGAACAAAAATTACTGGGTTCAGCCAAACTCACATCCCGCACTCTACCTCCGCCCCTGAAAATGCCCCCCTAAAACTGGCGGGGCCTAAAGCACCTGTCTTAATGGCTTGTGCATTGAGTCGGGCCCTGGGTTGGGGAAGCAACTAGGAGGGATCAAACTCTTTTTATATGTAGCTTCGTATATTGATGGCTTCTTTGACTTCTGAATTAGCTTGCAACAAGCATTAGTTATTAGTATACGTTCATTGGTTGCATAGAGCGTTTATTTAATACTTTTAGAAGTCTTGTTTTAGGCTTTAAAACCCTTGTTTTAGGCTCCAAAAGTAATAATATTTGAGGGCCAAAAAGATACTCTCCTCATATGTATGTATACTATGAATAAATGTGGAAACTTCATCATACTACAATACCTTGAAAATATATCATCAATCAAATCAATGTACTTTGAATGGCTTGTATGTTTTCATACAGAAGATACAACTAAGAAGAGATCTCTACATGTCATTGTTTTATAATTATAATTTTTCAAAAAGAACTGAATAAAATTTAGGAAGCAATAATAACAATATCAACCAAAAATAAGTTTTTACTTGGTATATATCATGAAACATTATATGTTGTTGGCTCGTGTCTTTCCCCTAAAATTATTAGTTATCGCTCACTGCACAACTAGCAATGATAAAAGAATTAATTGTCAATTCGTACGCTCCACAATCTTTCGACTGCTCGTTCGAGAGCTACAATTTTTAGCTCTGAAATTGCATTATTTTGCTGTATCTGAAAAGAAATTTCTAACTAATAAGAACAAAATTCAGTTGAAGTGAATAATGTTTGTTTTCTTATGTTTGATGTAAACATTACCTTCGAATTGAATCAGGTTATTCTAAACAAATAAGTACTTTTTGGCCGTTAAAATTATTATGTCAACCCCCAGTTGGTTTGGAGGGTGGTTATCCATACGGATGATCTGGGATCGATTCCCCCTCAATGCCTTTTGGGTTGAGCCTGTCGCATAGGGCTTTCCTAGTGCGTTTTACATCCTCTGTGTAGTGGCAGAGGTTGTAACGGCGGCGTTTCCCCTCTTACCAAAAAAATAACATTAGTATGTCAGTCTATTCGACATACAGTCTAGTTGTCAAGGCCTAATGATTCAAACTCAATCAAAATGGTCAAAAAATTATAAATCGAACTCTAGCGTAAATCTTGATTTATCTAAAAGAAATAAATAAATTATAGAAAACAATTGAAACAATAATAGCAATACAAACCAAAACGAGTTTTCAATTGGTATCTTGAAACATAATATGTTGTTGATTTGTGGCTTTTCCTTATTATTATTATTATTATTATTAGTTATTATTCTCTCCGTTTCGATATATAAATTTTCTTAACTTCATTATTGCAACTACCAACATGTTGATGATAGTCGCTTTAATTTCTACCAATAACCTTTTCTTAATTGGGGCTTCCGGTATTAAAACAAATAGTATCAGTTCACTACATTTTCGAGCAAACATAAGGCACCTTAAGATTTAACTTTTGCTTGACAGGTAGTTCTTCCTCTAATAAGACATGGAGCAAATGTGGATGTTGATAACAAGGAAGGATGCAGGGGTGCTTGTACAAGCTTCAGATGAGCCCAGTATTAGTTGATGTTGGTAAGACAATGTCTGGATGTAAAATCACCTGGTGCCATTAGTGAATCAATATATTCAAGGCAAACTCTTTAAATAGTTGACATGAAGTGTGCTATAATTTGTGAAATAATATGCTTCTGATGCTTCTTTGGTTACCCGGTAAAAAATATTGTATTTGAATCTATGTTTTTAGGGTTATATTTTAATTGTAAAAAATATATTCTACTAGGTTGGTTAGCGTTAAACTCACTTTGAGATGAATGCCATGGTTTCCCTTTATGGAGAAGAGTTAGGTAGCTCTTTAGCTACCAAGTTTAACTTAGAACTTGGATTGAAGAATTAACTCAACGATATGACCTCCTAAGTCTGGTTAAGATATTCTTTGATATATCGGCAAAGATGATTCTTACTTCCTTTATAGCGCACGTGTCCATCATTGCTGTCGTAGAAACAAAGTTTTATTTTTAGTAAGGTTTCAATTCTCCATTCTTTATATTTTACTAATACTAAACAACACAAACAAACAATAATGTCGGGCACAAGCCCATGCTTTTGCACGGGCAGAGGCCATCTAGTATAGTATAATAGAAGAGCTTTGGTTTCGACGTGTGTGCTTCCCGTCAATAAATTTCAATCAAGAGCGAATTAGTCATTATATTTATATAAGGAGATACGTGGCATTTATTTCTACGGCCACCGCCATAGTTCTGTAACTCGTCCTCTTCTTTCTTTTGATCTTCTTCAGCCTTCTCAATGACACTTTTCCAAGTTCACTGGTTTGCTCCTGTTCCAAAGTAACAAAATTTTGTTCTTTTCCTCTTGATTTGTATGTATGATATTTTTTTCCTCATTGTATAATATTGTTCCATCTATCTTAAAGTGTTTGTTTTTTTAACGGATAATACATAATTATCGCCCTAAAGTTGTATCACTTTATCAGTTGTACTCTTATATTTTACGGGAGTCGTATAACCCCTTGTCTTTATTTGGACGGTAATAAATATCATCTTTTCAGGTCATGTGTTGCAGAGACTGAATAACTCACTTGAAGGAGAGTGAAAAGCAAAAAAAAAAACATATTAAAACTTTAATTTTGAAGTATTTTTCTTATTCTTTCCTTCTATTCTTCATTTCACATTGTTCTCCTTCTTTGCATAGTACTTGCCAGAAAAGCTGTGATTCCGATAACTGAAGCAAATGTAACTTTACAATTATGCTTTTCCATTTCTATTTTACTTTTTTTTATTTCTTCTTTATTTTTCTTCTTTCTTTTCCCATTTTTCTTTCCTTATTACCCGAAAAAATAACGATTCCGGCGAGGCAATCTTCGGCCAACTCTATTTCACCATTAAAATCTTCCGGGGAAAAAATAAATGGGTGGGGGAAGGATGGAACGAAATAAGAAGAAGAAAGACATAGGGGAAATTGAAAATTAAAAAAATAAGAAGAATGAATTAATGGGGGAAGGGACGACTGGAGAAGAAGACTTTGTGGGGGGGGAGGGGGGGTCGAAGAAAAAAAGGAAAAAAGAAAAATAATTAAATAATGAATAAAAAGAAAATTATGTAGTATTAAAAAAGGAAAAACACGTGTTAAAATATGGTTGGTGTGTGATATACTATTTCAGTTGAAACTGAGGATGGCCTAAAAAGGTGGTATTTATTACCGTTCAAACAAAGACAAGGGGTCATAGGACTGCAAAGTATAAGGGTAAAACTGGTACAATGAGACAACTTCAGGGAGGTAATTATGTATTATCCCTTTTTTTAATTTGATCTAAACTTTTTGGGTTTAAGGCATGAAGGAGAAGAGTGTAGGGCAGCAAGAAAGAGACAACTTGGAGCTCTTCATCGGAAACAAAGGTGAACTTTCTCTCATCTCTTAGTTTCGTGCATGTTCTGTGCTACCTCTTTTTCATCTCAAGAGTTGTCCTTCTCTCTGTTTAATTTAGATTGTGGAATATAGATATCTATGTTGATTCAGCAGATTTAACTTGGTCGGAATCTTTTGGTTGACTGCGCTACGACAATTTCATCAGAAAATTCTAAATATCCAAACGCTAATTTCAAAATTTGACGTAGCTCTATAAATTTTTAGAAAATATGATGGATTCTGTACTTAGATAGAGCTATGATTTATTGATACAGATAATATTCTCACTATTAGATTTGGGTATTGTTCTCTCTTGTGTATGTTGGTTTCATTCAGTGTTATCAAAGGCGTGCTTAAAGCGCCTTAAGCCCTGAAACAAGGCTCAAAACATGTTGAGCGCCTCGCCCGCATACCAAGCGCTTCAGTATTGTCATCAAGGCTCTAAGACATACTTTTCTTTGCCGATGAGTGTAATCCTGAAAACGCGACACTAAACAATTGATATTTTGATATTTCACTTTGTCATAAATTATCTTCAGTTTTTTTGTCGATATATTTGGTACTCATGCTTATAAATATTAGTCTTGGACTACACATACATATTTGTCGTTTTTCTCTGTTTGCACTTTTCTTTATTAAAGCTCATGCTTTATTTGCACTTTGCGCTTAAAGCCCCAACAGACCTTAGAGTATTTTTGCGCTTTTCGCCTTTAATAACACTGGTTCATGGCCGTAAGTAACAAGAACAGGAGTGTGCAGAACTTTCAGCACAACCTTTGGTAGTTCACTTTTCTACAAAATATTTGCTCTCGACATGGATGAACGGTGTTAATAAAGAAAAACTTAGATGTATAGCAAATGTGTGACTTTAAATACATGTAATTGATTCGTCGCTTGTGTGTCTATATATTTGCAGTTCAGTTTCGCTTTTCGAGTCTCCTAGTGGGTATATATCAAAAATCATAACGATTTACATTCTTACAAGTAAGTTTTCATATATTGTAACACTTTTAAGTCATACAATAACCTCTCTTGATTACTATTTTCTTATCATACCCACTTCTGTTAAGCCTTTATATACCTCCTTCTTTAGTCCTATGTAATTGAAATGCTATTTTTGGTATCTTTTTTATCGTTGTTTACAGAAAAATCGTTATTTAGATCATTAGTGAACAATTGATGTGGAAGTAAGAATTATTGGTAAAGTTACTTTTAAATTTCTGTTTTTACCTGGTGTTTTTATATTTTCTCGTGTCTACTGATTTATGCTTTTCTATACACTCCTTTCAGCCATAATATCATGGTGGTCAGAATTCCATATTATAATACTGAAAAGTTTCTCTGGAATTGCCTCTTATCCCCTACTGCTTTATGGGAAAATTGGAGTAAAAAGAAATAGTGTGAAGGAGGAAAAAGAGCTGAAAGCATCCTTTTTCAAAGTTTTCTTAAGTTATATTTCCTAGATATATCAGTTATAAAAGTAGTCAACAACCTTACTTGAGCAGGATCAGTCACACAATCATGACTGACAACAACTATTTTTTTATACAATTTTTGCCTGCTAAAGAGGCTTGTGTGTGAATAACCTTCAAAAGAAGGCCTAGCTCAAAGGGGGTGGATTTGTGTCTTAGGTCACAGGTTCAAGCCCCCACACCATGCAAAGCAAAGCCTGGTATTTAAGTGGAGAAGGGTAGAGGGGCGGGCCCATTATCCACCGAGTTTCGAAGGCTGCGGTTGGTCCAAAGGATCAGCCCCAGACGGATTTCTCGGTCATCAAAAAAAAAAGAAAGGTACCCAACATTGCAGCAAAGGGCCTCTCTGTAGAGATCATCACAAAGGTACTTAACCACCTCTCTCTACCCTACAAAACACATCAATGCTTTGATGTTGTTTCTCAGCACCTGAAATTAGTTTTGGTCATATCTTAACAACTCTTGAATTTTTTTCATGGCTGATACCATATGGAGGTTTGCCTTCAGCTACCTCTTTTTCTGTGTTTGGCATCTTTATGAGGGAGGTTTCTGGTTCTGAAATATTTATTGTGTGTCGCTTATCATTGCTGAAACATGATATAACATGTATGAAAAGGGTAGGTATCGTATAACTTTCTATGTAAACTGAGTCATTAACAAACTTTTACTAGATATAATGGTTAATATAAAATATGGATTTAAGATTGCATTGTGACACATGATGTAGCTTCAACACCAAGTTAGTGCTAAAAGTAGGGATGGTACGCGGGACTTGATTAGTTCTGTTAACAGAATTTTGTATCGTAGAAAAATGATGAAAAATCTTAAGGGTGTGATTTTTTCCCTTTAAATCATGCTCGAGATTTTAACATCAAATTCGCTGTTTGTAGGCTTATAAAGACAAACTTTTAACACTTCCAATCCTATCTTCATATATGATCCTTGTAACTTCTTGGACCAACAAAAAACTAGAGAAGTTGAGGGGTCGAATTTATAACATAGCTTCTTGTTCTTTGTAATAGTTGCTGCTTTGTCTATTTGGAACATTGAAAACTTGATAAATTTTATTTTTTATAGAAGGTTTAGTTAGTAACTTAGTATTGACAAGTTTAATTTGCATTTCTTTTGCTGTATGTTGAAATATATTACCTTTTTTTTGTTGATTTATGTTGAAATATATACTTAGCAACCTTAGCAGGCACCGTATAGAGACTATCATTTTGCTCTGCTACTTTCAAGTTTCATGGGATGTGGATTTGCTCTACTTGCATATACTCATGTGTATCAGTATATGCAATATCAACCTACAAGACAAGGCAATCTAATAACAAACTATTGAGAAACAACAGAGTTCGACGGAACGCTTACCATGACAGCTTTCCATTAAGTAGCAAGCTGAAAAAGACGTAGTAAATGAGGCTCTAGATTGGTTGTTGAAAGGCACCGTTCTTATGTCCTTTTTGCATATATTTTTGTACACATATGGTAAATAAATAAAAAATATGCTCATGTTGTATGGAAAACTTTTTTGATTATGATTATCTATTTCAATTTTAATGTGGGGCAACTGCGTTTACTATCATCGCTGCAAATTGAAAAAGAATCTAATATATTGGACTTGTGCTGGCACGGGCTATCCCTACCTAGTAGGGCTGGCAAGTGGGCCGGTCCAAACGGTTCCGATCCCGGGCCTGGTCCTGGGCCGGTCCCAAATTAAACGGGTCAAACGGTCCCGGGCTAAACGGGCTTTTTGTAGGGACCGGTCTGGGACCGCGATCGTTTGGTCCCGGGCTAAACGGTCCCGGCCCGCGAGCTAAACGGGCTAAGTGGGTCCAACATATATTTTTTTTAAAAAAAAATTAAATAGATATTAGAGACAAAAGGATGTTAAAAAAATATCTAAGGCAATGCTTTGTAAATTTTATTATAGAATTGTGACCTAAATTTTATTTAACATCCTAAATTTTAATATTCAATATTTAATATCGAATATATATAATATATACATCTTATATATAGTATATAAGTCGACGCCAGAGGACGTTCTCATATTCTTTTGTATATATATACACTTTTTAGTAGTAACATGAAATGACCAAAGTATGATACTTCTTAGCTGGTATAAATATGGAATGATAGAAGATCAAGTTTTAGCTCAACTCAGATTACAGTTTCAACTAAAACTGAGTTGAGCTAAAACTTGATCTTCTATCATTCCATATTTATACTAGCTAAAAAGTACCATACTTTGGTCATTTCATGTTACTACTAAAAAGTATATATATACTAAGTGTATAGTATATAAGCTATATAAGATGTACATATATATACATCTTATATAGCTTATATAAGTTGTATATATAGTATAGTATAGTATATATACTAAGTGTATAATATATAAATATATCGAATATAGCTTATATATTATACACTTAGTAACAATAAAGTAAACAATAGTAGCAATTATAGAAGAAAATTAGAGAGAGATTGTGATAGATTGATGATTTTGTAAGAAAAAATGAAAGAATGATGGGGTATTTATAGTTGAAAATAGGGAAAAGTGTAATTATAAAAAGTTTGGAGTTTAAATGGCTATTTTATAAATAGCCAACAGCTATTTTTGACAGCCCAACAGTACCTAGTAATATTAATAAAAGCTCTTCTTTTCTAATGGCCAAAAAGAAAAGGCAAATCCTAGTAATTCTTATTAGGCAAACTACACAAGTTACCCCTAAACTATGAACCAAATTCCTGTTATACACTTTTTGCGGATGCAAATAACCTTACATACTCAATCTTTCTAGAGTGTGCCTAATGCACACCACTTTTTTTTTTTACCAATTTTTCAAAATATGTATAATGTCATGCACCAATAAAGTCTTGACATGTGTCATTATTTTATATTAAAATAGAAAACACTTAATCACAATTTTACCCCTCATCTTCCCCGTCTAAACCACCATGGCTGCCGCTTTTTTCTCTTCACCATCAACCACCATAGCCTCTTCTCCCACCTTTCACTTAAAGATAAAGCTACCATTAACAAATAAAAATTACCAATAAAATATCCAAAAATCCATCTTTTCCACTTAAAGGGAATCAGAAATTTTGAACGCAGATCCGCCTAGTTTTTCATTTCTCTTTAGTAAGAGTCCAATCATCATTAAGTACCATTACCTTATTTCAATTTTCTATTTGTGCCATTCCAACTCCCATAACTGAAGCAACGAGGTTGTAATAATAAGGAGGAAAGTATATTTCCTAGAGAAGAAAATTAAGAACTTCACGATTTACTTATTTGAAAATTCACCCATTAACAAAATTAAAGAATGTGCTTATGTGCAAAAGCTTGAGCTAAGCTTTAATGGTTGGATTTTTTTTTTTTGTTGAGAAGTTCACCCTTCCGATAAATTTGATTTCGCCACGGTAAAAACTCAAGCTAAGTTTCTCTACAAAAATATAATCTTCTATGCAAAAACTTGAGCCAAGCTTTAATGGTTTGGGGGAGCTAACAAAAGCTTTAATATCTGAATCTAATCACAATTTCTTAGACAAAATATATGCAAAAAGCTAAAAAATAATCAACGAGAAGAGATATGAAAAATCATAGTGGGTTTATTTGATAAGAAGGAGATGGGGTAGTGGAGAGAAGTGGGTATAAGTGTTAAGGAGCAGCCATGACAGATTTGTGAATTTTTTAAACAAGGAAGAAGATGACCAAATTTAAAAAAATTTAAAAACTAAAAAATTGACATATACACAAAAATTCTCATGTTCACGTGCTTCACTTGTTGGGAAAAACACGCACTAGCCACGCGGGCAAACTGGTGTGTATTAGACACTTTGAAAAGGTTGAGTGTGTAAGGTAATTTTCATCTGCAAAAAGTGTGTAATAGAAATTTGGTCAATAATTTAAGGGGTAACTTATGTATTTTGCCTTCTTATAATGATTTGACAGTAACAACAACAAACCCAGTTTAATCTGGCTTATAATAACTTGACAGAGAGGAAAAATTGAATCATGGCACTAAGGAAAAACTCGAGTACAACATATTGAACAATAATGCAACTATAGTTTTAATTTCCTCATAGTCAATCAAACAAAAACAATATGCCTTGCAAAAGAATTTAGACTTATTATCCTCCATACTTCTTTCGAAAGGGAGCGACAAAATTATATTTGTGTGACCAATAGGTTACAGGTTTAAGTAGTAAAGTTAGCCACTAACGCTTGTATTAAAATAGGCTATTTAAATCATATCTTCTTGGGCTGCGATTTTTTCCCGAACCTTGCATAAACGCGGAATACTCAATGCACCACGCCTTTTTTTATCCACCATACTTCTTCCACATATCAACATAAAACCTCAAAGGCTTAGGCAAAGACATCCTCCATTTCTCCAAACCAGGCAATCCACCTGCAAGAGCAACTGTACTATCTTCCTGTTTTTTATTTCCAAGATTCAACACAAACACCTCTCCCGGAAAAACCTTGTTCATTGCCTCTAAAGTCTCTTCCATTATCACTTTCCCATCTTTTCTAATATCCTCTGGTTCTACACAACTCCCTCCAACATTCACCATTATCCTCCCTCCTTTCCTCAACTTCCCTTTCAATTTCTGCCACGTGTCTGCGTTCTGTAGCTCAGGAATCAAACACCCTTTACAGAACAAATCCACTATAAGCCCAGAATATCCATCTTTCACACTAGCATTAAGTGCATTGCTAATGTAAATGAAAAGTCTATCTGGGTATTGTTTTTCAACTTTGGAAAGCCCAAAATATTCTCTTCCAACAGAGACCACAGCTGGGTCAAGCTCATATCCGCGGATGACACCTTGTGGGTAGATTTCAAGAATCAATTTTGCAGCCGACCCGGCTCCGAACCCGAGTATTCCTAAAGGCCCAGGTGGTAAAATTGGAGGAAGAGTTGCAAGAACATCGTAATAGGCATTGGTGATTGACTTGAAAAGGAAAGATATGCTGTGGATGTTACCAGGAGCATCTAGAAGAAGAAGGCGAGACCCAGCTAATGGGTGGTCAGCTCTTCTAGAAACTTGTAGAACACGGATGTAGTTGTGCCTGGATTTGAATTTGACTAGGGTTTTGACATGTTCAATGGGGATGCCATCATCTTCTTCTTCTTCTTTTTCTTGACTTGTGGAAGTGATGTTTTTGTGGTTTGAAGCAGCTTGAATTGGGCAGAATTTTAGAGTAATGGGGTTTTGAGGTTTATGGTGGATTTTGAGGAATTTGGGTGGGGAAGAAGGAAGGAGGAAACATTGAAGTGAGGGTTGGATTTGGATGGAGATTTTGAAGTTTTGTGCTGCTAGTGAATTCATAGTGTTACAAGACGAAAACTTGTTCGTAGCAATTGATTTATAAGTAGACGATTCACTTTGCTAAAATAGGAAGTCCCTTAAATGTAACTGATTTTGGAGTTTTAGCGTTTTGTTCTTGACAATATAGGGAAAATTACATCTTTTTAGTAAAATACTTGTAAATCTAACCGCGAATTGCTAAACTATTTAATTTAAGACAGAAAAATACAAGTTTTCAAACAATAAAACTACCCACATGAACAATCAAGACGTATTGAAGAAGTTGCAAAGAGCCTCGATGGCTAAAATCAAGCATTAGTGAAGTTTCAAGATTTTTACCGAGTCCAAGAATATTAGATATAGTGGCCTGTGATACTACTAGCGGCCAATTGACAAGTAGGAGACTGATCAATTAATGATCAGCACCCTCTATTTGACATAAGAAATTAAATTATCATTGTCTGAAAATTACATGGATAAATCCACAGTACTACATGGATAACCCTCACAGGCAACAGATAATTGTATCTTATAAGTAGGGTGTGCAAACCGAATCGAAAAATCGCACCAAATCGAAAAGTCAAACCAAACCGATTAAAAAAGCTGACTTGGTTTAGTTTGATTTGGTTTGGTATTGAGTAAAAAAACTCGACTCGACCCGACCCGACAAATAAATATATAATTTTTATATATACTTTTAAGATTTTATATAGAATTTTCTTTAAAAAATATCGAGAAATATTTGGGATTCTCTTGCGGAATATAAATTTTAATAGAATATGAAGTGCTCAATATTTATTGACCTTAAATAACGGAAAATGGCCAAAAATACCCTTGGATTATCTGAAATAGCTCAAAAATGCCCTCTGTTTGTTTTTGGCACCAAAAATATCCTTGTCGTCTATTTTTTGGACCACAAATGCCCTTAAACTGTTAGTCATGTCATCGAAGGTGACATGGCAGTCCAACTAGGTTAGATTTGCTTACATGACCATCCACCTAAGCAATCCAACATGGCAAAATTATTTTTTCGGAAAAATTATTTTTTCGGATTTTTTTTTAAAATACAAAAAATCAACACTTATTCCGAAAAAAGTAAAAAAAAAAATCTGAAAAACTTATTTTCCGAAAAAATAATTGTCCAAAAAAAATATTTTTTCGGAATATTTTTTAAAATACAAAATCAACACTTATTCCGAAAAAAGTAAAAAAAAAATAATGAAAAATATTTTTTCCGGAAATATTTTACTTTTTTCGTAATAAGTGTTGATTTTGTATTTTAATAAAAAATTTCGAAATAAGTAATTTTCCAAAAAGTGTTGATTTTGTGGTCCAAATGCCACTAAACCGTTATTTTTCTGGAAATAATTTTTCCGGAATTTTTTTTACTTTTTTCATAATAAGTGTTGATTTTGTATTTTTTTTAAAAAAAAAATCGGAAAATTATTTTTTCAGAAAATAATTTTTCGAGATTTTTTTTTACTTTTTTCGGAATGAGTGTTGATTTTGTATTTTAAAAAAAATTCCGGAAAAATAATTTTGCCATGTTGGACTACTTAGATTGATGGTCATGTAAGCAAATCTAACCCAGTTGGACTGTCATGTCACCTTCAATGACAAGACAAACAGTTTAAGGGCATTTGTGGTCCAAAAAATAGACGGCAAGGATATTTTTGGTACCAAAAACAAACGAAGGGCATTTTTGAGCTATTTCAGATAGTTCAAGGGCATTTTTGGCCATTTTCCGCTTAAATAATGAATTGTATAATCATTTTCTTATCAAGTATGACTGAAATACGTTTGTCTCTTTATTCTTTCATATACATATCATATCATATGTTAAGATCTATTAAATTCCTTTATCTTTTTCGAATGTGAAGTGATTATTAATATTTAAATATCATATTGATTTTTATGTTTAATTACTAAATTTGGTTAACCTGAAAGTGTAAATCAACGAAAAATTATTGTCAGACAATTAAAAAACTAACTATTATGTGTTACTAATAGAATTCTCCCATAAGAATATTTTAATCGATAATATGTTTGTCAATTTTTTATATTTTTACTAAATTATATTTACTTATCAAATATTTAACAAAGTAATATTGAAATAATATTTAAGTAACAAAAAATCCGAAAACCCGACAAAACCGAACCAATCCAAACCGATATAGTTGGTTTGATTTTGTTTTGATAAAAACCGAACCAACCCGGTTCATGTACACCCTACTTATCAGCACGGATATCGGTAGGAAGAAAGGACACTGTTTACTTTTGTGATGCAACTGTCCGTTTCCAAGTATATCATCCGGCTCCCACTTTTCGCATGTAACCTCATAAATCTATAATCTAAAACCAACGGACTACAATCTACACAGTTAATCTGCAAACACAAAACTTGAGCTCAGCTATAATACTCCATTGCCACATTCAAGTGCAACTTTCCCATGTATAACAGCTCATATTTCTACTTCCATTTTTAGCACAGGAGACTGAGGAACAATTGATAAGTAGAGGGGAAGGTTTAAAGATCATGGCTTGTAATTTCAACCCAGAACAAATTATCAGTTATTGCACTTGGCAAGATGTAGAAGATAGCTTTGAACTAGTGATCGGCATCAACCATGTCGTCGTCTACTTTGGCTTGGTCATCGACATCCCTGCATCACAGGTCACATCAATTCAGCTTTTTATAGAAGGGAATGTTCATTTCGTAAAAGCACTAAATCTTGACAATAAAATTTCTTTGGGAGTCTTAATCAGAATCTTCTCCAAAGCAAAGGTTGATTAAGGCTGGTCTCATGACATTCGTTCAGACATTACAAGTCAAAGCTCAAACCAGTAAACATTCAACCAAATACCAGAACTTTATCAAGTAACGACTTTCCAAAAATGTAAAGACAGTAGAGGATAAACAAGTGTGTTCAGTTTACAAAACACAAATATTCACAAATGTGCTTAATGCAACTTGAGGCCCTACCTCATGTCAGTTGTTTCGACTGGAGTAAGATTACTATCTGAACTTCGTTGTCTAGGATGCTCATCTTCATCAGCGTCAGACTCGTAATCCTCTCCATTCCATATACGTGGTTTTGGTCTTTGATCCATATCTTCCTCTTCCTGCAGTCAGAAGTCCTAGAATAAGGTTGTGCAGTATATGTAGAAATTAAATGATCAAGGCCTTTTACCGGCCACTAACCTCCTCTGGAACTTCCGTTGTAGAAGGAGTGGTTTGAAATGGCACACTAGGTGCATGAGGTAATTGTGAGAGTTGCTCAAGCAATATGTTCCTGCAGCCAGCAAGCATTCATGTCAAGTAACGTCTACAGGGTTGTGTATTCACTCTAAGAAAAAAGGAAAAGAGGGACAAATTTGTCTGAGTCACAAATTGCCCGAGGATGAAAATTAGGAACTTATGGATTGAAAGAAAATGTATTTGTCAGCATATTATATCAAATAATTGCATAGAGTATAGAGTTCACCATCATTAACAAAACAAAAGGCAGAATCTTTCCCTATTCTTGGGTGGATGAACCCGATATGTCCTATTCTTGGGTGGACGAACCCAAAGTGCCCTATTCTTGGGCAAAGGCAGAGCTAGAGTATCACTTACGAGTTCAGACGAACCCAGTAGCTTTTGCGTATACCCTCTCTTTGTATTACGTTTAATGTATAAATATTTAATTGTGATCCCAATAACTAAAAGGAGCTATGAGTTCGATGGTAAGTTCAGAACCCAAACTTCAAATCCTGGCTCCACCTATGTTCTTGGGTGGACGAACCCAGAATGCCCAATCCTTAGTTGGACGAACCCGAAATGTTCTGTTCATGGGTGGACAAACCCAAAATGCCTTATTCACGGGTGGACGAACCCGAAATTGTCCTATTCATGGGTGGACGAACCCAAAAATGTCCTGTTCGTGGATGAACCCGAAATGTCCTATACTAGTAAATTTAGTTACGGATAGAATAACAGAATTTATCACATGTACACCACTGAGGCATCAATTTGATGTACCAGTATTACCCATTATCTGTTATCAACTAATGTCACACGCCCAAAATTAAAAGAACTTCAACATAATTCTGTTCAGCACCAAAATAATGCATAAAAATGCATAGGAAACGAGTGTTTAACTAACACATCCAGAAAATCCGATAAGGTCACTATTTTCGACAGACGCTGATGGAAAAGCCCTCAAACTACAGGAAGTAGCACAATTGTCAAATTACCTGATCTTCTCCAGATCCCTGGGTGAATTCTTATTCTCCATGGGGTTTGGTTCAACATGAAGAGTATAATCTGGGCCAAAGTACTCATAATATTCATTGTATGGCAATTTATTTCCTGGTTCTACCCCAACTGCAACTGCTGTCTGCAACAAGCAGTTGAAACTCAGCACATATTCTGAAACACATAGTAGTAACAGTAGGGAATCCGAAAAGTAGACACAAAAGAGCAAGATGGAAAGGTAAGAGGACCTCATAACACCAGCACCTCGCAACATTTCTTATGGTATAACCTCCACCACCCAATACCATTAGAGGGACATTGAAAGATCTGAGGAATCTAAGGCAGTCTGCATGGCCCTTGACAGACAAGTTGAAGCAACCCAACCTGTCTCCAGCCAGTGAATCAGCCCCACATTGAAGAACGACAGCATCAGGTTGATAGACCTCCATGACTTTTTGAATTACGGGACGAAATAGACGACCAAAACTATCGTCGTCCATCCCATCATTCAATGGGACATTTAGGGCATAGTATTTCCCTTGACCAGCACCAATATCTTTGATATGCCCTGTACCGGGAAAGAAGTCCCCAAACTTATGGAAAGACACTGTCATGACTCTATCCGTTGTGAAAAAAGCCTCCTCAACACCATCACCATGGTGAATATCAATGTCTATATACAATACACGCTGCAGAAAACACTCAACATTTCAGAGGAACGGTAACCTCAGAAGAATCTCTATTCCATGCAAAAGAGTGGATCCAAGCAAAAGATGCTGTGAAGCCATAGCTTATTATTGTATGTAAAGACAAATATGCAACAATTATCCAGATCCCATAGTTAAGTTTTTATCAAGTAAGCAAATTTTCATAAATGAATGGGCCAAAACAAAAGCACCCGTATACAAGAGGTATACCAAAAAGTAGAGAACCTACAAAAAGCTATGGTTCTCTACGAAAGAGACCCAATCTTCTATACAACAAGGAGCTTCATGGCTGCACCAAAAGAAAACAAGGGAAAAGAGGCTACTTCTCAACTGAATAAAACTCATTTGTACCCCCTTCAAAAGCTCCTGTTTCTTTCTCTCCAAATAACCCACATGATAGCTAGTGGAGTAACAGTCCATGCCCTGCGCCTTATATTTGATAAGCAGAGAAATGACGAGCAATCAACTAAGTTCCATTCCCTAGAAATCTTACAGATTAGTACTTAACCTAGTAATTAGTAAGTTCTATTGAGACTCAATGTGATTAACCACTTGAGTGGAGTTTTAACAAATATATGTACGTAGTGGTGGAACTAGATTGCAACTTGAAATTGTAATGTGTCAATATTTCTTTTAACTTGTCTTTATGATATGTGAGATGTTTCCATAGAGATGGAACACATCTATCTTAGCTAACACAATGATAATAGGCAGGTTTTTTCATATTCTCCAGCATAGATTTGACAGAATCAAATTCAAGTTATCTGCTTTACTGAACTTTAAACTAGGGACTTGCTAATGCTTTTGGTTTCTCCTTTTTCCATTTCCTCAGATAAGTAATTTAAGCTTCAATAATTCATAAAGACAGTAAATATGATTTATTCCCTGCACATAACACTTCTCTGAAGTTGCACCAAATGCTACAACCTGAATCAACCAATCCACAAGGATATAAACCATGGGCATCATGCATACCTTTTGTTTGCTTCATCCTCCTCAAAATGGTTTAAGAGAAACTTACACATAAGGGCAGGGCCACATAATGCGTTAGACACAGAAATTCCTTTTCACCCAATGTACAAAAACATGAGAAAGTACAACGCACCCCTACTAAATGATGGCATCATCACTTCTTTACATGAGTTGTAATTCTTTCTTTTTTTTAATAATACAAAATGGTTGTTACATTTTAGGCTGTTCATGGTTCAGTTTAACTCGATTTTTACCTAAAACTAAACCAAACAAACCATGTCGCTTTGCTAAATATATAAACCAAACCAACAGAATTGGTTTTATGGTTTCAGCTTTTCTCGTTTTTACGGCTTTATTAGTCACAGTAAATAGAAATTCATTGAATTAAATCTATTAGATCTACAAATAAAGAATTTCATATATCAATATATGTTAAGTAAAAATCGAACAAATTGATAAACATATGATCCAATGCAACATCCATACAAACATCCAAAGGTGATAAATTTTCACTATGAGATATGATTTTTGATTGTTACCTTTTGTAAATCTAACAACAATCTTACAATCAATTCTATTTTTAAAAAAAAAAAGTTACAATCATATATGCTTTCAACCTTAACCAAGTTTCATGATTTAAACAATAAACAATAGACTCCAAAAGAACTTCAACACTGAAGCATACAAAACTAAAATGAAACATAAAATGATATATACCATTGATGTTTATAAATTGTCGATAAAGCACTATGTCAAAACAAATAGATTATCAAGGGTAATACATCTTGACTTGTGAACATGAAAGAATAAGGAAATAGAAATACTTCAATAACATTGGATAAGAAACTAACTAAACACTAGGATCAAACACCTAAATAAAACTCTGAACTGATTTTCCTTAGTCCTAGTTCCCAAAGAAAACGAAATCGGTCATCTCACCCTTTTTTAAACTTAGCTAAAATTTTATCCAAATACGGAGTGAGTCTAAAATCTAAAATAGAGTATTCACAAGGAGATGAAGCTGTCAAGTTACCCCCTTGTCTACTGTTTTCTAGTTGGAGATATCAGAAATTTCTGGGAACCTTAAAGTTCATCCAACACAGTATGTATTCCCAGCAATTTTCAATATTCACTAATTGTTATCTGGGTGTGGTACATTATGCTCCCTCCTGTCGCAATTCATATGTCACTGTTTGAACTCTGTACTCAAATTTTTTAACGTTTGATCATGATAGTTATAAACATTTTGAAAAATCAATCATCAACTTAACTCTTGAAGTACTGTTTCAATTTTCACATTTTGCTGCCACTTTTTGAGTTAATCATTATAATTTTGACCTCAAATAGTCAAACAGGTCACATAAAACTAGACAAAGGGAGTAGTAATTTTATAAAGGAGCACACTAATAATCAAGATGACTTAATTGTCAAATGAAGAGTTAGCGATTCAAAAGCACTACAAAGTTAGCATTAAGGCAATGCTACCGAGATCATCCAAGGGTTTAAGTTAAAGCCTAAAGTTAATTGCTTTTGTTCTACACTGGTGCTAGGAATAACAGGAGTGGGAAACGAGAGAATATCGAAAAGAATGTTCACTTAATACAAAAATATTCCCCATACAACCATAAGATAATGTGTGGGTAGTCATATAGGGGAACAATAGTGCTTCTATACACCAGTATTTGGCTCATTTTTTTGTTTTTTCTTTTTTTTTTTTGTGTGACGGTGGTATCAAGGCCAACTTGTGCGCACCTCGACTATTCTATCACGTACCTACTACCTCCTACCAACATAGGTACACGGCATCCGCCCACCAAGGCTTAGGCACAAGTATTTGGCTCATTTTATTGAAAACAGAATGTAAAGACTAAAGTTACAACAATATCCTTCATTTGGTTTGTGCCTAGTGTGTTTTTGATTCATTATTGTAGCCAGACTATATTGTTGACACATGTTACCTGCTACAACAGGCAAAGGTAAACTGATGGTGTAAGAATTCTTTCTAATGAAAATGTATATAGCTTAAACTCTATAATATATGTCAAAACAATGTACTTTAGTTATAACTTACACGCTATCAGGGAACATTTATTACAAAAACAAAAATGTAATATTAGCAAGTAAAAAATGTTTACCCTATGAACTTTGAGGAGCTCAAGAATACCGAGAACAATATCATTGACATAGCAAAATCCAGAAGCTTCACTTTTTTTTGCATGGTGGAGCCCACCGGCCCAGTTGATAGTTATATCAGCGTCTTGCCTATTAAGCTTAACAGCAGCACCAATAGATCCACCAGCAGAAGCCTGACAAAACCCGAAAAGCCCATCAAAAACAGGGCAGTCCTCACCAACATTGAAGCGTTTGAGATGACGCGCGTGGGTATGGTCATGAAGAGTCTCCGGCGAAACGGAGGAAAGGAAGTCGACGTAGTCCGGCGAGTGGAACCGGCGAATGTCCTCAGGTCCCGCCGGAAAAGGGCGACTGATTTCCATACGACGGTGTAGGTAGTAGTGCACGATGAGATTGTGGGCCATACGTATACGGTGAGGCTTCATTGGGTGACCTTGCCCGTAGTAATAGTCGCCGATTGTGGGCTCGTAGAAGTATGAGACGCGGCGCTTCTTCGCGTCGGTTCCGGTGGATGGAAGCGACGCGCCGCCGTCAACGGTGGAAGAGTCCATGGGCCACTACTTTTGGGCTCGGACTGAGACTGAGGATGAAGTTGGGTTTAGTTGTCCTCCCTTTGATTTCTATGACACTCTAGGCAGTCTATTGAGTCCTGGAGATATATATATGGTGATATTCCTGGGGCCTCAAGACCATTTGTTGTACGGTGCGTTAAGTGGGTTTGCAAACGGGCAAATGTCCAAATATGCCCTTGTATTATATGAAATTGAGCATATTTGCCCTTAGTTAATACTTTAGTTCAAATATGTCCTTACCGTCACATAGTTGATCCATATATGCCCTTAGAGTTACACAGTTGGCCCATATATACCCTTTTCGAAACAGAATCCACCCAAACTAATTAGCTATTTCGTTAATTGTATTACAAACACTATTTCTTTTTTATTAGTACTTTTTTTTTGCCTATCTCTTTTCTTTCTTCTTTTTTCTTTTCTTCTCTTTTTTTTCTCTTTTTTCTTTCTCCCTTATCCGATTTCCTCCATTACTGATGTCTTCTCCATTTTCGTTACCAATTTCACTTGACAAAACTCATGAATTTCAATTACTAAGAAAATTCTCGCATAAGAATATTTTAATAGATCATATGTTTGTCAATTTTTAAATTTTTACTGAACATATATTTAGTTCTAAAAAATTTAACAAAGTAAGATTGAAATAATATTTATGTAGCAAAAAACCCGAAAAATCCAACAAAATCGAACAATCCAAACCGATATAATTAATTTGATTTGGTTTTGATAAAAACTAAACTAACTCGTTCCATGTACAACCCTAATTTACATAGTTACTAAAAAAATAGAAAATGTCCAGCTGAAAAAAGATGAAAAAAGACTAACAACTCAAATTTATAACACTACAACTTAAACTCTGGGCTTTTAATTATTAAATTATCTTTCTGGAAATAATTTAAATATTTTGGTCTTTTTGAGTATTGTTAAAGGTTGAGATGTTTTTATTATTTTAAAGTTTAAACCATAATTTTTGGAACAATTTAATTTCGTTTATTTAGAGGGCTAGTGAAGTTGGAACTTGATTACCTCATGGGAGAATTTTTTTAGTAATTGGAATTCATGAGTTTTGTCAAGTGAAATTGGTGACGAAAATGGAGAAAACATCAGTAATGGAGGAAACGGATAAGGGAGAAAGAAAAAGGGGAAAAAAAGAGAAGAAAAGAAAAAAGAAGAAAGAAAAGAGAAAGGTAAAGAAAAAAGTACTAATAAAAAGGAAATAATGTTTGTAATACACTTTAATACAATTAACGAAAGAGCTAATTAGTTTGGATGAATTCCGTTTCGAAAAGGGCATATATGGGCTAACTGTTTAACTCTAAGGGCATATGTGGACCAACTATGTGACGGTAAGGGCATATTTGAGCTAAAGTATTAACGAATGACAAATGTGCTTAATTTCGTATAGTACAAGGGCATATTTGGACCTTTGCCCTTATTATTGTCATCATTATCATTATCATTATTATTGCTATGACTACTTATTATAAGAGGTAGTCAAACAATTTTTCATTATAGTTTTAAAAAGTTTATAAATATATACATTTAATTTAAATTATTTAAGTAGGTAATATTAATTAAATTCGACTCAAAACTCAAATGAGTCGAGTTTTATTTTTCCAATTAGTTTATTCTTTTAAAGATAGAAAGCTACTTTTTATTTATTTTATGAAGTTAATAACTTAATTTAATTCTTTATTTGTATCCTGTCAATATGCATGAAAGAGCCACCCCTAGAAAGGAAAATCAAAGACCACATATAATAGCAAATTGTTTTGTCCAGTCCTGCTGATGAATGATGATATGATGATAAACCCACTATGCTGATGCAATAGTATCAACACCTACTTATATTAAGAAAGCCAAATATGTGAAGCAAGAAATATTGATCCACACCTATATATATCACCAAGCATCATTAGAAAAACAAAAAAAATTACGAGGACTAAGTCACACAGCAAAGAAACTCTATGATTAAAAAAAAACATGTTTGAGATGTAAGAATATATTTCTTTTAGCACAAATAGAACATCACATTGCAATAGATACTCTAATAGGTGGAGAAAAAAATGGACTATATAGTACATACATGAGATGGTTCTCTCTTACATACGGAGTGGATATCTTATTATCACCTTGAAAATTCAATTGCTTACTAAAAAGGATAGATCCTAATGTTCTTTTGACATTGTTAATATTTCCTCTTCAAATTACTACTTCTCTTTCTCAATTTATTTATATGGTTTCTTTACACTTGCTTTTATTTTTGGAAAAAAAGATAACCTTAATTAATACTTAAAAAGAAAAAAGGATTTGGTATAACAGCAAAGATAAGGAACCTATCTTGAGTTCAGTCGGAGTCCTTCAGAAAAATCCATGTCACAACGCAGGATGATACTATGGGCTTAAATCACAATTCAAGACAATCTTGTGGGCTTAAATGCACTACTTCAGACTCTCCTTGTTAAATATCCATCAAATCTCCCACATTCATTCCCGAAATTGTTGATAACTGGGGCAAACACCCAAAATCTCCAATACTTCATAATTTTTAGTTTAACATTGTAGGATTTTTCTAACTTTTTTTTCATAGCATATGATGACCACTACTCGTAGAAACACATAGCAAGGGAAGTCATTTATAGTTTAATAATGCTGAAACAAAGTGAGAAAACTACCTGCTACAGTCAAAGTAGTGCTCCTTTTCCCCCTCTTGAGCAACTTTCGCTTTCAAAAACCCGTGGATGCACTCAAAATGGCACAACCATTATATTCCATCATAATGGATAAAAATTGTGCATTAAAATATGAAAATTCATTGCATTTATAATTTATTAAGGTATAAAAATTGTTAAATTAAATGAATGTTGCATTAAAGGGCAACTCCAAACATCCTAACACCAGTGTTTATCGCAAGACATAAACATAATAAAACCAGTAAACAATAACCTCGGGGATACCTGCACTACAATTACATCGCAATTTGAAGACATATACATTTCTGAGATATGAAGTCTCCTCTGCTCCCTCACTGTATCTCGTCTTTACAATTGATTTACTTTCACCTCGAAGTAAAGGCAAATGCCTAAACATGAGAATCCAGCAAATATGAAAAAAAAAAAAAAAAAAAAAAAAATCACATAAAAAACAAAGGTGAAGAATTACTTAATATGAAAAAATAATTGAAGACCCATTAAAAGGGGAAGACAAAAATAGAATTAATCCAAGGGGAATCAGAAGCAGCAAAGGATATTCTTCCAGGGCTAGGAGAAGAATAATTCTACTCTTGCACGGTTGGACAAAAATTCTAGAATTTGGAGGAATCAAATATAGCAGTTCTTGATCATTATGAACTTTGGTAAAGGTTAAATACTGATAAAACAATCTAAATTGTAACTTCTAATTTCTGACCAAGCCTTGAGGAGGAAATATATATTCGTTAAGGTGCAAATTAGGTAAAAGGCATAGAACATACCTCAACTATATCGAAATTGTTAGTTACACACTTATACTTTGCGGGAGTTAATAATTCATACTTAAAATAGTTCGGGGAGTCATAGTACTCCCGCAAAGCATAAGTGTTTAATGGACAATTTCGATAGTTTACGTGTGTTTTTATGCCTTTTTCTTAGGTGTGTCAATTGATATCCAAAAATCGATTAAATCGATCGAATCGTACTGCATCGAATCGATTTTAAGTTTTTTTTAATAAAACTGTAGATTTTATATAAATCTATAACCGTACCGATAATTAGAGTAGGTTTTTTATTTTATAAAAATAAACCAAAAAATGTCAAACCGTACCGAATAAATTTATATGTGAAAAATATATTTATATATTAATTTTAAAAATAATAAAGTATTAAAATTTTTCTTGGGCCTTGGAATTATGAAAACGGATACAAGCCAACAAGTAATTAAACTCAAATCCTAATTCTCAAACCTATTATGCTACTCCTACTGAAACTAAATTATTTCCAGCATATTTACTTGCAAGACACAAAGTATTCTAGCTAGTGATTATGAGTAACAAACTATAATGTATTGAATATGTTTCGTTTCGTATGATTTGGGTTTATCTTTTTGAATATTTAATCTTCTATAAACTTTATTCTCGAGTCCCAACTTGGTTAATATCTTTTCACTCGTGTGATTTATATATTTTTTTATCTTTGCTTAGTTTCTTTTACGCTACTGTAGAATAGTTGATGGATCCATATTCTGATCATCTTTCATGTTTTCTTAATCCATCACCCTTTAAACAATAAAAATATCTAGAGAGTTTTGCTAAGTCTTATAAAAGTACGAATGTTATTGCATTCTAATTTTACTAGTGACTTTTACATGATATTCAAAAAATATTGAAAAATAATCGAATTGTACTAATACCGAAGAGATACCGATATGATATTGAGACGCTTTTGAAAAGTCTAATTTTAGTTATATATAATAGAATAACAGAAAAATTGATATGGCATAAATTTTATAAGATAACCTGTCAAACCGAACCATTGACACCCCTACTTATTCCTACAAATTGTCATGACCTGGCGTTGATGTAGTGGTTGGTGTTGCTCAGACTAAAGGAGGGCCTATACCCCCCTCTTTAATTAGCGGGCTGGGCCCTAGGGGATGCTTGAGGGGGGATTTGCACCCGTACCCTATATTTGTGGTACCTTTTAACATGTACCATATTTTTTTTTAAATTATTGATTTGGTAGCCATCTCACAAAAAATTCATAATAATATGACAATTACATCCCTAAAAAAAGATATAAAACGATCTCATCCTCTCCTCTCAGCAACTTTATAAAAAAAAATGAGAAACTTGTCCAGATTCATCTTCAGAATCACACTTGCATGAAATTGTTTCACCTTGAAGCTAAAATTTCATGCTAATGTAGCATGAAGTTATGTCATATTGAAGCTAAAACTTCATGCTAATATAGCATAAAGTTGTTTCACATTGAAGCTAAAACTTCATGATAATGCATGCTGAAGTTATTTATCCTGCAGTCTACAGTTTTGTCATGAATTTTATCCGAAATTTCAGTCTAAACATGCTGAAGTTATTTAGTTCATTTGCTAAAACTTCAGACTAAATATGCTGAAGTTATTTAGTTCATTTGCTAAAACTTCAGACTAAACATGCTTAAGTTATTTAGTTCATTTGCTAAAGTTTCAGAATAAACATGCTTAAGTTATTTAATTCATTTGCTAAAACTTCAGAGTAAACATGCTTAAGTTATTTAGTTCATTTGCTAAAATTTCAGACTAAACATGCTTAAATTTTTTAGTTCATTTGCTAAAACTTTAGACTAAATATGCTTAAGTTTTTGTCTTGTAGTATGTAATTTTCTAATGAGTTTTTGCTAATGCATGCTGAAGTTATTTAGTTCATTTGCTAAAACTTCAGACAAAACATGCTGAAGTTATTTAGTTCATTTGCTAAAATTTCAGACTAAACATGCTGAAGATTTTTAGTTCATTTGCTAAAACTTCAGACTAAACATGCTTAAGTTTTTGGCTTGCAGTATGTAATTTTCTAAAGAGTTTTTGCCAATGCATGCTGAAGTTATTTAGTTCATTTGCTAAAATTTCATACCAAAATATGCTAAAACTTTGTAACGCAGTCTACAGTTTTGTCCTGAGTTTTATCCGAAACTTCAATCTAAACAAGCTGAAGTTTTTTAGTTTATTTGCTAAAACTTCAGCCTAAACATGCTTAAGTTTTTGTCCTGTAGTTTGTCAATAGTCTTTTATTAATGAAGGGCAAAATCATCTTTTTAAAATACTTTTAACAAAAAAATAGGTATAAATGCAAACGGAAAAATAAAACAGGTATAAGTTAAAAATGGGCAACCAAATAGGGCGCCCCATGCAATTTTTACATGCTTGAGCCCTCACCACTCAGGCCCAAATTCGGACTAAACAATATTAGGCCTGCGTTACAGCCGCTCCCCTAGAAGTTTTTAACAGTGTCATGCTACAATCAAGTTTTATCCTTTTCCCCCACTCATAATGAAGTGAAAAGGCCTGTCATCGTCATTATTTTACTACTTCCACCAAATTAAGGTAAAGAAGATTTCCCTTTCGTATAACAAAGGATTTGAAACTCTAATTCGTCATATTTTCTTAATATTTTGTTTTCGAAATCTACGTATTTCATACGGTGAAAACGCGAAAACAATAGAGCTATGTACTTTTAGTCTTTTAGAGTCTGATCATAGTCCGTTGGATGGATCTGAAATAATTAAATAAACATATGGAAAGGAGAAACCTCCGCTTTAATGTCCGGCATAAAGATTAGTAGCTCAGGTGAGAATTGAGATGATCAAATTGAGTGACAAATTAGCACTGTACAATTCAGCTCGTCATGTAATAAAAGATAAAGGCAGAAAAGATTAGTGATCTGTTAGGGTCATTCGATGAGAGATCTTGAATTCAACATCTACGTACTACTTTTAACACATTGTGTTAGTTGCTCTCTAGTTCTACGTCGATAATTTACTCCATTCTTTGTGACATACTCTTAATTGTTAATACTAATTGGTTATTTCTTCTATTTAAGAATTAAGATGACGTATGATTTAACTATTGATGAGTAAAAATAATATTCTCTAAGTTTCAAGTTATGCAATATTATTTCTTTATTATTCCATTCTGAAAGGAATCACACCTTTTTATATTTGAAAATAATTTAACTTTAAACATCTCATTTTATCATTAACGAGAAGTTTTTATAACCACGCAAAATATTATGACACATTTCGTTAGGATTGAAATAATCAAGTGTCATGTGGAAGCTAACAAAACATACCTTGAACGACAATAAATCAGCCAACAAAAGAGAAATATACCAAAAGAGACACAAATATTTAACGTGGTTATGTAAATTGACTTACGTCCACGGGGGGAGAGATGAGCAATCCACTATATTAAAGAGAGTACGTAATATCGAAAGAACAACCTCACACAGAGGCACACACAAGTGGCAAGCTAACACTTGTCCCAAAAACTCTCCCCCTAAACAAGACTCTCAAACCCCTTATGGCTACATTGTGAATACTATTTGTAACGACCCGATTGGTCGTTTTGAGCAATTGCGCTCCGTACAGTTATTTGAAGTGTTGAGTAGCTTCGTATACTGCATTGTGACCGTTTGAATCGTTGGTTTGATTTTCAGGTGTTTCGGAATTTATTTGGAAGAATGAGCTTCACGATTTAAGCTTTAAGTTGGAATAGTTGACCAAGTTGGACTTTTGCTTATTTGACTTCGGATCGGAGTTTTAAAGGTCCCGTTAGCTCTGTATGGTGATTTTGGACTTAGGAGTGTGTCCGGATAATTATTTGAAAGTTCGTAGTTGATTTTATCTTGAAATGGCGAAAGTTGAAAATTGAAGGTTTGGAAGTTTAACTAGGAGTTGACTTTATTGATATCGGGGTCGGAATCCAGTTCTGAAAATTTTAATAGATGTGTTATGTCATTTATGACTTGTGTGCCAAATTTGAGGTCAATCAGACTTGATTTGATAGGTTTCAGCATTGAATGTAGAATTTGGAATTCGGAAGTTCATAAGTTTCTTAGGCTTGAATCAGTGCATGATTCGTGATTTTTAGGTTTGGTACCTCGGGTAAATTCTTGAATAAATCTTGTGTGAAAGTAGTAGTTATCGAAATAACCTTGACCCAGGCGAAATGGAAAAACAATCTCGTCACCAACACCCAGGGTAGCGTGAGGCGCTAGCCCTGACGCTGGGATTTTGAGGTTCTGGAAATGACGCCACATGTAGCGCCCCATGCCACATGTGGCGCTACAAGCATTAAATCCCTATAAACGGGGGATTTCGCCATTTTTGATAAAACATAGTTGGGGAGCTCGGTTTGGGCGATTTGCAGAGGCAAATTTCACCACACAACTTGGGGTAAGTATTCTTGACTCCCTTGTGATTATAGTCCATGAATTAATCTTCATTTTCGGCATTAGATTATTAATTTTTTAAGAAAAATCGGAAGAATTTTCTACAATTTCATAAAATGAATTTTCGAGTTTTGAACATCGATTCGGAGTCGGATTTAAGTAAAATTAGTATGGTTGGACTCGTAATTGAATGAGTTATTGGATTTTGTGAGTTTCATTGGATTTTGAGATATGGGCCCCACTGTCGACTTTCCGAGCGGAGTTAAAATTTTTTATAAATTGTTAAATTGTAAGCATTGGAGTACATTGTGATTAATTTGCATGTTGTTTGAATAGTTACGGATTGTTTGGCTTGAATTGAGGAGATAAGAAGGTGTTTGGAGGTTGATACGTGCAGAATAAAATTTCCGAAGTATTGTTTATCTTACTCGGCATTGGAATTGGCTTGTTTGAAGTAAGTGTTTTGCCTAACTTTGTTGAGAAAATTTTTTCTACTAATTGTCATTATTTGTTACATGCGGGGGTGATACATATATGAGATGACGAGCATATATGCATGTGCCAGAATTAACTATGCTCGGGGGTAAATTATATGACTTATTGTGCTTCGTAGAATTATGTGACACTCTTGGTTCATGTCTTCTTTGACTTCTAGATTTATATGAATATGATATTAAATGCTAGAAACTATGATTTGGCTTATTATAATTTGATTAAAACTTGACGCACTTTTCTGAAATAATTGATGTACTAAATTCGGTCGTTATTATACTTGATCACAAATACGACGCTACGACCGTTATTCTTGAGATTTTGAATCCTATACTTGAGTGGAAGATCATTTTTGAGACTTGTTGAAATACTTGAATAATAAAGTACTTAAGATTTATTGAATTGTTATTGGCTTGAAAGTCGTGATTGGTGTTCAATTTGGAACATTCGTTCAAACACTCTCCTTAATGTTATTTATGCTTCCTACCTTGCTTGTTAATGATATACATGTGCCTGGTAAGAAAGAGTACAAGGCAAGAAGGGTGATGCCGTGCCATTTCATAATATTATCATGTGAGAAAAAGTTTAAAGCACGAAGGGTTATACCGTGCCATTTCATATACATTATCATATGAGGGAGAGTGTAAAGCATGAAGGGTGATGCCGTGCCATTTCGTATATATTATCATGTGAGGAAAAGTATAAAGCATGAATGGTGATGCCGTACCATTCATATATATTATTATGCACGAAGGATAATACCGTGCCATTTTATTTACATTATCATGTGAGGATGAGAGTAAGAGCACAAATGGTGATGCCGTACCATTATTTTTATATTATCATATGTTCATGGCACGAAGGGTATTTCCGTGCAGGCGAGGACAAGAGACATACATTATACTGTGATATCTTTTCGTTGTGTATACATTCATGCCTTTATCTTGAGCTGTTATTGTGCACCTATATTTTCTATGTGACTTGTAGTCGTTGTTCTTTCTGTGTCCTCTACCCCAAGTGTTATTGTGTTATCCATGCGTTCTATTTGTTTAACTTGCAAATATTATGATTTTCTGCTTGTTTGTTATTTTTGCATACGAGCCTTCTACCATGCTAATTAGTGAAATTTATATTCTTCCTTCCTAATTGTTGTCATAATTTCTATGCCTTTTCCCCAGTATGTTTCCGTGGTCCATATGTACTGCCTTGTTCGTTGTTGCTTCCTGTGTACCTCCCACTTTATTTTTTTTATTGTTATTGGCATTCTCCCACCTAGTT